>NC_080468.1:16283487-16922987 GCF_030265055.1 Doryrhamphus excisus
ATCATATTATCTACTGGAGTAATGCAGGAAAGGTTACTTCTGTCTGTGATGCTAAAAATACTTTTTTTTTTGTGTGCATTGTAACTCTGCTCCGGATTCCCGCGCAGCGCGCATTAAAAAAAGAAAGCCAGGAAGTGTGTCTTTCACCTTGAGTTTACTCATCAACAAGCGGTCACAAGAGGGTCGCGGCTGGAGCGCGCCTTCGCAAGTCCACTGTGTGTGCACGCTGTGGAAGCCTGCGGCCAACCTCGACCACTCTTTTGGGAACACTCGGTTGAAAAATCCCAGTGGGCCGTGGGTGCAATACATTAAAACAGACAGCAAAATACAGCTGAATAGGTTCAGGAACTGGAATAACTAGAAAGCTTTCTGTGCTGGTTATTGTGTGTAGCTGCTCTATAGGAGTCATTTATATATAAGTTGAACATTTTTGCTTCCATTAATGTGATTCCTTAAATATGAAAATATAGAAAAAATAACATCCACTTTGTCTGACTGAAATTAATTAAATTATCTTTATTTGTATTTTCTTGTTTCTGTTTAAGTCCCGCCTTTCTGCACGTGGTGGACTTGATTGGCCAACTTGCACTCCTTTGTGATGCATTCATTCGCTAATCATATACATCAATCACCAGTGACATGTTGTTCCAAATATGGTCATTCCCCTCTTTGCTGTGCACGTGGCGTGTACGTGCATGTGGGGACTGCGGTTTCCCCGCCAAAGCGTGTGGAAACAGGAAGTCCGAGTTGATGTTGATGTTGATATTGATGGCTCAACACTTCAGCTTTAACGCTTCTTAACACATTTGTCCACTTCCTGGTTACCAGTCACTTCCTGTGTGTGTGTGTGTGTGTCCACATTAATGATTCCGGGCGAGCTGCACGCTAACGTAATAAGATGATTGATAATGGCACGTGTGAATTTTTCCCGGATTTAAAAAAATGATTTTTAGGAAATTCCCTGTACTTAAAAACTCCCTAAAGATTAGATGATGAATCAGCAGTTTTCAGGGGAAGCCGGAAGTGATGAATTGTTGCTGAGGTCATTGTGTGTGTGTGTGTGTCATAGGCTGAATGACCAGGACAAAGACTCCTGGGGTTTGTGGGGGGGGGGGGGGGGGGGTTAGAGGATGTTGTTGGATTTTTAGATCCTGTTTTCTTCCTTTTTCCCTCAGGAGGCAGGTGTACACCCCCCTCCACTACTACCACCACTACTACCACGAACGGCTTCCATCAAGCCCCGCCCCCTCATCCGACCCTGGCTGGCTCGTATAAAAATCGTCCCTACTATGACTGGAGCGACGGGACTTATGTAACTTTTAAGACAAGGTCAGTGGAATGCAATCATAGAATATTTCTAGCAAGGTGAAACTACACGTAAATGTTCAAACCCCCCCAAGACAACGTCTGCCTTTCATTAGAAATGGCTTTCAACTTTCCATGACATCATCAGCGCGCAGAATACTGACGCCTTGGTTCTACTGCAGTGTGTGTGGTTTTTGGAAAGGGTGCCGGTCTTGGTGGTCAACTTTTTTTTTATACCCACTCTTTCTTTTTTGTTTTTGACCTAGCGCCTGTCCAGGAAGGAAGAGTAATATAAACACAAAACACGCCGCAATCGCAGCAGGTGGCCAGCGGGAGGCGCTCAGGCTGCTTGTGTTCGTTTTTTTAAAGTTTTCTTCTTCTACTTCCTCGTCGTCTCTCGCCGCACGTCTGTTCTTTTCCACGTTCACAGGAAGTTCAGGGAGTCCGTTTCCCACGCCGACCGGTGCCGCAAGTCAGCACATCAAGCGTTTACCTCCATTGCGGCTGTCAAAAGGAAAAGGGGCGGGTGTTAGATGATGTCATAAATAAGCTAAAAAGCAAGATGGAGTCAAACATGAGACCGGAAAGTTATCACTAGATTTGTTGTTGGTTGCTTTTTTGGAAAAGAGCATCTACTGTAGAGGAGTCTCGCTCACGTTAGCACCTGTGATCCTTCCTGCAACGTGTTCTTCTTCTCTGGCAGACCATGAAGTGTGTTAAGAAGCGGAGTTATGATGGCATTTACTCAGTGGTGGTCTGAATGACGCCCTTCCTTGGCCCCTTTCTCCTCTTCTTTCTAAAACTTTTCCTTGTTTTGTTGACACAAAGACCAGCACCATGACCCTGATGGTACGGTCCATCGCTAGACCCGCCACTGCAACTACTGCGCGGGTGATTTACTGCAATACTGTATAGTGTTCCATGTAGCAAGACCAGTCCTTGTGTAAAAATACTTTGTTTTTTTTAATTGGCGTTTGCACACAATCTAAAATTCGAAACAGTCATCAGTCTTGACGGGAGTGAGAGCTCGTCTCCACGTAGCATCTCTGATCGCTAAGAGGCCACATGCTAGCAAAGCAACAGAGCTCAAAGGTCAGGCGGCACAACAAGCAGACAGAAGAAAGTCTTTGAGCAGCTGGGGGACGGGGGGAGAGAGGGGGGGGCAGGTTCCTCCCCAGTGACGGAGGTCAGTCAGTCGGATGAGTGAGAGGGACGTTTGATGACGTTTTCTTCAGGCCCCGCCCACCTCAAGAACACTCAAATAAATATGTCAATCAAACAATCAACGAAAAAGGAGTACATGTGAGTTGCAGGTTTACATTTCATTCATCTGATACACACACGTATACACACACACGTGCACGTGACCTTCCACGGGGTGGGCGGAGTCGAGACAAAGGGGGAGGGGTCGGGGCACTCAGTCCCCCAGGATGACCTTGACAAAGGTCGCCACATCGGTTTCTTTGGCCTCGTGAGAGGTGAAGAAGTGATGTTGCTGAGGAGGAGAACCACAGTCAGCCACCCAAAGGTCTCACAGCGCCCCCCGGTGTCCGAGGTGCACACTCACCATGAGTTCAGCGTAGGTGGGACGCTCTTTGGAGACTTTCTTCAAGCTGCGAACCACAAGCCAAGAAGAAGACGTGTAAGAGCAGTGTTGGCCATCGAAGAAAAGCACAAAGATGTACCACTGTGACGTGAAGTCCACAAATTCGGGGGAGAACGTCTCAGCAGGAAGTTGAGGCGAAGGTTCCTCCACCACCTGCTTCAGCTGCTGGAAGGGCGTGCCCCACGAGTCGTACGGGAAGCGCAGGATGGCGAGCTCGATCTGGAGAAACAAGATGACAGCTACACTAAACCAGGCTGACGTCTTAAAGACGGACGGTGTGTTCAAATACCATGGTGATTCCTAAACTCCAAATATCCGACTTGACGCTGTAGCCTTTCTGGTTGGTTTCAGGGTTGATCCTCTCGGGCTGTGGGACACAACGGTCACGTGATGTGACTGAAGACGTACGCCGTGACGTACCCGCATCTCACCGCCATGTAAGGCTTGCAGCCGGCGTCCATGGTTTTGGCCACCGAGTCCACCAAGTAGCCGCTGATGCCGAAGTCGCACATCTTCACCTGACCCTGCGTGTTGATCAACACGTTGGAAGGCTTGACGTCTGCGAGCAGACACCACACCACCGTGACACCACCGTGACACCACCGTGACGCCACCGCTTAGCAACCAACCAGACTCAGAGATGTTGTCTGACCTCTGTGGATGACCTGAAGGTTGCTGTGAAGATGCTCCAACGCTTTGACGATCTGAACCAGAAGAAAAAGCTCCATGGATAAAGACTTCATTGACCAAGATCATCATAGACTCACCGAGACGGCGATCTTTCCCAGGATGTCCTCCGGAATGGTGCGGCCTTTCTCGATGGCCTTCTTGTAGAACTTGTCCAGGGACGTGTCCATCAGCTCCATGCAGATCCACACGTCGCCCTGGCAACAACAACAACAACAACAATGTATGCTCCACCATTCAGACGTCGAAACGTTCAAGTGGAATGAAAGCACGCACTTCCCTGAAGAGCGCCCCGTAGAACGTGACGGTGTAGAAGCAGTCCACCGTCCTCATGGAGATGTCCAAGTCCATGAGCAGCCTCTTCTGCTCCTGCGTGTTGACGGTGGCCCGGATCCGCTGAGAGAACACAAGCCTCGTTGACGTGCGTTGGAACGCCTTCATGCTTTGATGCCCACCTTGACCGCCATGATGACGCCGCTGGGGACGTGTCTCATCTTGTGCACCACGCCGTACGCGCCGTGGCCCAGCTCGCTGATCTGCTCCAAGTCGTCAGCCTTCACCTCGAAATTCTGCTGGCCAAGAGGAAGGCGGGAAGAGAGGAAGGTTTTGAACGTATTTCCGTTCCAAAGACGTGATGTTTGTGTCCGCAGCGAGAAGAAGAAGGAGGAGTAGGAAGATGTTACCTTGTCGCCGATGGTCACACAAGCTTTGGAATCTAAATCTCTTGGCGGCCTGCAAGACAAGGACACATGACTCATTACACGATGAATAAGTCAATGATGACTGAGTGAGGGAATGAGGGATGAATGAGTGAATGAGTGACTGTCAATGAATGAATGACTGAATGATAAATAAGCCATAAAGGGTGGATGAATGAGTGAAAGACGAATGGATGAGTGGGTGGGTAATGAATGGCTGAACAATGATGAAAGAATGATTGAGTGAATTATGAACAACTGAAGAATGAATGAGTGCATGACTGAGTGAATGATGAATGAGTGAACGATGACAATGTCAATGAACGACTGATGAGTGAATGATAAATGAATGATGAATCACTGAGTGATGAATGAATGAAGGATGAATGAGTGAAAGATGACAATGTCAATGAACAACTGATGAGTGAATGACAAATGACTGAGTGATGAATGAAGGATGAATGGGTGAAAGATGACAGTGTCAATGAACGACTGATGAGTGAATGATGAATGACTGAGTGATGAATGAATGAAGGATGAATGAGTGAAAGACAAATGAATCATGTGTGAACACTGATAAAGTGAATGAGTGAGTGAATGAATTATGACTAACTGAAGAATGAATGAGTGAACTAGTGAATGATGAATGAGTGAAAGATGAGTTAATGATAAATGAATGAGTTAATGTGTGCCTGAGTGATGAATGAGTGAAAGACGAATGGGTCAGTGGGTGGATGAATGACTGATGAATGCGCGACTGAATAAATGAGTGAACAATGATTATGAGAACGAATGAGTGACGGGGTGAATAAATGATGAATAACTGCAGAATGAATGACTGGATGATGAATGAGTTAATGAATGATGACTGCGTGAAGGGTGGATGAGTGGATGGATGAATGTTGAATGAAGACTGGTGAATCAGTGACCTGTGATTGAATGATGAACAAATGAATGATGACTGAGTGAATTCATGTCAACTTGAATGAATGAGTGAATGATGGTTGAATGAATGAATGAATGAATGATGGTTGAATGAATGGATGATGAATGAGTGAATTGATGGTGAATGAATGAGTGAGTGAGTGAATGAATGATGAGTGATGATGAATACGTGACTAAATAAATGCATGATTGAGTGGTGAAAGGGTTACAGTGCGGCAGTAGGCTGCTCAAAGACTTCTTTGGACAGTTTGAGAGCAGGTTTCTTCTTGCCTGCAAACACAAAACAAAGGTTGTCTTTATGGGGAGATGTGTCACTCCATGTCAAAATGGACGACCGCTTGACATGCTGACCAGCAGGGTGCTGATCATGTGACCTTTGACACATCGTGACGCTGGAGTGCCGTACCCTCAGAGGATGAAAAGTACGTATGAATTCACAAGTCAGACACCTTTAATGAACTTTTACGTGCTTCCAGGAGTTTGAAGTGAATCCATTGAAGGTTCTGTTTGGGAAGGTGGAAGGCGTCCATGGAATTCCATGCTGACTAACTCATGGAAGCATATAGAAGCACCATTCCATGAGCTCCAATGAACTTCAATGAGTTTTCATACTTCCATGAGATTCTGGCCAGTTCAAGGAGCTCACGAGGGGGCGTGGCCTTCATTAGGCGAGCACTGATTAGCATCAGATGAGCACAGGAATCCAGCAGGAGGCGGCAGGAGACGTGCACGAGCAGGAAGATAACCAGTGCAATGAGCGCGCACGTCACGCTGGTTGGCAAGGAGACACTCCAGCTGGAATTCCAACTATTCCAAATGTTCCTCGTTGGAATTCCATTCTAATTAGCATATTGTCTTAGCCTTAGCGTTTTCAATCAGCTTCCTTGGAGCTATAGTGGGCGGGGCTTGCATGCATCCATGCGTGTGCACGTGCGTGCGGATGCCGTTTGCAGGAAAAGAAGAATGTGAGCTAACAGCTTTCCTTGATCGGGTCAAAGGTCACAGGTGGTTGTGTAAGTGTGCAACGAGGACGCGCACGCGCTAGGAAGTTGACAGCTGCAGCTTGTCACGTGACCCCGGCTGCCCCCCCCCCCACCACCACCACCACCACCCACACCCCTGCACGGCTCCAATGCATCAATGCAATGTCGTGCACGCGCGCTGCTTTTGCACGACGCCGCAGGGTGTCAGCACGGAAGTGTGCACCAGCCAACGCGCCGAGCCGGAAGTGCAAGTGACCCTCCTCGCGCGTGCACGCGGCGACTCGTGCATGTCCTTACCTCCCTTGGCCTGAGACATGTGTCCTCTGCCGGGGTGGCGGGGAGGGGAGCCGTCCCTCTCGCTCCCGCCCTCCATGGAGCCTCGCGATGGGGCTCGTGCAGCACACATGCACAACGCAAAAGACTCGGTCCGCATGCACGTCCGCCGCGTGCGTGTGCGCGCACGGAGCGCCGCTGCAATGGCGAGCGTCGTGCACGAAGGAGCCGTGCAGCGAAGCTACATGGCGGGCCGACACGGGCGGCTGTGCTCCCAACTTGGATCTCGGCAGAACCAGGGCAGGCAAGCGCTTCCTGCTCGACCGAGAGTGATGCATCATGGGAAGTGTAGTCCTTAGTCCCATGCCTTCATTACATTGATAGTAACAAAGTAAGGAATAATGCAGTATTTGGACACAAATGATTTAATTCACGTAGAAAGAACTGAAGGAGCACCAAACAGCAGACTAATAGACTATACAATAGAATAGAATCAAATAGAATATAGAATAGAATTCTATAGAAAGTAGAATAGCACCATTACATGACAGCAAACAGCTTTTCCCAAACAGAACCTTCCTGCTGATCCACTTTGGAAGTCTCCTTTCCTTTTTTCATTTCTTGACAAAATCGCATTTTCTTCTGTGTTTTTCCTGCGGCCTTCTTGTCCAAATATGGTCACAGCAAACCTTTGATGGTTGGTCACATGACCAGCTGGTTCCGACTTGTTTGGAGGCAGATTCTTTGTCAATCGTGATATTTTTGTCAAGTGGTGTAATTTAGTAACCAGCCCACCAGGTGGCGCCTCAACACGCTTGTCAGTTGAGGTTTGAGGAGATCCAAAGGCATGGTTCCGATTGGGAATGTGGGCTCAGTTCTTGGTGGCAATGAGGTTCTGGTAGAGCGGTTTAACCATGACGTGGAGCAGCAGGGATCCATCCAGCAGGTATTCCGAGGAGCGGCGGTACAGGTCGGCTTCGGCCAGGAAGTCGCCGTTCTCCTCGGTGCTCTGGTGGAAGTTGTACACGTGTTTGACCACGAGCCTGCCCTGCTGTTGGGCCAGTACCAGGACCGTCTTCTGGAAACTGACTCCGGCAAAGTCGGCACTGGACGTGGCAGGCGTGATGATGATACGGGGGCGCCCCCCGTCCACCCGAGTGGGCTGCATGGCACCGGTCTCCGTGTACATGGGCCTCATGCTGAGCGGCAGCCAGCGTGGCGAGAACAGAACGTTCCACGTGACCCGCTTGCTGGCGTCGTGACCGCTGGGTCCGAGCTGCGTCTGGAAACTGGTACTGCGGTCGTCACGGGTGGGGTTGCTGATGACCCAGGAGGACCCCCACAGTGGTGCCAGGTAGTTCCTCGGTACAAAGAGACTACAGTTGACGTCGAAGAACTTGGCCATGTGCACCGGCGAGGCCGAGTGGAACTGGTAGGACATGTAGAGCAAGTCCCGCACGGATTCCTGATACCGGGCCAGAACCGCCGACTGGGTCTGCAGGCGGAAGAGCTCGCGCGGCGGCATCATGGCGTAGCGCACGGCTCTAAGCGCGTTCTCCGCCGTCAGGCCGTCGGGGCGGTTGTGTACGATCCAGGCCTCCAACGCCGCAAAGAGCTCCATCTCGCTCTGCAGGACTAAGTCGGAACGCTGCAGCAGCGACATGAGCAGCTGGCTGCTTAGCCCCACCCACTCGCCGCTCTGCATCACCGACGACAGGTTCCACGCCAGGTACTGGAGGCACCCGTCCCTTAGCACAACGTCGCCGGCCTGCACCGCATACTCATACCATCCCGCTACGTGGCCCGATGGCGAGTCCCTAGCCAGGTTCTGCGTCATGTATCGTGTGACGCCCTGCTGCAGTGCCCCCACTTGGTACTTGGAGGCCAGTTGGTGGAGGGGCATGGCGTGGTTCAGACGCAGCGAGATGTCGCCACAGTAGAGGTACCTGTGGGATCGGAAAGCGGATGCTGAGCGAGCACGGCAGGAAGCTACTGGGCGCGTTTGTTTGTTGTCACCTGACAAACTTGTCAAAGATGGCGGCGCAGTCGGCGCTCTCCCTCAGCGTCAGCATGCTGCCGTTGCGGGTCAGCAGCAACTCCTGGAAAACCGGACTCTGCAGCGACAGAACCAAAGCGTGGGCCGGGATCAGCTTCACTTCGTCCGCGTTGGGGGTCTCCACCCGCAGCGTCACATCGCTACCGTTCCCCTGAAGGAGCAGCGCTTCCAGACGCTGCACCAACGCCAGCGAGTGGCTGATGGCGTCCACGCCGCCGCCATCTTGGTCGTCATCCACCTTCAGCGGGCCTGGGGGTTGAGACAAAGGGGACATGGAACATCCGTGGAACATAGACACGGTTCTGTTGTCTGGATCCGCTTAGTGGGACATCGGGTCATTGATCCGATCCGACACATTGTGGGTCACATTTAATTGTATTGATTGATGTATTGATCGGCTTCTTGGCTTGGCACCAAACGCATTTTCATTCTGACGCTTCAACATCTGGATGGGAGTCCCACCATTACCAAACACTTAAGTGTTCTCCGAAAAGCAACCCAGGAAGAAACTTCCAGAACCGGCGATAGACCGGAGCCGCCGTGCAGGAACTGACGAGAGAACTTTTTCTGCGAAGTGAAAGAAAGTGAAAGTACCTGCTGTTGCCGCCCGAGTACCCAAAGCCAGAAGAAGCACGCAGATGTTGGCAAACATCTCCATCTTTTTCTCAGTCTTCTCCTTCTTCTCCATCTTCTTCTCCTTCCGTGCGTGCGTCCTGCTAGCCCGGGAGGTTGACGTGTTTGGAATGTGGGCCACCGGCTCTTCTTGTCACAGTCGAGCTTCATCGACCGGTGGGTGGAGCCAGAGATGTCCTCCATGGAAATGTGGTTGGCGACGCAGCCTTGATAAGAGCCGACGCCTGCCCCCCCTGAGACTCAAGTCGCCCAAAAGATTTTAAAATCGTTTTTAAAAAGTTTTTAAGGTGACCCAGTAAACTTTATGGTTGTTATGACAACAGCCACCAGCAAGCCTCGTTAGCACCATCAATAATGGTAATGATTTGAAATTACTCGTTAGTGAATGTAGAGCTGTAGAATTCCTCTGACCTACAGAACCCAGCTGCTCCCCAAAGAACCTGCAACCTTTTTGGAAATATCTTTTTTTCACCTTACAGATCCAACAATGTGAAGGTCACAATGAAGGTCGACTGCAGCTCTGTGGCTTAGTTGTTGTACTTGAACACTGTGTCCACCAGGTGGCGCATTGTCTCCCAAAAACACTTTAAATGTAATTAAATGTAATTTCCCTTTTAAAGCTCATTTTAAAGCAATAGTAATGCCTTAATAACATGTGAAATATGACAATCCAATTGTTCTTACTATATTTTGTCAATGAACTCCTAAAAAACAAACTGACGTGTGTGTCCCCAAAATGTGTTAAAAATGTGTTAGGTAAGCGCACTAATTTTCGAAAGTGTGCTTTTTGCCATTAAAGTT
Organism: Doryrhamphus excisus; assembly: GCF_030265055.1. Lineage (NCBI taxonomy): Eukaryota > Metazoa > Chordata > Actinopteri > Syngnathiformes > Syngnathidae > Doryrhamphus > Doryrhamphus excisus. The sequence continues at coordinate 16,293,475 of NC_080468.1, forward strand.
ATTTTAAAGCACTTAACAATTTGAATGTGCTCATAGAGTGTCAAATAATACGTTCAGTTGTACCTCTGACTGTATTTATTCAATGAAATCAAGCTATGGAAGCTAGCATTTAGCCTTAACCCATATAAAGCCCTGTGTCTGTTAAGCTAGTTCATTTTCAAAACCTTTATTTGTTGCCATTAAAACTAACTTTCAAGCAATTTACTTAATAGTAATGTGTCAAATATTACAATTCAACTCTTCTGACTATATTTATTCAATGAAAATCATAGAACACAAGCTATGGAAGCTAGCTTTTAGCATTAACCCATATAAAGCCCTGTGTCACTTAAGCTAATTTATTTCCAAAACCTTTATTTTTTTCCATTAAAGCTAGTTTTCAAGCAATTTACTAATAGTAATGTGTCAAATATTACAATTAAACTCTTCTGACTATATTTATTCAATGAAAATCATAGAACACAAGCTATGGAAGCTAGGTTTTAGCCTTGCCCCATATAAGGCCATTTCTCCAAAATGGTAGTGTGTCACTTAAGCTAGTTCATTTCCAAAACCTTTATTTTTTGCCATTAAAGCTAACTTTCAAGCAATTTACTAATAGTAATGTGTCAAATATTCCAATTCAACTCTCCTGACTATAATTATTCAATGAAAATCAGAAAACACAAGCTATGGAAGCTAGCTTTTAGCCTTGCCCCATATAAGGCCATGTCTCCAAAATGGCAGTGTGTCAGTTAAGCTAGTTCATTTCCAAAATCTTTATTTTTTTCCATTAAAGCTAACTTTCAAGCAATTTACTAATAGTAATGTGTCAAATATTACAATTAAACGCTTCTGACTATATTTATTCAATGAAATCAAAGAAAACTATCTATAGAAGCTAGCTAGCTTTTAGCCTCAAGCCATATAACGCCATGATGACACGTGCGGCCCCAAAATGGCAGTGTCAGGTCAGCGAGGTCATTTCCTAAAGCTTACTTTTTTTTTCAAGCAATTGAACAATAACAATGGATTAGTGGAGTGCCAAATATTACAATTCTGTTATTCCTACTATAATTATGCCATGAATTAACAGAAAACAAGCTGCAAAGGCTTGCTAGCTTTTATCCGTCACCCATAACAAGACACGGTGACGCGTGTGTCCCCAAAATGGCAGTCTGTCAGTTAAGGTATCTAATTTCTTAAAGCTTATTTATGCCTTTAAAGCACATTTTCAAGCAATTTATAAGTAGTGACATGCTAGTGACGTGTTGTCTAATATTACAATCTATCTGTTCTTACTATATTTCTTAATTCATGGAAAACAAGCTATGGACGTTAGCTGACTTTTAGCTTGAACTCAATATAAGAAGCCATGTTGATGCAGTATGTGTCCCCAAAATGGCAGTGTGTCAGGTAAGCTAGCTCATTTTCAAAAGCTTATTTTGGAAATTAAAACGAGGATGGGAAAGTTCCGGAGCTCAATTTAATCTAACAATTACAACAGTGCTTTTTATTGCAAATGTTGATCCAAAAGTAGTAGTAAAAAAAAAAGTAGTAAAATTGTGAGTTTCTTCGTCGCTTTTTGATGTTGACTCGATGTTGTCTTCATGTTTTCTTTCTCCTACGTCCATCCCTCTCTCAGAGCTTCTCCGCCCACCCCCTCCCTCTCCCATCCTCTTCATTTCTCTTCTCTGCTCACTCTGGGCTGGCTGGTGAGTCCACTGACTTCTCGTCTTCTGGTTGGGAACGAGCAGCCGGGGGTGTCGTGGACATAAGGTAAGGGGTCCGGTATGAGATGGCTGAACATGTTTTGGACATTTGGGGGGGGGGGGGCAGGACACGGTCTTCCCCCGCAGCCTTTGAGGACACGCTGAGTGTCATGTTTTCTCAGAGGCTCATCCGACACCCTGAAGGATGTCTTCATCCCAGCTGGAACGTGAGGGTGTTGCCGTGGTGAAACATGAAAAGTTATGAAGGCTGTCAATCATCTGATGGGCGCAGCTAGATGTCTTAAGTTTGGACCACATTGACCCCCCCATCCTTGTCCGCGTTGTCCTGCACATGGAGTGAGTAGAAAAACAGCATGGAGGTCATCCAGGTGAAAAGGTGAGGAGGCTAATGGGGGGTCGGGAGGGTCCATCTGGTGTTGACCAGAAGATGAAAACACTTTGAGCAGCTTGTCCAAACGTTGGCGTGCTTCCTCTCCGTCTGTCCTCATACAGCAACACCGTCATGGTGGAGTGGCCCAACGTCACCGGGACCGTCCGGCAGGAGCCGAGCCTGAAGCCGGAGGAGATCCACAAGTCCAAATGTGTCCTGGGCTTCATCCCTGTGGTCTACTACAGCGTTCTGCTGTGTGTGGGCTTGCCAGGTACGCAGGAACATTTGGGATGTTTTGTCCACGTGGTTCTTCAGTAGCGTGGCCATCACAAATGTTCTTCCTCTGTGGTGTTGCAGTCAACGTGTTGACGGCGGTGGTCTTGTGGAGGTTGGCCTCCCGCACCAAGAGGGCGCTCTACTGCTACCTTCTGGCCGTCACCGCCTCAGACCTTCTCTCCCAGCTTTTCATCATCTTCGTGGGCTTCCTGCTGGAGACGGCGGTGTTCCACCGCGAGGTCCCCCTCCTATTGCTGCACGCGGTCAGCGCGGCCGAATTTGCGGCCAACCACGCCTCCATCTGGTCCACCGTGCCCCTAACCGTGGACCGCTACGTGGCGCTGTGCCACCCGCTCCTCCACCGTCAAATCAGCTACCCGGCGCGGGCCTGGAGGATCATCGCATTGGTCATGGCGTGCTCGCTGGCCTCCGGGGTGCCGTTCTTCTGGTGGTCGGACATGTGGCGGAATGCCGACCCGCCGACACCGCTGGACGCTGCCCTCATTTGGAGTCACGTGACCATCATCTACTTCCTGCCGTGCAGCATCTTCCTGGTGCTGAACTCAATGATCCTCTGCAGGCTGAGGTCGAAGCGGAGGGAGCCCGGCGCCGAGGGGGCCCCGCCGCGCCGCCTCGGGAAGGCCACAGCCATGTTGCTGGCCGTCACCACCGCCTTCTCTGTGCTGTGGGCGCCCAGGACCGTGGTGGTCATCTACCACCTGCACGTGTCCTCGGTGCACCGCGACTGGCGCGTCCACCTGGCCTACGACCTTTCCAACATGGTGGCCATGCTCAACACAGCCGTCAACTTCTTCCTCTACTGTTTTGTCAGCAAGGCCTTCCGCCGCGCCGCCTGGGAGGCGGTGCTTCTCCGAGGAGCCACGCAGCCTCCTCGCCGCCTGGAAGCGTCGGCGTGCGGCGTGAACGACAAACACCGGCAGCGGGAGTCTACCCCCCCGTGCCTGGACGACCCCGTGCCCCTCGCTCACATCACCTGAGGATCGCTGCCATCACGGCACATTTAAAATACATCCTGCTGCTGATGACTAACATGGCCGCCGTGGCTTTAAAAAATGTGTCCGGCTGAGCTCGGCCTGCCGAGCAAACAAAGTGCAGATGTCGTGAAATGTGACTCCGCCTTCTCAAACAACCTCTCGCTGCCTCGCCAGCACGATCCTGGCTTTGGCTAAACACACACACTCACTCGCTCAGTGAGTACATTTCCATTTTGGGCGACACAAACCAACATCAAATAAAGTACAAAGTGCTATTTTATTTATAACCTGATTAAAGGAGCATAGTACATGTGGCGTGTGTACATGACATTAATATTCTAAATAAATCATCAATTATTAATAAACTATTATTATTACTACATATTACCAGACCCTAGTGAGGATAAGCGGCATAGAAAACGGATGGATGGATATTACTTGGCCTTTGTGATAGAAAGGAACAGCGCCCTCTTGTGGACATGAGGGAAACTACGAAGCAGTGGCAGGTGTGAAGAATGGCTAAACATGAATAATTCACGAGTTAATTGACAGTAAAAAAAAATTACAGTATTTAGTAATTAGTAGCTAAGGGTGTAGCTGCAGGTTGCAGTGACGTCACCACAAGCCTCTTGGTGAATAAGCCGTAGAATAAGTAATTTCATGCCGTTATATAATATAGTGTATCAATACTAATAATAATACTAATAAAAGGCTGACTCTTTTTTACAGCCATGCTGTTCTAATTCAGCCACGATTACAACACAGTACCAACGTTTCACCACCAGGGGTCGCCGCACACTCGCTTCTTCTCTTCCTCGCCAGGTGTGTGTGTGTGTGTGCGCGCGTGAATCCAGAATGTCAGTTGTAGCAAAGCTGTGTTCAAGGCGTTAGCAGACTCTCCGAAAGGATCTATTCCTAAAAAAATAAATAAAACCAAACATTCAGAGCTGACCGTCATTCATTTCATTTCCACGCAGACTGAAGAAAGATTGTTGGATTGTTGATGTTCTTTGTCCTTTAAACTTTTTTCTCACGCTGATTGAGCCCGTCAGGTACGTGATTTTATCACATTAACCCATTTGTGTGTTTACTCATTTTTACCCACTTTTCTACACTTCTCATTAGAAGTTTGCTGTCAAATGTAAAAAAGTAATATTTTTTCCAAGAAGGAAATAATAAATAGTGAACGTAAAAGTGTTTTGTCGGGACAGGAAGTTTACAAAATCCATCAAAGTACTACCGATCTGTAAGCTAATGCTAGCAGCTAGCGTTCAATCAGCGCGTGAGCCCGGTGCTAGCAGCTAGCTACTTTAGCATGATGATGTCACGATGAATGAATGTTTTGGAAATGACAAGCGTGCCAAGGTGCGCCGTTGCCCTGGTAACTGCCACATTGACCTTGCTAGCGTGGCTAGCAGATGTGTTGGTGAACATAAACCAGAAGCTGTAATGTTTAAACACACACTTTATACAAGAAGAGCCCTTGTTCGTGGTTTGTTTGGCTTAAAGTGTTGCTACACTTTCAGTCAATGTGAATATTTGTGCACGGTTAAACATTAACATGCTAGTTCCTCACAGCTTGGTATTTGTATTTTAACTGTTACGCTTCTGCGTCTAAACAGGAAGTGGTCGTCGGTGCCGCAATGGCCCTCAACATGAGCCGTCCTGAGGGATGCGGCGCGGGCGTGGACTCCATATATTACAACCTGTGTGATCTGGCCTCAGTGTGGGGGGTGGTCCTGGAGGCCCTGGCCACGGCCGGCGTGGTTTTCTCCTTCGTGCTGTTCATCGCGCTGCTCGCCAACGTGCCCTTCACTCAAGACAGGAACCGCAAGAACTCGGCGGCGCTGCACGCCGTCTTCCTGGTGTGCACGGCCGGCCTCTTTGGCCTGACCTTCGCCTTCATCGTGGGGAAAGACTTCTCCACTTGCGCCTCACGCCGCTTCCTGTTCGGCGTGTTGTTTGCGGGCTGCTTTTCCTGCCTCCTGGTGCAGGCCGTCAGGCTGAACATGCTAGCCCGGAGCAACAGAGCCCCTCGGGTTTGGACCTCGTGTCTTGGCGTGTTGGCGCTGTGGTTGGTGGAGGTGATCATCAACACCGAGTGGCTGATCATCACGGTGGTGCGCCACCCGCTGGCACCACTCAACTTCACTGCACAGCCAAGCGATGCTACGGCCACGCCCTGCAACATCGCTAATCAGGACTTCGCCATGGCGCTGATCTACGTGATGGTACTGCTTCTCGCCGTGTTGGCGGCCAGCGTTTGCGTCATGGCGGGCAAACACAAGCAGTGGAAGGTGGAGGGCTCTCTCATCCTTGTGAGTGGCCTCCTGTCCGTGGGCATTTGGGTGGCGTGGATCGTCATGTACGTCTATGGGAACCAAGGCAGGGGCGAGCCCTCGTGGGACGACCCCACACTTGCCATCACCCTAGTGGCCAACGCCTGGGTCTTCCTCGTCTTCCTCACCATTCCACAAGTTTGCTGCTCTCAGAGCGATGGCAGCGGCTCCGACTTTGGGGAAGACTCGTACCCGAGCCGAGGCGTGGGCTATGAGAACATCCTGAAGGAGCAGAACCCTCACAACGTCTTCATGGAAAACAAGGCCTTCTCCATGGACGAGCCTGGACCAGGTATGCAGACTTTGACCCCGCCCATCCTCACTTCTATAAAAGCATCGTCAACATTGGGGTGGGCCTTAATGATGTCATAATTAGCATAATTGTCCATATCACACATGCTTTGGTATTTTAAAATGTCTCACACAAGATGAAGCCGCATTTGAGGGCTTTGGATGTCGGGGGGGCACGGTTGTGGCTTGAGGAAGAGTGATGGATTTCAACCTAAAGCCTCTAAAGGTGTCCAATAAGACCAGAAGAAGTTTCTAGATTTGTCACTATGAAGCATCAAAGTTGCCAACACTGATCCTTCCTGCTGCATCTTCTTCTTCTGTGGTGCGTATGAAGTGTTTTGGGAAGCAGTGTTACGATGCCATGTGACAAATTCACACACGTTATGTGTTTATGAGCAAGGACCAGCAGATAGTCACAAATCTATTTGTGGCACAAATGAAGGTAAGGTAAACAATGTAAGGTAAACATTGTTATTGGACGGCCTGTCCGTGTTGTTTTATGCAAATGGTTGGCTTTTGGTGGTGAAAATCGGGGTTAATGATTGTCGAAAAAGGTCACATGACCAACGTGAGCAGAAAGTCAACAGGTTTGGGAGTTTGGGAGCTTCCTGTTAATGTCTAACCGCATCGTCCCTCGCCTCCCATTCCCATCAGAACCGTGCTGTGTTTGCGTGGTCTCCACGGTGACCGTTTCCTCCGCAAAGTGTGAAGTCTTCTCACATTTTCGGCACCCCAGAGGACAGCCACAGCTTGCATGAGTGTTGTGTTGAACAGTCATGACGACATGTTGCGCCCCCCCTCCCCCCAGGGTCCAAGCCGGTGTCTCCGTACAGCGGCTACACGGGCCAGCTGAGGAGCAGCGTGTACCAGCCCACCGAGCTCGCCCTCATCACCAAAGCCAGCGTGGTGAGTACACATTGTGGGATCTGGGCTCCATCGTGAAAGCTGACATGTTTTTTTTTTTCTCCTGCAGAACCCGCCAGACATGTCGTACACCACCATTCCCAGAGTCTCCGCCCACTCTGTGGCCGACAGCATTAGGTCCGCTCCTTCGCAGCACGGCGACACGTCCAGCGCTGTGTATCTCAACGGAAGCAGCGTAGGTGCATGATGTCACCGTAGCGTCTTCCTGGACATCAAAGCGTCCGGGTGACGAGGGTTTTTAACGTTTGTCTCCTGCAGGGAGACGTCCTGCACAGGACTTCTCAGTGGTGAACCCGTCATGTCCATCCTGATCCTCCCATCAACAACTGATCTGGACCACGTTGTCCTGAAACATGGAGAACATCTGCCATCCTTTTCCCTCACATCTTCTTCTGCAACATGAACTCCTCCCACTTTGGCTTTCTACAACTGAAGACATGTAAATATCTTTCTGATTCTTCTACATGATGTAAATATATTTCATTCAGAATCATGCTTATAGAATTAATTTAATATCAGTATTCTTGGTCTGCAGCAAAAATAAAAGCACATTTAGATGTTTCCTGGCATCTTCAATGTCTATCCATCCCGCTGGCGTGAGCCCGGTCAAGGTCATAAGAGGAAGGGGAAACAAAATTGATTGTCAGCTTCCTGCTGCGTCGGGCTGCAGGGGACAAAAACAAATGTGGATCGCATTGCCCTGGGACGGAACAAACACGCAAACCTGAAGGCACCATTTCAGGCCCATCCGGCTTTGGTTTCATCAGCAGGAGGACATCTTTGATGGTTTCCTGAAATCTTCAGAAAAGCGGGTTGGCCAAGGAAATAAAGGACACTTAGGGCCCACTAAAATTTAAAAATTTAGTAGCTTTAACATTTGACTTGTTTGGCTGGCGATGTCGTCGCGTCGTGATGTCGTTGCGGTGCACGTGCACCGCAGGAGCAACGGCATCAATGTGCTCTTTGTGCGCTCGGCACACAAAGACTTCACTGTCAGACAACCTCGAGCAACCTCGGACACCTGAACCGCACCTCAGCGCATCTGCACACGTCCACTGGCAAGCCAGCGTGGTTCCACAGCACACAATGGAACACAAAAGGACACGCTAACGTGTATGTTGGACCCATCCTGGGTGTTGACGCAGCTGCGTTTGGGTCATCGAGCCACCTCAGTGCTATCACAAGTATTCCAAGGTGGCTGGATGAAGGTCATGTTGCATCTTAATATGTAACACATTCCTTATACTATGTTCCTCTGAAAGTTGGGTTAAGTTGGTGTTGTTGTGAATTCCATATCTATCCAATCTAACAGGAAAAGGCCGCTGGACTATGGAGCGGACCTTAGATCAGTGAAGCATGTCCAACATCTTCCCTGCAGCCTGCTGGAGCTGTACTCCATTTCAAGTGTTATTCACCCACTTTGGCTCCAAAAATGCAGCAGAAGCCGCTTCTCCTTCTCCTTGTCTGTTCTTTTGCCAACAATAGCAGAAGCCTTTCGAGGGCGCTCGGCTTTGTCTGACTTCATCGGTCATGACAAGCGTGACTGATCTTGGAGCCTCTCTGCGGGTCTTGCACCGGGAGATAACATGGGCCACCACACAGCTGGTATCTGGGTTGTGTTGCCATAGATGCATGCGGCTTGCAAACATTGAGGTCTGCAGGGACCGCAGACTCCCGACAACAAACACACAAATGCTGCATCAGTGGACATGGTGAGATGGCCGTGGGTGTGGTAGGTGTTGCTTACTGAACTACAAATAACACCTGAAAAGGCTTTGTGTTTAAAATGACAGAAGCTTTCTTGTACGTAATAGTCATATAGAGTTGCTTAAGAGGTGAAAAGTAAAACAACACAGTATAGTAAAATTTTATAATGTTGACTTTTTATACCCTTTATAGTATTTTACAGTTAAAATTGATTGTACTGTAACACATGTACTATAGTGACACCTGCTGGACATTATATATAAATGCAACTAGTCCGTTTGTTACCGCCTACACTTACCATTGGTCAGCGTGAGGAATATTCGTTTCTGATTGGTCACATTATTTTCCTCAGGAGCAATCGTTGCTTAGGTTTACAGAGGTTTCATTTCCGGGAAAATGAAAGACTGTTTACAAGTAACCTGCATCACGTTTAGCCCCTGAGTGATTATATTTAAAAAAAACTTCACACTCAGCGAGAATAAAAATAGTCAAACTCACAACCAGACATTGTTTGGACACGGGGATGGTTTATTTGGCGGTCAATATGGCGAGGTCCATGACGTCTTTACGACAGGTCGGTAGTTCAGGTTAGCGTTAGCCGCTAGCTAACTAACTGCACTATTTATTTATCATAACACTTGTTGCTGTGTTACAGCATAGTAATAGGAATACATGATAAGTCATCGTACAATAATTGTCCGTCCTGACTATGCCAAGTACGTAAAATTGAGCGTTAACGTTTAATTTAATTTGACTTGACCCTGTTTCGTAAAGATGTGAGAGACAAGAACGAGTCGTGGAATTGTTACGGGTACTAGATTTCATTGAATGACTCACAATAAGTCGATTCAGTGACAAGGATCGAGTTTCCCATCACTGCTGTTTAGTGTAATAGGAAAGGTGTTGGAAAATGAATGTATAACATTGGTAGCAGGTTAATGTATTTTCTTATTGTCATCAAAACCTCTGGGAAGATTTCCGTGGAGAAAAACTACTGCTATACTACGTTGTCATTAATTAAAATGTCAATTTCCATCATATTCTTCTGCTCCCCAGCTGTGCATGGCATCATGGAGGGGGGGTCTGCTCACCTGGAACGTTCGCAGCTCAACTGTTGGACCAGATTCACCAACGGGCCCATCGGACAGCAGCGACCCACCCCCTGGTGACAGTGCTTGTCGGGCTGAGCAGGGTCCCCCCGCACCCCCCACCTACTGCTGCATGAGCGGCTGTCATAACTGCGTGTGGATAGAACACGCCGAGCAGCTGCTGGCCTACTACAACGACGGCGGCGAGCGTGCGTTGGCTGCTGTGGAGGAGAACGTTCTGGACGACAACCTGAAGACTTACTTGAAGATGGAGATAAGGCTCTTGAAGAAGACCTGATGTCAGTGCTGGTGAGGTTTTTTTTTTTTGGGCCACGTTTTCCATGGCCTGCTCATCCATCCTGACATATTGTGGAACCTTCCAGAATCCTGACACCAAGAGCTGCCTCCACCAGGCCTGATCCTGAAGGATGGTTTACTCCTCATGATGCTTGAACGTTGATGAGACTGAATATCACTTTTATTTTCACTTGCACTTTGAAGTTGTTGGAGGTTTGAAACATATTTATTACATTGCTTCATATTTAAGAGTGTTTTTCCAAATATATATTTATCGTAATTAAACACCAGCTTGTGTTGATGTTGTCTTGTCGGTTCGGCTCAGGTAAAGGAATTCCACCAAGGGGGCGTAAGAGACACCCCGACTGGACTTCCATACCTGTAAGAGTTGTGTACTGGTTGTCACCATGGCAACATGAGTTAGCTGTGTTTTTTATTTACGAGGTCTTTGGAGTGTCTGTGAGAGCGCTGACCCTGATCTCCACGCTGCATCAGCACCGGAGGAAGGAGGCACGGTATTACACCGGTACTTTGGGGATCTCAGGATTACACCGACTCCTTCGCACCAAGCGTGCCGTGTGCCCGCCGAATGTGACGTGATGGAAATACGAGATTAGTGTTGATGCAAGGCATGGCTGACTGACATTATTAGCTCATCGTAGCAGTCAACTATAGACGACTTTCTAACTCCTCTTTGCACCCTACATCTTTCTTCCTGTGTCCTTCACTTCACCCCTACATCCTTCTTCCTGTGTCCTTTGTTTCCATACTAGATGATAAATAAATATGACGCAATAGTTAAATGTCACATGTGAGCGTCTCCATTAAGGAGCCTTGAATCATTAAGAAGCTGAAAAATGTCTGAATTTAGTAGATTTAGTGTACGTCGAAATGGGAGCTGCGTTGTGTTGCGCGACGCCATATTCTGTCGTCGATGAAAACAAACAAGGTGTCACATGCTGGGGATTTTATCACAGGCCCGTGTTGTCATCATCTTCCTGCAGGTACGACAACACTCCTCCCAAAACGCACTTATGCCCCAGCAAGAGGCGGGACTGGGCCGCTAATCCTGTGCAAGGGGGTCAGCATATAAGAGGGACCTTCAGCCCCCGCGGGTCACTTATCACACCCCCTCGTCTGGCTGTTCTTCACCAAGCAGCCGGTGAGTAGAAGAACCCTGATATGACAACTGCCTTCTTGGGGCGCATTGACGGAATTTTAGGGGGCGTCTATTTGAATGTGGAAGTGGTTTGTTATTCCCACTTCTTGGAAAAAAGAGTGGTCACCCTGATGAGGATGAAGATATTGATTGTAGACCAAGAACGTCGATATTATTGTGTGTTATGTGTTTTTTCTCGTTACGGGTTACTATTTATGTGCGTGCTACGAAGTGCTGTAGATACCGCCATCAGGTGTTTTTGGGATTGTCATTGAGCGGTATGATGCTTAAGTCCATCTCTGCCTGTTCAGCACTTGTGTTGTCTTCACTGTAACCAGATTACAGCGAGATTAGTAACCTGAGCCCAGGATTTACCGTCCAACTGGGTCATCCAGTAGAGTAGCCACAATGGAATATGTGTGTAATCCAGTCTGACGGGGGGCAAAGGGGGGGTTATAAAGACCTGTAATGGCACACTGAGTTGATTGACGGCGTGCACGTGTCCACGCTGTACAGGTGTCATCCACAGCACGCAGATATCACTGACATGAATCTGGAAGCGCCCAAAGCAGATATCAAATCGGCGACCCGGGTCAGCGGCGGCCCCGCCACCCCGCGGAAAGGACCCCCCAAGTTCAAGCAGAGGCAGACCCGCCAGTTCAAGAGCAAGCCTCCCAAGAAGGGAGTGCAAGGGTACGTACGGTTCTACGTCTTTCCCAGGTGATGTTCCTGTGTGTAATTGGGATTTGTCTGCAGTTTTGGTGATGATATCCCGGGAATGGAGGGCTTAGGAACCGGTGAGTTTTCCAAACTTTTCCCGTCGTGGTTTGCATGTGATTTGCGTGTGCGTTGCGTAACATCACACGTGCGTTTGTGTGGTAGACATCACAGTCATTTGCCCCTGGGAGGCCTTCAACCACCTGGAGCTGCACGAGCTGGCCCAGTATGGCATCATCTGAGGGGGACGCCTTCGCCGCAACACAGGACTGTATCAAAAAAAAAACATTTCCAAAAAAGAAAAAAATCCCAGATGCATGCACTTCCCCGTTTGCTCGTCATGGACTCAACAGGAAACGCAACCAAGCCAGGCAGAGTTTCACTCGCTCAAAGGTGTCGCTTCAAGGGGAGTTCTGCAGACGGGCCACTGCTGAGAGTCCACATCACTCCTTTCCTGAAGAAGGAACCAAAGACCTGGAGGTCTCTTTGCTGAAGTAGGAAAAAAAAATACATGCCAGGAATTGAGCATTGCTAACGTGTCACGTGTTTGCTATGTCAGTGAAATCCATCCTGCATAAATTTCGCTCCCTGTCTTTCTTCATGTTGTTTTTGACACTGCATTGTTGTATCATTTCATCCATGGCGTCATGTTTATGTTCTATCACTCAACTTGTGTCACTTGAACATTAAAAGCTTCTTCCAAGCGTAACTCGCATCGCTTTGTCTCAATCGCAAAAACGGCTCTGTTGCCTTTGCAACAAATGCAGTTTGGTGATGGAGGGGCTTTTCTCTCCCCCCCATTGATGAATGAGACAACCTGAGACCCACATTTCCCAATGCAAACCACTTTTATTGAAGTCATTTTTCGATTTAATACATTTTTATTATTTTTTAAAGATTTTTACGTGAGTCATTTTTATTTGTATTTTTTTTTACACTTTTTTGTTTACACTTAAATAGTTTTTATTTGATTTTTGTTTTTATTTTTACTCTTCTGTTCAGGTCATTTTTACTACTTGTGTGTATTTTTATTTATTTTATTTTAGTTTTCTTTTTTTATGCCCATCCATCCATCCATCCATCCATCCATCCATGCTTTTGAGTCATTCTTATTTTGTTTACACTTTTATTGAAGTCATTTTTGACACTTGTTAAATAGTTTTTATTTCATTTATTTTAATATTTCACACCTTGTCCAAAGTGCATTTTAGAGGAATTTATTAAGGCGTTAAGAAAATGACGAAAAACATGATAACTGCATGCATACAAATAATGCATAAATTAAAATAAAATTTTAAAAACCACAAAATCAGGTATTTCACTCATAACCATGCAATATACATATACCAAGGAGGAAGATGACCAAATACTGCTTGATTTTACTTCAAAATAATTCAAACATTGGGTTCTATATTACATATTTTATTTTATTTTATTTTGTTTTATTCTAATATTATGACTTGACTCTTATAATATTTTTCCATTATTATTATTGTATTATAACTTTTGCCAATTCAATTTTCCAAAAAAATGTCTTATGTTTTTTTTTTCAATTTTGTGCTATTTTTTCCTCTTAATATTATGACTTTGCCCTCTTTATTATGATAAAGTTAATTTTTAAATTTTGTGTTTTGTGCTGAGGCCCTGGTCTAAATCTTTGGAAGGGAGTACATTAACTAAATCAATCAAATACTTACTTTCTATCCCCACTGTGTAAATAATCTAAAAGTACCACCTGGAGTGGTGTCAAGCAACCCCGTCTGAGGACCTGTTCATGATGCCATATGATCATAAAGATCCATACACGTTAAGTATTATATACTACACAAATGGAGTGAATTAAAAATAATCTTTTTGGGAGTAGACATACTGTAAGTGTATTATGTCGACTTCGAGTGGACAAGTGGAACACAACAACACTAAACGTGTGTGTCCAGACGGACCGTTTTTACTGTGGGACCGCTTGGGGAGTTACATCGGCCGCTAATGTTTGGAACACCCGCTGTGGGATGGAGTTTGGTTGACAAACAGACAGCAAAACTGCGTACGCTGAACATTTCCCCGATCTGGCTGAGAGAGAAGCACCTCGACCGACGAGCATGGCAGATAATATCGTAAGTGAAAGTTGTCTTTGCGCTCTTCCACTCGGCTAACCTTAGCTAGCCTGCTAGCCCAGGCAGGAGTGATGAGGCAGCAGAATTAGCATGCTAGCTAACGTGTAGTACAAAGTGGTCGGGCCTTTTGGCTAAACCGGCTAGCCGCTCGGCTAACGGGAGGCAACTGAATGGAAATGTTATGTTTTGGTAAAGAGAGTGACAACGAACTAGCTGAAAATTTTAGACATAATGTTTAGGATTTTTATGGAGTTAGTATGTCAAAAGTGGCCTTTGTTGTATGCAATGGTTGATGTTGCTGCTTCATTGAAAGTGTTATTATGTTGACGTGGAATCATCTGGAACAGTTCGCCGTTTCTTTTGTTGTTAGTAAGATATGCCATGCAGTCAAATTGTAGCAACTGTCGTCAAAGTAGTGGCAATAGTGAACGGTTTTTGTTTTTGCACTGTCATGGTTGCCATTATGACACTGACTTTGCTAGGAGGGGAAGGGAAGGGGGAGAGGGGCACTATTGTTTTGACTGACTATACAAATGATATTATTGTGTGTGTGTGTTTTTTTATTTTTATTTAGATCATCAGGGTACAGTCCCCAGATGGGATGAAGAAGATTGCTTCAACCAAGAGGGAGACAGCTGCTGCCTTTTTGAAGAAGGTACTATGATCAAATCACATGTCTAATAAAACAAACAACAAAAAATGACTTAAATAAAAGGTGATGACTTAATGACCCTTGGAAGAGGTGGGTCCCAGATTGTGGACTTTTGAGAACCCCTGGTATGGATGACCCAGACACTAAAGTTGTTCTACTCTAAGGACTGTATATTGTGTAATAGACATAGACATAGACTTTCTTTATTGTCATTGCACAATAACACAGCAGGGAAATTGCCAACGAAATGTTGTTGCCTGGCTCCTGTGTAATAATAAATAATAATGTGGAGAATAAATAGATTACATCAAATATGAACAACAATGTACAACGTAAACAGTAATTTGTACAAATAACAATGAAAGCTTTATTTACTAAGATGAGAGGATGTTTGATAGTCATTACAAGTTACAGTATATGAGGAAGCCGGGCAGATTATTGAATATATGATATGAGCGAATGGGGGCAGGAGATCAATACACTTTTCAACTTCCTGTTTCTTCTTCGTGTTGCATTTCTATGCAAGCACAAGCTATCATTGACCCAGTGATGACGATGGAGCCAGCTTATTACTTTCTTCATCATAGTGCTTCCTACTGCTGTGAACAAGCGTCCGGCGCAGTTGCAAAATGAAAGCGGCTTTAATGTTTGCTTTCACTTTGTTTTTAACGCCATGGCAGTTATCTTGTGGGCGTTCCTGCAAGCTCAGACACATGAACAGAAGAAACGCCTCCTTTTGACTTGCATGAAGTTCCTCAGTCCTCTCGTCTGTCTTGACAGGTGGCCAAAGAGTTTGGATTCAATTCCAACCGCTTCTGCGTTTACCTGAACCGGAACAAAACCGGCGAGATTCTTTCCCAGAACAAAACCCTCAGCCTGCTGAAGATCAAGTGAGTAAAAGGAGTGTGAAAGGGACAGTGTGTTTCTCCACAGGACTGTAATCTATCTGCGGTTGCGATCTAATTACGCCGTTGTCTAATTTTGCACAATTGGACATGACGCAACGCTCCGGCAAACACTCGGACTCAGCATTTGTGTGCGTGGATGCGTAAAAGTCATAAAAATGTGCGACATGAGCTCATGGTTTTAAACCTTTATTTAAAACAACATGAAGTACGTTGTTTTTTTTTGTGCAGCGGTACACATCCGCCCGGTAACATGCATGGTTGATTTAAAAAAAACATAGAATTGTTTATATGTTATTGTAGGACTAATATCGCTATATCGTAATATCGTATTGTCTTTTGATGCACTGTTGTTTTGAAAGCAGCGACACTAACATAAAATGTAGTTTTGTACCCAATTAGTATTAGTATGACACCCCCATAAGCAGTGAAGTCCGTCAACAGCGACTCACTCCCCACTTTGTGTCCTGAGCCGAGTTCTGGTCAGATTTCGGTGCTGAGGAAAGTAGTTCTGGCTGGTTGCTGTGGGCAGTTAAGGGTTTGGCTCCTCAAAACAATATGCATTACGAAGCATAACACATTTGCATCGAAAAAATGTCTGCCATTGCGTCTGTCGTGTTTGGCCTTGAACGGTCTTCATCCTCCTCGCATTTGCAGGCATGGCGACATGCTCTATTTGTTCCCATCGGGACTACCTACCTCCTCTGGGGAGATCATGGACACGGCCTCCCCGCACTCGTCATCTTCGCTGCCGTCGACCTCCTCTTCCTCCACGTCGTCCACGTCATCTTTTTCGATGCCTCGACCTCTCACCGCACCGCAGGTCCAAGAGGACGAGATCGACCAGTACCTGACCAAGCAAGACGGCAAGATCTACAGGAACAGAGACGCTCAGCTGTGAGGAGGCGTCGCAAATGCAGGCAAAGTCTGGCTTCACGTGCAAACCCCTGAACGTGTCTCCTTTCTTGGCACAGGTGTCGCCATGGTGCCCTGGGGAAATGTGTGCACTGTGTACCATTGGAGGTGGGTCTCCTTTGGGATGTTGCTCGGTGTGGGGTTTAGTGACCATCTGCTTGATCTCCTCCTCCTCGCAGCCTTTTGATGAAGACTACCTGAATCATCTGGACCCGCCCGTCAAGCACATGTCATTCCACGCGTACCTGCGCAAGCTGACTGGAGGAGCCGACAAGTAAGAAACTGTCTTTGGCTCACATTTAAGTTGATTCTTTGATCAACCCAGCACGAGGAATGTTGTTGCTGCACTGGTGTGGAATTGCAGAGGCAAGTTTGCCGCTCTGGAGAACATCAGCTGTAAGATCAAATCGGGTTGTGAGGGCCACCCTCCCTGGCCAGAGGGCATCTGCACCAAGTGCCAGCCCAGCGCCATCACATTGAACAGACAGGTACCCTCCGTGTTCCCAAAGCGTGCCGCGTGTCCGTGGCGTGCGCGTCACTGAGGTGTCGCCTTCCTCCCAGAAATACAGACATGTGGACAACATCATGTTTGAGAACCACACCATCGCAGACCGCTTTCTGGACTTCTGGAGGAAGACGGGCAGCCAGCGGATGGGCTACCTGTACGGCAGGTACACGGAGCACAAAGACATCCCTCTTGGAATCAGAGCAGAGGTGGCCGCCATCTACGAGCCTCCCCAGGTGATGTCCTCCCCTCCCCCACCTGGGAGCTTGGTGGCTTTCACCTCATGGATGGTTGTGTGCTGTGGTTCCAGAATGCGACTCAGAACAATTTGGAACTGCTGGACGATCCCAAAGCGGCAGCGGTGGACGAGATAGCTACCAAACTCGGCCTTCGGAAGGTTGGTGGTCTTCTCTTTTTCACTTCCAGTCAATAAAACCGGTGACCCGTCTCTTGCGCAGGTTGGCTGGATCTTCACAGACCTGCTTTCCGAGGACACCAGGATAGGGACCGTCCGCTACACCAGAAACCAGGTAGGGATGGCGGCACCGAGAAGGACTTCCTTATCCCAAATCCATCCATTCATGCGGCAATTTTTTTGTGCTAGGATTCTCACTACCTGAGCGCCGAGGAGTGCATCACGGCGGGCTACTTCCAAAATAAACATTCAAACCCCTGCAAACTCTCCCGAGACGGACATTTTGGCTCCAAGTTTGTGACGGTGGTGGCGACAGGTACCACGAAGACTACCGTGACGCTTACTGTTCCTCCAGCGACGGCGGGGTGTGAGTCATGTGATGTTTCTGCCACAGGCGGTCCGGACAACCAAGTGCACTTTGAGGGCTACCAGGTGTCCAATCAGTGCATGGCCTTGGTGAGAGACGAGTGTCTCCTGCCTTGCAAGGACGCGCCCGAGCTCGGCTACGCTAAGGAGTCCAGTCCTGAGCAGTACGTACCAGACGTTTTCTTCAAGGTAACGTCGCCGTATGTTCTCTTCGTCGTGGTGGAGCCGCTTGTGTGTGTGTGTACGTCACCTGCGCTCTTCACCCTCCAAACAGGACAAAGACAAATTTGGAAATGACGTTACCTTTCTAGCGCGGCCTCTTCCGGTGGAATATCTAATTATAGATGTGAGTTATCTTCTCCGCTCTTCCTTTTGCGGTGTGGTTTTCTTTCTGGTACACTTCTCCTCTCTGTCCTTCACAGATCACAACAACTTTCCCGAAAGACCCGCAGTACACCTTCAGCTCCACTCAGCGCTTCCCCATCGAGAACCGAGAAATCCTCGGAGAGACGCAAGTAAGGAAAATAACCGCATTCGAGGGCAGCTGCTTTTGTCTTTTCACGCTTACTCCACATATGTCTCTCCTCAGGACTTCCACAGTTTAGCAACGTATTTATCTCAGTGCACCTCCACGTCATTCCTGGACATGGTGTCAGACTTCCATCTGCTCCTCTTCCTGGTCACCAACGACGTCATGCCTCTCAGAGTGAGTCCACACCTTCTCAGACAGCCGTGTGCTCATGACGAGCGGCATCTCTATAAATGGACACCTTGATGATGTCTCTGTAGGACAGCATCGGACTGCTGCTGGACGCTGTGAAGACTTCCAACGAGGATCTGGCTCAGACATGGAAGAAGTCGGAGCAGTGGGCCACTATCGAGCAGCTTTGTAGTAAGTTCCCGCAGCTCCTCATAGTGGCCATCAATATCCAGGTTGTAATCCTGGGGGTCTGTGTCATATCTGTCCAGGTACAGTCGGGGGACAACCGTCTGGATCTCTGGGTTTCGACACCATGGGGGATCCCTCTGCTCCCGCCTCCTCCTCCGCCATGTGGTCCTGCCCCCACTGCACCTTCATGAACCAGCCCGGCACAGAGCATTGCGATATGTGCCGCCTGCCCCGCAGTTAAAGCCCCTCCCCCAAATACCCCGCCCCTTTACCCGCCATGATATCTCTTTGAAGCCCCTCCCATCTCTCAGACTGCTGTGAAAGGGATGCTCGCGTTTACATCATCTTCACAAGGTCATCTTTGTGTGTCCCGTTGTGGTGGTTGTTGTGAGTGGGGAGGTACTGCACTTTTGGCCAGGGTCCCTCCTCTGCCCCCGGTTCTTCTCGAATAAAAAAAAAAAATGTCTGTCTCTCAGGACAACAGTGAAGACTAACATCATCGTCCACATCTTTTGAAACCTGGATTCTTCGTGTTTTTTTTTTTTTAGTACAATCATCGGCCCCACCCACCAAACATACTTCTACTTTCAGTATTAAATACTTGGAGCAGGCTGTTTTGTGGTTTGGACTTGAACAGGCCAAATATGTAGCTTATTTCTCTTGACACCACGCCCCTCTTCATCACCATCATCATCATCATCATGACCACCACAAATTGTCACTTTTTCAGAAGAGAGGTGCTTTAGCAAACTGGTGCTCACCACTTCCCTCTCCTTTCCAAAGCAGAGAGAACCTGCTGCTTGTGCGGCACGCGGGACGACAGCGTTGCTTTGTGGGCATCAGTAAAGCGAACCCTCCACTTGTGAGCTGTACCCCTCCACGCCAGCAGAGGGCGGCACTTTAAGAGCTAAGACGCTAACTTCCTTAGGCTGAGCTGAGAGTGGCCTTGATGACTCTCCGAGGAACAAAGTGGTATAGCGACGTGGACTGTGTGGGATGTTTGCAATGTGGTGTCCCCCCCCCCCCCCCCCCCAAAAAAAGCAGGAAGTGGTTTGTCAAGAGGATGCAGACTTGAGAACTGATTTACCTGAGTCCGAGTCCCGCCCACACATTTGACTATTTATGAAAGGTGTGCTACTTTAGAATTCCATTGATGAATTTTTTTAGTAGATTAATTTGGAAGTGGTTGGGGTGGCAGTGTTTTTCTGTTTTTGTTCATTTTATGGGGGCGACGGGGGTACATGGGCGCCCCCCCCTCGTGTGTAATGTTGAGTGATTACCTGATGTCACGCTAGCGGGCGACAGAGACCTCCTTTTGTACCAAGCCCGAGGGGCCGTTTGCTGAGCAAACTTCCTCTCGGGAGTCCCTCGCAGGTCCTGACGTCCCTCGGACACGCTCTGTGATGACCTGCATTTGAAATAATAAAAACCAAACCCGAGAATTCTAAAGGCAATGTCTGCTTTATAGCCCATTTATTTTCTGGGTGAATAATGGTCATTGATGATGATCGGATATTTGCTCTTATGTTAATCCTTGTGTAGTTTCCTTACAGCAGCAGCCGAGCAGCATCTGGTGTCCGATCCAGGTTCTTACAAAACGTGTGGAAGTGATCAGCTGGTACAAACGGTGTGGAGGTCACTGACCCTGCGTTCCTCTAAATGGCCGCGCTGCAGAGCAGGTTTGAGGTCATGGTTTACGATGGGTGTGGGGGCCCGGGTGAACAGGCCCTGATGTGACCCTCCCACCAGCACTTTCTACTCACCTTTCATCACATCTCACAGTTTTGGCTTGAGCATGCAGTGTTTCCCTCCAGGACTGCAATATATGTGTGGTGGAAGACAAAAGGTGAGTAAAAAAACTTGAAATGTGCTTTCTTCTGTTTCTTGAGAAGAGTGATGCATGATTGTATGTTTGAAGTTAAAAAGACTAGAAAAAGTTGTGATATTGTTTACCAAGTCGGCCACACTGATCCCTCCTGCTACATCTTCTTCTCTGCCATCTACTGTACGGAGTTGAAACGATAAGCTCCATGATGCATGATGGTATGTTTGGTGTTAAAAAGACTAGAAAAAGTTGAGATATTGTTTACCAAGTTGGCCACACTGATCCCTCCTGCTACATCATCTTCTCTGCCATCTACTGTACGGAGTTGAAACGATAAGCTCCATGATGCATGATGGTATGTTTGGTGTTAAAAAGACTAGAAAAAGTTGTGATATTGTTTACCGAGTTGGTCACACTCATCCCTCCTGCTACATCTTCTCTGCCATCTACTGTACGGAGTTGAAACGATAAGCTCCATGATGCATGATTGTATGTTTGGTGTTAAAAAGGCTAGAAAAGGTTGTCATATTGTTTACCAAGTTGGTCACACTGATTCCTCCTGCTACATCTTCTTCTCTGCCATCTACTGTATGGAGTTTAAACGATAAGCTCCATGATGCATGATTGTATGTTTAGTGTTAAAAAGACTAGAAAAAGTTGTGATATTGTTTACCGAGTTGGTCACACTGATCCCTCCTGCTACATCTTCTTCTCTGCCATCTACTGTACTGAGTTGAAACGATAAGCTCCATGATGCATGATGGTATGTTTGGTGTTAAAAAAGACTAGAAAAAGTTGAGATATTGTTTACCGAGTTGGCCACACTGACCCCTCCTGCTACATCATCTTCTCTGCCATCTACTGTATGGAGTTGAAACGATAAGCTCCATGATGCATGATGGTATGTTTGGTGTTAAAAAGACTAGAAAAAGTTGTGATATTGTTTACCGAGTTGGCCACACTGATCCCTCCTGCTACATCTTCTTCTCTGCCATCTACTGTACTGAGTTGAAACGATAAGCTCCATGATGCATGATTGTATGTTTGGTGTTAAAAAGACTAGAAAAAGTTGTGATATTGTTTACCGAGTTGGCCACACTGATCCCTCCTGCTACATCTTCTTCTCTGCCATCTACTGTACGGAGTTGAAACGATAAGCTCCATGCACGCGGCCCTCACTCTTATTATGTTTATGGGGGCCCACAGGTAGGGACAAATCTATTTGTGGGCAAACAAAAGGCAAATCCACTCGGAGCACCCGGGATGGCTCGTCGCCAACCTTGAAAGGCTGGGAACGTGAAAAATTCAGTCGGTTCTTCTTGCCAGAACTTGGGAGTTGTGGAATGCTGACACCTCAGTCATTATTTATGAACATTGATCCTTTAGCTTGATGAAGGTATGACAGGAATGAAAAGCTTCATGTTACCACGTGTGCCCCCCGCCCTTCCTCCTTCCACAGTGGAAATGTTAGACATCTGTGAGCTTGCCAGGCCTCAAACGTTATCTTCTTCTGTGTGGAAGACATAGAAGTGTGTCCTTTGTTGCTCCAATGGTGACCTCCCAGTCTAAAGGAATCCATTCGTTTGAGCGTTTCAATTAAAGCGTGGAAGCCTTTTGACCCCCGAGGCCGCCATCTGTCAGGGCAGCGTATGTGAGGATGTAAAGGAAGGCAGCTGGCCATGAAATACAGAATAACAATGGTCATCTTTCCTTGCTATCGCCATCATCATCATAAGCACCTGAGAGGTATATTTCTCTCTCTTCAGACTTAACTCAAGACTAAACAGATTAATCGACCAACATTGTAATTCATATTTTACAGGTCTATAGTTTGCTTGAGCTTGGAGTTCAAGCAAAACAACTATCACGCCTCCTTTGGTGAGACAACCGAACGCCCCCAGCTGCTGCATAAAACTGACGGCTTGGCTAAGCCAATCAGGTACTTGAATGTCAACAGCAAGCCAATCAGCCGTGCAAAGAGGCGGGGCAACTGAGCGGCTAAGAAGCGGCCAGTGTTTTTCTCAGTTGATTCTGAACATTCCCCTTAAAGTGGACATTAAACTATTTCTTGTACGGTTTGTCTGCAGGCATGCTTCTATCCACACGCTGAAGTAAGTCACGCACTTTTATTTACTTTTTCACTCGATCGCCAGTCCGTGTGTTTAGCCGGTGAAGACTGGTTAGCTTCTCTGTGGCATCTGCTGAGGAGCAAAATGTCTTTTTTTTAATTAGTCTTTTAAATTTGGAATATACATCATAACCCTTAGCTGGCGTGTCTACTGGTAGGATGGAAGCAGACATTCACGTCCTCGTCGTGTTTTGACGCAAACATTGCTAACACAGATTGTAACTGTAATTTAGCTCGTTAGCATTAGCGTCGCTATACGTACCTTACATGACACTTAACGTTATATTTACATTTATTCCTCCTTGTCTGACTGATGACTTATGTCGTAGTTGACGAAGCTAACACACAAATGCTGCATTTAAGATGGCGGCTTCATTTTAATATACTGTTTGTCAAATGTTTTTCGTCTTTATTAAGGGTTGATGAGGAAAATCAAAGTTGTCATGAATGTGAGCTGCAGCAAATCTCCGGCGTGCTTTTGTTGTTGGTAACCCTGGAGACCGGAAGTTGCTTTCTTCATATGCCCGCTTAATCTGTTTGATGTTGTTTCTGTGTATCTTTGAAGGATGCACACTACACGAAGCCCCTCCTCCATCTCAGCGATGCCCCCGGCACACGCTTTGGACCTCAGCTTGTCCGGCTCCCAACTTTCCATCAGCAAAAGACCCAGCAGCGCCTCACCTGGGAAATACTTCTCTCGCTCCGTGTCCGTATCCGTGGCGTGTGAGAGCAGAGGGAAACGCAACACCGTGGTGAGGAGCACGTTGGTGCGCCCTGTGACAAAATAACCAACCCCCCCCCCCCCACCACCACCAAGCCGTGGTGTCGTAATAAATGAGCGTTCTCCGCAGAGCGATGCCTTTGGAAGCTCCCGCTCCATCAAGAACCTGCGGCGATCCAACAGCACCACTCAGGTTAACCAGCAGGCCCACGCCGCCCTGAGGTACAACATGCTGCGTTGTCATTGGCTGACCTTATCTGAGAACAGTGTGTGTGTGTGTGTGAGACAACAGCTGGCAGGCCTCAGTCGTGTCAACAATGGAACCGTGGCGCCGGCGGCTGCATGACAATGAGCTGCTGCTGAGGTCGCGGGGTGCAGCCACTTGTTTTGTGTCGGGTTGGAGGGGAGGGCCGGGACCTTTGGGGGTCAGGTTACTCCTTACCCACCCAAAGAAGCAAGTGAAAGAATGAAAGTGTGTGTGTGTGTGCACGCACGCTCTGCTTCCATTGTCCAGCATCTGTTAACACCAGAACACCCCCCCCCCCCCCACCCTTCCCCCAGCGCACCCCAGCATGCATCACTGTCAATGTAGAGGAATGTGCCGGCAGCTTGAGTTTGAGCAGCTGTGTTTTACACCCCCCCACACTCAGGCTAAGCTAGCAGTTAGCGTCTTGCTACAAATACAAGTCAAGATTTTACTGACCTGTGTGTGTGGCTCCTCCCAGTCAGGACCAGAGCGGCGACTACCTGACGCTGCTGGACAGCGGCGCCGACAGCCCGAAGAAGCTCGGCGGTCTCGGCAAGGTGTCGCCAGACAGAACCACGTGGAACATCCTGGTATTTAAGACACGTTTAATTGTTAAACACACACACACACACGCTGAAGGTTTGACATGTGATGAAGGATGACCAGCCTCGAGCGCCCACCCTGCTGTCAAGCGCCCGCAGCAGCGCCAGTGCCGACTCGCCGACCAGCCTCAAGAGAAGAGACGCCGGTGCCCCCTTCACTGCCAATAACAGGTGGGCGGAGTCTGTCACACACACACACACAACCTGCTTAGTGGGAAAACACGTACAATTCGGGGAGATGTCCCCCCCGCTTCTAACTTGTGTTGTTCCTGTCGCTCAGGAGCAACAAGGGCGCGGTGGGGAACTCGGTCACCCCCATCTTACACAACAACCACGCGGAGAAGCCACTCACGCCTAAAAGCTCCAACCAAAGGCCGGCCTTCAAGTACGTACTTCCTCTCTAGTTCCACAGGAAGTGTCCGTCGTGTCTTTCGGCTCATATTCTTCTCTCAGTAACATCCTGAAGGCCACAGCCAATGACGGAGCGTCGCTGGAGAGCAGCTCCCTCACCAAATCCCAGAAGAACTTCTCCTCCACGTCTTCCAACAACAAAAGTCCAGCCCCCCAGCGAGGTAGCCCGGTCCCATCGCGGCGCAAGGAGGTCACGGAGGAAGAGGCAGAAAGGTCTTTTACTCGCTGATTGATGAAGATGTTCTCCTCGCTGACTGCGTGCGCTTTGCGTTGAAGGTTCATTCAGCAGGTCAACCAGTCCGCCGTCACCATCCAGCGGTGGTACCGACGTCACGCCAGGAGGCGGCACGCCAACCAGGCAACACTCAGGCACATCCTGGCAAGTAAAAGAAAGGTGTGTCTCGTCTTGCTCACGTACGTTCACTTAACGCCCGCCTGCGCTAACGTGCCGTCTCCTCGGCCTCTCGGAGGAGTGGCAGGAGCGAGCGGAGGCGGATGGTCATCTGGAGCAGCCCAGAGACGACAGGAAACGCATTCGTGAGGAAAAAGCACGCCAGGCGCGCCTCGCTGCTATCCAGGTTCGCAAAAGTCCGATCCCTTGCCGCGACAGTGACAACACCATCCAAGTGCTGACGTCTCCCTCTGCTGGTGGCTTGCAGGAACTGCAGCAGAAGAGAGCCCAGCAGCAGGTCGCCGAGGCGGACGTGGACAATGGTGGGCCGAGTGGCGCGGTGGGACGCAGGAAGCCGCAGCCGAAGATTTACCCAAGCACCAGGGGTCCAAACTCACCCGGAAACATCGGCCCGATGTCCCCGACAGATGTCAAAGCCAACAACACGGGTGTGTGTGTGTGTGTGTGTGTGACTTTTAGGTGTGCAAATAATACTGATGATGCGATGATGCCTTCAGATTTCCATCTGAGCGTTGCGTCCGACATCAGCGAACTGGGCTTCAGGGCGGTCTCTCCGGTTCTGTCCAATCACAGAGCCTCACCGTTTTTCCAGGTGAGCCCCCCCACTCTCTCCCTACTTCCTCGCCGTTTGGTAGAACTGCATGTCTACTGCATGTTTTTTTCCTCCATAGGCGCTTGATGACGATGACGCCGCAGAAGAAGACGCCGACGTGGAGCAGCATCAGGACAACGACAGGAAGTTGATGCATCAAGCGAGAGCTCGTCCGTCTCTCCTCAGCGGCACCCGGCCTAGCGCTTGTGATGTATGTGATTTAATCGTACTACGTGGGGGGGCGTCGTTGTCCTTAAGACCGGGGTGTCCAAAGCTTTTCCTCTGAGGGCGAAATTATGTAATTGAAAATATGCCAAATATAAATAAGTAAATATTTCCACTTTTTAAAAAAAAATTATTATGACTTTATTACCATGTGATAAATTATATTTTTAGAATGTATCCCAGGCAAATAGAAAAAAAAACAGTCTGCAAATGGCCAGCGGGCCGCACTTTGGACACCCTTGTCCTGCATTTCTACAAGTCTGCTGCTTCATTGGTCTTTTTTTTTTTTCTTTTTTTTCTTCTTTTTCTTTTTCCTTCTTTTTTTTATTTTTTATTTTTTTTATTTTTTTTCTCTTTTTTTTCTCTGCTCTTATGAGGTGAAATCTTAATTTGATTTTAATATAAGAGGAAACAGCGGTAGAAAATCGTAATATTAGTCGTGTATATATATATATATATATATATATATATATATATATAGTCGTAATATTATGAGAAACAAACAATTTCATTGCTTCATTGTCCAACGTCTCCCCCTGGTGGTGGCCTGCAGGACCTGCAGCACGCTGCTGAGACGGAGCTGGAAAACCGGAGGCCAACTGGAAGCAAGATGATTTCGTTGAGCAACAGAGGTCCATCTTCACCGAGGAACATCAGCCCCATGTCGGCGATGGACGTCAAAGCCAGGAACACAGGTGTGGGCGTGTCTTCATCATCATCGTCGTCGTGTGCGAGTCGTCTGTGCTGATACCGAACTCAAACTACACGCTTTCCTCAGACTCCAATCTGAACGTTCCGACCGACTTCCTCGAGTTCGCCTGCTTCAGAGCCGTCTCGCCACCGTCGTCCAATCGCAGAGGTTCTCAGTGCTCTCAGGTAGACAATGATGTCACTTCCTGCGTGGCAAGAACGCCGCCGTCACTTGATGTTGACCTTCTTGTCGTCCTCCAGGAACTTCCCGTAAGGTCTTTGGGCGGCGAGGACCAGCGGCAGGCAACGTCATCCAGCATGGCGTCCAAATCCACGCTCAATGACCTACTGGACACGCTCAAGCTGCTGGAGGCGGAACCTGAGCGTCTGTCTCAGCCCAAACTTTACAGCAAAGAAAAATACGCTTGGACCGATGAGGTCAGACTCCGCCCCCTGTCACTCTAGTCTGTCCATGGCCTCGTTTTACCGCCGCCTTATCTTCTTCAAGGACGGGGACACCAACTCTCTGACCGCTGACAACCTGGAGCGTCATGGCCAGCTCAGCCTGCCGCCGCCGCCGCCGCCATCGGACGGAGCGGCGCTGCTGTCCGAGGCCAAGCTGCAGAGCATCATGAGCTTCCTGGATGAGATGGAGAAATCGGAGCAAGAGCGTCCACGTTCCGCCACGTCAGGGTCGCAGAGAGAGGTCGGCTTGGCGGTATTTTGGGCTGTCGGCAACGCCCTCTGACTCCATCTTGTGGTCCCTCAAGGCCGTCTTCATGGAGGAGGAACTCGCTGGGATGGACCAGGCATCTGCCACCGCCGCCGAAGTGTCCGGATCCATCATGAAGATCAAAATGGAGCTGGAGGAGAAGAAACGTGTTGTTCTCATGCTGCAGAACGCTCTGGTGAGAAGACGCTCACGCTCTACTTGGCTGTCAGGGTTCTGGTTCCTGTTGTGACGCTCATGTGGTTCCGCCCAGGCCCAGCAGAGGGAGCTGACGGTCCAACACGTGAAGGAGACGGAGAAGGAGCTGAGCCGCAACCTGCAGCTGCAGAGGGACCAGTATGAGGCCACGGTCCAGAGGCACCTGGCCTTCATTGACCAGGTAAGACAACCTCGCGTCCTCGCCGCGCTTTCCTCCGTAACGCGTCTGCGGCGTCTCGTCCTCAGCTCATCAGCGACAAAAAGGCTCTGAGCGAGCGATGCGAAGGCGTCCTGGCTGAACTGAAGCAGGTGGACCACAAGTACACCAAAAAGATCTCGCAGATGCAGGAGCAGCATGAAATGGTGCCTCAGACGTCACGTTTGCCTCCTGCTTCAGCGTCTCGCTGTCTTCTTTATTTCTTTTAACCGCCTCTTCTTCTCCCCCTCGTCCTCCTCATCCTCCTCATCCTCCTCGTCCTCCTCGTTCCTGTGGCCGCCGCCGTGTGTCTTTTGCTTTCCTGCTTCAGGTTTGGCAAATCCTGGGTCCGCTGTGCGAGGTAACGTCTGCTCTCCCCTAACACGCCGCCATCTTTTTTTTCCTTTCCTTCTGCTCGTTTGTCCCGCATGCCACCTTCATGCCACCTTCATGCCACCTTCATGCCACCTTCATGCCACCTGCTGGCTGGATGCTGCGTGTGCATGTGAGTCTTCTTCATCCTTCCTGCTCCTCATCGTCCTCGCTCTGCTCCTCCACGCTTTTGTCGTATTTTCCTCTCACACTCAGGCAAAATGCTCACCCTCTCCCTTACCCCCCCCCACCCCCCCAATCACGCACGCAGGAAATCAAGAAGCTGAAGGAGCTCATGAGCGTCACCGAGAAGATTCGGCGAGAGAAATGGATTGATGAGAAGACCAAGAAGATCAAAGAGATCACAGTCAAAGGTAAACATCTGACTTGCTTTTCTCCTCCTCCTCCCTTTTCATCCTCCTCCTCCTCCTCCTCAGGTTTGGAGCCCGAGATCCAGAAGCTGATCTCCAAGCACAAGATGGAGCTGAAGAAGCTGCGCACTCTTCACGAGGCCGAGCTGCTGCAGGCCGAGCAGCATGGGGCGCAGAACTGCGCTCGCCAGTGTGAGGGCCTCCGCCAGCAGCTGGAGAAGGAGAAGGAGGAGCAGTGCCTGAGGGAGCGGGAGCTGGCCAAGCAGAGGTGGGGGCGAGGTGCCGCCGCCGTCGCCGCTCCGTAGCCAACTTGGGCGCCGTGACCGATTGCGTTGTTGTTGTTTCTAGCTTGGAGAAGCAGCTCCACGAGGAGGAGATCTCCCTGCAGCAGCACAGGAGGCGTCTCCACAAGGAGGTGGCCGAGGAGAAGGAGCGGCTGGCGCAGCTGGCGGCCAGGTAAGACCGAAGGTCATCTCCGCTCCGCCGTACTCCGCTGACCCCCCCCCCCCGTCTTGACTCGCAGGCAGCGCTGGGAGATGGATGAGCTGCGGCGGCAGATGGAGGAGAACGCCAGCGCGGCCGGTCGGCTCCTCAAGGAGGAGCTGGACAAGACCAGAGAGGAGCAGGAGAGGAGACACCAGGTGCGACGTCGCCACCGCCATCTTGCGAGCACTCGGCTGACCGTGTATGTGTGTGTGTGTGTGTGTCTGCAGGCGGAGATGAAGACGCTGCAGGAACACTTTGAGCAGGACAAGATGAACTGGGAGGAGGCGTTCAGGAAGAAGCAGGTGAGGCGGAGGCGTGGCCTGCTGTCACGCAGCCAGTCACGTGAGGCTGATGACGGACATGTGGTGCTCAGGAGGCGGGACTTCTGAGACGCGAGCGCGAGATCAGAGAGGAGCTGCGTCGGGAACGTGACAAGGAGATCGAGCTTGCCATCTGGACGCTGGAGGAGGAGACCAACAAAGACAAGGAGGAGAGCGAGAGGGTGGCTGAAAACAGGTGTGTGTGCACGTGTGTGTGCGTGCGCACGTGTTTGGGACGTCACAGCATCGATGCGGTGCTTTTTCCAGGGTGAAGCGCGTGCGGGAGACGTACGAGATGGAGCTGAAGGAGCTGGAGCGCTCCCTTCGGGAGGCGGCGGAGAAGCAGCAGGAGATGAGGAGGCAGCACTCGGAGACAGAAGAACAGCTGATGAGCACGCAGGAACGCCTCAGCCAGAGAGAAGAAGATCTCCAACACGTCACACAGGTCAGCAGCGCCTCCTCAGGTCGATGGTCATGTGACCTTCAGCCCCCGCTCACCCCACCCGGCCGCCCCCCCTTGTGCTGTCAGATCCGGGACCAGATGCTGGCCGAGCGCCGCGGCCTGACCGAGGTCATCCGACAGGAGTTTGCCGAGCGCCTTCGCGCGGCGGAGGAGGAGAAGCAGAGGTTGAACGTGGAGGTGTCAGAGGCGCGAGCGAGGCTGCAGCAGGAGGTGGAGAGGGTGACCAAGGAGAAGGAGGCGGAGCTTGATGAAGTCCACCAACGGTAAGCGACACGCGTGACACGTCGGGCCGCGTGACTCCTCATTGCTTTTTGCTTTTGCATCATCAGAGTGAGGTCGGCCATCTTGAAAAAAGAAGAATCGGTCAGCGCTTTGCGGAGGCAGCACGAGGTGAGTCGTGACCCCTACGTGACCCCCACGTGACCCTGAGAAGAGCCGTAATTGATAAGCAGGTATAAACACCACCCTGTCGTCTGATAGGCTGCTCTGAAGAGGGCGGAGCACCTGGAGGCCCTGTGGGAGGAGCAAAGGAGACAGTTGCTGGCCCCGCTCCTTCCCCCGTAAACGAGTATATGGTGTCACCACCATCCCCGCCCCCGCCATGTTTACCTTCCGTTGGGACTGACCCGGGCCATGAAGTCACCGCAGCTCCGCCCCTTCCCCCCACGGCACCGAGAACGCCTCCGTGTTCCCCACAGAGCGGTTCCAGATGTTTCCTAACCAGCCCAGGCAGGCCTGCTGAGTGGAGATGGGTGGGCGGTGGGGTGGGGCGGGGCGGGCGGTGCGGTCACAATGACTCATGTGTTTCATCCCCAGGGGGCGAGTGTCCGCACAAGGAGTAGAAGCGTTCTAGAATGTTGTTGTTGTTGTTGTTGAGAGAAGAAGAAGAAGAAGACATGTCGGCGACGGCGTGATTGAGGAGGTCACATGTTCACAGCGTGGCCTTCAGGCGGCGTGAAGCAGGAAGAAGAATGTGTTAAAAAAAAGAGAAAAAGGTTTACGAGGACAGAGTGCCGTGACCATGAACGGCAAGAATGTCAGTGAAGGACACAGGGGCCCCGCCCATCCCATCCCATCCTGTGCTGGAAGTGAAGTGTGTCATTTAGCGTCTATTTATTTTTCCATGGAAGGACTCCCAGACTCCAGAAGAATCCCATTTGAATGTGTTAACTTTTACACTTTATTACGTGAAGCCATCTTAAAGGGGAAGTGCACCCGGAATTCCCGATCCTTATGTGAAACATGAACATATTTCTTTCCCTTTTAAGTGCATTGTTACATAGTAAATGTGTTAATATGAGCTAGCTAACAGCAG
Source organism: Doryrhamphus excisus (assembly GCF_030265055.1). NCBI lineage: Eukaryota > Metazoa > Chordata > Actinopteri > Syngnathiformes > Syngnathidae > Doryrhamphus > Doryrhamphus excisus. Next base: position 16,324,415 of record NC_080468.1, read on the forward strand.
ACGTCACCTGAGACTATTTTGGTTATTTTTATTATAATCATTTTGAGGGATTTATATAATAATAATAACCATGAAAAAATTCAATTGTGTAACAGCTTCATGCCTCTAGTACAGGGGTGGGCAAACTTTTTGACTCGCGGGCCGCATTGATATGACAAAATTTACGGGGGGGGGGGGCAGACTATTTATTTTACACGTAACAGTCCACCTGGTATTATTGTATCTGTAAAATTGTCATGCAATCTGCTATTATTATTTATTATTTTATATTTATATTTGAATATTTTAAAAATAACAAAATATAATAATTACAATAAAATTAAAATAATAATTATATTATGTAAAATATGCAAATATAACAATAATATTATAAATAATTAATAAATAATAATAATAGCATTAATATAATAATTATAATAATCATAACAGTTCTAATAATAATTATAATCTAATAATAATTATTATTGTGCTTGTGTTCCTTTTTTCAGGAGCACTTTGTAAACAACAGACCATGTCAAAAAACGAAATTGATAAAACCATCAAAAGGTTGGCTCAGGCCATGATGCCAGGTTGTATGTTGAGTTTAAATGAAATACTTTGGAAAGATTGGGCGGGCCGTATTCAAACACTTGGCGGGCCGGATGTGGCCCCCGGGCCGTAGTTTGCCCATCCCTGCTCTAGTTGGACAACAAATTTGCCTCACACATCTTTACACTACGGGAAGGAGTTTGGGAATATGTGCTTTTTAATCCCCTTGTCAACATATCTGGTTTTTGCTGGAAGGGTTGTAATGTGCCACAGAAGGTCCATAAGTACTACAATATACTCAGCTGTAAGAAAAACTACTACATAATCTGTGTACAGAGGAACAGGTACAGGAGTTCTATACACATGCGTCATCGGTGGAACCATGCATTGAATCCTCCTCATCTGCAAGAGCAACTGCAGTGAAAAGGAGGCTCATTAGGGGTGGATGGAGAAAGAGAAAAATTGTGACGTCACACACGCGAGGGGATGCTGAGAGCCGGCGTTTTAGCCACGAGGACCAACTGACAGGATTTCCTTTTCCCTCTGGACTTTGGGCAAGGTTCCGGACCCTGGGATTGGATGCGCGTCCGTGAGTGGAACTGCGGCTTTCACCTCTGTTTTGAGGACAAGCACTGACTCTTCGGGGAACTTTGGGACACTTGCGGGGGGTAAACTTTCGGGATTAATTTGGGGGTTTGTGGTTGTCTTTTTCTTACAGCTCCGCTCCCCCCCCCTGCGACCTTCCTTTTTGCGTTGTAGCCTCGTTACCTCTACAGGAGGGCCTGATCGTTACAGGGTGGCAGTGACAAGCACCCTACAGGTCACGGTGGCGGGTGCGGATTTCTGTGTATTTTATTATGCCATTTAATAAGCAAGAATAACAATTGGTTCTTTAAAGGCCTTCGACATTAAAAACCGCCAGGCGCCATGACCCACCTGAGTGCACTGAAGATGGCGGACGGGGCTTACACAATAAGCTGTGAAGAGAACTCATATGCAAATTCCGTGTTTTTTTTTTCCTTCAGTGTTAAGTTAAAAACTTGGAATCCTAGCATAAGAACATCTAGAACTGGTCCGGTATGAAGAACAATGAGTTCTTCATACCTCATGTAGACTGAACGTGTTCGAGATCCCGCCAGACGGCTCGTCTCGGCTTTCAGCGTATTTCCTCTCTGGTGAAAGCTGAGCTGGATCCTAACCAAGCCTGACCTGGTCCACAGCAGCAGAACCCACAACGGTTCCCGACCCCCACAGAACAACACTTCAGCTGTTGGTGCTCAGAGAAAGTAGGGAATGTGTCATGTGACACTATACCACATGACCAGTGGACCAGTGAGATGCTTCAAAGAGCTAAACCACTTAAGACCGGGATCGGTTGATCACAGTAGAGGGCCGCAGAAACCTCTCCTGCTTGCTGATTGGCTGAGAGGCTGGGAACCCCCCCCCCCCCCTTATCCAGGCCCAGCCCCCCCCCCCCTTTCTTGACTGCTCACTGCCAGCAGCTGTTGCTTTCTCACAACGCCCCGCCCCCTCCAGTGAGGCCCCGCCCACCAGAGTCAGGCTGTCCTGGCAGCAGCTGAGCGTCTCAGAGTGCGCCCGACTCAGAAGACTTCACGGAGGGACGCTGGACCAGGGAGACGAGGTGAGACCTTAGACCCTGTCCCCCTTGTGATTGACAGGACGGTGACGGGGGTGGGCGGAAAGTTTCCGTGTCTGTGAAAGACATTCTTTCCATTGGAGACCCCCTTCCCCCCCCTCCGGCAGACTTTATTGTCCCAGAAGGAGGGGGAGGGACGGGGGAGAGTAACATGTTACATGTAACCGGAATGTTGGGATTTGGGAAGACATATGGGAAGCATGTCGGACTGCTTGTGGCTCAGTAGGACCGGCACAGACCTTCACCGCTCAAACTGTGAGCGGACTTCCTTCAACTTCCTGTTCCGTTGTTGTCGTCTGTTACGCTTGGCTCTCTTCTTCTTTCTGATTGTGAGGAAACAGGAAGTAGAATGAGGATGTGACGCAAAGACAAGCTGATTGGCTGAGAGTGGAATCTGATTTCTGTTTCTGTCAACGAAGGGGGTGGAGCTCCGCGTGACGCCAGGGATGGTAGCCAACAGGCGGCTGGTGCTGGGCGCCCTGACCGTCGCCTCCCTGCTTTGCGTCTACGTCCTGGCGGGGAACGTCCACACGCTGTCCTGGTCCGTGGAGCCGCTCAAGCGCTTGGCACAGGCGAGGTCAGTACGGAGGTCACGTGATCCGTTCAAATGTGTCACATGACATCACTAGGGCATTTGTTGTGTTTTCCGCAGCCAATGGGGGGACTTGGCCCCCTCGCCGTCCCCTACGTCCCCGCACGGGCACGCCCATAACACGAGCACGCCATCGGCGCACACGTACTCACTCGCCGACCAGAGAGTGTCAAACGTTTCCGATACGGACAAAGTGGACGCAACGTCAAGAACCGGGCGTCTCTCTCGCCAGGAGGCCACACCCACCTCCGACCCCTTCATTGGTGACGCTTACATGAGCGAGGACGTCCCGCCGCTAACTGTGGGTGAAGCTCTGTGTCATCACGCCGCCAGACCTCCTCCTGTCATGTGACCGGCGCTCTACCTCCCCCAGGACTGCCCGGACGCCATCCGAGGCCGGGTGACAAAGACGCAATTCGACAGACGTTTCCTGAAGAATATTCCGGTGCTGCAGTGGTCCAAGGACGCCACGCCGGATGAGCACCGCCGCCTCAGCAGATACGCCGGAGCGCACGGCTGGGGGGGCGTGACCTTTCAGGGTCAGTGCCACACGCTGTTGAAGCCCCGCCCCTTTGGAGGCTACCTAAGACTCGATGTAAAGGTGACGCTAACGATGTTTTGGGTTCGACAGAGCTAGCGGACATGCTAGCGGTGCTCAACTCGTCCGCCAACTGGATCATGTTGGACGACTGGAAGCAACGCGGCGCGGCGTCCCGGTGCAGCCGCTGCGCCGTGGTCGGGAACGGCGGGATCCTGAAGGACTCAAAGAAAGGGAAGGAGATCGACGATCACCACTACGTCTTCAGGTGGGCGTCTTAGTCACGTGACCCAGGGTGACATCCTCAACTCGGGAACGCTTCTCTCCTCCAGGACGAACGGCGCCATCATCGAGGGCTTCGAGGAGGACGTGGGCACCCGCACCACCCACTACACCTTCTCCACCAACACGCTTATGAACTCCATGAGGAACTACGCCACCCTCGGGTACCAAGGGCCGCCCCGGTCTCAGGTGAGCGGCACACCACATGACACACACACGTGAGCGTGATGCTGACCCCGCCATGCCCACCGCAGGAGACGCGGTACGTCTTCCTGCCAGATCACGACCGCGATTACCTGCTGATGAAGGCGGCTGCCCTGGGGGTCACGGTGCAGCGTGGGCCAGAGCGCGGCGTAGAGTGAGTGATGATGTCACCATGGCGGCGTGGGGGAATCACATGATCATCACGTGATGTTATGTTGTGCTCGCAGCCCGTCAAGGTACTTTGGGAAGGACGTGTCGGCAAACAAGCTGAAGATGTACCATCCCGATTTCATCCGCTACCTCAGGAACAGGTGAGGGCGGAGCAATCGCCTGGTAACCATGGCAACCAGACCATCAATTCCTCTCCTTCCAGGTTCCTTCCATCCAACACCCTCAGGAGCAAATACAAGAACATGTACCGCCCCTCCACTGGCGCCGTCATGCTGCTGGCGGCGCTGCACACCTGCGACCAGGTGAGGTCCCGCCCACTTTTGCGGTTTTTTTTTTCGGAACCTGACCGTGTCGTTGTCACAGGTGAGCGCGTACGGCTTCATGACGCCCGACTACCAGAAGTACTCGGACCACTACTACGACAAGCGCTACCACCCGGTGGGCTTCTACATCAACCACGACCTGCGTCTGGAGATGCTTCTGTGGCAGCAGCTCCACGCCGCCGGCCTCATCCAGCTCTACACGCGCTCCTGACGTCTTCGCCGTCCAACCACTTTCATCAAACGCCTGGCTGGCCTGCAGTTAAGCTAGTTGGACTTAGTCGCCACGGTAACGGCCTATTGCACTTCCACTGTCAGCGCCGCCATCTTAAATATTTTTTTTTTTTACATGTACTCCAAGTGAACCACTGCCCTCCTTTTTGTTTGCACATTGCCATGGCAACCGGCAAGCCACACAAGCAGTGTGGTGTCTTGTTGCTAGGATGCCACTAGCCTAAAATGCATTTCATTGACAAAGTGCCTTTTAAATGTGAATAAAAAGCAAACAGGAAACTTTAACGACTTCATTGTCCTCCTTTTTGTTGTCAAGCTTGTCCCGTATTTCATAAAAGGCTTAATCATTCACGCCCGGCACATAAAGCACAGCGTCTAACAACTTTATTTGTCACGCCGTGGAGACAATAAAACAAAACAGAAAAGTTCAAACACATCACGTGTGTCAAATGTGTTAAACGGAGTTAAACATGCTCGTAAAACATACTCGTAACAATGCTGCCATCCGGTGGTGGCTACTGGTCAGTGCACCCATCAAAACTGAATATTTTCTTGAAAAAAAACCCTCATGTGTATATTAAAAAGTGTCATAATATCTGGCCACCCCTAGGGGACGCGCCCCCAGTTTGAAAACCATTGAGTTAGTGTTATCATTTGTTTACTTTTGGCTGTGAAATGATGTTCCTGTTTGTGTGTTGTCTCCTTGTAGTAGCAGAGACAAGCAAGATGTAAAGGAGCTTTGCTGCCCTCCAGCGGCCAACTTACACAATGCATCCATGAAACATAAGTGATGGTTGGCTGGTTGGATGGTAAATAGATGATCGATATGGATAAAAGGATGGAGATGTTTGTCTCCGTGTTGGCTCCTCCCTCTTGTTTCCAAGGTAACGTCATTTGTTTACTTTTGGCTGTGAAATATTCCTGTTTGTGTGCTGTCTCCTTGGAGTAGCCAAGCAAGATGTAAAGGAGCTTTGCTGCCCTCCAGCGGCCAACTTACACAATGCATCCATGAAACAGATAAGTGATGGTTGTCTGGTTGGATGGTAAATACATGATCGATATGGATAAAAGGATGGAGATGTTTGTCTCCGTGTTGGCTCCTCCCTCTTGTTCCCAAGGTAACGTTAGAGAGAAAATGAGCCACGAGGAGGTAAGAGGAGGACTCACGGTGAAGACATTAGCACTTTTGAGGAGGAACGTGAGCAAACAGGAAGTGACGTCACGACGCTTTCAGAAAGTCCTCGATTATCTTCATTATGAATGAGAATCATTACGTAACATCATCACTCATGCACGTGAAGGCCCCTGTCAGCGCGTGCGTGTTCTCAGCATCATCTCAGCATCCCCCCCCCCCCCCCCCCACAACACCACCCCCCACCCCCACCGTCCTCCCTCCCACCGGACCCCTCCCCCGCCCTCTTCTTTGGACGCATTAGCGGGCAAGATGGCGCTCTCTCAGGCAGCACCGCGGACAGCTCCCCGCCGAACCGCCGCCGAACCCCGAGCTTGATCGTCTTGATGTCTCGCGCGCAGGCGGAACGTTCCGAACTCGGCCGCCGCGCTCGTGCGCGTCTTCTCTGGATCTCCGCGCTGTTCCGAGAAATGGACGCGCGCATTGACGGGACGCCGGGTTCGGTTCCGAAAGGAGACGCTGAGCTGCGTTGAGAGCCTGTTTGGACCGGCGCTGAGGATGACGAAGATGAGGAAGATGCTGCTGCCGCTGCTGCTGACGTGTGCCGCGCTTTGGGCCGACACCTCCGCCGTCGGCTCAGGTGAGCACGCATTCCAGCACTCTCCCGGTGCTGGTTCTGGTTCTGGTTCTGGCTCGTCCTCGACTCACCTCCCGATGGTGGTCGTACGACGCACACGCGCGTTAACATTTCTCGCACGCGCTTAATTAGCAATTAAGCTGTGGTCCCGCGATGATAATAATATGTTAATATTTGCAATAATGATGATGCTATATTGGAATTGTCATTATTGTCGCTATTATTATTATGATGCAACCCTGGCAGCCATTGGGCAGTCGGTTGCTATGGCAACCAAAGCTCCCCGTGGTTGCTAACCATTGGATTCTTTTATTTGAGCTGACCCTGCAGAACCATCACGGTCCATCACGGTCCTTCATGGTCCATCTTGGTCCTTCCTGGTCCATCTTGGTCCATCTTGGTCCATCTTGGTCCATCATGGTCCATCTTGGTCCATCTTGGTCCATCTTGGTCCATCATGGTCCATCTTGGTCCATCTTGATCCATCTTGGTCCATCATGGTCCATCTTGGTCCAGTTAGCCAAGCAGTGAAGGTTGCAGACATGAACTCATGAAGAGGTCAGGGTCAGGATCAAAGGTTCTTCCTTCTGCTCATCTCAGTCACCAAAACCGATGAAAGACGTCCTCTTCTGACTTACAACCTCGTCAGGTCAACAGCTTCCAGAGACCCCCCCCCCACCCCAGCACCCCCAAGGTCACCCCCCATGGCAACGCAGACCTCCACCAAGGCCCGGACATGAACGTACACGTTCCTCGTCATCTTCACCACCTGTCACCTGACACCCTTTATGTTACCATGGCAACCCAACGGGGACAGCAGGGGGTCTGCGAAGAGACGCTTACGCTCCCTGAGATCAGTCAGCCAAACGAGCGTTAAGTACGCCGCGCGAAGCTCGCTAGCATCGCCGCATTGGATTGCGGTTTGATTCCTGACTGGTGTGGCGTGGGGGTGCTAAAGTGCTAACATTAGCTGTGTGTGGTTAGCGTGGGCGCCCGGAGACTCAAGAGAAACTATGAGTATCTTCTGGCATTGAAAGGCCAGCCAGCGTTGTGCGTGGTGTGTGTGTGTGTGTGTGAGTGTGTGTGCGTATTGTGTGTTTGTTACGTAAGAGTAGTGTGTGAGGACGAAGCTCCAGTGGATAATCGCGGAGCACGTGGTCCCTCGGTTGCCGTGTTCACGTGAAGCATTCCATCAATCACCTCAGCTCCAGCATCAGCAGGTATTTTCCCCAGCAGTCGCCATGGCAACCATTTTTCTTGCCAGCAGCAGTTAGCAAACATCTGCTCACGCTTTTTGCTTACAAACAAACCGTCAGCTGATTCCACGCGCCTCTGACCTCCGCCGTAGTTGTAGGAAACAGGCCGCCATCTTTGTTAGCACCTGGCATCTGGAAGCAGGTGATGACACCATGGTGGTATCATCTGGAAATGTTGTCAGTTCCTCAGCTGGATCTCCCGGGGCTGCAGTCATTCTTATTTAGAGGGAAAAGATCAGAGGGGAGAGGACACACCCCTGGGGGACGCCAATGCTGATGGTCCGGGAGTTGGACTTACTGCCTCCTGTGGACTTGAGCTGGGTGAGCTTCTGATGGAGGATGTCCGGGACTATGGCGTTCTCTGCGGATACTCGGCTTCTGAATGATGATTGGATGACCTGTGGGAGGCGGACTTCCTTTTTGATTGACAGTGAAATAAGCGAATCAGCAACCTTCAAGTATAAACTTCCACAGAAGTTTTCTGATCCGTTCGGATTTTTGACCCAATCACTAGCAACTTTGTCTTGGTTAAAAACGGCTAGCGTTGTGTTTAGCGACTCTCTTCTGTCGCTCTGCAGTTTCTTTCGCCAATGAGCATCGGTAGCCGCCGTCAGGACCACTCATGCGCACGGCATCGCGCAGCAGCTCCAGCTGCTAGCAAGCACATCATACTACTAGCAGATACTAGAATTTTTAGCTGTCCTTGCCTATGCCTGCCGCTAACTAGCAGCTGCTAACCCAAAGCGATAAAATCCTCCCAGAGACAGCTGGCATGGGTAGCACTCATACGCCATAAGGTAGCACTGTATAAATGACAACAAAAAATACCAGCAACTCCAGTACTACTACTACTACTACTACTCCATGACCAGTCAACTTTTCCAGTGCTCTACCAAAACTAACACTAGGGGGCAGTGTTTCCCTGAGACGGCGCTTCCGCAACTACGCTTGACTAGCTGTTTAGCTTCCTGTGTTGTTCTTTATTCATCTTCTGTCTTCATTTTATTTGCTGTGTGTCTAGGAGGCGGAGCTCCGCCCACCGAGCCGTGGCAGTGGTCTTGGGGCGCGGCGCTCGTGTCCGTTGGCGGTCTGGTCAGCCTGGTGGTCCTCGTGCTGGGCTGCCTGTGCTGCAAGAGGACCAGGACCGGCTTCAAGGTGAGAGACGCGGCGTGCTCCAGAGGCCACACCCCCCTGCTTCATCTCAGGAGGCGGGGTTAAAGGTTAGGGTTAGTTTTAGGAGAGCGGTGCTGTGTCGAGGATTTGGTTATCGAAAGGGCGGGTGGGGGGGATGATGTCACCAGTACAGTATGTGAACCCCCCCTCCCTTCTTGTAGGGAAGGGGGGGTTCCATCTCCCCTCAGGGGGACGACCTCTGGCATTATGCTCCTCCCCCTTCCTGTCCTTCTCCGTGTCAGAACTCCTGTCTGCCGACAGACTCGTCCTCGTATTCATCGTCCTCTCTGAACGACCGACAAATGTGTGTGTGTGTGTGTGTGTGTGTGAAGGTGATCACCTGAGGCAGGAAGGTAAGTGTTACACACACACACACACACACACACACACTGAGGAATGTTGTGTTGCATCATCATCAAGTGTGGACCTGATGGTTCTGTGTGTTGCGTTGTCGTCGTGTTCCTAAACGTGCGCGTGCACGGCCGTGTGAACGCCGCTGGTGAGACGTGCACGTGAGAGTGAGTCCAGATGTTGAGGTCGTGTGAAGACGCCAGCGAGGGCTCGCGTGTCACATGACAGGAAGTGTGAGCCCGGGGGGGCGTGGCCGAGGGTGTTGGTGTGGGTCACATTCTTCCGAGGTCCGTCCGTCTGTCCGGAAACAATCCGTCCTCCGTGAGGCGAGCACTAGGTGGCGCTGAGAAGTACTTCCTGTGTCTCCACAGGAGTTCCAGAACCTTCACGATGGCGAGGAGAACCACGGCCACATGTCCGCCTCGCCCGACGTCTACATCCTGCCTCTCACCGAGGTGTCCCTGCCGGTCGCCAGGCAACCGCCTCCACCAGGTGAGTCCACGTTGCCACTGCGGTCGCTTCTAGAGGACCGGAACATTCTAGACCGGTTCTGAGTTTGGACCGTGGCTGCAGAACTTTCACATCTGCATGGAGACATTCAAGGAGCGCTCGGACGCAAACCAGATGGTGTTGTTCTGCTCGGGTCCAGTCACGTCCCAGTGGACTGGGCGGGGTTCTGCATACGACCCTCGGACTGTGAGAGCGGGGATTGGTCCAGATCCAGACCCGCCCTGATGCAGCTGTTGCAGAGGTCTCAGAGGGGACGTCAAGCACGTTGGAAAGCGCCTCCTCCGTGCGTCCCTCCTGGCTTCGCTAACAGAACCGCTTCAGTCCAGTTGCTGCTGCACCTCAGGCCAGACCGGGATGGACCACGTCGAGGTAGATAATGGCAGGTCCATTTGCAGACTTCCTGGCTGCCATGGCGACCAGGCTGGAAACATCCCGGACGGACGCAGCAGACAACTTAGAGCACGCCGAGAGAGGAAACGTATCGATTAGCACCGCCAGAAACCCGATTAGTCCACTCACCCAGAAGCACCTTGACAAACACAACAACAAGTACACAACCAAGCCCATCCCTCACAACACACACACGCGTGCACACACACACAAACATCACAGCATGTTTATTTCAGGCACACCACCTCTTCATCTCTTTTACGCTGTAGAACGTGAAGCTAGAACGTGATCTACTTGACTCAACTTCCTTACTGTTCTACACGCTACATGCTAAAAGCAACATAAAAAGCTAGCCACTACATATTCCATGCTAAAAGATAGCCACCACATGCTAAATACTGCATGCCACATACGACATGCTAAACGCTAGATACTACATGCTAAACACTACATGCTACATACTACATGCTAAAAGTTACATGCTAAAAGCTAGCCACTACATGCTAAATGCTTCATGCTGTATACGACATGCTAAAAGCTAGACACTACATGCTGCCTACTATATACTACATGCTAAAAGTTACACGCTAAAAGATAGCCACTACATACGACATAGTAAAAGTTAGCCACTACATGCTAAATGCTACATGCTACATACTATATACTACATGCTAAAAGATAGCCACTACATACGACATAATAAAAGCTAGCCACAAAATGCTACATGCTATATACGACATGCTAAAAGATAGACACTACATGCTAAACACTACATGCTACATACTATACACTACATACTGAAAGCTAGATACTTCATTATAAAAACCACATGTCACATGCTCAAACCGACATGCTAATAACATGCAAAAAGCAACACACTACATGCTAAAAGCTTCGAAGCTACATACTATGTACTGCATGCTAAAAACTACATGCTACATAATATATACTATTTGCCACATGCCACAAACCTACACGCTATTAACATGTTAAAAGCTATAAACTTCATGCTAGAAGCTACAATCTAATAGCTACATGCTACATTCTACATATTACAAGCTTAAAGCGACATGCTACATGATCAAAAGGTACATGTTACATACTACATGATAAAAGCTACATGCTACATGCTAAAGGGTACATACTACACGATAAGGTCCACACTACATGCTTAAAGCTACATGCTAAAAGCTACACACTACACGCTAAAATGTACTTGCTACATACTACATGCTAAAAGCTACATACTACATGCTAAAAGCCACATTTTACATGCTAAAAGCCACATTTTAAAAGCCAAAAGCTACATACTACATGCTAAAAGCTACATACTACATGCTAAAAGCCAAATATTACATGCTAAAAGCTACATACTACATGCTAAAAGCCACATTTTACATGCTAAAAGCTACATACTACATGCTAAAAGCCACACACTACATGCTAAAAGCCACATATTACATGCTAAAAGCTACATACTACATGCTAAAAGCCACATATTACATGCTAAAAGTTACATACTACATGCTAAAAGCTACATATTACATGCTAAAAGTTACATACTACATGCTAAAAGCTACATACTACATGCTAAAAGCTACATACTACATGCTAAAAGCCACATATTACATGCTAAAAGCCACACATTACATGCTAAAAGCTACATACTACATGCTAAAAGCTACATACTACATGCTAAAAGCCACATGCTAAAAGCTACAATCGACATGCTAATACGTTCATGTTAAAAGCTACACACTTCATGTAGCACCTTGTAACGGCTAGATGCTAACGCAGCCATGCTACAGTATGTTCTTGGTGAAACACTGTTATTGTCATGTCAAGGCACTGGTAGATAATGACACCAGTGTTTTCGGCTAACTGGTCCTAACTGGTGCAGCGCTGCATGCAGACAATGGTTTGGATTCTGCTGCGGCCCAGAGGGACTCGGGTGGGTGTCAGGAATGAGCCACGTGGGGACGGTGACAGGGTTGGACAGTGGCTGGACTGTGTGGTCTTCTCGGGAGAAAGGGGGCGTGGGGGGCAGCACCACAAAGGTCTGTATGTCCGCGTCTCCGCCCACAATGAAATGACGCACGGGCGGGAAGAACGCTCTCGCCAGACCGAGCGGGGACGGGGTGGCCGTTAACGGGCCGCCAGAAGCAATGCATCAAGGGTCCAGGCCGATGGGGGGTGTTTTGTTCAGTCCTTGTCCTCGGGAACGTCCACGACCATTCCGGGACGCTTCCTGATTATTTATCACTTCTTCTCCGACAGTCCAACTCAGGAAGTCCTCCAACGTGAGCCGCCATAGTCTCCTCTACCTGAAGGAGATCGGGAATGGCTGGTTTGGGAAGGTAAGCTGACCTCTGACCCCCCAGAACTTTCTTGTGATGCATCTGCCGTCTTGTCGTCCAGAAGTCTCATCTCTTAGACTTGAATGTTTACCATCTTCTTCTCTTCATCCTCTTCCTGGTTTTCCACCATCATCTTCCACCTGTGTCTGCCACGACTTGGTATGTCCATCATCCCGTCTTCCTTCTCGTCCACCACCCCCCCCTCCACCTCAAACTGCCTCGTGTGTGGTGCTATGTGTGTCCATGTGGCCATCTTGTAGGTTCTTCTGGGGGAGGTCAATGAGAACCTGAGGAGCAGTCAGGTGGTGGTCAAGGAGCTGAAGTCCAGCGCCAGCGTCAAGGAGCAGATGCGCTTCCTGGAAGAAGTACAACCTTACCGGTACTCACACGTTTTTTCTCATCAACGCTTTACGTGGGTGAAGACACTCTTGACACCTCCTGTCCTCGGCCGTGTCCCCCCACGCCGCTCGCCCCCTAGAGTCCTGCAGCACTCGTCTCTGCTGCAGTGCCTGGCCCAGTACACGGAGGTCACGCCCTACCTGCTGGTCATGGAGTTTTGTCCCCTGGTGAGTGGACTTCCAAGTCCTCTACTTCCGCTCCAAACCTGGTGTGAAAGCTTGTAGGACGTATGAGCTTCCTTTGCGTTGCCAGGGCGATGTGAAGGGTTACCTGCGCAGCAGCAGATCTGCGGAGAGCGTCGTTCTGGAGCCGCTACTTCTCCAGCGAATGGCGTGTGACGTCGCCTCGGGACTGCTGCACCTGCACAAACACAACTTCACTCACAGGCATGTCAGCGCCGCTACACAACACAACACTACACAACACTTTACAGCTGGGAAAGGTGACTTCCGGTAACAACATCCTGGTGCTGCCGAGTGCTGGTCTAAGACTCCAGCATCAGTGATTTTGTTGCCGGTGGTGCGCCCTTGTCACCGTGGGAAACAGCGCCCTCTGGCGGACATTTGTTGGTACTGCCGTGACTATTTTTTCTCCAACTTTAGAACTATGCAGCACGTGACTTTGATAACAAGATAGTACAATGTTGTATAGTTAATAATATGAAGTATTACTATGTACATCAATGTAGTACACACTAATACATGCAGATACATACGTGTACATGTAGATATTCTCCACCGAAACACAAATCTCTACAAAGCACAGCAGTAATATAGTAATACTACATTCATCCTCACAAATACTACTCAACCAAACCTAATTAGCATTATGCTGACCTAGTAGTACCTTAATAATGTGTACCTACTGTGTACAGTATATAGTAGTTACTGAGTAATGCATGCTAAATACAAGTACTGTGTAGTACTCTATGTAGTTACGCACTAAACCACTATGTACTAAACTATTATGTACTATGTAGTCGTGCACATACTACAAGGTGCTTACAACAAAGTACATATTACACAGTGAGTAGTCTGCAGCGGGTACTATAGCAGTGATGCGTACTGTATAGTGCATACCACAAAGTGTGTATTATGTAGTGCATACCTGTCAAATACAACACGCATGTTATAGTGTATACAACATAGTGTGTACTACGAGGTGGGTACTAGTATATAGTGCATACTACATAATGAATACTGCATACTACATCAAGCGTGCTATATAGTGCATATTACATAATGCATACTAGGAGGTGCGTACTACGCAGTGTATATACAGTGCATACTACAAAGTAGTAAAATGGTACAAAAAGAGAAGACGTTTGAGGTTCTGATGGTTCTGAAGTCCAACATGGAACATCTGTTGGTACACAGAGACCTGGCTTTGAGGAACTGCTTGCTGACCGCTGATGTCACCGTGAAGATTGGCGACTATGGCTTGTCCCACACCAAGTACAAGGTAGGAGAACATCTCAAGAAGTTTGTTGAAAAGTGAAAAGCTGTACTGCACGAACCTTTGAGCTTCTCAGTGAGTCCATCCTTGAGGAACCGTCTCACAACGATGTTCTCCTTCCCACCAGGATGACTACTTTGTGACTTGTGACCAGACATACGTGCCTCTGCGCTGGATCGCTCCTGAGCTGGTGGATGAGGTGCACGGGAACCTGCTGGTGGCAGAGCAGACCCAACAGAGTAACATCTGGTAGGATCTTCAGGTGTCAGAGTGTAAGAAGATCCGTCATCCTGATACCATCGTCCCCCGTGTGACAGGTCTCTGGGAGTAACCATCTGGGAATTGTTGGAGCTGGGAAACCAGCCCTACAGCCACTACTCTGACCGCCAAGTTCTGGCCTACGCTGTGAGGGAGCAGCAGCTGCGACTCGCCAAACCGATGCTCAACGTTCCTCTGGCGGAACGCTGGTGAGACACGTGACGTTCTTCAGTCTTAGCTTCCTGTCAAAGTCTTCACCGATCTCACGATCCCTCTTCAGGTACGAGGTGATGCAGTTCTGCTGGCTTCCGCCTGAGCAGAGACCCAATGCCGAGGAAGTCCACTTGCTGCTGAGCTACTTGTGTGCTAAGGGGGCCAATGAAGCCAAGGAGGACTTTGAGAGGCGCTGGAACTCCATGCGGCCCAGTGCCGGACACACGATCCGTCATGGTTCCCCAATGGCATTGGAGCAGCCGTCATCCGCCGCCGCCTCGTTTCCTCTGTTGGACCAGTTCTCATCCACTGACGGGTACCACACAGAGTCCGGGGATGACGTCTTAACGGTCACCGAGACCAGCCACGGACTCAACTTTGAGTACAGGTGGGAGCACGCCAGAGCGGAGCAGACTTACAGAGATCCGGACCCGTCAAGCGGACTCAGTCAACAAGAACCGTTTTATCCACCGGTGGGAATTGTGGGAGGCTGCCTCAATCATGAAGCTTCTCCTCCGTACTACCAATCCCAACATCTGCATGCTCCCAGCGTACTTCCTGTCTTCAGCGGCCACAGCCCGTCGGTCAACAGCGAATACTACATCCGAATCGAAGAACCAGTAGACTGTAACATGAAACCGGAGTACACCATGTGCTCCTACAGTCCGGAATACCCGGGAAGCAGCGGCAGCTTCCTTACCGGGAGCGCGGACTCCGATGAATTCATGGTGTGCCCAGGTCAGGCTAAGAACTTGGACCCCTACTGGTCAGCACAAGACATCCACAAAGCCGACGTCTACGACTCAAACGAGTCAAGTCCCGCAATCTCTTTGACAATGGAGCCCCTTTTAGGGCGGGTGTCCGACAGCAGTCCTCTACGGCCGTGGGAGTCCAGTCACTACGTGTCCTACAAAGACCGGGATGGAGGTTACTACTATGAACACTCATCTCCAGTAGCGATGGACCACTATCTCATGGGGGACCAGCTGTCCAATGAGCACCTTCATGAAAGTTGGGGGTCAAGGAGCCTTCGCCAGGCATTGGGCGAGTTGGAGACTCCAGTCGGAATAACCGCCTCGTTTCCCAGTGCCCCCGAAGAGGCCTACACGGACTCATACCTGGACACGACTCAGACCTCCATTCTGGGTAAAACGGTAACAGGAGGCTACTACGACATGATGGGCTCCTTGAGGAAGACCATGCCGAGCCACAGACACGACGTCCGCTCAGTGAACATCGACTTGGAGACAGAAGGTGCGCTCTTCATCGGGCGGCGGGAGAGCGATTCCGAAGAGGAAGAGGACATATTCCTGGAGAGGCACACATGCAACACTTGGCCTTCCAAGCATCGCCACAGAAGCGCCGCTCATCAAAGACGATCGAGCCAGAGCTGCAGACAGGACGCCTACGTGGACTTCCATTACACAATGCCGAGCACGGACATCGAAGATTCCTGGCCCGAGGAACGTAGCCTGGCATTCCAGAGTCTTCCCAGAACTGGCGGCTACCTGGAGCGCCACCAGGCTAAAGACAGCGGCTGTCTGAGCGGACATCATGTGACCGCACCCTCGGAAGGCTGTGACGCGTTCGTCTACTTGTGTCACCAGATCGACCCCCAGGTGGCGCCGCCGCCTCGAGAGTGCTGCCACCCGCACTTTGTAGACCCGCTCACCGGTTTGCTGGTCAGCAACTACGGCTACGCTCGCGGCGACTACATCAGCGACAAAGCCGTCGATATCCCGAGCAACGACGAGATCATCAACCTATCTCCAGCACCTGGAGGTCCAGCTGTCCCCAAAGCCGCCTTCATGAAGCCTGAAGGTGGAGAAAAAGATCACAGAACCGATGAAGCTCCTTCCAAGGACACCAAAGAAGATGTCATCAGAGAAGATCTACCGGCGACAAAGTCTACAAGACTAGAAGACGTGACCCAAAGTTCTCCGCCCCCCGCAAGCATCCATGTGATGATGGTACTCACAGATCCAGCATCAGAGAAGAGCCAAACAGGAGACAGCGGCCTGGATCGAGGCGGGTCCAGCATGAGCCTCACGGACATCCTGGACTGCAGCGACAACGAAGACGATGACATCACAGATGACATCACCGATATCACTTCAGGCATCTTTCCAGAAGATGCTTCTCCTGCCATCAAGTCGCTACAGAAGCAGGTGGGAACGCCGGATTCCATGGAGTCCATGGACCTACCTTCTGTAGCCGGGTCATGTGAGGGCTCCAGCCCCGGGTGCCGCCCTTCCTGCTCCCCCAAAGCCATGGACAGCGGCTATGACACTGAGAACAACGAGAGCCCAGAGTTTGTCCTGAAAGAACCTCATGAATCCAGAGACCAGGCTGCACCGCAGCTAACCAGTCTGGAGGAGGACGAGGCAGGGGAGGGGGACAGGATGTCACCAGAGGGGACATCCTGTGACGACTGCCGGTCATGTGACCACACCTTGCTGCCACTGAGTCAGGAAACGCCATACAGGGACTCCGCCTACTTCTCCGACTACGAGAATGAACGTCAGTCCAGGAATGAGGAGGAGCAACCTCACTGTGAAGAAGAAGAAGAATACGAAGAACCGAATGAAACAGAGACAAGTCAAGGAGAAGAACATGAAGAACGTTCTTGTCCAGCACAAAATGGAAGAAACGAAACAGAAACCTGCGACCACGATGACTTGTTGGATGCTTCAGGTGGTCTGGACGAGTGGCCGTCCCAGGACGAGAGCTCATCTCTTGGAGATTGGGCCGCCGAGGTGGTTGGAGCCATGGAGGAGGCTCTTGATGCCCTCAACGAGCAACCTAAGGAGGAGGAAGATGAGAACGAAGGAGACCACTCCTGTCAAACTTCTGAAAAACCACCAGGAACGGAGGTCCTGAACATCTTACCCAAAGACGAGGTGGCGTTGCAGCAGGCGGCCATCACGAGAAGGTTATCTTCGTCTTCTTCTCCGCCTCCAACTCCTTCAGATGATGATGAGGCGCTCAAGGAGGACGCCGACTCTGACGACAGCGACGAGTCAGACGAGGAGCTGCGGCCCTACAGCGTCCAGGAGGAAGAGGAGAGCGAAGAAGAATCCCACGTGGTGCCCGTGGTGGTGAGCGATGATAGCCACGCCCATAAACTACGAGGTCTTCTCAAAACGCCGACGCTGCTCAATCTCCAGGAGGAACTGGAACGCAAGAAGAGGACGGTGTCCTTCTTTGATGATGTCACGGTCTACCTGTTTGATCAGGTCAGCCTCGTTTAGCGCCGGGAACATCCGAGGTTACGGATAAAAATATTCCAAACTTTGTTTCCTCTTGTTCTTCCAGGAGAGTCCCACTAAAGATCTGGCTGCGCACGGATTCCCGCTGGCCGCAGAAGATCGCATCAAATCTCCTGAAAGGGTCTCAGATGATTCATCAGATGGGAACATCTCCGAGGAGAGTGAGTACAAGAACCCGCAGCTTGAGCACCAACGTGAGACATCTCAGTGTGCTCAACAGCGCCGCCCCTGTGTCAGGTGCAGGCTTGGAGTGGGAGGACGACTTCCCGCTGCTTCCGCTGCCGACGTCGTCGGCCGGCTCGGATTCGCCCGCCCGCGCCGCCGCCGCCCCTGCCAAAGCTCAGGAGACCAAGCCGGAGGTGCAGTTTTCTCGCTTCACCGTCTCCCGCTTCTCCATCACGCACGTTTCTGACTCAGACGTGGACTCTGTGGGAGGTGAGGAGTGGGTGGGTCGGGGGATGGAGGGGGGGTGAACGTTAACACGAAAGAAGGTTATGACATCATCTGACTTTGTTTTGACAGGAAGCAGTGAGGACGGAGACAAGGAGTGAAGGACATTTTCTTGTCCCAATGACAGGATCGTTACCTCTGGTGGACATGTGACCACAAAGTGGGAGTGGCCTGGACATAAGCTTCATGTATAGAAATAGTATTCTATTTATTGTGATTATTTTTACTCTGCAGGGATTCACTTGATGCGGAAGAAGACCTGAAGGACAAAAACTGGTTTTTAGAAGACCGAGAAGGAAGGACACAAAGAGATCTACGAGATCTTGAACCATTTAGTAAGGCGGTACTACAATTTACTGAAATAAAGTACAACCTAATAGGTGCATGGCTTGACAACGTCTTGCTTCCAGAGACTCTTCACGGCGTCCATCTTGGAGACAAAACACGCACAACGTCGTCTCACCTCCGACTTTCTGCGCCCCCCCCCCAAAAAAAAATCCTTTCACATTTTGCTTGTTTGCTTTGCGCTGCTCAAGAAAAATGTTCAAGGTGTTCCTAATATTTTGCCCTGCCTGTTCATAATCATGTGACAAAATATTAGGAACGCCTCAGAGTGAAAAGAGACTAAAATGACTCCCCCCCAAAAAAAGTGTCAAGTTTATATCGGACGTAAATAAGCTGACAAGATTGTAAATGAGTCAAAAGAAGCTTCATTGCTGCACAGGAACATAAATGGACTGTTTAAGACTACTTCAAGACTTCTTTAAGACTTTCTTAAGACTTCTTTGTGACAAAAGATTTCATTAAGACACTGGTTTAAAACTAGTTCATCTTAAGACTTTTTTCATCTTAAAAGATAAAACTAAAAATAACAAAGATTTGTTCAAGACTTCCCTAAGACTTTGTTAAGACTTCTTTGTGACAAAAGATTTAAACAAGACACTGGTCTAAAACTAGTTCGTCTTAAGACTTATTTGAGACTTATTTAAAAGATAAAACTAAAAAGAACAAAGATTTCATCAAGACTTCCCTAAGACTTTGTTAAGACTTCTTTGTGACAAAAGATTTAAATAAGACACTGGTTTAAAACTAGTTCATCTTAAGACTTATTTGAGACTTATTTAAAAGATAAAACTAAAAAGAACAAAGATTTGTTCAAGACTTCCCTAAGACTTCGTTAAGACTTCTTTGTGACAAAAGATTTCATTAAGACACTGGTTTAAAACTAGTTTGTCTTAAGACTTATTTGAGACTTATTTAAAAGATAAAACTAAAAAGAACAAAGATTTGATCAAGACTTCCCGAAGACTTTGTTAAGACTTCTTTGTGACAAAAGATTTCATTAAGACACTGGTTTAAAACTAGTTTGTCTTAAGACTTATTTGAGACTTATTTAAAAGATAAAACTAAAAAGAACAAAGATTTGATCAAGACTTCCCGAAGACTTTGTTAAGACTTCTTTGTGACAAAAGATTTAAATAAGACACTTGAGTACTTGAGTCTTGTTGAGGACTCGTTTAAGGCTAGCTGATGACATAAAACTTATTTGTGACTTATCTAAGACTTGTTTATGACATAGGACTTATTCAAGACTTAAAACTTGTTTAAGACTTATGACTATTTTATGCCTTGAGACTTATTTCAGACCTTTTTAAGACTTGTTTATAATATGACTTATTCAAGACTTGTTCAAGACTTATTTAAGACTTGTTAAATACTTGTTTCGGTCATAAAACTTATTTGTCTTGGTTAGGACTAATTTAAGACTAGTTCCTGACATAAGACTTTTTCAAAACTTAAATGCCTATTTTACGACATTAGATTTATTTATGACTTAAGACTTAATCGTGACTTATCTAAGACTTGTTTATGCCATAGGACTTATTCAAGACTTAAAACTTGTTTAAGACTTATGACTATTTTATGCCTTGAGACTTATTTCTGACCTTTTTAAGACTTGTTTGTAATGTGACTTATTCAAGACTTATTTAAGACTTATTTAAGACTTACTTAAGACTTGTTAAAAACTTGTTCAGGTCATAAAACTTAGTCTTGGTTAGGACTAATTTAAGACTAGTTCCTGACATAAGACTTTTTCAAAACTTAAATGACTATTTTATGACATTAGACTTAAATACTTATGACTTAATTGTGACTTATCTAAGACTTGTTTATGCCATAGGACTTATTCAAGACTTAAAACTTATTCAAGACTTATGACTGTACGACACCATAAGACTTATTTTAAACCTTTTTAAGACTTGTTCTTATTCATGACCTAAGAGGCAACTGAACTTATTTCATTCTCCTTTCTGAACAGGAAGTAGAAACATGGTCTTCTCCGTGGGCGTGATGTTTTGTGGTGTCTCTGATGTTCTGAGTTCACTGTCGTCCATTGAAGCCATTGTTTTCCGTTTGTAAACGTATCAACATTTTTGGCGCTATTTCTCGAACTGAGCGCCACATTTAAGGACGTACTGTATCTCATGTTCATACCGCTCAGATGGTCTTGTTAGCCCATCGCAGCACGCTTGGCCGGGAAAGAAATCACTGGTGTCACCATCATATAGCTTCTGTCCAAAAGAAATAAAGTCTCTTTTCCACATCTTAAAATGTCTCCTATGTTTCATGAAGCCTCAGGCTTTTAAATGCTGAATTAGAATTAAGATTGCTTTGTTTTTTAAAGAACCAATGAGCTAATTTTGGCCACACCCCTTCCATCCGTCAAAGACTTCAAAGTGTCTTTATGGCTTTGTGACTTTTGCTCTTTGCTCTTTCAAGCGATGCTGCAAGTTAGCAGTGCTGCTAGTTGAGCTAGCGCCGCTTTAGCATCAGTCAGCCTGAGACGTCACCTGCTGGGGCACCTAGCCAGCTAGCTTAGCATGGAGCAGGTGACGTTGACCAAAGGCAACATGGTGAGTTGTTTGCTCTGCTGTCTTGGAGGAGCGTGTAGCAAAGAGCTAACCCTAACCCGAACCCTAACTCTAAATCTAACTCTTACCCAAACCCACAGAGCTCACCCTAATCCTAACCCCAAACCCCTAACCCCTGACCCCTAACACTAATTCTAACCCTAACTCTAGCTCTTTACCCTAACCCTAACTCTAACTCTAAATATAACTCTAACTCTTAACCCTAACCCGAACCCTAACTCTAAATCTAACTCTTACCCAAACCCACTGAACTCACCTCAATCCTAACCCTTAACCTTGAACCCTTGATCCCTAACCCTAACATTAACACTAATTCTAACTCTAACTCTTAACCCGAACCCGAACCCGAACCCGAACCCGAACCCTAACCCTAACCCTAACCCTAACCCTAACCCTAACCCTAACCCTAACCCTAACTCTAACTCTTAACCAAACCCACAGAGCTCACCCTAATCATAACCCTTAACCCTTGATCCCTAACCCTAACATTAACATTAATTCTAACTCTAACTCTAACTCTAACTCTTAACCCGAACCCGAACCCTAACCCTAACCCTAACTCTAACTCTTAACTAAACCCACAGAGCTCACCCTAATCATAACCCTTAACCCTTGATCCCTAACCCTAACTCTAACTCTGACTCTAACTCTAACTCTAACTCTTAACCCGAACCCGAACCCTAACTCTAAATCTAACTCTTACCCAAACCCACAGAGCTCACCCTAATCCTAACCCCTAACCCTTGATCCCTAACACTAACACTAACTCTAACTCTAACTCTAACTCTAACCCTAACCCTAACCCTAACCCTAACCCACAGAGCTCACCCTAACCCCTAACCCCTGACCCTGTGAACGTCTTGGTTTCAGCATCATGACGGCAGCTGCGTGATGCCTCCAGCCATGCTGAGCATGGACACGAGCGTCCTGAGCGGCCAGCAGGACGTTGGCGGTGAGAAGACGCTGAGGAGCGGAAGCGAGATGGAGCACGTGCTCCGAGAGGAACTCATCGCACACCGCGTGGCTCTGACCAATGCTCAGCGAGAGGTGGATGAGGTGCGCTCCTTCTGGACAGAGGAGTTTGGCGCCTTCAAGAAGGTCCAAGACGCCGCCGTGGAGGAGACGCTGAGAGCCACCAACGAGGAGTGGAGGCGTCTGTGGGCCGAGCGGGAAGACGAGGTGTCCGCCGACTTGTTGTCCCTCAGGGAGAGCATGCAGAGACACGTGGAGGAACACTGGGACAACATGGAGTGGCACCTTCACCACACGCTATGCTTCTTCGACAGGCAGCTGAGCGACATGAAGCAGGAGCTCCAGGAGAAGGAGGAGCAGGCGACCAAGCTGAAGGAGGTCGTCGGCTGTCTCAAGTCCCGTTTGAAAAAGAAGACGGCGGAGACAAGCAAGCTGACGGAGGTCGTCGGCTGTCTCCTGCCACGCCTGCAGGACAAGAAGGAGCAGGAGTCCAAACTTAAGGAGATGGTCTCCTTGCTCTCTGCAGAGATGGAGGAGATGTCCTTAGCGCTGGGCCAACATCAGCAGGAGAGCCAGGACTGCCACAGAAAGCTAAAGGAGATGCAGGAGCAGCTGAAGGCTGAGCGGGCGGCCAAGAAGGAGGTGCTGGGCCGCCAGGCGCGGCTCCACAAACAGCTGGGCCACTTGAAGAACCTCCTGAACGTCTTCGTGGTCCAAAACCAGACCTTTCTGGTCAGCGTCCTACACACGAACCTTGTCTTATTTCACTGCTGCCATTTCATTCCATGTTGTTGTGTCTCCTCCTCTTCCCTTCTCAGAAATCACTGAGGAGCAATGAAGCCAGCGACGGCGCTGAGAAGAAAGGACAGGAGGAGCAGAATGACGGCAGGAGGAGGAACGACCGGGACGTAGGTGTTCAGGGGAAGAAAGAGAAGAAGGAGCGTGCAGCCAAGGAGAAAAAGGAAAAGAAAGAACTCAAGGAGCAGGAAAAGAAAGCCAAGAAGGAAAAGAAGGAACGTGAAGAGAAAGAAAAAAGAGAGAAGAAGGAGCGTGAGAAGAAGAAGAAGAAAGAAAGGAAGGAGAAGAAAGACCTCTATAGTCCTGAACAGACCTGAAGTTGTTTTTCTACAATAGCTACAAATGTTTTCTGTTTCATATTCATCCTGAGAAATAAAGCCAGGAGAGAAGCAAAGTTGACCCTAAGCCTAAGCCTAACCCTAAGCCTAAGCCTAACCCTAAACCTAAACCTAACCCTAAGCCTAAGCCTAAGCCTAAGCCTAACCCTAACCCTAACCCTAACCCTAAGCCTAAGCCTAAGCCTAAGCCTAAGCCTAAACCTAAACCTAAACCTAAGCCTAAGCCTAAGCCTAAGCCTAAGCCTAATCCTAATGAGGGGAAACCCAACTGAAACAAAAACATTTTTGGCCAAATAATGACAAAATCTGAGATTACTTTAGGAGATTCCATTGGTCTTTGTCTTAAAAACCAGGGAGGATATCTAACCACAGCATTGGTCAGGGAATCGAACCTAGGTCAACTGCTTGGAAGGCAGGCTACCCACCACACCACCAATACTGTGATGGACCGGGTTGTTCGACCAAAATATCAAGTCAATGAAGGATTCCATTGGCCTTCAACTTAAAGATCAGGGCGCTATCAACCACTGCATTGGCTGGGAATCAAACCCAGGTCAACTGCTTGGAAGGCAGCTATGCTAGCCACTATACCACCAATGCTGCGAAGGCCCTAGTTGTTTGACCAAAACATCAGGTCACTGAAGGATTCCATTGGGCCTTAACTTAAAGATCAGGGTGCTATCAAGCACTGCATTGGCTGGGAATCGAAACCAGGTCAACTGCTTGGAAGGCAGCTATGCTAGCCACTATACCACCAACGCTGTTATGGGTGTTGTTGTTTGACCAAAATATCAAGTCATTGCAGGATTCCATTGGTCTTTAACTGAGACAGGGTGCTATCGACTGCTGCATTGGCTGGGAATCAAACCCAGGTCGTCCCGCTAGCCACTATACCACCAATGCTGTGAAGGACCTTGTTCTTTGACCAAAATATCTGGTCAACGAAGGAGTCCATTGGAAATTAACTTAAACCTTAGGGAGCTGTTGTCCACTGCATTGGCTGGGAATCGAACCCAGGTCAACTGCTTGGAAGGCAGCTATGCTAGCCACTATACCACCAATGCTGCGAAGGCCCTAGTTGTTTGACCAAAATATCAATTCACTGAAGGATTCCATTGGGCCTTAACTTACGATTCCATTGGGAATGGACTTAAAGATCAGGGCGCTATCAACCACTGCATTGGCTAGGAATCGAACCCAGGTCAACTGCTTGGAAGGCAGCTATGCTAGCCACTATACTACCAATGCGGCAAAGGCCCTAGTTGGTTGACCAAAATATCAAGTCACTGAAGGATTCCATTGGAATGTAAATTAAAGATCCAAGAACTATCAACCACTGCATTGGCTGGGAATCAAACCCAGGTCAACTGCTCGGAAGGCACCAACGCTGTGAATGACCTAGTTGTTCAAAGTATCAGGTCAATGAAGGGTTCCATTGGAACTTAACTTAAAGATCAGGGAGCTGTCAACACTGCATTGGCTGGGAATCGAACCCAGGTCAACTGCTTGGAAGGCAGCTATGCTAGCCACTATAACACCAATGCCGTGTAGGCCCTTGGTGTTTGACCAAAATATCAGGTCACTGAAGGATTCCATTGGGACTTAACTTAAAGATCAGGGAGCTATCAACCACTGCATTGACTGGGAATCGAACCGAGGACAACTGCTTGGAAGGCAGCTATGCTAGCCACTATACCACCAATGCCATGTAGGCCTTGGTTGTTTGACCAAAATATCAGGTCACTGAAGGGTTCCATTGGAACTTAATTTAAACATTAGGGAGCTATTGACTACTGCATTGGCTGGGAATCGAACCCAGGTCAACTGCTTGGAAGGCAGCTATGCTAGCCACTATACCACCAATGCTGTTAAGTTTTGTTTTGTTTGACCACAAAAATCAGGTCAATACGAGATTCTGTTGGTCTTTGACATAAAAACCAGGGAGAATATCTCACCACTGTATTGGCTTGGAATCGAACCCAGGTCAACTGCTTGCTAGCCAATATAAAGCCAGGAAAGAAGCAAAGTTGACGACGTTTATTTATTGTTCACGAGTCAGAACATGCACGATATGATAATAAATATAAACAACAGTAGTCCTTACATAGGTATATGTACTTCATATTATTATGAATATTATATCTTATTCTGGTTAACAGTTATGTCTTCCTTTGCCTCGCTGTTACGTCATGGTGATGTCACAGCTCGTCTTCGGCAGGGGGCGGGGCCAAGCCTGAGGGGGCGGGATCTCAGACGGTGGAAATCAGTTTGATGTCGGAGGAGCTGCAGGCACAGAAGAGGAAAGGGTTGATGGATTCATCACGGTTCGAATCCGAACCAAAATGAGAGGACTTTGAAGTTGTGTAGTTGGTTTGAACACAAGCAAGTTCAAGTGGGTCAAGCAGACCTGGTGCCGGTGAAGCGGGCCGGGTCAAAGTCCTCCGCTGCAGCCTGCAGACAAAAAAGCGGGGTCATGCTGAAGTCACACTACTCACCAGCAGAGGGCAGCAACGCAAAACAATGGATGAGCTCAATAACCCTTTTCCACTAGAATATTGTGAAAATGGTCGTATTTTGAGGAAAATTACGGTACATATTTCCACAGACCACAATGAGGCGTCATTATAAGCTATACTATACACGTTCTCTAGTAATATTTTACCGTGGTAGCGTTTAATCGGGTGTTTTCCCCAAGGTAACATTACTTTAAAGGAAAGCGTGTACAATCCTCGTGTTCGAAATATTATTCTAACCACCAGCACCATCTATTGGTGAGATTCGTTCACTGCAGGTAGCTTTTCCCCAGCGGCGTTTCCGTTTTGATTGCTTTGAACCGGAAACTAAAGCTCGTGAAGCTCAGTAGAAGTTGGTGGTAGCTGTACTACATAATTTTCTTCATTCATCTTGCCCAAGCGACGTCTGTAAGTGTACTAAGTTGACATGTACTGGCTTTAGCTGTTGTACTTGCTGTATATTTGGTGTCGACAAGCATAGTTATACATGCTAATTGCTAAGTGCCTAAGCTAACGTAGTTAGCATGAGGCTAATATGGTTACATATTCGGTGCTATTAGTTCATAATAATACCGTTCTTTTTGTAATGTTCTCATTCTTAACCGTGGGCTCACTCAGATTGATTAGAATTTTAGAATAGCTGACGTTAGTCGCTAAATTATTGCAATAATTGCCTGACAGATACAATAACTGCGCGTGCGTGGGCGGGATATGACGTCATTGGCGACTGGAGGGACCCTCTGCATCCACAGTACGTTTGGTAAGATCATTTGTCTTTTCCCATTTGGCGTACTGTTTGTGTTTGCTAATATTATGTTTTGAACGGCTGAAATGATAGTAAATTATGGTATTGTTGGAATTATTGATTGTACAGAGGGTGAAATTCAATCATACAAATACAATATATACATAAAAATAAATGAAAGATTATGTGTTATAAGCATCAACATTTAATCATTTTGTCCTTCTATGATGTCTTTTTGCTTTTTTTTCCTCCTTGTTTTGTTCTTTTTTGCTGAGAATTAAGACGTGCAGCCCAGGAAGAAGACTTTCATTGTCTTCAAAAACTTCATTTTAGGACAATCATTCTTTGTTGACAGACAGTGTTGAATTTCCGCCCACTTTCCTGACTTGCAGGTGAGGCGCGATGAAGGATGAAAGCTTGCATGAGTCAGCTTTGTCACTCTTGTCTCCGCCCCCGAGCTTTATGTAAGCTGTCATCGCTAACTTGAACCATCTGTGCACGTAGCACACGCGTGTGGATGCTCGCCAGCTTCCGCTGTATGTTTTGTCATGTGACCGCGTGACACCACGTGCATGTCACGTCCCGTCTCACCTGCGGGAAGCCTGGCATGATGCCGTAGGGACGTGGTTGTCTGGCCTGCAGGGCGGCGCTGTGTGTTGGCACGCCGGGGTGAACGCAGTAGTCGGGGGCGGGCTGAGCGGCGCCCTCCCTCTCCAGAAGGTTTCCCGTGCTGCTGCTCTTCCCGTGCTGGAGTCTAGAAGAACACATGTTGGCCATTTGGCTCACACGTGCACTGTAAACGTGCACTACCCTCACACCTACCTGTGTCCCGGAAGCCTGATGGTGTCCCCCTCGCCCTCGCCGATGACACGGGTGTAGGAGAAAGGAAACCAGCCTCGCCTACGAGACCAGACATGTTAGCGTTGGCGTGGTGGGCGGAGCCCGCTCACACCTGTCCCCCTCTAGCGACCGCTTACATGCGCGTCTTCTCGTTTTCGCCGTAGTGCCAGCCGTCGCGAGCCTCGGGCACCAGCAGCCTGACCACGTCGCCCTCGTTGAAGCTGAGCAGCGTGCCGTTGTCGCCCGCCGTGTGGGAGAACACGGCCTGCACTCGCGTCCGGCCGTTACGCTCCATTCCCGCCGCCATGGAGCTCGAACGAGGCAGCGTACGTGTCTCCGCTGAGCAGAGGGGCACAAAGACGGGGTCGTGACCTCAACCCGACGTGCGACATCACACAGTCAACAGGAAATGGTCTTACTAAGTGAGGTCTTTCCCTTGGCGGGCGCCGCCTTGCGTACGGGCAGCGTGTTGGAATACACGTCCCCGCCATGTCTCTGAACCTGAGGGGATGTTTTGCCCAGCGACACTTTAGACTCCGCCCACTGCTGGTAGTCGCCGGTGCCGGCTGTGCCGTTCAGCGCCACGGCGCCGCCTTCCATCAGCCGCTGCAGCATGAAATGACAACACTGAGTATGTGTGTCATGTGGAGCGCTTACATAAGTGCATTTCCTCGGTCAGCCTGAAGGGGGCGCCAAAACTGACCATATCGAATCAATTAATGCCACCCACCTGCGGCCCGACGGCTCCACTGATCCTCAGTGCCGCCAGCTCCGGAGGCACGGGCAGGGATTTAACCCCGGGCTCGGCCATGGCGCTCATCTGTGGGGTCAGGAAACGCTCCGGGTGCTTGCTGGGGTCTTGTTGCCACATGGGAAGACTTTGGGGCAGAAGCCCCTCCCCCTGGAGGACACATGCAGGATGCTTCCTGTTAGACGTAACCACGACAACACTCAGCCTCACACGTTACATCAGTGCTTTGTGTACTTCCTGTCTCCAGCAGACACTTTCCCGCCAACGCGCAGACACAACCAAGAAGTAGGTCAGCCCCCACTCCCCACCCCCGCAAGCTCATTGCAGCTTCCAAAGTAAAGGTTTCCCAGCGGTAAAAAGACTTTGCGTTTGAAATGACTTCACTTCCTGCCTCACCTTTCCGTGGAAGGTGCTGCCGGTTTTGGCGGCGGCGACTTGGCGGTCCACGAGGAAGCAGAACCTCCTCCTCTCCTCGGACAGGGCGTTCCTGTAGCCTTCAGCGATGTAGCTGTCCAGCTCGCTCTGCTTGGCGTTGACGGCCTCCACGTACTGGAATGGAAAGGGGCGGGGTGGGGGGGGGTGTATTGTCAGCTTCATGATGGCATGGAAGATGCTGGCGGCGCTGGTAGCTGACCTGCATCTCCTTCTCGCCATACTTGGCCGGCGTCTTGCTGCTCTGGCTCTTCCGTCGGAGCTTCTTCAGCTCGGCCTGGCACTTCTCCAAACTCTCGCCTTTGCTCTTGTGCTCCATCTGGTACTTCTTCAATGCCGCCTGCGGGGGGCAGCACAGGGTCAGAGGGGGTACCGACACCGAGATAAGCGCTTAAAACGCGGACATTGGAGGAAAAACGTCTGTCGTCTTACGTTGAGGTAGCGAGCGTCCATCTCCACCTTCTTCTCCAGCTCGGTCAGCAGCTCATTGTGGAAGGACTTCAGCTGAACGACACACACGGCTAATGTTAGCACAATGTTAATCTAACCTTCAGTGCTAACATGACGCTAGTGGACATGCTAACAGAGCCGTCAGTGCTAACATTATGCTAGTGGACATCAGTAATGTAGTTCCTTTTGAAGTGATGCTAATCTCGCAACAAGGCTAACAACACTAGTGGACATCAGTAATAACGCAATGCTAACTGAGCTTTCATTGCTCACCTAATATACAAGAGGACATCAGTAATAATGCAATACTAACCTAGCCCTCAGTGCTAACATGATGTAATTGAAGCAAAGACAATCTAGCATCAGTGCTAACAATGCTAGTGGACATCAGTAATGAAGCAATGCTAACTTAGCCCTCGGTGCTAACATGATGCTCGTGGATATCTAATGAAGCAACACTAACCTAGCCTTCAGCGCTAACATGATGCTAGCAGATATCAGCAATGATGCAATACTAACCTGGCCTTCAGCGCTAACATGATGCTAGCAGATATCAGCAATGATGCAATACTAACCTAGCCTTCAGGGCTAACATGATGCTAGTGGGCATCAGTAATATTACTACTCTTAAGTGATGCTAATTTAGCCACAGTGCTAACATGACGTTGAATGTTCCTGACTCCATAGCCTTTGTAATGTAGCCTTCCTTGCTAACATGACGCTAGCGGACTCGGTAATGAAGCAATGCAATTGCATTCAGTGCTAGCGTGGTGAAGGATGCCAGACTAGAAAAGTCTTGTTGTCGCTATTAAAAGCGTTGTTGTGCCGATCACGGGGGCCCACAATCTGTCTGCCGCACGAGCCGTGGACGTGCTCACCATCTCTTCCAGCTGGATCTGGATCCGTCTGTGTACTTCGGCCATCTGAAACAGAACCTCCCCTGCGGAGAAGACACAGATGCAAGTCAACAAAGAGGAGGACGATGGTGTTGATATTTTTTTTTCCATGCAGGACGTGAGGACGAGATGATGCAAACAAACAAGAAAGTGGGCGTTGAGCATGAGGACACATGAGGACAACTGCGGAAGACA
This sequence comes from Doryrhamphus excisus, assembly GCF_030265055.1. Classification (NCBI taxonomy): domain Eukaryota; kingdom Metazoa; phylum Chordata; class Actinopteri; order Syngnathiformes; family Syngnathidae; genus Doryrhamphus; species Doryrhamphus excisus. Next base: position 16,354,654 of record NC_080468.1, read on the forward strand.
ACCACAAGATGGACGTCTGTGATGATACATGCAGCCTGTGTGTGTGTGTGTGTGTGTGTGTGTGTGTGTGTATACCTACATGCTGTCTCTTCTGAATATGCAGGCCATTGTAAAAAAAACAAAAAAACAAATTGGTTTTAGAAAACTAAAAATCCATTTTCACTCCACACAAGCATCACAATTATCACATTATTGTGAAAGGGTGCCAACAGGAAGTGAACGGGAGTCCTGCCGGTCCAAAAGCTACGCCTGGCATAGGTGTTCTTTTCATCTCCAAAAGGTTTCCATCATGGAATACCGCTTCATGGTCACAAACACGTCGTCATGACAACCAACACAAACAAGTGACGTCACCATTGACCCGCTGTGCCGCACACACGCACACCGAGAGGAAAATGGACGAATGGGTGATAAGAGGATGGAAGCTCACTTCTACCAAATACATTTGGGTGCCAACTTGTGGGCACTAGCTGGCGTGGTGTGGGCCAGACCCCCGCCCCCACCTAAAAGCCCCCTCGGGCGGCTATGTCTTGTTTGTGACATTAAGAAAAGACACAAAGAAAAGGAGGGAAGGAAGAAAGTTCTTCTGCATCCTGGCCAAATATGCTAATTGGACTGACCCCTAGAGCAACCCCACCCCACCCACACCCCACCCACCCAGAAATGAGGAGTGGAAGGTTTGGTGCTTGTGGTGCACTTCCCTGCTTCCCTACTTGTCTTTAGGACACAAGATGAGAGGAAACAGCATATTTCTTCCCATGCCTGCATCGGAACGCTTGAGTCCTTTTATGGGCATCCAGGGGAACCGGAACTGCAGGAGCTTCCTCCCCCCCAACCCCCCCTCCATGACTGCGTCCATATTTGGTCACGGGGAAGAGAAACGGCGTCGTCAGCGACACAGCCATGTTTGGCGTGGAGCATCCTTCTCAGCCTCTTCCCGCCGAGGAGATCCAGCGTTCTATTTTTAGCAACGAGCCCAGGCAGCTTCTCCCGCCTGCCATCCCACACGGGGACGTGGGCGGCGGGAGACGAGCCGTAGTGAGCGGGGGGCGGGGACGGGGCGAGCTGACTGTCAATCAGCATCACGAAGCTCTGCATGGACCCGCCGCTTAGTCGGGTCAACAAATATGCTTTTCATGAGGTTCTCTATGGGGCTATTAATAGTTCTAGCAAAACTATGTTGACATCCGTTGGCTTTCAATCATTCTAGTTATTATTCTAGAAATAAAAATAATTATATAAATGGATATTATTCTATAACATTATCATTTTTTTATTTAAATAAGTACAAATTATTATTCTATCATAACATTAATGATCTTTATTTATTGTATAATTCTATAAATGGTTGTAGATGCTTGCTTTATTTGTTCTATGGAAATTATTCTAGAATAACATTATTAATGTTTAAATAATTCAAAATAAATTATAAATAAAATTATTTTAAATAATAAATTATTTTTTTAAATTATTGTAGAATTTTATTTCATGTTTAAATAAATATTTTATACATTTTTATTCTATAACATTGTTTAAATGTCATCTAATTACTGTTTGAATAATTGTATTTATTATTCTACAATACATTTATTCTTAATTTATTTATATATAAAGCTTTAAATGATAATTTTGATAAATTATTATTTTCTACTTTCTACTTTATAGAAGTTGGTACAAATTATATTTAGATTTTTAAATCATGAAAATAAAATATAATTAAAATAAATGTAAATAAAATATGTAAATAAAAATATAAATAAAATGTAAATAAATGATATTTATTTTCTGTTACTATAAATAACAATTCTATAGATTCTAATTCTGAAATAACCTTAGAATAGAAGAATGAATGTAGTCATTAGATGGATTTCATGTGTAAATAATTCTTGTTATTATTATGATAGTAATAATGTGCTGAGTCATGCTAGGCTGGCGGCAGGACGAAGAACGACGAAGAACGACGAAGGAGGCCAAAGCGAGGCGAGTGAACCAACGAAGGTGTGCATCTGTCGAACATGCGTTTAGTACGCCATCATACGACCAAGCTCCGCCTGTGATGACTGTTCCTGACCAATGAAATCAAAGAGACCATGCCACGCCCACCAATGACCGTCCCCGTTCCCTGCTAGCCATGCTATCCTAACGCAGCGAGCTGGCCGCCACCCGCAAGTCCGTAATGGGAAGAACCGCAACCAAGTGAAATCGTTCGGTCCGCGTTGGACGTGACGGCTCGTTGCCTCCGTCTTGTCTTTCACGCCAGCGGACCCCGCAGTCAAGATGGCGAGTCCTCCTCTGGACAAAGGCGAGCATCAGTCCATTTGGTTCAGACCCAATGCCGACCTCCAGCCCAGCAGGGTGCGCTACGGACACTAGGAGGACTCACCGAGATCCTTAGCGCCTTGACTCTGGCTGGCCATCTCGCCCATCCGCACCAGAGCGTCGAAGTAGCCCTTAGCGGCGTGCGTGACACCTGCAAACATGGAAGCATTGGGCATCAGCTCAGCGACCTTCAGCACGGACCGGCTCGGAAACAGAAAGCAGGAAGCGGGAAGGAAGCCCCGGGCAGGGAAAAAAGAAAAAGACGACTGCGGGACACAAAGAAAAAGAGCAGCTCGATCACAGCAAAGCTCGGCAGCTCCGCGGCCTTCACGGTCGAGGCAACTTCCTTCCAACTGAAGGCCCACAGCGACCGCGGGAACCTCCGAGACACGTCCGCCTTGGACCGCAACCACAAGACCGGCGAAACCAAAGCAGGCGAGGACGTGACACCGAAACAGCGACGGCGGATGGACAGCGTGACGGGATGGAACGTTTGGTCCGAGAGGAAACTAAGGGAAACTGCGATGCTAACCCCTGCTAAGCATGCTAACCGCTCATCAATTCGCCATAAACCCTTCATCCTGGCCTCAATTCCAACCGTGGCCTCTCTCCTCATTTGGCTCGTCTCACGGCGCCTTCTGTTCCACTTCCAGACTTTTCCACAGGTTCTGGCCTCATTCTTCTCACACACACACACACACACACTTGGAGGCCACACAAAGCCACGGAGAAAGCACATAGCGGGGGGGCACATATGGAGACAAAGAAGAAAAAAAGATGGAAGACTGGACACTTTGCGTGAACGGACGGACAGGAAGTGGGCATACTCACTGGTCAACGCCTTCTCGTAGCTTTTCCCCATGGCGATGAAGTTCCTCAAGCACGGGTTGAACTGTTCCATGATGGACTGGAGGAGGAGGAGGAGGAGGAAGAGGACGAGTGGTTAGTGTGGGACACGCCGACTCTCATTTGAGCTGCACGCACACACACACACACACACACACACACGCGGGTCAGCTGAGGAAAAGTGGGAGGAGCTCCGCGGGCGTCCGACCTTGATCCATCACCCGCTGACCTGCTAATTGCGTTTTCTTGTTAGCACGCCAGAAAACCACGGACGACTCGGGTGGTCACATGTCCCGACCTGAACAGAGGCCGGGTGTACCGCTCACTCCCCCCGACACCTTAAGGGCCGCGCCGGACTCGGACACGCCCACAGTTGGCCCTAAGCAAAGCGGCGGGGGCCAATGAGAGGCGGGAAGAAAGATGAAAACTAATGAAGCTAAACACCAACGCCATGACACGTGTGCACATGATGAGTCAGCGCTTACATAAAAAGGTTAGCCTCGTAAATGGTCGCCACAGCACGCCAACACTTCAACCAGGTCACGTGACTCAGGTGCATCGTAGGAAAGCAGGAAGAAAGTGACATCAGCCATTGGAGGGCGCCATTGAGCATGAGGGCTCCACTAGAAAACCACCAGCCTGCCCTCCAGGGACAAGAACACAGACGCCCTCTAGTGGCCGACCTGAGCATGACACGCTAAGTTACATCATCACGCTTTACTCAACATAACCAGCTCATATTTTAATAATGGTGACACTTATTTACTGTCACACACACACACACACGGCCATGCACGGAGACTGCGGCATGCTGGGATTCCGAGCCAGGCCTGGAAGGACGGCGAGCAAACACGCAGATGGTGTTTGTTCAACAAGCGGAGGGAACACTTTTTGCCTCAAACACAACCTCCACCAAACGCCTCACTGCCGCCAGAAGCACTCCCCCCCCCCCCCCCCCACACCTTTTTCTATACCGTGGGATCACGACTGAGTGGGGAGTCAGTCAGCCTCCACACACACACACACACACACACACACACACGCGCGCGCGCGCAGGCGGCATGAGTCATCCAGAATTTGCATTGAGCATCTTTGTGACTGTGAAGTGGAGCAACAGGAAGTGGACCTCAGCCGTCCTCCGTGTGAAACCACGGACAGACCCCACTAATGGATCATCTTATCACCGATCGGTGAAACTTGTGTCCATGGTGACTTGTCCGCTGGAGGACATAACCAGGAAGAGAGCAAGCCGCCCCCCCTTCCCGACCCCAAACGAGCCAATTAGTGCATCATTATGAAGATCAGTGCTTCCCATACATACATTTGTTTGTGATGGCCCGCCACGCATTCATTTGGAGCGCCACATGTAAACATGTTATCAAGCACCTGCCAGAGTCTTTTTGAGCATGAAATGATTCGGGTGCCGCTGTGCCCCCCCCCCCTTGTTCCACACACACACACTTTTGACCAATTATGCAAATATGGCAATTATCCACCCTCTGCCCCGCCCACCACCACCACCACAAATAGATTGCAAGCCTGCGGGAAAACACTGAAACCAGACAATTATCGATGAATTATGAAGAACATTGTTGGTATGTGAATTCATAAATTCATAAACACAACATAGCCCGTCACCGCCCCCCCTCCCCCGCACAAGCTATCAGCAGCAGCAGCGCCCCCCCCCACACCCTCACCCCCGGATTAACCCCCTCTGAGATGCTGACATTTTCACTTTTCACTCTTTCAGCAAGGCCACGCCCCCTCCTGGCGATGGCCCCCCTCCCATTCCAGCACAACAACACCAGGTAGGGACAGTGAAGGCAACACCACACCAACAAATCCACCCATTCAGTCTTACATGTCCTTAAATTGGGTACTGGGTAAATCTGCCCCCCCCCCCCCCCCGACCACGCCTACTGTGTTGCGACAGGTAGGTCTTTAGCTCCCGGGAAAAAAACTCCCGTTCCCGGGTGCCATTTTCAGGGAAAAGCCCCACACTGGTACTGAGCACTTTTCCACACACAGACTTCCTAAAGTTGGGACGCTAGAAAATCTCAAGATTATGTGGAAATCTCGAGCTGACGAGATTTGGATGTGGCATCAAAATAAAAGTTACTTCACGTGGAAGTGGTGGCCAAGTGGTGAGGCGCTCGGCTCAGTGCCGAGATCTGATCAGGTCCACCAAGGAGAACCGTAAAGTTGATGAATTGTGGGAAGGAAAAGTAAGACTCGCATCGGTCATCATCGATCATGGTGCAACTCTCGGAAGCCAACCTCACAGACACGCAGCGTGGCGTCTTACCTTGTAGACGTTCTCCGTGATTCGGTGCACTTCGTCGGTTCGGGACATGTTGGCCGGGAAGGAGGGATGCTGATGATGATGACGATGACGACGGTGGTCCCGTCTTTTATAGGAGAGTCCTCCACTGCGCCCACACCGGAGACCCACACGCGTGCACTCACGGGCGGACCGTCAGGGGCGATGATGCGTTCGGGGACCCTGGGAGAGAGGGAAGCTGATCGCGTTACGTTGTGATTCAAGCTAAAAAATCAAATGTTTGTGGGAGCGAATATTATTTTGATCTTTTTATCGCCCCCCAAAAATCCCCAAACCCCCTGCGTGTTTATTTGACGAGCAGCTGAAACGGCGGCTTACCAATAAACGAGCTTTTATAGTCATTGAATGCAGCATCACATGGAAGCAAGACACGCCCCCTCCACTGCGTCACCACGCCCCCTCAGCATCAGCCATTGAGAAGAGCACATCCTCCCACCTCTCGCTCACACACACACACACACACACACACACGATTCCGGCCTTTTGTTTGGGTCTGCGTGGTTCAGCTTTAGTGGGTGGTTCGAGTGGGCCATGGAATCACCACACAAGGCTACAAAATGGAGGTCACTTGTTTTAACGTGCTGACCGACGCCTGCTTGACAGCCAACAGGGGGCGACTCCTCATTCCTCATACGGGCAAACACGTGACCTTGCCCCCCCCAGTGTGATTGGTCAGACTGGCCGTGACGTCATATTTTAAACCAAAGAAATAAAAACAAAGAGGCGGCTAAAGAGCGCAACGAGAATGATGAAGGTGACTTCAAGGACCTGCATGCTAGTTTCCCGCCACCTCTTCCACGCGCGCTAGTCATTCGCACCGCCCACTCCCACGCGTGCATGTGAGGACAGTCCATTGATGATAAGCGCAAAACGGTGTGCTGCTGCCATCTTGTGGTCAAAGACGACAACAGCAGGACGTCCAACGAAGTTTATTGTAAAAAAAAAAAAAAAGAACAGTTATCTAAAAAAAAATAAAAAAGAATGGAGTTATTTAGATGAAAGGAGTACATGAAGGAGACAATCATCCAGGAGGGGGGTCGGGGGGGGGGGGGGGGGTCAGAAAAGAAGCTGAAGGTGCATGTGAACACGACTTTTATAAACCATCATGTTAATTACGATAAGGCCTCTTTTAGGTGTTTGCTTCCACCTCAACAGGAAGTCACCGTGCTGCTCTACTTCCTGCTGCAGCTTAGAGGACGGGCAGGTCAGCTGGTGTCTGCCCGCCGTCCTCTCACGCCGCCAAGAGCTCCGCCTTCTTCCTGGGACGATCCCCTGCTAAGAGGCATCATCATCATCATCATCATCATCATCAAAGAACAAACATCTTTGTTGGCCTTCAACGTGTTTTCACCACAAACCTGCTTTCGTCTCTTCCACCTCAGGAAGTTCATGGGCGGGAACGTCAGGAAGCTCCACCTCTTCCTGAGAATCAAACGCTAGTTCAATAAAGTATTTATCTACTACGGTACTGTAATACACACAGTCACAGTAGGAGTACAGTAGGAGTACAGTACAGTAAGACACAAAGAGACCTGAATGATGGCCTCCAGCTCGGCCAGGACAGCATCTTGGTCTTCTTGGGACAAGGAACCAGCCAGCATGTCATCGATTTGCTGTACAAAGACGACCACAATGTCATGGCGGCATCTTGCATCTCTACGTATCGATATCAGTCGAACATCTGGTGTATCTGTCCATCATTCTTCATATCTAACGTTCCATCACTACGGATCTATATCAGTCAAACATCTGGTTTATGTGTCCATCATTCTTTATATCTAACGTTCCATCACTATGTATCTATATCAGTCTAACATCTGGTGTATCTGTCCATCATTCATGATATCTAACGTTCCTATCCATCCAACATCCAATGAGGAAGAGATGCTCACCCTCTGGTACTCGACGGCTTCCTGCGTTTCATCCAAAATGCGCTCCACGTCCTCGATGGACATGACCTTGGGAGGGACACACGCTCAGTGGCGTCGACGCCAACCTGCCGACGTCGCGGTCACCTACCTGGTGCATCTTCTTCAGACACTCGTTTCCAACTTTGAGGCCGTCGATGACCTTCTTCTCAATCTGGGCAAACTCCAGGTCCTGAACCTGCAACAGAAATGTTCACGTTAAGGAGGAGGAGATGTCAGCCAAGCTTGAAGGTCAGCTTCCGCTTTTGTTGGCGCCTACCAAACGCTCCAGGTTGCTGATCTGGTTCTCGGTCTTGTCCAGCAGCTGATCCTGATAGCGTTTCTTCTTCAGCAAGAGGAGCGCTTTCCTAAAACCCAGCGAGAGGAAAAGTCATCTTCATGTTGGGCTCTTATTTATCTCCAATATGACCGGGTGTTTTCCCTCATGGACTCACTCCTTCTTGCCATCTTTGAGCAGCTTCTTGGCTAAAAGTCTTTCCTTCTCCAGCTGCAGGTTGATCTTCTTTTGGTACTGCCTCAGTTTATCTCGTTGCTGCTTCAGTTGCTGTAAAAAGTTACTCCAAATTAATTGCAGTTTGTGGGATTTCTTTGAAAGGCATTTTTTTATATGCAAATTTGTTTTTCATATTTAAATTTCAAAGATCCTCTGTGTGTCATCTACGAACAAATAAATAAAAATTATGTAACAACTCCCTGGCCTAAAAGAACCACTTGACATTCTTCACAGACTGAGTCACTAATGGAAGATCTATGATGGAAAATCATAAGCAATATTTCAGAACCAGCGTGTATCTGATCCAAATCTTACCTTATAACTGCTTCCAGCGACTCTTCACGGGATACAACCAAAATATCAAGCCAATCGTTTGAACGGATCTTTGAACAAAACGGCTACTCAAGTTCCGGCTCTGTTGAAATATCCGTGAATCCCATATCTATTCCTAACCCGAGCTAATGAATCGAAACTAATACAATCATTCCGAATTGAGTCGTGGCAACAAAAACACACCAGCATGCAAATATGATATATTATTCTTTGTTAAGAGTATAGACGAAGAGCTGTTTAAATCCCAAGTTTTCTAAGCAGGCTCGGGCGAAAACATCCAGGCTAGCTAGCTAGCTAACAACACTGACTTACCAATATAGCCTTGTCTTGTTCCGTCACTCGACTCTGTTTCTTTTTCCCAAAAAGATTTCCCATTCTGACACAGCATCACAGCTGCAATGTGCAGCTATGGGAATGTACGTCAGATACGCTGAGCTGTTTTTTCTGGGTTGAGAAAGGAACATTAGCGACGCCGCTTCTCCGTTGCTAGCTAAGCTAATGCTAAGTGTGCCACACCCACAGGCGGAAGTAGTACGGAGGCCGCGAAGGTCCAAACTTCAACTGCCTTGCAATCCGAACGTTAAATTAAACTGATCACAGCCAAAAAAACCCCCAAACAATTAGAATGAATATTTATTCATGAAAAGGTCCATTCAGACTTTGTGGCAATACAGAGGGCAAAATACAACACACAAATAAACAGTAAATTGAGAGCACAGTGTCTTTCAAAAGTTGCATATTATAAAGATTATAAAACTTCCAGGAAGTAGTGCAATTTTACCAGCACCAAATAAGTCCTGCTCCCGTTTCTTGCCAAAAATGTGGGAATGCTCCACTTTCTACATTTTGGTTGGATGAGTGGGTGATGCTCGGTGGCTACATGTGGACTAATAAACACACAAGGATTGCTTCAAGAAAAGCCTTCATTGCACTTGGGAAAAGAAATATAATACTGTAAAAAGACACTTATCATAGCAACATGACATCCCAACAACACACGGCTGGTGTCCGTCTTGTCCCCCCCGCCTGAGGAAGCAAGGCTACATGTGTGCAAAAAAAAAGTATTAAATCAAGTTTTTGACAGCCACAAAACACCGTGCGTGATCATTACAGGCGACGTCGAATCAGCGTGTTTTGCATCTTGATGAATTGTAATTCTTATCAAAAGTCATTTTAGGACGCCCCCCTGGAGCCTGTGCGTGTCTTTAAAAACTGAAAACCGAGAGTGGAAGGCAGTTCAGGTTGTTAATTTCAGGTCATGAAAAAAGAAATATATATTTTTCATTTTCTTGGCAGGATGGAGTCCCACAAGATGATCCCACAGACAGACGTGAACAAACACGGTCGGAGAAAAGGCAACAAAAGAAAATGACTTCATCACTGTTGCTAGGTAAACATGAGCTCCCTGCTTCATTTTCAAGTCCACCGCGACCTCACGTTCCGATTTTTTTAAAATTCCCTTTCACCGCCTGAACATCAAGAAAAATTACAATTGACTGATTTGCTGATGCACCAATTGTACGTTAAATAATGCTGACGCAATTGGTATATTAAAACAAAGGTGTGTGTATATACACACACACACACACACACACACACACACACACACACACAAACACTATGTGACAAGAATGAACGACACAAGCCCCACCCCCCCAGTGGAGCTCACATTCATGAGTATAAATCCATAAAAAGTGACAAGAGCTAAGCTCCGCCTCTCCCGTGTTGGGAGGCGTGTGTCCTTGCACACGTGTGCTACATGTACTGCGTGCATATTCGACTCTACAGTCCCCCGAGCGACAGGTTCTGGTCGGGAGGGAGGGAGGGAGGGAGGATGGAGGGCGGCCAATAATCATCTGACGTCCGTCCGCATGTGCATGCTGGTGACAAATGGAGTGGGTGGGTGGGTGGGGGGGGGGGGGGGGGGGGGCTCCCAAGATAAGCAAGTTCTGCCAACACGAATGTCTGGAGCACGTGTGCCACTTTGGTAGCATCGTGGACGCGTCGCTTTTGTTCACCTTCTTTAAAAATGTGACCACAACCTCCACAGCGATGTCACATGACCTGTTATTATTAACACATGACCGTTAATGACACCACACACACACACACACACACACTTTCCTCTGAGGTGGACGTCACAGCTGATGCACGATGCTGTCACCGTGGTTGGCACGAAGCGAAGCGTCCGGGGGTAGCCGCCGCCACTGGAAGGTCGTGCTGAGCGATCCCACGTCGTCGTCCTCGTTCTCCTGCTCCTTGGCGAAGTCCATGAAGACCTTGGGGGGGGGCGCCGTGACGCACAACACACAGAGAGTAGAGCGCGTCAGCGGAGAAGGCGGCGTCTCACCTGTGTGTTTGGTGGGCGTGGCCTCCGGCCGAGGGAGCGTCTGGTCTCACCTGCTCCAGAGTGGACTGCGAGAAGTTGTACTCCTCAAAGTTGAAGCTTTGCTTTGCTGGAGGACGCAAACGATCCGTGTCATCAGTGGCGTTACGTGATGTGGCGTTTGTGTGTGCCGACTCACCGCGCTCCAACTCGGAGAAGGACGTGGCCAGGGATTTGACGTCCCCCATGGGGATTTTATACACCATCGTCGTAGCAAAGCTGCCAACCAATCACATGATAGCATGTGTCAGTATGTTACCCACAAACACATTACAATGGGATTCAATGTAGCCGGCTCGGTAACACGGGTGCTGACGTAAACCGCAGCAAACGGACCAAAAAAATAAGAAGCTCAAATCAACTTGCTTGTTTTCCCGGGTGGGTTTTCTCCGGGTACTCCGGTTTCCTCCCACATTCCAAAAAACATGCTAGGTTAATTAGCGACTCCAAATTGTCCATAGGTATGAATGTGAGTGTGAATGGTTGTTTGTCTATATGTGCCGTGTGATTGGCTGGCCACCAGTCCAGGGTGTACCTGATACGTGTTTGTATCAGGTGCACCTTTTGGGTGTTAAGTTGCTATGTGATGAATTTAGTGCTGTTGGTAGTGACGACATCATAACTGTCACTGTACACTGGTATAGTTGCACATGTACAAATTTGGCACCTAGACCTCGCAGCTCGGAGACCCGAGTTCAATTCCACCCTCGGCTATCTCTGTGTGGAGTTTGCATGTTCTCCCCGTGCATGCGTGGGTTTCCTCCCACATTCCAAAAACATGCTAGGTCAATTGCCGACTGCAAATTGTCCATAGGTATGAATGTGAGTGTGAATGGTTGTTTGTCTATATGTGCCCTGTGATTGGCTGGCCACCAGTCCAGGGTGTACCTGATACATGTTTGTATCAGGTGAACCTTTTGGGTGTTAAGTTGCTATGTGATGAATTTAGTGCTGTTGGTAGTGACGTCACTGTACACTAGTATATTTGCACATTTACAAATGTGGCACCTAGACCTCACAGCTCGGAGACCCGAGTTCAATCCCACCCTCGGCCATCTCTGTGTGGAGTTAGCATGTTCTCCCCGTGCATGCGTGGGTTTTCTCCGGGTACTCCGGTTTCCTCCCACATTCCAAAAACATGCTAGGTTAATTAGCGACTCCAAATTGTCCATAGGTATGAATGTGAGTGTGAATGGTTGTTTGTCCCTATGTGCCCTGTGATTGGCTGGCCACCAGTCCAGGGTGTACCCCGCCTTTCGCCTGAAGACAGCAGGGATAGGCGCCAGCACCCCCCGAGACCCTCGTGAGGATAAACAGTAGAAAATGAAAATATTCGCAGCGCCTCTCACCTCTCCTGTCGCGAGGCATGGGGGAAGATCCGGAGTATCTCTTTGTGCAACAGCGCCACCTGTTGGAGCCCCGTCAGCCCCTCCCTGAGCTTGACCTCCAGACTGTACCCTCGACCGTACTTGCCCTTCAGGTGCTGGATGGAGCTGATGCATCTGGAGTGGAGGAAAAGACATGAGTGCTCGTTTAGTCCTCGGCGATAAGACCCATCAGGTGACACGTGACGGGGGGGCGACACCTCAGCTGGCCCGAGACCACAATAGCAACACGGTCGCACACGGCCTCCGCCTCCTCCATGTAGTGCGTGGTGAGGACGGCGCCGCGCTGACGGTTCTTAAACGCAGCACGGATGGCTCTCCTGCACACACCAGACCGCTTTTCAGCACGATGGCTTTGAATGCATCATTGGTGTTCAAACACCGAGCCTCACCACATGCGCTGTTTGGATTTAGGGTCCATCCCCGATGACGGCTCGTCCAGTAGGACGATCTGAGGGTTCCCGATCATGCTCAACGCAAAGCACAGCTGAGAGAAAAACAGAATATATTCATGAACGGAGCAGATATTGGACATGGAAACGTTTCTTCTCATACTTTTCTCTTCAGTCCTCCTGACAGACTCTTGGTTTGTTTGTGCACGTGCTCCTTCATCTCCAGGGCGTTCACCACACTGAAGACGAGAACAAAAAGTGCTTAGTAGAGGAACAAAGGCGTCATGATGCTGAAGCTACCGTTTGATGATCCCGGGCACATCCTGTCCTCTCAGTCCTTTAATGGCGGCGTAGATCTCTAGGTGTTCCTGCAGCGTGATCCTGGGCCACAGAGCGTTCAACTGGGGACAGTAGCCCACATGCTCCAATGGGGCGTCCGCCGACCCAAAATCTCCCATCAGCACCTGTGAGAAAATTCCGTGAGTGTTGATGGACGCACTCTCACGGTCCCACGGTAGAGAAAAGACAAGTACCAACCTGTCCTGCCGTGGGGTCCAGGTCTCCGGACAGCATGTGCATGATGGTGCTCTTTCCTGAGCCGTTGGGGCCCAGCAGTCCAAGAACCTCACCTGTAAGGAGAGATACAGAAGATGTGAGGACACCGGTGAAGGTACCGCATGTGAGGACACCGGTGAAGGTACCTTTACGAACACAGAAGGACACGTTCTTGGTGGCCACCCTCCCGCTCTCGTTGAGGGAGACATCTTCTCTACGATTCTTGTACTTCTTCCTCAAGTTACTCACAACCACCAGCGGCTTCTAGAAGGAATGAACATCTGATCAGATGCTGTTTATAGACAAAAGTATTGGGACAGCTGCAGGACGTCGCTCGACCAGCCTCCAAACTTCCGCGAAGGCTTTCTACAACAGGGGTCTCAAACTTGTAGCCCCCGACTAGACATTAAAGTTGTTTTTTTTTTTTCACTTCCTCCCTCAAACCGTATGTGGCCCAGCCGTCTAAGAGGAAGTTCTACCGCGTCTGCAGCAGCAAGGAGGAGGCAAGAGAAGTCCATATTCCAAAGAACCTATTCACATCGGGAATACCCGTTCATGTTCTGAAGAACCTCACTCAAGTCCGGTAGAACGGTTCATGCTATGAAGAACCGTTCATGTTATGAAGAACCTAACTCATGTCCGGTAGAACCGTTCATGCTATGAAGAACCGTTCATGTTATGAAGAACCGTTCATGTTATGAAGAACCTCACTCATGTCCGGTAGAACCGTTCATGCTATGAAGAACCGTTCATGTTCTGAAGAACCTCACTGATGTCCGGTAGAACCGTTCATGCTATGAAGAACCGTTCATGTTATGAAGAACCATTCATGTTATGAAGAACCGTTCATGTTATGAAGAACCTCACTCATGTCCGGTAGAACCGTTCATGCTATGAAGAACCTCACTCATGTCCGGTAGAACCGTTCATGCTATGAAGAACCGTTCATGTTATGAAGAACCGTTCATGTTATCAAGAACCGTTCATGTTATGAAGAACCTCACTCATGTCCGGTAGAACCGTTCATGCTATGAAGAACCGTTCATGCTATGAAGAACCGTTCATGTTATGAAGAACCGTTCATGTTATGAAGAACCGTTCATGTTATGAAGAACCGTTCATCAGATAATGAGGTTTGCACATTTGGAAGTGAGTCCTGAAAGAAGTTTGGGATGGCTCAAAAGGCTCGGTTTCAGAGGTGGTTGTAGAACTGTTCCTTTGTGATGTCACAGAGGAGCGGACTTCCATATGGGCGTGGCTGTAGGCGCACTACGCTCTCTTTATTATCCACTCCTATGAAGTTGGGTTCGCAGCTAGCAGGCACAAGACCGGAGTGTGACCAACCACAGCGGAGTGGGCGTGGGTGGAATACATTCTGGAAGATCTAGAAAGTTTTCTGTGTGTGTTATCATGTGTACACTATGAGCATAGTGGGTCCCCTTTAAGAACGGTTCCGAACAGGTTCATGCTGGTCTAGATGTTCGGGGACGACTAGGGAGTGATAGACGCATTGATGTGAAGTACTGTGTCTCAATACTTTAGTCCATGACCGGAGGTGAGGTCACAGACCTCCTCACACGACGTCCGGCTGAGAGCCTCCTTCACCCGGGCCTTCTCCATCTGGACGTCCTCGTCCTCGTTCAGCCCCTCCTCTGGGTTGCGCTCCGCTTTGGGCTTGGCCTTGCACGAGATCCTGGGAGACAAGGAGAGTTGTCAACATCTACACGCTCATCCATCGACAGGATTTGTAAGACGACAGTTGCATCATCGTAACAAGCACCTGCACAGCTGATCCTTTTTCATGTTCCTGCCACCGTGACGGGCCTCCAGGCAGCGGAGCACAAACATCAGCAGGGTGCACTGGAGGTAAGGCTGGGGACAAACGTGAGCAGACGCTTCACTTCCTGTACGACGACTCTCATTCCTTCGCTTGTTGACTTACTGCTAAAACAGCAACGAGCAGATTGTTCCACAGGAAGTTCTCGTCATAGTACGAAGGGAGGAAGGTGGCCTGGGCAGCAACATAAGGGCACGCCTCCATCAAGTACATCAGTACATCAACTTGTAGAGGCGGCTGGTTACCTTGGTGATGCAGCTGAGGCAGCCCATGAGCGGGTAGAGCGGGTTCAAGACACACAAGGCGTTGTGCAGAGCTCGGGTGACGGCGGGGCTGTCGCTCACAAGCGGCAGGTGAACCAGCGAGGCCGACACCACACACACCTGAGTGCGGAAAGGGTAAAGTGTCCACGGCGAGTGAGTACATGTCGTTGGCGGGTCAGCATGAACTTCCCTTGTTAGCGCTGACCGATGTGACCTTCACAGACAATGAAAGGAAAAGAGCACACATTCTCACCATCATGGAGATGACGGAGAAGAAATCCTTGTTGCTCTGGACGCGGGTGAAGCCGAAAGAGAAGACGTACGTGAAGAGGATCACGGCCGGAGCAAAGCCAACAGTACACAGGACCTGACAGGGATGAAATATTTACAGATAAAATTCCATGGAGCGTCTCTTTCAAGAAGGAACACGTACCACGGCACCAAGGTTGCCGGAGGTGAGCAGGTTTCCGGTGTGGAAGGAGAAGAGGACAGTGGTCATGCAGGACAGGACGAGGTAGAAGAAGGGCATGTCCACGGCTGCTTGGCCGCACCAGTAGGCTGACGGTAGCAACCCGGAGATGCGCAGTGTGGAGCGGCACTTGAGCTGAGGAGAAGAGTCGGAAATGTTCGCAGGTCAAAACTAGCGATCCGAACGCCATCCGCATATCAACACACTGAAGTTCCACTTAGTTCCACCATCTTTGTTTACACATTTTGCCTGTCCACGGAGAACACGCGAGAAGCTTTTACCTCTCGGTCTCGAGTGTGGTCCATGGCGAAATAGGCCGGCATGCCAGCCGCCAGCATTCCCAGCAAGATGGCCTCTATGAAGACCAGCACGTAGGACGTAGACTCGGGGATTTGCTGTTGGGACACAGTGGACACCTTTCAGTGCATCTGTGAGAGGAAATCATTCGGGGCTGATACTATCCAACATACATAGTCAAATGGTTTGGTCCAAGTTCTGATGCGTCCGGTACCGTTGAGACCTCTCAGCAGCGCGTTGCTGAGAATATTCACGGCCATGGGTAAGGAGTGGACCGTGGTGCTGTTGAAGGCCACGCTGTACCTGAAGCCCTGGAACAAAGTCGTTACTTTCAGGCAATCAATCAATGCGAGAGGACGCAATGGTGGACATTTAGCGGACCTTGTTGGATCCTGTGACGTTAATGGCGGCGCTGTGGGGGGCGGCTGCCATGTAGTCGGCGTGCCTCATCACTTCCACTTTAATGTCCTGGGATTCCAGGTTATGGATGAGGTCAGAAATATCGGAGTCTGTGGACAAAAAACACAGGAGTAAAAACAATGTCGAAAAGTCGCATCCAACAGATTTGTCACCTGATGAGTTCTGAACGAGGAGGCTGGTGGTGTATCTGTGGGGGGACTGGTTCCTCCGGAGGAGGTAGATGGGCAGGAACTGGCGGCCGGGTGAGTGGATCTGGATGTTTCCTGTGGTCAAAGACAGGACGAGCACGGCGGCAACAAACACCAGGAACAGGGTCAGGCTGTAAGGAAAGGGGCGTAGTCTTAGAAGCGCACGTCATAAAAGATGAAAAAGCGCACATTATGATATTTCACACGCACGTATAAATGAAGGCCTTCCTCTCGCGCCACATGTTGAGCATGTGCAGCCACGCCACCGTGCTGAACTGCTGGCGCCACAGGGCGTGACCCGACACCACGTCCGACGAGTCGGAGAATGTCAGCAGACGCTGGTCCGTGTCGTCTGACAGGACGCCGTCGCCATCGTCCTCGGTTGGCTCCCGGTTGAAGACGGTGTAGTCTGGTGGGGGGGGGGGGGGCACAAGGTGAGGATGAGACGGCCACTTTTAGTGACGCCCTCACTCACCTGTTTGGTCCACCTCTGCCTCCGCCTCCAAACGCAGAAAGACATCCTCCAGTGTTGTCATGGAAACGCCATAGTTGATGAGGCCCAGGCTCGGCTGGGAGTCGAGGTCTGAGAACAAAGCTGGGAACGAAAAAGCAATCAGACGCCATCCTCCCAAACAAATAAATTAATCTGCTGCCTCAGTAATTAAACCTTGTCGCCCCCCCGCCCACCCCCCGCTCAGCTGTGTCATTTGAAGGTCGTACCTGCAAAAGCATCCATGCTGTCAAAAGGCAGCGTGAACGTCAGCTCCGCCTCGTGCTGCCGAGCTAGCTTTGCCTTGGGAACGTGCTGCTCCACCAGTGACGAGATCTTCTCAGCATGGCAGCGGTCACTGACGGACATCCTGCAGGGAGGAAAAAGAGCTCCAGCACATCGGACTCCATGTTGAAGAGATGAGATGCGAGTAAAAGCACCGCTGGTACATTCAGGAGGGGCCATGTGGAGAGGCTGCTGACCTGAGATGATATCCCACGCCACATTTGATCTTGAGGTACATGGACGAGCCGACGCACTTCAGCTGGCCTTGGGAGATGACCGCTTTACGATCTGGACAACAAGGAGGACTGTTAGCGTTCCATCACAGCTATGGTCATGCTAGCTAGTTTGCACGCCATGGTGCTGCCCCCCACCAGCGAGGATGTCCGCCTCGTCCATGTAGTGCGTGCTGAGGACAATGACCCGGCCAGCCCTGCGGCTCTTCAGGAGAGACCAGACCTGATGCCTGGAGCAGGGGTCCATGCCTGCCGTGGGCTCGTCCAGGAGCAGGATCTAAAAGACAAAGGAGAGGCCACAAAAGGATGTTCTCAAAAGATGGTGGTCCTCAGGTTATGGACAAGTTCCTCAATTAACAACCGTATCTAGTTCTCAAAGGAGTCAAGTGATTATGGAACATAAATATGTTTATGGGAGAGTGTTGCCAACCACGAGGACCACCTGGAGAGAAGAATTCGGAAGCACAAGCTACCTTAGGGTCTCCCAGAATGGCGATGCCGACAGAGAGCTTCCTCTTCTGGCCTCCACTGAGATTCTTGGCTTGAGCCGTCATGATCTTCTCCAAGTCCAGATCCTTCAGCACTTTGGTGACCTTTTCAGCAGCACAATGATGTCAGTCAGGCTGCCGTGCGCGGGCCAACAATCGACGGCGTACGTTCTCAATACCTCGGCGTCGATGTCTGCAGTCGGGATCCCTTTAATGGCGGCAAATATCCTCAGGTGCTCCGCCACGGTGAGCACATCGAATATGATGTTGAACTGCGGGCAAACTCCCACCAGCTGCTTCATCTCTGGCCCGTCCGCAATCTCGGCTACAGGGGAGCCATAAATGGAGGCCGAGCCGTCGGTGGGGGGGCAGATGCCGCAGAGGATGTTCATGAGAGTGGACTTCCCGGCGCCGCTGTGGCCCAGCAGAGCCGTAATCTGGCCCTCGTAAATATCAAAGCTCAGACCTGGAGAGAGCAGGTGTCATGTTATTATTTCACCTGGACCACGTCTACATGGGGTCTACGAGTGGACAACCTCTGAGAGCCTCCACGCTGTTGTCCTTTTCCTTGTAGACCTTGCTGATGTTGCTGATGCTGCCAGAGAGGGCGCCGGCGAGCCACATAAAGAGACAAAAACAGACTGATGTCAGATTCCAGCGGACGCACGATACTTTAAAAAAAAAAAAAGGGAAAGACTGGAACTTAAGTTGAGACTTCTTACCGAATGGCCTCTTTCCCTCGGAACTCTGGCGAAATGGGCTCGACGGACTCGCCCGAGCTAGGAGCGCCATTGGCCTCCACGTCGTACACGGAGCTGACTTCCACGTAGCGCTTGCTGCGCTTGGACCAGTAGGACGGTTTCAGGAAGTAGAGCAAGGACCTCCTCATTCTGAACTGGCCTGCGTGTGGACATCGCAGAAGAAGTATGCTACAGGAGCTAGCAACACAAAGGCCGTTCGGTGCGTTGCGTGCGTGCGCACTCACCTGGGAGCACCTGGTCCAAGTAGATGGCCAGGAGCAGGTAAAGGATGCAGTCCAGAACCAGCATGAGCAGCGGCACGTAGAGCGGATGAGGGCCGTTGGACAAGGAGGAGGACACAGCTCCATCTCCTTGGGCCTCCAGATACACCACCTGACACGCGTCAGTGACAAGGTCAACATATACACAACGGTTTGACTGAATGACGCTCAAAGAGAAGGTGCACGTGTGTCACCTGTGCGATGCCGATGGAGAAGGCAGTGGGAGAGAGCAGGCAGAGGATCCAGACCAGCGGCTGAGGGAAGTCCTTCATGAGGACTGTAAAAAGCGACAGACATCCAAAGACCACCGTCAACATGGAGCCCACCGTGCTGGCAAACTTTGGCTTCTTGAATAACGGCGTCAGCATGAAGGAGAAAAAGATCTGCGCAAGAAAAGATGCACCTTTCAAAGCTTGCACCCGAAAAATGACCTTGACGTGACCTGAGGGTGAGACTTACAGAAGATATCCCGTAGAGAAAGATGAGGGAAAAGATGATAAAGAAGTCACTGTTTGGGAAAAGCGCCGTGTACGTGGCGATGACGGACATCAGGACGGACATGGCGGTCATCAGAGCAGCATACAGGAGGCCCCATGACATCCTGCGCCACAATAGGAAGCAATGTCACGTCAACTGAACACACGTGAAACACGAGAGCGGAATCGGAGAGTCCTCACCAGAAGGCGGAGTCATACAGCCCCATCATGGTCATGGTGTCTTTGAGGCGGTGCTCCTTCTCGGCCGCCACGTTCACAATGAGGAAAGTGACAAAGGGGGTGAAGGCCAGAACCAGGTAGATGGATATGAGGGCGTGGGGGAACTTCTGCACCTCCACAGACCCTGGCTGGCCCATCATGACCACCTTCAGGTCCATCTCGCTCCACACGGCACGCTTGGTCTGCATCTACAACAAGACAAAGCCTTGTGGAGAACCATCTAACGCAGGGGGCTCCTACTTGACAGCAAAGTACTGTGTAGTAAAATGTTGTGTAGCTGTAAACACGCAACATTTTACAAAACAAGAGCCGCAAAGCATGTTGGGAAGCCAGAAGAACTCTCTGTGTTGGAAGCAATAATGTCGGATTAAAATGTTATTTTCCCCTCATATTACATTATTCATTCACAACATTTTTCTCTTAATTATTATTGTATTATTATTATTTATAAAAAAAAATTATAATTTTATATATATATATATATATATATATATATATATATTATATTCATTCATTTTCTACCGCTTTTTCCTCACGAGGGTCGCGGGGGTGCTGGAGCCTATCCCAGCTGTCTTTGGGCGAGAGGCGGGGTACACCCTGGACTGGTGGCCAGCCAATCACAGGGCACATATAGACAAACAACCATTCACACTCACATTCATACCTATGGACAATTTGGATTCGCCAATTAACCTAGCATGTTTTTGGAATGTGGGAGGAAACCGGAGTACCCGGAGAAAACCCACGCATGTGCGGGGAGAACATGCTAACGCCACACAGAGATAGCCGAGGGTGGGATTGAACTCGGGTCTCCGAGCTGTCAGGTCTAGGTACCAAATGTGTAAATGTGCAAATATACCAGTGTACAGTGACAGTTATGATGTCGTCACTACCAACAGCTCTAAATTCATCACATAGCAACTTAACACCCAAAAGGTGCACCTGATACAAACACGTATCAGGCACACCCTGGACTGGTGGCCAGCCAATCACAGGGCACATATAGACAAACAACCATTCACACTCACATTCATACCTATGGACAATTTGGAGTCGCCAATTAACCTAGCATGTTTTTTGGAACATGCAAACTCCACACAGAGATGGCCGAGGGTGGAATTGAACCCTAGTCTCCTAGCTGTGAGGTCTGTGTGCTAACCACTAGACCGCCGTGCCGCCCTATATATATATATATATATATCATATATTATATTATTTATTATAATTATCATAATCTTTCATTATTATTATTTATTATTATACGGGAGCCAGGCAACAACATTTCGTTGGCAATTTCACTGCTGTGTTATTGTGCAAAGACAACAAAGGAATTCTATCCATCTATCTTAATGGTTTGACTTCAATCTTTCATTTTCAATTTCAATCAAATTTTTGCTGTTGTTTTTTTTTTTGTAGTTTTATTGTTAAAATACATTATTTATGATGTGCAGCGGGCCAATTAAAAAACCCATGGCCACAGATGGCCCCCATGCCACACTCTAGACACCGCTGACCTAAAGAGTTTCATGTTTTTGCTTTTCTGCACTGAGAGTACCTGGATGATGGCGGCATCGATCAGCGACTGGAGGCGGATGAAACCAGAGTACCAGTAATTAGCCGCCCTGCAGTTGACTGAGCTGGTGAAACAATTGGCTGCAGAGAAATAAAAAAAAATGCATGTCAACGCTGAACAATGGCGTCACGTTTCCTGATTGCAATTACCATTACCAATGGACTCGGTGTAGTCGCTGGGCTGGGGCAGCTGGTTGTACGGGAAGCGTAGCCTGTACGAGGTGGCCGAAGCGTCTGTGAACACCACGCCGACGTAGCTGGAACGCTCATACAGGCTGGCATTCTCCAGGTCCTCCTCGCTGGCAAACATCTCCAAACGGTCCATGTCTGGAAGCACACATGACAGCTGAATGAGTGTGTGTGTGTGTGTGTGTGTGTGTGTGTGTGTGTCAAGGTCAAAATGTCTGCCTTACGCATCTCCTGGGCCACCTCCTCCATGATATGGTTTGTGATGTTGGTGATTGGCGTGTAGCCCAGGCCCTTGAAGATGTAATCTTCCCGCTCCAGCTCCATGGTGCCGATACCACCATACGACACATGAGGGTTGTGGGTGCTGATGAGGATCAGGAGAGCCAACAGGAGCAGCGGGAGGATCACTTCCTGTACAGACACCAGTGCCGTGTTTCACTTTTTTTTATATATATATGCTAGCGAACCCTTTGCAGGTTTTTGATTTTTAAAAAGCAACTTTGGAACAGGAGGAACAGGAGACCTGCAAACTCTGTTGTTTGGTCCTCCATTTGATGAGCAGGTTCTTGTAAAGAAGGCTGCGTGTTTGCTGCCACACCGCAGCATTTCTGGTGTGAACGGACTGCAGATTCCCAGCATGCCTGGCGTCCATGATGTTCCGATGAGTGGTGGTGTCACCACTGTTTACCTCAGCTGCCACAAACACACACACACAGGAGAAATGGCGCATCATCATAATAAAGTGTGTATGCCAAAATCACTAGCAGTCTTCTACTGTGTGCAAACATTCTCTACAGACCCTGACAGATGTTTTGTCACATTTGTTTTGTCAATTCAGACAATGTTTACTCACACAGGTGGCCAAAAATGTGTACCTTTTATTTTTAAAAAAGGTTTTGTATGAGGTAGACATTAGAATCATGAAAAATGTATGCTCCTAGGAAACATTTATTATGAACAATTTAATTATATGTCGTCTGTCTCTATCAGAGCTAGCAGGGTCAAGGGTGATAATCAAATGGTGTCCTATTTCTTAGTGGCGACTTCCTCTTGGCCCTACTTTTAAGGGGTTGAAGGGGAAGGGCGAAGGGGTAGAATGGGGATTTAGCCTCGGTGTACCGTACCTCATCCAGTACGACCCTATGATCCTTCATGTTATGGGACAACTAGAACTCGATCTGAATAAGCGACAAGACTTCTGTTGGGTACTGTATTTTGTCACAACCAGGCATGGTTTGCTTAAAAAAAAAACATGAAACCTTCCCAGGATTCATGCAATTAGCAAAATGCGGTTAGCTAAACGTTAACGTTCGCACCTGCTAAGCTAGGTGGCGACCCCGAAAGGACTTTTATTTCCCCTCGACTGTCAGATATCCCTTCTGCGGTTTGGGAAAGCAGGCAAACGCGGCAAGTAACACTAAATACGTCCCGTCCGTAACGCTGTATGTAGCATCTTTGAGCTAACACAACAAGCTAGCAAAGTACCCGTATAACCGTGTCATAAACCCACCATGCGTTGAGAAAATAACGGATACGATATACTTACGTATGACGTATATGAGGACATGGCTCTACGCTTGTTGTTTGTGGTTTATTTGTTTTACATTACAAATTATTTCCCATTTCGTGCGTCTCTACTTCCTGCTATCAAACGTGAACGCCTCTGAAAATGTGACGTCAGCCAATCTGTGCTGATGTTCGTATGACTGACGACAACATGGACCAATGGTATGAAGCAAGCGCTTTTTAATGACAAAACCCAGCATAGAAATACTACTGTATTTCGTTTGTTTGAGGGTGCAGTCCGGCGTCTCATCATTTAGGGCGACGCAAGCTCAAATTACTATTTACTATAGAAATACCATTTCAATAGGTATGCATTTTTAAACGCGTATATCTCGGAAGAATCATGTAAGGGGCGGCAACTATTGATTGAGATGGTAAATCATTCTAAATAGCTTTATTTAAACCCGTCTTTCTTAAGAAGGTATCTCCAGTACTGTATTCCATTTCTTCAGGAGCGGACCTATCGCAGGTCGCTATATTATGACGTCACCGGAACAACCAGGAAGTGTAGCGAGATCTGTTTTTAGCCTTAGCTGAGTTCATTTATAAACCGTATTCATTTTTTACTGCGTTCGAAATATTCGAGTGGAGCGTGCGGAAGGTTCGAAGACTGAAAAACACAAATCTGGTTATTTAAGTGTTTTAGCCGGAGTAATCGTAGGTATAAATGTAAAACAATCTACTGGCTTCGTGTCTTCTAGTAGTTTTAAGTGAGGGAAGACGTCTTAGTCATTTAAATATCAAGTTAACAATGATTTAAATACAATAATATTTACATAGCTGTCAACATTTCGACTGGTGCAGCCGTGTTATCTTATTTAAAGCCATGCTTTTTAATTGTTTTTTTTTTTTATTTTGAAGACCGACAGGATGTGTTACACTGATGTTGCCCGAGTGTTGCTGAGCTGCTGTTCTGTTCCGGTGGAACCAGAGAGGATATTTTTTTAATGAAACTTAAAATAGGGGACAAATTTACGGGAAACTTTTAAATAAGAGGGCGCCGGGAAAGAAGTTCAAAATACGGGAGTTTCCTTGTGACACAGGAGAGTTTACAGGTATGGACACTTAAGACGTATATGTAACTTCCTGTTTTCAAACTGGATGATGACTTGTAAACATAACTGACATGGTGATGTTGTCTCAGTGTGTCAACAGTCATGGTGGACGTTGGCGTGAAGAGCGCAGGGACGTGGCTGTGTCAGCCTGAGGGACGCTGTCTGGCCGACGCGGTCCTGACTGTTGACATCTCTGAGAAAGATGAAGAGGAGCTGACAGAGGAAATTTGGTATGATGATGTCGCTTGTCACAGCGTGGATGTATGTCACTGTTGTGACCGCCTCGTCCCGCCTGGACTTCTGGTCTCTCAGGAGAAATCCGATCCTGTTGGAGCGAGTGGATGAGGGGTCTCCCTGCGTACTGACTTTGACCTGTAAGCCCGCCTCCCACGCCGCCATCATCCGCCTTCTGCTCGTCAGCGAGGCTCGGACCATGGAGGTGTACCTGCAGACGGGAGAATACTGCGGTACGGTTCGGGGGCAGCGGCAGGATGACGTTCAGCATCCAGACAGGTGAGGCGTGTCTTCAGGTCACATGACGTTCAGGATAAAGACGACTACTTTTTCATCTTGTGGTGACAGAGGGCCGTTCTACAGGAAACAGCTGACCCTGGAGGAGCCGTCATCATCATGTGATGTCAAGGTGAGGTGTTTTTGTACCCCACTTTGGGGACCCTAGCCTCTAAACTAAAAAATACTTTTGCGCATTAAACAATTTTGCAGTATTACATGCATACAGTATGCAGTACTGTACTAACAAAACATACAGTTATGCAACATCAGGTCTTGTCAAGGCATCTTCCTGCTGACAAATGTTGAGCATGTTAATTAACATGTGGGACGCCCCCCCCTCCCAGCTTCTCTCCCTGGGGGGACGTGGCAGCTTGATGTTGTGCGGCATGGTGGTGGGTCTCCAGGCGACGCAGTCCCGCCCACCGGGCACCAGCAGTGACGGCGCGGTCGATTTGCAGCGGGTGCAGAATCTGATGGAAGGGATGGGCACCACCCTGTCCCCGGGGGCTCAGAACCTCATGGAAATGGTGCGTGTTCAACAGAAGGTATGTGTTTGCACCCACCCACCCACGGCCCACCTGTTGGTTGCTAGTTGTCACGACATTGCCTGCATTCTATGTCCTCCTCAGAACCAGACCAGCTATCTAGACGGCTTCCTGCCTGTCCTGATGGGGAGGGGCTTTTTGTCTACGCTGGCTGGCGGAGGCCACGCCCCACAGGTATCACGACTAGCCACTTTTGATATGATATTCAGCACACGTGTCGTCACATAATTGCATGTTGTCACAAGCCCCCACAAAGTCCAAGCGGACCCCTGCCAGATGACTCCGCCCACCCGAACGGGCTGCACGGTCAAGTCACTGGTAAGCTTAGAGCGCCATGTTGTCGCATTTGAACTTCTCTCAAACACTTTGTCTCGTGTCCACGTCCTCAGAGGGTAGCGTTCCCGGCACCGCGCTGGCTGAGATGATGTCACAGTTTCTGAAAGAGCGGGAACACGGTCAGGTGCCGAGCCCCCACCCCGAGCTCCTGCCCGTGCTCCAGAAGGTGTGCGGTCAGGTGACGCAGCTCAGACTGGACGACGTCATTGCGGCAAAGGAGAAGACGACGCAAAACGGAGCACGGTAAAGAACTTTCAGCCATGTTTGAGCCCCCCCCCCCCCCCCCCCCCCCACCTCCAGTAGACAATGGAGCTGATTGACGAGCGGATTCTGCTTCCAACAACGTGCTCTTTCATGGAGCCACTGGTGGGTGTACGGTCATCTGAGTGTGACACCACTTAGATGAGAGCGCATAAGCCGAGCCGGGCCGCGGCACCGCAGGGTCCAAATCTGGGATCATTCCGAAATAGAGGCGCGCGTTACCACAATTGAGCGTGAGTCTTTTTTTTTTTTGTTGTTGTTGTGCTGGGAAAATGTCCCCTTTTCTTTTGGCTAACACGTCAGCGCTGACATCACATTATGGTCACCAGAAGAAGAAGAAAAACAATGGAAGCACATCTGTTTTACGTTGCGTCTCCTAGATATGTTAGATCATCAGCGTCTTTTGGAAGCACGTCAGCTCAGACATCTGCTTTGAGTCTTCAGCGCGTTTCATGGTCAGAACATGAAATATGAACATCAAGTGCGCCGTGAGGACGTGTCCCGCAGCTGGAATCGCATTTCAAGGGAAAAAAAAAAAGTAATTCTGCTGAAAGCAAGAAGCTGTCAAAAGTTGGCAGAGTAGCCGCTGGTCAGCGCCGTTCCGCCATCTTTTATTTTTAGGTAGCTAAAGACAGCAGAGAACCTCCAAGAATATTCTGGTAGACCACAAACCCAAACTACTGTACATCGCTAACATTAGCTTCCCTGAAGGCTTTGTGCCCTGAAAGCGTTGGCCAAGCTCTTCTTCACACACTTCACATGTTCCATAGGGAGCTGGAGCGGGCCTTGGAGCGCCGCTTGGAGGAGATGGAGCGGAGGCTGAAGGAGCACATGGACCGACGCCTGGATGCTCTGGAGCAGAAGCTGGAGAGAGCTCTGCTTGGCGCTCCGCATCAGGGGTCACCCGGCAGTCCGGCAGCAGGAGCGCCGGAGGTGACGGTTCACAGGTCGTAGCTGTGAGGAGGCGGAGTCAAAGATGT
This sequence comes from Doryrhamphus excisus, assembly GCF_030265055.1. NCBI lineage: Eukaryota > Metazoa > Chordata > Actinopteri > Syngnathiformes > Syngnathidae > Doryrhamphus > Doryrhamphus excisus. Next base: position 16,381,356 of record NC_080468.1, read on the forward strand.
GGACTAACTCCTAATGGTTTCACTCGTGGAATAATGACAACACAGAACCTCTAACCAGGATAATTCATCTCAAACTCAAGAGTCCAATAACAGTTCTTTTCCTTTGTTTGGGCTCCATATGAACTAAACCACATTGCTTTTAATGACTGTAACATTACAAACAATATATTTATATTCATTGAGTAAACAACGCCAGTTCAACCACAAGCGCACTTTCTTCCTGTTTAGTCTTTCAAAGACACTTTATTACTTTATTTTCCTTTTTAGAAAAACAGTCAAGACAACTCAACAATTTACAAAGAACATTAACATATCCACAAGGTGTGTGTGTGTGTGTGTGTGTGTGTGTGTGAGAGGAAGTACAGTAAACCTCGGATATATCGGACTCGGATATATCGGAAATTCGCTCACAACGGACAGATAAAAAAGAACCGATTTTTCTGTAATGCATTTCCAATAAAAATTCATTGCATATATCAGATTTTTTATAACGGATTTCGCCTATTTCGGACAAAATCTCCAGTCCCGTTCCAATGCATTTCCATGAAATTTCCCTCGCATATATCGGATGGCCGCATCGTGGCGCTCCGATTCGCCGAATCGTGACAGGCCGCTATATACGACGTCATTTGCAGCGTTGCCTACGCGTCCAGGTACATTGGAAACATAGTCAAGGAAGTGCCTTTTTATAACGGATAAAATCCGATCTACGCATATACCGGATATAAATCCGATATATGCGTAAAACGGACATTTTCCGGTATACACATATATCGGATTTCGCTTATATCGGACAAAACCAGTGGGAACAATTGAATCCGATATATCCGAGGTTTACTGTACTAATGTCCTTAAACACAGCAGGTGTTCCACAGCGCCTCCAGCTGGCGGCTCGCGGCGCTTCTACGCTCTTGTCGGCGACGCAGGGGGGTCAAGGGTTGACGTCCTCGGGCACGATGGAGAGGATGACGTCCTCGTTGCCCCGTCTCACCACCGCGTGCAACGTGTCGTCGCGTTTGATGGCGGCGCTGACGTCGCTGGCCGACGTCACGCGCTCGCCGTTGATGCTGATGATGACGTCGCTCTCCCGCAGCCCGGCGCTGTGTTCGAAACACGTGAAAAAAAAAGACTTCAGAGGTTTTGTCGTTGAAGGTTCTGGAAGTTGGTCAAAAAGAAAAAAAAATACTCACGCCTCAGCGGGGGTCCGGCTGAGGACCTCCATGACGTAAGCGCCAGAGGTGACATCTGGGAAGTCTGATTGTCTGTCCTTCAATTCCTTAGCCAACCTGAACACACCACCACCACCACCACCATCGTCACTATTGAAACAAATACACTTAATGCAATACTACCACAATAGTCGGGCAATACTGCTACAATACTAGTACTGGAAGCTTAGTAAAGCAGTTATACTCTCATCTCGTAGTCATAGCAGTGCTAGAAAATACTACTTCATAGTATTTTATAGCTAGCAATGCAGTAATGGTAAGCAATACTAATAAAATAGTACTGTATTTTGAGTAAAACTAAGTTATATTGCTAGAAAACTAGTAATATAGTACTGTATGCATAGTAAAGCGTGCTGAGAAATACTGCGAGAATACCGGTAATAATATCGTGCTGTACTCTGTAATCGGGAAAAAGTCAAAATAAACAAAAATCTTCGTAAAACTGTAAGCAATACTGCCAGAATACTACTACTAATATAGTATTTTATGCTTGTAAAATGTATTGTACTGTAAAATACCGTATGCTTAGTAAAGCAGTGCTTTAAGTACTGCCTCCTGAATACTAGTAATACTGTAGTACAGCCATGCTAGCCAAAGTCAAAGGAGAAAACATTTGTTTTCTTCCAAGCCGTGAAACTTGTTTACACTTTAACAACATGTTGTTGTGTTTTGGAGGGTTTCCTACAGCCACACTCTGACCAGCGTGTGAGTGTGTGTGTGTGTATGTGTCACGGGCGGGCTAAACCAACACGACCGACATTCCTCTTCCAGGTCGTCACTTGGCGGCGGAGGTCACATGTGGTGTGTGACTCACGTTGGCGTGAGGCTCATCATCCTGATGCCGACGTACTTCTTCTTGTTGCTGCTGCCGCTTCTTCCTGCTGGGAAAACAACACAAACGTTCATCCTCGTGTTGACCCCACACTGGGAAGGTCGCACCGACCTTTGGACTGTCGGTCGTGCGACTTGGCGAGGAACTCTCGGATCTTATCGGACGGGATGGCGAAGGAGATTCCCGCCGTCACTTTCAGAGTGTTGATGCCGATGACTTCGCCGTCCTGCGGGACAGGAAGCGGCACATGAGCGTTAGGAGGAGTTTGGTGTAGAGGAGCAGAGCGGAAGCACGGAAGGCGCCACTCACCAAATTGACGAGCGGACCTCCTGAGTTGCCGTACTGTCAGAGAGAACCAAAACCGTCATCAAAGCGCCACTCCCAACAAAATCAGACGTCACGTGACTCACGTTGATGATGGCGTCCGTCTGGATGTAGTCCATGTCCGAGTTGTGGAGCCCCAGTTCCTTGCCCCCCCGCTGAGTGGTGCTGACGATTCCGGTGGTCACGGTGTTCTGGAGCGAGAACGGACTCCCGATGGCCACCACGAACTCGCCGGGACGAAGGTCCGCCGAGCGGCCGAGCAGAAGAACCGGCAGTTTGGCCTGAGACGGACGCCAAGGGTTAGCTTTGAGCATGCTAGCTGCAGACACGAGCGGGGAGCTCCAAAGTGTGGCCTGTGGGACGTTTTTGGTCTACAGCTTTGCCGGATTTAGCCCAAGCTATCACACCCTTGCTCATAGGCACGTCAGAATGGGTCCGCCTATGTAGCAACCTTTTCTGGTCTGCCGATCGTCACCTTTCAACGCCTTCAGTCGGCGTACGCATGTTGGCGCATGTGGTCTTTCCACTCGCCGATGAAAGACGCGCCCTTGTTGAACACTCTGACCCACTTTTACGAAAACCACCCTCCAAACATGGCCGCCACTCTCCTGGAAAACCATCAATAGTGTATGGACACGGAATGACGCTGCCGAGTTTCCGTGGATACGTGTGTGTCGACAGGAAGCATGGAGGGAGCTAGAGCGGTGCCTGTCAATCAAATCCACGAGGTGGTGTGCCTAATGAAGCGGCCGGAGTTCCGACCCCGTCACTCACCGCTGCGTCGATCTTGATCAGAGCAATGTCGGCCTTCTCGTCCACGTCTTTGATCTTGGCGTCGAACGTGGCGCCGCTCTTCAGCTCCACCTGCAACCACGACACTTCCTGTCACATGATCAGGCACAGCCGCGTTTTTTTTTACGGTGCCACCTCATTGGACCGACGCCTACCTTGACTCGATGCTTATTGGCCACCACGTGGGCGTTGGTGACTATGAGGCCGTCCTCGGACACGATGAAGCCGGAGCCGCTGGCTACGGCGACTTCCCGCTTGGAGTAAACCATCCTGCACGGAAAAGCGATGTTTAGTCACATGTTGTGTTGTTGTTGTGTTGTTGTTGTGTCGCACTCTTCGTACTTGCGGTAGACTTCGATGTGAACGACGGCGGGCGCAATCTTCTCCACCACGTCGGCGATGAAGTTGTACTTGAAGCGAAGGCTGTCCGGGTTCTGCCGACCTGATGAGCGGACACGATGTCAGTCATGCTAACTACACCTGTCAATCATTCTGCGAGGGGCTAACTGGGTCCAGATTTGTCTAAGTGTTGCTGACCAAACAAAGGAAGTGAGTCAAAGCCTCTTGGGGGAAAAAAAAAACGGCGTCCTGAGGTGACTGCTCTTACATAACGCTCCCTCTTGGGCGCACTCCAGCTGTGCTGCAACATCTGCGCGGCCCCACCCTCCTCCAGTCAGCGGGGACAGTTCTCCCCCCCAAGCACGGAGACAGGTCCTCCTTGTTTCATAACAACCTTGCAGAGGTCGACAGGTGTCCTCCTGGCTTCTAAACTTAGCTCATTAGTTCAATGACGTCATGATCTTCCTAAACTTCTTTGTTATCTCCTCATCCGAGCCCGTCCGGACGAGCCTGGACCGGGAAGCATTCCTGAGTGCCAGCGTGTTTTGTTGGCACGGTAACCAAGCGTGTCTGCACAGGAAGCCGCGAAATAACATTTTCATCCGCTAAAAAAAAAAAAAAAAAAAACTAGGTTAAGTAACCGTCTGACCCAGATTCGTACTGGACAGGTCTCAGGGATCGGTCCAGAACCATGACTCACAGGTCCAAACATCTTGCAGACTTCCTTCAAAACCACGGAGGAGATGCTGCCAGTGTTAATAAAGTTAGACTCAGAAACTAAATTCACATAAATGTTGTTACCATGGCAACACGTGATGTCGATTTCGCATAGGGAATCCCAAAGGGATTAAAAAAGTCTGATTGTTTCCCCCATTGGCGGACTAACGAGTTCAAAGGTCAAATGTTGCTAAAAAAAAACAATTGGACCACACGCGCACGCGCTCACCTTCGCCACACGCGCCTCTCTGGATGAAGATGACCGGCGGACGGTGCGCGTCGGCGGCGCGCTTGCTCACGCGCCTCAGCTGGCAGACGTTTGCGTAGGTGACGCCGTCGCTGCCGCACACGGGCTCGCGGCTGGCGCACGCGCAAAGGCCGGCCTTGGCCCTCCGCCGGACGGTGGTCGTCGCCTCCACGCCGTCGCTCAGCGTGCACGTCAGCTCCTCGGCGCACTCCCGCTGGGCGTCGCAGGGCTCGCCCTCGCCGGCCGCGCACGCCGGGCAGCAGTCGCACGCGTCCAGCGCCGTACCGGCCGGGCACCCGGCGGGCGAGGGGGGGCACCGGGACTTGTCGCACGTCTCCGGGCAGCCGACGGCGGCGCGCTTGGAGACGAGCGCGTCCGCGGAGGCGAGCAGGGTGAGCGAGCAAAGGAGCAGGAGCATCGTTGGGTCGGCTTTCGAACTTGTTCTGCACGGAGGAAAGTCATGCGGCGCTTTAAAAGCGGCATGTAAACACGGCGCCTGATTGGCTCGCCCCTGTGACGTCACCGAGGAGGGCTGGGCCAGGGCTTGCTTTCATGGGTTGGATAACACTACAGCTTTCTAATGGACGACTTCTAACACTTACCTAGTAAGTCATACTTTGTATGAACACACGCACATGCGCACACACACGCACACACACACACACACTTTGTGTTAAAGGGTGTGTGTGTGTGTGTGTGTGTGTGCGTGCAGTGGCAATGATGCGAGAGCGTGGAAGACATTATACTTACACGCAGAGGCGGCGAGCCAGAGGGTACACGGCGGCGTCCCCGCCTCTCCCCACCATCAGTGGGCGTTTGCTTGTCATAAAAACAGAAGGACAACTTCCAGTGAAGGACGCTCATCACATGCCAAAAAGTGCCAACACGATGATCCTCGTCTTCAAAAAAAACAGGACACATCACAGCAAATCATAACAAAACACCCAGGTTCCGTGACCATACATGTGATCCGACCTTCCGCTTTCTTACATAACATCCAGGATTTGGAATTTCACAATGTTTGCTTTGGACTGAAAATGCAATAAAAAGCAGTGAAGTCAGTGATTATTACCTCACCCTCTTGACTGTCCAGCAGGGGGTGCCACCAGAGGTCCGCTTTGGTGTTGCTGTCCTCCGCGGATGACCTCAGCAAAGACACCACACTTGGAAGGTTGTGTCCGCATGCTGGTGCCGTTACGTGTCCTCCGGGCCAAAACACACACTTCCCAGAAACACACCGTGTGTAAGTGTGTCACATCAAATTCCACTCTGCTCGAGTCAGTCAGCGATGATGCTGGTGTGTGTGTGTGTGTGTGTTTGTGTGTGTGTATGTGTCTACAGCCGTCCCCTTGGTTTCGTTGGTCCAACATGGAGTCACCTGTGGCCTCTCGTCTGTGCTTTCACAGTCAGAATGAGCCATGGCCTCACTGTGGCGTCTAGGAGTCAGCAGAGCAAAGTGCGGGTTGTTCCAAATATAAAACGAGAAGGGCTGACTGTCGTGTAGCTCCTGGCAGACGGAGTCACCAAAGGTGGGGGAGGACGGCCCTTTGCGATCCTGCGGAGGAAATACAGACGGCAGAGGTAAGCGATGGATGAAGATGATGTGAGGGATGATGACATTCATTCATGATTGATTTATGGCCGAGAAGTTCAGTGACACTTTAGCATCTGGACCACAATTGGATTCATAAGACGATGACGACAATGACAGCTGGCAAGAATTACGCCGAAAAAAAAACCAAGACATTGTGCAACAGGAGTACACAGTAAAGACGTATGTAGAGTGTATAATCCTATGTTGTTGTTATGCAATTTTCTCATACTGGAATTGTTAATATTTTTAATTAAAAATACCCTTTTCTGTTCGTTTTTAAATTGTGTCAATAAAAAAAGCTTTCTTCTACAAGCAGCAGTGTCATGTTTGGCCACAAGAGGACGCTCACACATCTGATTGGCGAGAACACAAGGACTCGCGACAAGAGCTGTGATTGGTCGCCCTTTCTTCGTGCAGCACTTCCGGGTTTTCCCTCCCGCCGAATCGCCAAAATGTCAGGCACGACAAAGAAACGGATGAAATTGAAGGGCGTCTGAGCGGTTTAAGTATACAGATATGAAGTAAAGGTAGACGCAATCTTCACCTTGATGTCATTATTGCATTCTGAACCCGTGTACAAAAGCATTATGTCGCGGCACTCACGGTGTTAATGGAGCGTTCCGGTTCCTGGTCGGTCATCATGGTGCCGGAGATGGCTTGAAAATGTTATCACGTTTGGAAAACACACCGACAGTCAGGATTTATGTGAAACAAAAACAAAGAGGGCACCACAGCTGCTCAAATATTCACTTAATACCGAGAGGTATTCTTCTCCCCATTTCCATTGTGTGCATCACTATAAAGAGCCCCCCTTGCAACAGCAACCGCAGCAAAAAAAATGTCCGTCAAATATACAGGATGCAGGTTTTGAAAATGTAATTTAAAAAACAGTCGCTATTGTATCGTACATTTTCACTCAGCTACTTAAGGATACGGTAGGTCGATATTATCGGACATTCCAAGTTAATTATAATTTCACCATGGGTTCTGCGAGACTGACTTTTACTGCCATCTAGCGTCTGCCTGTATGTTGGGTCTCGTTACAACAAGAGAAGCATTCCCAACAATGCATACATTTGTACGCAAATAAAGCACGTTTCCTTATATAACAGTGCTTAGGCCAGCAGAGAGGATGATTGCTGGCCCTGACTACACACCTCAAGATGACTATATTTGACTTAGGACATCTATTTGTATAGTATACATGTTCATTCATTGCATGCCTTTAATATTACAAGATTAAACGAATATAATAATTTAAAAGATAAAAAAATACATTTTTTTCCATGAATTAATGTTATTTGTGTCCAATCATGTAAAACAATAACACTTTTACGACCGGAGGTAAAGTGAAGCACATCATGCTTCGTGAGTGTTTGGACGCCATTCCAAATACCTCCGGTTGTCAAAATAAATGTGTTACAATAACCTTGTCATAATGTACGGACATAGAATTGAACCACGATTAGCCGTTGAGTTATTCTTCTTTGTTCCATCATTGTTTTTGTTTATTTGTGTTGTGAAATATCATTCACATGTCCCGTTTTATTTTCTCGGTGTAGTCTTTTATTCGTAAGGACGCTTGAAATGACTTCCGGTTGTGTCTTGTATTATTTGACGAAGCTTATTCCAATGGAAACCTTCGTCGCAACCCAAAGGAAACAATTGGCTGCGATTTACTTAACATATAGTACATTTTTACCCTCACCATAGTCCCAAACTCCACCGAGGTGTGTTTGCAGGGTTGTCTGCGGTGTTTCAGTCGCGGCCCGCGCGGCCTCGTTGATGCTGGGCCGGATCAGAGAAGCAGGCCTGCGGTCGGATGCGAGTTAAGCGGCTCTCTGGTCTGCTTTGTCCCGATTGGCCCTTTAGCTCACCGAGTAAGTCCACAAGACTTTTACACGCAAATTTCCGTTCAGCACTTGTTGATAATGCATCTAGTGTCTTTTGGCGTTAACGCAGCACGACACGATCGCAGTTATTGTTAGCCGTTAGCTCCGGGCTAGCAGTTAGCATGAGAGCTAATGCTGTGAAGCTAACAGTCAATAACTTGGAGCATCTGGGCAGTTACACACATTGTTGTTGTTGTTGCTAAAGCCTCTGACTCGTTTCTCGCATTTTTATTACCCAACCGGTCAAATTAACCGATGAACCTGGCCGGTTTTAGCCTCTTTATGGCAACCTAAATCGTTTTTAAACCGAAATAGGACCACACAACATTGGCTGTTTTGTCAGGCGTAGCACTTCCATAATTCACTGATTTGTCAAACTGTGTTTCATCTTACTCTTTCTGTTTGTACAGAAAATATGAGCCAGACTCAACAATGACATCCAGATTTGGTAAAACCTACAGCCGCAAGGGAGGCGAGGGCACGTCCAAGTTTGATGAAGTCCTGTCCACCAAGAGGGGCACCCTGAGCACCAAATGGGGGGACACCACCTACAAGGCCAAGGTGGGCTCCAAGCGCTCCGGCGCTCATTACAGCGCTTCAGCCTCGGATGTTCACAAGCGAGCCCGGCCGAGCGGAGACGGCTCGGACGATCCGTTTGGATTCGACAGCGATGAGGAGTCCAAGCCGGTGTCGTCCCGCAGCAGCAAGTCGTCACCTGCCAAGGCGGTGCCGGCAGAACCTCCTAGAGCGGAAAAGCTGGGGGTTTCCCAGGACTTCAGGAGCTGGTCCAACTTTCACGAAGGACTCCACGCCGCCGCGGAAGCGACGCAAGGGCCGGCCAGGAACCAATCTGGGCTGACAGAGGATTCAAGTGGATTCTTCAACAGCAGAAATGCGAGCAAAGGTAACCTTTGAATGGATCATCATTCCCACACATTTTTGTGTTCTGTGAGTCAGAAATATGGAAAATGTATGAATTTATTAGCCCCTGACCTACTGGCATGAACCCACCGACACATATAAGACACTTCCGGACCTTTAAGCGGACGGGACTGCTTGGTGGAATTGTTCCTAATAATTTTAGTATTGCATCACTAGGGACCGACGGATAAAGGAGATTTTTTTCTCTCCTCTTCCTAATGTCAGGGACCAGCATCCTCCAATCCAATGTTTACTCAGTTGTCTCTCATCGTTTGCACGTCATTTCACAGGGACCTGCTACCTGCGCTTGGATTGGGTTGTTGCGATGTGTTCAAGGCCGCCTTTTTTTAGTCTGATTCCAATATTTGGGAATAAAACATTTAGATAATCGGTATTTTGGCCAGTTAAAATTCATTCATTCATTCATTTTCTACCACTTTTTCCTCACGAGGGTCGCGGGGGGGTGCTGGAGCCTATCCCAGCTGTCTTCGGGCGAGAGGCGGCGTACACCCTGGACTGGTCGCCAGCCAATCACAGGGCACATATAGACAAACGACCATTCACACTCACATTCATACCTATGGACAATTTGGAGTCGCTAATTAACCTAGCATGTTTTTTTTGGGATTGTGGGAGGAAACCGGAGTACCCGGAGAAAACCCACGCATGCACGGGGAGGACATGCAAACTCCACACAGAGATGGCCGAGGGTGGAATTGAACCCTGGTCTCCTCTGAGGTCTGCGCGCTAACCACTAAACCACCGTGCCGCCCCAGTTAAAATTTAGCATTTTTCTAATAAAAGAATGATATAATATATAAAGACATAAATTGAAGGGAGATCATTTGACTATTTACAAATATTTTCTTTAGGAGTGCACAACAATTATTGCACTGATAATAATCCAATAACATAAAAATATAACGAGGCGTAATTACCTGTACTTTGTGGGTGGGCAAATCAAGCGCTCCTTTGTTCTCCTGCCTGTGACGTTAATAGCCTGTCATAACTTCCGCTGAGCTTGCACCTTGCTGGGCCACACCAGGTGGTTCCTACTGCTCTGTACTCCGGTTCTTCTGACCCCCTATAGTGGCACACCGGCTGTCCTGAGCATGTCTCCGAATACAGTGCACTTTGCTGGGCCGCAAGCAGGTGGCTTCCTCCCCTCTATGCTCTGGTTCTCCTAATGGTAGTGACGTGGTAGTGCTAATGTCATGATATGACACATTAACAGGTACAGTTGGTCCTTCTTATCTACAGGTGTGTGTAAAAAAATCGAAATTTAAAAGTGCCATATCGGTTGTGTGAAGTGAAGTAAATAAAGTAGTCTGTCTGTCACAAAGTTATCGGTTTTGCAAAAAAATACATCCTGCACTTCTTCCAGCGCTGTTTTCTTGGATTTCTTTGTGTAATTTACTCTTACCGAGCCCACTCTGCTTTGATTGGTCACACTCCCAAGAGCTCACGAGGACTTGCGGAGACGTAGGTCCATGTTTACTGAATGCAGGTAATCTGCAGCCCATATTTAAGAAGTCTGGTTTATGTTTACGTCAGTAGAACGTTGTGTTAAAACAACAACAACAACAACTCTGTGAAGCCTAGTTTACAGAGCCGTCCAAAAGGTAGCCATTTTTCAAAACATACCCCTCTCAGTAGTGGCCATTTTTGATGATTTTGTTGAGGAAAACAGAATATTGTCTTCTTGGGCTATATAAACGTGGTATATATCAAAAGAAAGATGGCTCATCTTAATGTCTAAACAATGATACCACAACATAAACAAACATAATCTCTTCTATTATGGAGTTACATCATCACTTATTTGTGCCTCTCCCGGAAAAAAAGTAAAAGACATATTAATATCCATCCATTTTCTATACCACTTATCCTCACGAGGATCGCGGGCGTGCTGGAGCCTATCCCAGCTGTCTTCAGGTGGGATACTTCAGGCTATGTCAAGATGTTAGAAGTTGTAAAATCAAGCTGTCCTATCTAGTCTTTGAGCATGAGCCGATGAAGTCACTCCGAACTTGTTATCCCATTTCAAGCAGGAAAATTCCAGAATTCGTCTTCAGCGAAGCATCACAGCTACTCCTGGTACCAGAACGCCTCCGAGAGCGACCAGAAGCCTTTGGCCCAAACCACCACCTTGAAGACCACTTCCAAGGCCGAGTGCACCTTCAGCTCATGGGACGACCTCATGGGCCTTCGACCGCCTTCGCCCAGCCAGGAGCCGCGTAACCCCGCCCCCTCACTCTCTTGGACTTCAGCGGGCGGCGTCGGCGGCTGCGAGCTGGCGAACAGCCTTCACGAGAAGCCGCCCTCGCCGCCGCGACTCCCCACAGAGAGCCAGGATCTGGACAGCAACTTAGAATTTGGCTTTGAGACGTCTGATTATTCCCAGACGGCGTCGCCTTCGCTCGTCAGGAACACAAACTGTCGGACGTACAGGAGGCCCGGCAAGCAGGCCTCCTCCAAAGCGGTGGACTCTGGCACCTTTGCTAGCGCCATTTTGGCTTCAGATGCGCCAACGTCAAGCAGCGTGAGCAAGACAGCGGCGGGTCGTGGCGGAGGCCGTGCCAGGACGAGGGACTACACCGTGCTCCACCCCTCCTCCGTTTCCATTTGCAACGTCACCATTCAGGGGAGCAGCGTGGAGGATGCGGCGCCCTCTGTCGCTAGCGGTACGGGCACCGGCCGTGCGACGGGGCAGGTCGATGCGGGGTGGCAGCGGAAGAAGACGGAACAGCAAACCAGCAGGTACAACAAGGAGCCATGTTGAAAAATATGTACAAAGAAAGTTCAGGTAGTGACCTGTCGTTTGATTCTCTGCCCCTTTTAGTCAGGGCCAGTCCAGATCAAAGAAGGCCTGTAAAGCGGACCTGTTTGGTTTTGAAGACGTGGCCGCCCATCAACTAGATGACGACGACGACCATCCAGACGGCTCGTCCAAATACAAAATCCAATACTTTGGTTTTGACGACATGAGCGACAGCGACGGAGCTGTCAATAGCGACAACGACGACGACGACAGAGGCAGGCCCAAAGCCAGCAGGAAGGTCAAGATGGCTGAGGAATCGCTGCGGGTTGCTGCGGAAGACTGGCCGGACCCCGTCAAGAACTGTGACGCTCAAGAGAGACTACCCGCCAAGCAGAGCAAAAATGACTCCCAGAAGCAGGACAGCAGGATACGAGCAGGCGAGTACACGCACTCCAAAAAGCAATGCCAAGTGTTAGATTAGACGGGAATTGTTCAGCATGTCGGAATGGTACACACGTACACACACACGTACACACGTGGTGAAAACAGAGTAGAAGTTATCACTACATTGCTATCATCTTTCTCCTCCATGACATTTTTATTATTCTTCTGACATTATCGCTCTCAGTTCAATTCCGAATGCCTCGTGTGTCGCATCAGGTTTCGGCCCGACGTCAAGTCCGGAGTCATTCCATGAATATTTAAGACGAGTCGCCTTCATAATGGCGCCAAGGGAAGTTCTATATTTGGAGATGTGCAAACCTTCTGTTTTAACACTATTATATTTCAGTCCAGTGTTGCCCGCAGGACCGCAGTCTATCTGTGGCATGTGGTGATGGAGGGTCAGGCGACCATATTGTCTAATTTGAAACGGAGGTTTTAGGTTTGCGTGCGACATGACCTCATGTTTTCAAAGCCGGTTTAACAACAGAACATCAAGATAAACAAATAATAAAAGAAGCCAATCATGATGTTTCCTGGACAAGATACACACACCAGTGTTTCCTCTGTTCATTTATTTGTGGCGGTCCACCACAGATAGATTTGGCGCTACTTTTATTTTGTTCAGATTTTCCTCACCTTCACCGAACACATAATGGCCGTAGCTTGTCGTTCCAACCCTGTACAGTAGATGGCATCGTAACATCTTAAATTATGCTCATTTTTCGACCCTTTTGTATGGAGTTGTGGTCTCCTATAGAGCAGCTACACACAATAACCCGCACAGAAAACTTTTTAGATTTTGCAGAATCTGCACCCATTCCAGCTGTATGTCCTTGGATTCATGCTTCCTCCGTTTTAATTTATAAATAATCGTTAGCTGCAGCCCTAATCAGTCCAGCGGGAACCATTGCATAAATCCCATTCCGTGTTTATGGGAGAGAGCTCCCAGGTAGGGCCAAATGGAAAACCTAAGAAAACAGCATAGCGGTAATGGAAAAGCTCCCCGCGGCGGATTAAATTTATGCTTATGACTTCTGTTAAGCATCCATGCCAGACAGCACAGCAAGAACCAAGATGTCCGACTGTTCCACAGATGTCCTGAACTTCTCAGACGATGATCTCAGGGTGGTGGCCGCGGGTCCCAAGAGGCCCCCTCAGGGCAAACCGGCCGACAAGAACCAGGAGTCCCACCGCAGGATCTTCAGCGCACTAAAGAAGGTGAGGCGCGGCGAAAAAAACAAACAAAAAAAATCTCCCCATCGGCAGTGGTCACGAGTGACGTTGCAAAGTGTAGAGACAACGTGTCGATGCATTCTGTGTGGATTTTGGGGGGGGTTGATGAGTGCATCCTCGCAGGAGACTTTAATGTTCCAGCACAGCTCATCCTCAAACTGTGCCTTTTGTCTCAGCTTATTAACCCCGCCGTCCCGCTCCCCGCCGTACCAGATATCTGTATCTGGCCAAAAGCGGCCCCCGCAGCCAACTGGGCCCCCTCCGGCGCCCCCTCTTTTGTTTTTATTATGAATACCCTGACAGTCACCAAGCTCAGGTTTGGCACAAACACACGTGCAGAGCAGCCAAGCATTGAAAAGTTGACAGTGGACGGCGGGGAGGGAGGGGGGGACGCTGTCGGGGTGGGATTCAGCTTCTTATTTTTTTTTGGAGAAATGTATGCATTAGTGTGTGTGTGTGTGTTAGTCTCCCACCAAAGCAGTGTACAACGCCCGACACTGGACATTGGCGAGCGAAGAGGAGCCCCCTCCGTCCTTCTTGTCCTCCCGCCAGCAGACCACTCCCGTAAGAGACGATGTCCCATCTCATGTCTGAAGTGTCGACTTCCTGTTCAACACTGCTCTCTTTTTGATCGTGTCCTGCTCCCCCCTTCCGCCCGGCAGGCGTCGCGGTCCGAAGGAGCGTCGAGTAACCCGCCAGCAGACGTTCACAAGGATGACGGCGTCTTCAAGGCCCCGCCTCCTCCCCCCCAGGTCACTAAGTGTGTCACTGTCCCCAGCGACCCCTACCAGGACACGGTCACCGCACTCAAGTGCCGCAAGGAGCACAAGGAGGTACCTGTACACATTTGACCCCGCCTCCTTCGCTTGTAGCTAATGCCACGACCCCGCCCCCGCTTGCAGCTGTACACAGTGGTCCAGCACGTGAAGCACTTCAACGACGTGGTGGAGTTTGGCGAGAACCAGGAGTTCACCGATGACTTTGAGTATCTGGCTGCTGGGCTGAAGACCGGACAACCGCTGAACACCCGCTGCCTCAGGTAGGAGGAGGCGTGGCCTCTTTTTTTTTCATCGACGTTCTTTCACTCCCGTACCGTTCCGTCATGCCGACTGTTCCCGTGCGAGCGCAGTGTCATCAGCCTGGCGACACGCTGCGCCATGCCCAGCTTCAGGATGCACTTAAGGGCCAGAGGCAAGGTGGCGCAGGTCTTCAAAACCCTCAACGACGCCCCCCAGCATCACGTGAGTACCACCTGGATCGGTGCCACCCGGTGAAAGAAAGGAAATGGATTCAGTGAGAATATCATGTCCGCAGAACCTGGCCATGTGCACGGCCTCCCTCATGTACATCCTCAGCCGGGACCGCTTGAACATGGACCTGGACCGCTCCTGCCTGGACCTGATGATCCGACTGCTGGAAATGGACCAGGACCAAGGCAGCGGGTCCGTGGCAGACTCCTCCTCCCAGCTGAGCGCCAGGGAGATCTGCAAGATCAAGGAGAAGATCAGGAAGCTGTGCGACACGGTGCACAACAAGCACCTGGACCTGCAGAACATCACGGTACAGTGGCGTTTGTGTGTGTGTGTGTGTGTGTGTGTGTGTGTGTGTGTGTGTGTGCGCGTGTTTGAGCCCATCGGAGAGCAGAACAGTTCATGGGAACCCTCTTCCTGTAGACGGGTCACCTGGCGATGGAGACGCTGCTGTCTTTGACCTCCAAGCGAGCAGGAGACTGGTTCAAGGAGGAGCTCCGCCTCTTGGGAGGATTGGACCACGTTGTGGATAAAGGTGACTTGCTACACATCACGCGTGTGTGTATGTGTGTGCGTGTGTCACTGACATTTACCGACCGTGGCTCCACAGTGAAGGAGTGTGTGGACAACCTCCACCAGGAGGACGACAAGGACAAGCTGGTGTCGTCCCTGTGGGGAGCTGAGAGGTGTTTACGTGTGCTGGATAGTGTAAGCATAACCGCTAACCTAGCATGTGGTGTCCTGTTAGCAACCGCTAAATGAACCTCGCCGTGTCTGTGGGTGTGTGTGTGGGCAGGTGACGGTGCACAACCCCGAGAATCAGAGCTACTTGATCGCCTACAAAGACTCATCGCTCATCATCTCCTGTGCGAAGTGAGTGAACACAAACACACACAAATGTGTTTTTTTTTATTGTCAGCTACTCCGCCATCTTGAGTATTCCAGCAAAGTCCTTCAACACGACAGGCAGCCATAATAAAACCACAGAATAAATTAGTTCCTACTTTTAACCTGCTATTTTTGACAGCCTTAAATCAAATACAATTACAAACAGCAATTCATCCAGATGTGGACCATGACCGTTGACACAGCATTGGAGTCAACACAAAGCTCCGTGGAGGAGGAGTCTGTTGTAGACGTCACTAGCTCTGCCTCCTCCACACCCGCAAAAAACTCATTCATTCATTCATTTTCTACCGCTTTTCCTTACGAGGGTCGCGGGGGGTGCTGGAGCCTATCCCAGCTGTCTTCGGGCGAGAGGCGGGGTACACTCTGGACTGGTGGCCAGCCAATCACAGGGCACATATAGACAAACACACTCACATTCATACCTATGGACAATTTGGAGTCGCCAATTAACCTAGCATGTTTTTTGGAATGTGGGAGGAAACCGGAGTGCCCGGAGAAAACCTACGCATGCACGGGGAGAACATGCAAACTCCACACAGAGATGGCCGAGGGTGGAATTGAACCCTGGTCTCCTAGCTGTGAGGTCTGCTCGCAACCACTCGACCACCGTTCCACCCTGCAAAAACTGCCAATTTATTTGTTAAAATTGTAAATAGTCCCCTATACGTATATCTAACACAGGAAATATACTTTCAATGTGATTGTCAGCACAAATAAGAAGATAAAGATGTGTTTTGGTGTCATGGACACTGGTCCCCGGGGGCTCATGTTGGTGCTTTTCGCTGGACTTTAGTCTTATGTGCTTACAAAGAAATGTAATCTGTGTGCTGCAGACACACACTTGGTCAGCGTGTAGTACATTATTTCCTGTTTGTGTATACAACACAAAGCCCACCTCCTCCATTTTTGAATCTACACTGACTGTGGTCACGCATGGATTTCTTCCCCATCTTGCGACAGGATGCTAACATGCTAAGGCTACGTGAATCAAAAACGCACATTCTGGGTCGGGCGGCCAATTCATGCATTTCTCAACCTTTCTAAACAATAAAAGTCAAAATATAGGTCTGTCCTTGTGAATGAGTGCCGATGGTGACATGCTCCGCCCCCTTCAGGGCACTGAGGCGCTGCGAGGAGATGATCCGGCGTTACAGCAGGGAGCTCAACACCGACAGCGTGGTGGGCAAGGCTGTGGAGAACTGCATGAGGGCCATCATTGGAGTCCTGCTCAACCTGACGCACGACAATGGTTAGTACGCACACACACGCACACACACACACACACACACACACACAGATAGTGACCGCTGGTTGTGTTTGTGCAGAGTGGGGCAGCACCAAAACCGGAGAGCAGGAGGACTTGATAGTGACGGCGCTCAACTGTGTTCTCTATGTTCCTCAGTACTTTCCTCAGGAGCAGAGGTTTGACATCCGTGTTCTGGTAAGTACACACACACACACACACACACACACACTGACTGTACAGATACGCCGGTGCATGTTTTCATGGTGTGTGTGACCCGCAGGGTCTGGGCCTGTTGATCAACCTGGTGGAGTATAGCGCCAGGAACCGCTACTGCCTGATGGAGATGGAAATGGAGGGAGGTCGGGGTCCCTGCGACTCCACCGTGCTCCTCAACCCGCCGCACCACCAGGACGCCCACAGTGGCGGCGGCCCGCTCAGCGCCATCGCCGCTTTAGTTCAGGTAGGCGGTGCCACCATGAGTAGCATGCGTGTGTGTGTGTGTTGGCAGCAAGGTGGACTGAATCAGGAGGTTTCTGTCCTCAGCTGTTCCTTCAACGGGAGCGAGCCGCTGTCCTGGCCGAGGCGCAGACCGATGACCTCATCAAGGAGGCGCCCAAACCGGCGCTGGACCAGAGCGGAGAATGGCAGGAGACGGGCGGCGAGATCCAGTGGGTCGCCAACGACAACCACTGTGACAACGACGCCAAGAAGAAGGAAAAGGAGGAGGAGGAAGATGGCGAGCTGGACCTCAACAAAGGTGCGCCCGTCCTCTCATGCACGTCACGTGTCGCCTCTGGCAGAAAGATGAACGTGTGTGTGTGTGTGTGTGTGTGTGTAGCTCTGCAGCATGCGGGCAAGCACATGGAGGACAGCATCGTGGCCTCGTACACTGCGCTGCTGCTGGGCTGCCTCTGCCAAGGAAGCCCGGTGAGTCATCTTCATCGCAGTCCTCAAAGCTCCCACTTGAACCCTGAGTCACCCCCTCCGCCGCCTCCCCCGCATCCCCCGCACATCTCTGCTAACGTTTGACCTCCCTCCTTGCCAGATGAATGTGACTACTGTGAGAGAGAACCTGCCTCAAGGAGATTTCTCCATCATGACAGAAATGCTGAAGAAGTTCCTCAACTTCATGAACCTCACAGTGAGTCCACCAGCAGACCCCCCCCCCTTCTTCTTCTTCATGAGAAATAACCATAATAGTTGTAATAATAGTAATAACACTAACCATATCTAGTAATTATTATATTTAATATATGTATATATGTATGTATATATGTATGTGTATGTATGTGTATATATTGTGTGTGTATATATATATGTGTGTGTGTGTGTGTATATATATATATATATATATGTGTGTGTGTGTATATATATATATATATATATATATGTGTGTGTGTGTGTGTGTGTGTGTGTGTTTATGTATATATATGTGTATATATGTGTGTGTATATATATATATATATATGTGTGTGTGTGTGTATATATATATATATATATATATATATATATATGTGTGTGTGTGTGTGTGTGTATATATATATATATATATATATATATATATATGTGTGTGTGTGTGTGTGTGTGTGTGTGTATATATATATATATATATATATATATATATGTGTGTGTGTGTGTGTGTGTGTATATGTGTGTGTGTGTGTTTATGTATATATGTGTGTGTATATATATATATATATATATATATATATATATATGTGTGTGTGTGTGTGTGTATATATATACAGTGAAGAAAATAAGTATTTGAACACCCTGCTATTTTGCTATTTCTCCCACTTAGAAATCATGGAGGGGTCTGAAATTTTCATCGTAGGTGCATGTCCACTGTGAGAGAGATAAACTAAAAAGAAAAATCCAGAAATCACAATGCATGATTTTTTAACAATTTATTTGTGTGATACAGCTGCAAATAAGTATTTGAACACCTGTGTATCATCTAGAATTCTGACCCTGAAAGACCTGTTTGAGGTCGTTAGCTGCATAAAGACACCTGTCCACCCCATACAATCAGTAAGACTTTAACTTGTAACATGGCGAAGACCAAAGAGCTGTCCAAAGACACCAGAGACAAAATTGTACACCTCCACAAGGCTGGAAAGGGCTACGGAGCAATTACCAAGCAGCTTGGTGAAAAAAGGTCCACTGTTGGAGCTATCATTAGAAAATGGAAGAAGCTAAACATGACGGTCAATCTCAATCGGAGTGGAGCCCCATGCAAGATATCACCTCGTGGGGTCTCAATGATTCTAAGAAAGGTGAGGAATCAGCCCAGAACTACACGACAGGACTTGGTCAATGACCTGAAAAGAGCTGGGACCACCGTTTCCAAGGTTACTGTAGGTAATACACTAAGACGTCATGATGTGAAATCATGCATGGCACGAAAGGTTCCCCTGCTTAAACCAGCACATGTCAAGGCCCGTCTTAAGTTTGCATATGACCATTTGGATGATACAGAGGAGTCATGGGAGAAAGTTTTATGGTCAGATGAGACCAAAATAGAACTTTTTGGTCATAATTCCAATAAGCGTGTTTGGAGGAAGAAGAATGAAGAGTACAATCCGAAGAACACCATCCCTACTGTGAAGCATGGGGGTGGTAGCATCATGCTTTGGGGGTGTTTTTCTGCACATGGGACAGGACGAGTGCACTGCATTAAAGAGAGGATGACTGGGGCCGTGTATTGTGAGATTTTGGGGAACAACCTCCTTCCCTCTGTCAGAGCATTGAAGATGGGTCGTGGCTGGGTCTTCCAACACGACAACGACCCGAAGCACACAGCCAGGAAAACCAAGGAGTGGCTCCGTAAGAAGCATATCAAGGTTCTAGCATGGCCCAGCCAGTCTCCAGACCTGAACCCAATCGAAAATCTTTGGAGGGAGCTCAAACTCCGTGTTTCTCAGCGACAGCCCAGAAACCTGACTGATCTAGAGAAGATCTGTGTGGAGGAGTGGGCCAAGATCCCTCCTGCAGTGTGTGCAAACCTGGTGAAAAACTACAGGAAACGTTTGACCTCTGTAATAGCAAACAAAGGCTACTGTACCAAATATTAACATTCATTTTCTCAGGTGTTCAAATACTTATTTGCAGCTGTATCACACAAATAAATTGTTAAAAAATCATGCATTGTGATTTCTGGATTTTTCTTTTTAGTTTATCTCTCTCACAGTGGACATGCACCTACGATGAAAATTTCAGACCCCTCCATGATTTCTAAGTGGGAGAAATAGCAAAATAGCAGGGTGTTCAAATACTTATTTTCTTCACTGTATGTATATATATATATATATATATGTGTGTGTGTGTGTGTGTGTGTGTGTGTGTGTGTGTGTGTGTGTGTGTGTGCGTGCGCGCGCGCGCGCGCACGCACGCGCACGTACGTGTACACCTGTGTGACCGCGGCTGTCTTTGTTTGTGTAGTGTGACGTCGGCACCGCGGGACAGAAGTCCATCTCCCGGATCATCGACTACCTGGAACACTGCTAGACACCTGCCTCTCTCACGTACGCACGCCCACACACACAGTACAGTCATTATTTCCACGTTTCTAAACGCATCTCTGCTCCAAGTGCTGCTTGTATGATTGATGCCCCCCACCCCTCCCCCATCCTCCAATGTGATCGTTTTTTTTTTATTTTGAAGCCGATGACGGCGGCTGAGGGTGAAACGTTTTGCGTTCGTACCGCGTGACTTTTACCTCGTCATTTCACTCTATTGGTTTTAGTTGCACGTCAGATGAGTGACACGAGTCCAGCAGGAGCTCCTAAATGCATCGCCGCCACGTTCTTCCCCCGTCCTTCCCCGTCCTCCGTTAGGCAAAGTCCGTTGCCGGAGATGTCCAAGTATTTGTGTTCTTTAAAAAGGGACATTCCTTTGAAACACTTGATGAGATGATGTCATCCTGTCACTAATCATGTTGCCAAAGAGGCCGAATGTTCCAGTCGGACTTATTCAAATCATCTTCAGAGGCTTTCCCATGTTGGATTCATCTTGTGTTCATACACACACACACACACACACACACACACACGTTTACAAGAGCTTTATTGAGAGCGTTGATGAGCTTTGTGTACATAGTCTATGTACATACGTCCATGTAGAAGGACAGCATGATGGCCCTGTAGACTCTTATCTACTTTTATGAAAGTGATTTTTTTACAGCCTGTTGGTGTGGTGTGTGTGTGGGGATGGGAGGGGGGTGGGGGGGTGCGCAGAAAGCTTCTTAACAAGGACAATGTGATCTTTGTATGTGTACATACTTTAAAAAGAATAAAAATTGCTACTTTCAGTACTTTGCTGCTCACTCTTTTTTTTTTGTGAAACGTCCCAAATGAGCAAGAGTGGAATGTTTTATGAGGAAGTTAAAAAAAGAAAAAGCGCTAACCTCACACCTTACCTTTTTAGACCTAACCCTTAACCCTACTGCTTACATGTAATACCCAATAACACCTAAACCTACCCCTTATACATATATATATATATATACATCTAACCCTTAACCCTACCCATTATACACAACATCTAACGCCCCACCCCTTATACATAACCCCCTACCCCTTACCCCTAACCATACCCATAGGGCCCTAGAAAAATAATTCACAAGGGTCCCCTTTGCATAGTGCCACTGCTGGAGAGTGGAAGAGTTTGCCCCCAAGGGCTCCCAAGTGGAACCCCAAACAGTTGGCTTGGCTAGTGGTAAGCGGTGCCCCCACCCCTTAGCCCTCTCCCAAAGTGGAAGCAGGAAAATAGAGAAGTGAGTTCAAATGTCCTTCAGAAGGATCCAGAATGATGGGGGGCGGGGGGGATAGTCCAAAAGTCACTTTGGTCCCTGTGGTCCTCACAGAACCTCTGGTGCCGCTTGTCTAAGCAGGCCGGGCCCCTTCCTGAGTCGGGTCTTCCCGACACTCCCCCTGCGGCTCCCCGTCCTGGCGCTGGAGGTCGTCTGCTGGGGGGCGCGGCGTGTCCTGAAGCAGCTCGCTGAGGGTGGAGATGTAAATCTGAGCCATCTGGAGCGTCTCCGACTTGGAGAGCTTTTTGTCGCTCTCCAGCTTGGGAATGACGCTCCGCAGGCGGTCGAAGGCCACGTTGAGGCCCAGCATCCTCCTCCTCTCACGGGCGTTGGCGGCCAGGCGCCGCCGCCTCTGCGCACGCTCCAAGGCCACACGCGCGTCCGCTTGAAGATGCCCGTGGAGAGCGCCGCCGGGACCGAGTCTCAGCTGCAGGATGGCGCACGGGGGGCGCTGGTGTTCGTCCTCGACCTTGGAACGCAGCACGGCGCGTCCGCGGTGGTCCTCCTGGGCGAGCGGCGGGATGAAGGGAGCAAAGAGGCTTCTGCGTGGAGACATGTCTCCGTCTGTCCCTCAGAGACAACGCACCGACTGCTCCGCGCGGGACGTTTATACTCGGTGGGCGTGTGCTGCTCACACAAAGCGTCCACAGGGGGTCCATTTGGACTCTTCATCAAAAGTGGATTAGAAGCGTGCAAGTGAGCAGCGCACTCAGGAAGCACGTGTGTGTTGAGCACTAATCAAGTCTGAAGGGTTGTCATGGTAACCACCTTGATTCGTCAACTTTGAGGACATTTTTAATGTCATTTCCGTAAAGTATGAAGCTTGAGTCAGGTCAGAGGTCGCTGGTGTCGCACCCCTTCCCGTTCTTCCGCACCGAACTCTTCCAAGCGTGCTTTGTTTTTTGGGTTAATTAAAAAAGAAGCGACTGGCTGACTATGACTGACAGGAAGTGACTTCTAACGGGATTAGCGGCGCGTCCCTGCCGCCGTGTGCCAGCGCATCCTTTACAAAGCACGCTGCGTGGCGCCCAGGCGGCACAAAGATGGCCGCATGGCACACGGAGGATAAAGGAGGACCCTCGCTGTGTTTTGGCCGTGGCATGCGACACTCATTGGTCCCGCTCTGCTGCAGCGTAGCCAATCAAACGCCTCGTTGGTGCCAGCAGGCCCACACGGGCGGCGGATCAAAGCGCCCACGCCGCCGTGACGCCCCCCGCCTTACGCACGACCACCACGTGGAACACTCTGACCCCCCGCCCCCCTGCCCCTGCTGGAAGGATGTATTTCTAATGCACCGGTACCGGTCAAAGGTCAGCCCTCCTGTGGGGACACCCCCCCCGCTTCATTAAACCCAATCAAACGGCTCGCTGAAAGATGACTCGCGCCATAGATCAAACCCACCACTCCAAGTGGGAAAGCATGGCAGCTTTTTTTTGTTTTTTTGTGATCTGTCAAAATATTAGGAACAGCTGATACACAAAGATAAGTGTTTCAAACATTTTATGGAAATTAAAGTCAAAAGTGAGACTTATTTAAGGAGTGTTTGAGTGTTGCTGTTGATGTGTTTACCTGATGAGCAAGATGGAGAAGTTCAAACCCTAAAAACGAGTTGTGGTAAACTCCAGTTTTATGAGTCACTCACTCTAGTGAATCGGGTACTTTACTCACGTGACTCCCATTGTCACGAATGCCATATCCAGAAACTGGTACATGCGCAAGGAGTCGTCAATCGGGTACTCGAGACACATTAATCATCCCTCACATTGCGCATGCTCATAAACTCTAAACGTGAACCGGAAGTCGTGAAAAACAAGGAAAACGAAGAGGAGAAAGGCGCCAAGTTATGAAGCTAAGTCCACACTTTATGAATGCTACATTATGGCTACTATAAGCTAACGTTACTTGCTAGCAATGTTCCTTTTTTGACAGCACTTTTAAATGTAGTTTTAGTCAGAGTCTCATAATTAATTGTAGCATAGTCGTATAAATGGACGTTTTAGTAACAATAAATGTTGTGTACTAAAATATGAAGTATGAATAACAAGTCGTCAATCGAGTACTCGAGACACATTAATCACCCGTCACATTGCGCATGCTCATAAACTCTAAACGTGAACCGGAAGTCGTGAAAAACAAGGAAAACGAAGAGGAGAAAGGCGCCAAGTATGGAGCTAAGTCCACACTTTATGAATACTACATTATGGCTAATATAAGCTAACGTTACTTGCTAGCAATGTTCCTTTTTTGACAGCACTTTTAAATGTAGTTTTAGTCAGAGTCTGATAATTAATTGTAGCATAGTCGTATAAATGGACGTTTTAGTAAAAATAAATGTTGTGTACTAAAATATGAAGTATGAATAGCAAGGCGTGTTAAACTTACGATGAACCTTACGATGCCACGTGCAATTTAGCATCTGAAGAAATCCCCCCCAAAACTAAAACTGCTCTTAATGAGTATATAACATGTCAATCAAGTCATGCTTAATGTTCTATTATTTTTACCTGACATTAAAAACAATTACAATATTTTTTAGATGTTGAAAAATAACAGTATTTGAATATGACGGCTCAGTACAGCTAAACTGGCTGTAATACCTAATGTGACCAGCAGATGTACTCATATCCTCAGTTATGTTGCTCAGCCAAACTCAACGAAGAAGAGATACTCCTTACAGGGGTCGGTGCGCTCACAGGCGCTTGGAAGTAAAGAGTTCGAGACCTGGCACGTGTGGCGGGAGGGTGGGGGGTCTCACCCGATACCCAAAGTGCCCTTTTGGCAAAGTTTTTTTTAAGTGTGTGTGTCCATGTGCCCCCTTTGTGCCCACCTTAACTGAGGAAAGTGCAGTTCTTCTTACTGCGGGGTCTTTTGTGACCTCTTGGATGAGTCGCCCCGAAGTCCTCCTGGGAAGGTTCACCACTGTTCCATGTTGTGGACATTTGCGGCTAATGGCTCTCACTGTGGTTGGCTGGAGTCCCAAAGCTTTAGAAATGGCTTTATAACCTTTTAATTGATTAATATTTGAATTTGTTTGTGACAAACATGCAAAGAAGTAAAAAAAACTTTATATTATATATATGTATATATTAAAAAATAGGAAGTGAGCGCTTGTGGCCAGCAGGGGGAGTAACGTTCCACCGATTGACAACAGTGTGTTATAAGTGAACAATACAAGGCTGTGAAATATTTCTTCGTCCATGAGGAGGATGAGAAGTCACGGTTAGACATCATGCGGGTGCTGATGGCGTTGCCGCGGTAACCACCAACATACCTGACAAGCACCGAGGTGAGGGTGTCCTCATCCTCATCACGCACGAGAAAGTGAGCCATGCGTGATGGTCATCTTCTAATTGTTACTCTTCGCCATTCTTTCTTTCGTCTGAATAAATTCCTCATGTTGACATGAGATTCATGAGGAAACGTTTCTCAGGCGAGACGAATAAAGTTGCTCGGCTAACCTTGACCAAACAATTCAAAGACATTTCTCATCCGTTTAGCGCCAAGAAATATCCTTTAATTGTAAGCTCAGGCGTTAGCGCTGGTCGTCCTCCCTCGTCCTGCAGAATGGCATGACATTGTTTGCAACACAAACTTCCCGCCGTCCCCTTTCACACAGACACCGTCCCTCCTCTGTTGCCGTGCCGGTGCTTTACCTCCAACCGGGTTGGTGCCGTTGTCATGGCGCATGCATGCAGGGATAAAGGTGTGTCTTTTGGGTCAGTGTGAGTCCTGCGTCCGGCTTTGTCCAGGTTAGCGGGGTGGGGGGCGGGTGACTGGTGAAACTTTGGACCGCCCCCCTCCCTCACCTTAGAAACAACTCCATGAGCGTCCGGCAGATCTTTCCCATCCATGCAGTTCTTTTGTTCAGAACACCCCCACCCCCCACCCTTTCGAGGACCGCCACCCGCCTCGGTGGTCCAGTAGAGAGTTGTGTCCTCCTTACTGCAGCCACTGTTCAACTCTCATCCTTCCATCCTTCTATCCTTCCTTCCTTCCTTTGGCTCTGCTGGCGCTCAGCAGCGAGACAGAAGCTCTGCAGTCACATCATGGAGAGAGAGAGAGGAAGAGAGAGAGAGCATCCCTCCTCCTCCTCCTCCTCCTCCTCCTCCTCCGCAGTCATCAGGCTGTTATGTCTCACATTGGGAGTCAGAGTGAGAGCTTGTGGACGGAACCTTCCTCTCCTCCTTTTCCTCCTCTTCTTCTTCTTCTTGTTCTTCTTGTTCTTCTTGTTCTTCTTCTTCTCCTCCTCTGGTGGTTGACCATCTTCTGTCCTCCTCGTCCTCCGTCCTGCAGCAACACTTGGGATTTCTTTCTTTCTGGGTCTCGTCTTCCTTCCGCTCTGAGGCTCGTGTTCGGGATTCGGGGGACGACGCGCACACCGGCAGGCGCGTGCGTGGCTTGCACGCGGACATGGAGCTGCTGCGCGTGTTGTTCTTGTGGATATTGCAGTGCAACAGCGTGCACGCGGACTCCATCATTCACATTGGTAAGACAGCAGCGCTTTTTTGGTGTGGGGGCTGGGGGGGTGCATGCGGTATACAGAGGTGCGCACGAGCGGGGGTGCATGTGCACGTTTAATGAACCCCCCCCCCCCCCCCTCCTCCACCAGCAGCGTGCGTGAGGGAGAAGACAAGCTGTTGCTCAATCAGTCAGTCAGAACAAGTGGTCCTGGGGTGGGTGGGGGGGGGGGGGGGGGCAGTAATCGTTGTGGGGGGGTATTCAGCGTCCATCAGAGAGGCTGAACTTGAAGGAGGACGTGTGGGACATCTTAATGAAGGCAAACAAGGCGCCTCACACGCTCGGCTCCACTTTGACCCCCCATGCAGGAAGTGATGCAGCAGGTCCGCTTGGAGGACAAAGACCAGGTCCAGTCTGGAGACGATGAAGATGAAAATGAAGATGAGAATTATTGGAAATGTAAAGATTTCTAATTACGTTCAGCACGCTGGCGTATGTGGACAGCACGTCCGTCTCGCAGGCTGCAGGTTGTGTGTTTAAATGGGTCATGAAGAGTCCAGTGTGGTTCTGAAGGTGCGACCCGCTACTCCTGCAGTGAGGTACATGAGAACATCCCCGATGGGACGCATTTGGGCCCCCGGTTCACAATCTTGTAACTGGAAGTTCACGGTCCTCTGAGGACCAGAACCTCAGACCTCCTCATCAGGATGAACTCGCTGTGACCTCTGAGGCTGACTTGTGGCGTCGCTGACTGTGGGAGCCGGCCCACACTCGGATTGGCTGTGACAGCGTAGTCGCCATACCCGCCATGTGTCTCATCCCGTCTCTCAGCGTTAGCTTCTGCGTCCCTCCTCAAATGAGATACAACCTCAGTGGTCCTCATTTGCTTCTGCCGGATCGACGATGCCTACTCATGTGGGAACTCATGACAGGAGAATGAGAATGAAGCAAACATCATTCGTTCTCTCATCACTGAGTCTCATTGTCTCATCACCTTACCATGACATCTCATTTTATTGTCATCTTGCCATCACTTTATCGTCATCTTTATCATGGTATCATGTCACCACTATGTCACCACCATGTCTCATTGTCTCATCACCTCATCATGACATCTCGGTTTCTCATTGTATCACCTCAGCGTGTCACTCATCGTTATCATCACTGATCACCTCATCACCATGTCTCATTGTCTCATCACCTCATGACATCTAATTTTCTCATTGTATCACCTCAGCGTGTCACTCATCGTCATCATCACTGATCACCTCATCACCATGTCTCATTGTCTCATCACCTCATCATGACATCTCATTTTCTCATTGTATCACCTCAGCGCGTCACTCATCGTCATCATCACTGATCACCTCATCACCATGTCTCATTGTCTCATCACCTCATCATGACATCTCATTTTCTCATTGTATCACCTCAGCGCGTCACTCATCGTCATCATCACTGATCACCTCATCACCATGTCTCATTGTCTCATCACCTCATCATGACATCTCATTTTCTCATTGTATCACCTCAGCGTATCACTCATCGTTATCATCACTGATCACCTCATCACCATGTCTCATTGTCTCATCGTCTCATCACCTAACCATGACATCTCATTTTCTTATCATCTTGCCATTGCTTTATCGTCATCTTTATCATGGTATCATGTCATCACTATGTCGCCACCAAGTCTCATTGTCTCATCACCTCATCATGACGTCTCATTTTCTCATCGTATCACCTCAGCGTGTCACTCATCGTTATCATCACTGATTACTTATCACCTCATCACCATGTCTCATTGTCTCATCACCTCACCATGACATCTCATTTTATCATTATGTTACCATGACTTTGTCACTCCTATCATCTCATCACCATGTCACCACCACCAAATCTCATGTCTCTAACATGACATCTCATCACCTAATTTTCTCATCATCTTGCCACCTCATCAGGTCATCACTTTGTCATCTTTATCATCACTTATCATATAATCTCATCACCGTGTCTCCACCAAACCTCATTGTCTCATCACCTCACATGGCGTCTCATTTTCTCATTTTTAGTACCTCATTCTGCCATCACTTTGTCATCTTTATCATAATCCATCATCTCATCACTGTCACCACAAAATCTCATTATTATCTCATTGTCTCATTTTACCACTTCACTGTACTATTACTTCATCGCCATAATGAGCTTCATCATGACTCGTCATATAATCTCATCACCATGTCACCACCAAAAGCCATTGTCTCATCATCTGATTTTCTCATCATTTTACTACCTTGTCATGTCATCGCTTTGTCATCTTTACCATCACCGATCATATTATCTCATCACCTTGTCACCAGTAAATCAAATTTCTCATCATCCCATTGTCTCATTTTAACTTTATCTTTATCATCGCTCCTCATGTAGCCTCATCACCATGTCACCACCAAATCTCATTCTAAATCTCATCATCTCATCATGGTACCACCCCGTCATGTCACTTTGTCATCTCTATGACCTCGTCACCATGTCACCAGAAAATCTCATCACCTCATCATCTCACTTTCTCATGTTGCCATTATTAAATGCACAGGCAACAGGACAGATTGAAAAGTGAAACAATCAGCGGCAATCAGTGTCTATGGAGTAAAAGTAGAGGGGGCGTGGCTTACATGCTTGTAAACAATGGCCGATGAACGGGGATGTTGCCATGGCAACATTTTTTTAAAACCAGAAGTAGAACGGAAGGTGAAAGATTTTCATCATGACCTCATGACTTGAGGCAGATCCTGGTGGTTAAGATGAGCTAGGCTAGGCTAAGCTAGGCTAAGGCAGGCTAATCCCAGCATTTAGCAGATGATGTTGATGTTAAATTGTGACAAGCTCCAGCAGCTGTGCTTGATGAATATTCATAAGTTTGCTAACCGGAGGAGTGCTAAATAAATAACAATGATGTTTTCTCACGTTTCCTTCTCATGACTGTACATGAGGTTCGAGACTGACGACACACGTTTGACGTGCGTTCTCCTGCTGCGTTTAGCACATGAAAAGCAGCCTGTCGACTCCGACCACACAGCTGCATGGCGACCAATCGTAGAGCTGCGTGTTGTGATTGACACGTACAAGGCCCAGTTAGCTAACTAGCTTAAATATGTAGGATACTATTTTGATCCAGATGTAAAGGAGCTAAGTGTAAACATGTCAGGTATCGGTTTGATGGTTTGGTTCTGTGGTTTCTGACCCTTACCTGCCTGCCGTCCAGGTGCAATATTTGAGGAGAACGCTGTGAGGGACGACGAGGTGTTTCAGCTTGCCGTGTCCGACCTCAGCTTGAGCGACGACGTCCTGCAGAGCGAGAAGATCACGCACTCCATCAAACTCATACAGCCCGACAACCCATTCCAGGCCGTGCAGGAAGGTAAGCGGCTTGGTTCTGGTTCTGGTTCGGTCTCCTGCTGAGGCTCACATTGAATTGAAATTTTAGGAACCTGGGATGCACGGTGGTTTAGTGGTTGGCATGTTGGCCACACGGTCAGGAGATTGGGAAGACCTGGATTTGAATCTGGAGGAGATGTGTGGGTTTTTCCGGGTACTCCGGTTTCCTCCTACATTGGCCACTCCAAAGTGTCCATCGGTATGCATGCTGGGGTAGGCTCCAGCATACGCCCCCTAGTGAGGATAAGCAGCACAGAAGATGGATGGATGGATATCGTGTTTCTGTAACTAGGTCCGGTCCTGATCGGGCAAAAACCTCTGACCCGTCCCTCTGTAATAACCCGCTCCATTTGATGAAGGTGCTCGTTAATCCTCAGACAAACGAGGCTAATTGTCTCGCCATGATCCTCAATTAGCGTCCAATTAGAGCACAGATGAAACCGTCACCTCCCTGCTCCCCACATGACTTCTTCTGTGGCTCTAACCCCCAACCCCCGAACTCTTGTTGCTTTAGCACGTTAGCACGTTAGCATGTTTAATTCATCCGGCAGACATACTGTATGCCTCCTCTTACCAGGTTAAAAACTGGGAGAGGAACAAGAGGCAAAATGAAATCTATCCACAAGGACGCACAGAGCAAGCCTCGGGCACGCACACACACACACACACGCACACACACACACGCACACACACACACACTGGCTGGTGATGTGAGCTTTGTTGACCGTCTGAGATTCCTCTGCTGCCACTTCAACGTAGTTTTCACTTTCAAAATTCAACTTCAGTCTGCTGCATTTCTATCGCTTCTTTTGTTTTTGGGTTTTTGTTTTTGTTTTTTAATTCCTGTCCTCTCCGCTAACGACGCCCTCGGAAACCTGCGTCCCAGAAAGCCGGATGAGGTCACTTCCTGTCTAAACAAGGACATGGCCATGGCCGTCTGGACACGTGGACATGACGATGACGATGGTGGTAGTGACTCATTCACACTGCCAACACAAAACGTAAACAGTAAGGCGCACCTTTGTACAAAACGGGAGCCGCAAGGCATGCTGGGAAGGCGGTAGTATTGGGACTTTATTCCTGTAGTATTCGGACCCTATTCCCGTAGTATTCTGAGTTCATTCCTGTAGAATTCTGACCCTATTCCTGTAGTATTTTGACTTAATTCCTGTAGTATTCAGACCCTATTCCCATAGTATTCAGACTTGATTCCCGTAGTATTCTGAGTTGATTCCTGTAATATTCTGACTTAATTCCTGTAGTATTCTGAGTTCATTCCTGTAGTATTCAGACCCTATTCCCATAGTATTCTGACTTTATTCCTGTAGTATTCTGAGTTTATTCCTGTGATATTCTGAATTAATTCCTGTAGTATTCTGACTTTATTCCTGTAGTATTCTGACTTTATTCCTGTAGTATTCTGAGTTTATTCCTGTGATATTCTGAATTAATTCCTGTAGTATTCTGACTTTATTCCTGTAGTATTGAGTTTATTCCTGTAGTATTCTGACTTTATTCCTGTAGTATTCTGACTTTATTCCTGTGGTATTCTGACTTAATT
Organism: Doryrhamphus excisus; assembly: GCF_030265055.1. Lineage (NCBI taxonomy): Eukaryota > Metazoa > Chordata > Actinopteri > Syngnathiformes > Syngnathidae > Doryrhamphus > Doryrhamphus excisus. Next base: position 16,412,350 of record NC_080468.1, read on the forward strand.
CCTGTAGTATTCTGACTTTATTCCTGTAGTATTCCAAGTTTATTCCTGTGATATTCTGACTTAATTCCTGTAGTAATCTGACTTTATTCCTGTAGTATTGAGTTCATTCCTGTAGTATTCTGACCCTATTCCTGTAGTATTCTGACTTCATTCCTGTAGTATTCAGACCCTATTCCTGTAGTATTCTGACTTTATTCCTGTAGTATTCTGACCCTATTCCTGTAGTATTCTGACTTCATTCCTGTAGTATTCAGACCCTATTCCCATAGTATTCTGACTTTATTCCTGTGGTATTCTGAGTTTATTCCTGTGATATTCTGAATTAATTCCTGTAGTATTCTGACTTTATTCCTGTAGTATTGAGTTTATTCCTGTAGTATTCTGACTTTATTCCTGTAGTATTCTGACTTTATTCCTGTGGTATTCTGACTTAATTCCTGTAGTAATCTGACTTTATTCCTGTAGTATTGAGTTCATTCCTCTAGTATTCTGACTTTATTCCTGTAGTATTGAGTTTATTCCTGTAATATTCTGACTTAATTCCTGTAGTATTGAGTTTATTCCTGTAGTATTCTGACTTAATTCCTGTAGTATTCTGACTTTATTCCCGTAGTATTCTGACCCTATTCCTCTAGTATTCTGACCCTATTCCTGTAGTATTCTGACTTTATTCCCGTAGTATTCTGACCCTATTCCTCTAGTATTCTGACTTTATCTTTATCTTATTTAGACTTCTTCCCCAACCTAATTTTCCCCAAATGACAACCTGATTTAGTTTCTTTCAGATAATATTCCTTTCATATTTCAGCTCCATGGTACTGAAGTATTTTATGAGTTATAAGTTATTCTGGTTAGAATGCCCCCCCCCCCCCCCCCCCCCCCCCCCACCGTAATGTTTTAGAAAGGCCAGGCCACGTTGGACACCCCCTGTGTTAATTGTTCATGCCGGAAGAAACCAGTGCAGAAGTGATGGCGTCCCGGCGCTAACGTGCACGGCGTGCGCGTGTCCAATCAGTGACTCATATTAGCGAGATGACAAACGAGCAAAGTTGAAAAGCGTGTTTTTCTGAATGAACTTTGGCCGCCACCACCGCGGCGGCGGCGGAGGGCGGTGAATCATGGCGACAGAAGACGAGATGATGAAAGATTGTGACCCGACCTGATTTTTGCCGGCCGTGACTCGTCAGCGTTGAGGTGGTGACGACTCGGAGGCCGATAATCCCAGCAGGTCTCTTGAGTTTTGGTTGATAAGACGCCGCCGCGTCCCAGTTTTCATGCTGTTTGCCCGCCGGCGCTCGTTTGTGTTTACACGCAACGAGATGGAAGTGATTTCACCTTGTGAGCGCTCCCTGAGCTCCTTAACGACAGCCCTTTTTGTGTACTAGTCCACGTGTAGTACTACTCAGTACTACTCAGTACTCAGTACTGTGGATCCCCGCTCTTATATATGCTCACGTCTTTGTGCGTCGGCGATGATGTGTGTGAGGTTTCCAGCTTTGTTAGGCGGTCCTGGAACGCACCGCAGAGCGTGCTGAGTGTGTGGAGCTTATTGTTTAGGGAGTGGAGTGCTTGGTCGGTCTTGTGCTGTGCGCTGATGGAGAGGCAAATATGTCAACCCCCGTCCCCCCACCCCCCGCCCCCCCCACTCCCCCCTCCCTCCACTCCAACGCCGCCGACACTTGATGGAATAATCACTCTGCTGAAGAGGAGCGTGTGGAAGAGAAATTTAATGAGCAGCATCACATACAAACCCCCAAATGGGGTTCAAACACTACCTGGCACGCGGGGTTGTGGGGGGGTGGGGTCCAACGTTTTTTCCACTGAGGGTCATGTGGCGAAAAGTCAACCTTGCAAAACCCCAAATAGAAAAGAATAACCTTACTTTTATATAACTTTTTATATAACTTTTACTCTGTTGCAGCCGTAACAGAGTCCCTTGCGTCACTTCCTGTCCGCCCCCTCAGTTAGCAACGCAACACATTTACGGCAACACACATGAGCACAGGTCATTTTTTTTTTTATTATTATGTCTTCTAAGGGGGCGGCACGGCGGTCGAGTGGTTAGCGGGCAGACCTCACAGCTCGGAAACCAGGGTTCAATTCCACCCTCGTGCTAGGTTAATTAGCAACTCCAAATTGTCCATAGGTATGAATGTGAGTGTGAATGGTTGTTTGTCTATATGTGCCCTGTGATTGGCTGGCCACCAGTCCAGGGTGTACCCCACCTCTCGCCCAAAGACAGCTGGGATAGGCTCCAGCACCCCGCGACCCTCGTGAGGAAAAAGCGGTAGAAAATGAAAGAATGAATGAATGAATGTCTTCTAAGGGGGCGGCACGGCGGTCGAGTGGTTAGCGGGCAGACCTCACAGCTAGGAGACCAGGGTTCAATTCCACCCTCTGCCATCTCTGTGTGGAGTTTGCATGTTCTCCCCGTGCATGCGTGGGTTTTCTCCGGGTACTCCGGTTTCCTCCCACATTCCAAAAAAACATGCTAAGTTAATTGGCCACTCCAAATTGTCCATATGAATGTGAGTGTGAATGGTTGTTTGTCTATATGTGCCCTGTGATTGGCTGGCCACCAGTCCAGGGTGTACCCCGCCTCTCGCCTGAAAGACAGCTGGGATAGGCTCCAGCACCCCCGCGACCCTGGTGAGGAAAAAATGAATGAATGAATGTCTTCTACTGTGTATCAGGTAATACAAGGTGACTATAGGGGTGTTATTTCATGTTAAGAGGGCTCTAATAATGTAATCTGGAGATTCATAAACAGGTTTTCTATGCTCTCATGTACTCTGAATACATGTACTGTCTAGTTGGGAAAAGGACCACCTCACACCACGTCCATCCCCAGACTCCAGAACAACAAGAAATCATGCTAACACCCCCCCCCCCCCCCCCATTCTAGGAAGTCACTGTGACATTACTGTGTATCTTAGCAGAAATACATACACTGTATGCATGTTGGGGCATAACTATAACTAATATTAGTCTGATCAAATTGGATAATGATATGCAATAACAAACCATGTGACTGATTCTGGTTTTCTCATGTGAACAGAGCACAACGTTATTGACTTAGCGGAGTTGGTTCCATGTCGTTGAGATAACTTCCAACACGCACGTGCGGCCGAAGCGTACATGTCATCACGATAATGATGAACAGATGCGTTGCAATGCCCGAGCACGTCGTCTCTGGTTGCTTTTTCTGGCTTCTGATTGGACAAAATGCACACGCACATATACGCATGATGGTGTGTTCATGTGTGCATGGGAATGCACACTATTGCAGGGATTGAGTTTCTAACGTCATCATTTGGCCATTTTAGAACTCCTAGTCCTTTGTGGTTGACATGACAACTGCTCTCATGGAGATGAAGCGGTCGACGTTCATTGGACGTTCTTCATTGGACGTTCTTCATTGGACGTTCTTCATTGGACGTTCTTCAAGAGCTGCCGAGCTAAGTTGTTACTTTTTCTTCCTTGCCCGGCGAACTCAGGAACACACCTTTCCAACAAAGACGACAGCGAAGCGGTCGCTCGCTGGACTTTTTCTTATTATTCCCGAGCATGAAAGGAAGCGATAGAGGTACACGAGTGCTGCCTACCGCTGGTCCCCGCTGGGTCAAGCCGCAGCGATGGCGGCGTGAAGAACCCTTGAATGAATCATGGGCCGTGCTAATGAGGACTGGTGTAACTTTGATGCTCCATTGATGAATTATGAAGAAGCCCGAGCCGTCTTGTTAGTGTCCGACAACGTGACACTGCGGCACGCCAACGCCGCACCGCCGAGGGAAACAAGACACTATTTACGCTTTCGATTTCAATTTCAAGGGTTCACTCATAAAATGTGCATATTTCAGCTACTCAAAGATGGTTTTTTAGATTTAAATTAACAGTTTGTGTTGCATTCAGTGACAATGCGTAATTGGACTGTCAAGCTGACTATAGGGGTGTTATGTCATCTCTAGAGGGTTCCAATAATATTAAAGTAAGTATTCATTCATTCAGTCGCGGGGGGTGCTGGAGCCTATCCCAGCTGTCTTGGGGCGAGAGGCGGGGTACACCCTGGACTGGTGGCCAGCCAATCACAGGGCACATATAGACAAACAACCATTCACACTCACATTCATACCTATGGACAATTTGGAGTCGCTAATTAACCTAGCATGTTTTTTGGAATGTGGGAGGAAACCGTGCACAGGGAGAACATGCAAACTCCACACAGAGATGGCCGAGGGTGAAATTGAACTCGGGTTTCCTAGCGGTGAGGCATGCGTGCTAACCACTCGACCACCGTGCAGCCCACAACGTATTTACGTAACGTATTGTAACAGGTTTTCTATTCCTAATGTGCCTTATTTCCCCTGATGATGTCTACTATATGAGGTAATAAGAGGGTAAAGGAGACTATAGGGGTGTTATTTCATGTCTAGAGGGCTCTAATAATATTAAAAAGGGTGTAAATATTCGATTCCTACTTCACGGAAATTCACTTCTCAAGGTCGAGTCTGGAAGCGCTACACTGTGACTCACTTAGAAGAGTCGTTCAAAAGACCCGTGAACATGACGTCTATAAGCCACAATGGCGAACCGGAGCGTTAAAAGTGAAAGTGACTATAGGGGTGTTATTTCATGTCTAGAGGGCTCTAATAATATTAAAAAGGGTTTTAAACAGGTTTTCTATACTCTGACTATGAAAACATTCGATTCCTACTTCACGGAAATTCACTTCTCAATGTCGAGTCTGGAAGCGCTAAACTGTGATAAACGAGGGACACTCGTGTGCGACGTTGGCGAACGAGCTGAATTTGTCGAATGTCTCTTTGAAGAGAAGATGCAAACTGATTTGCGAATCGAAGATAAGTAAATAAAATAAGATAACAAATCGGTTCTGATAGCTCACTTAGAAGAGTCGTTCAAAAGACCCGTGAACACGACATCTAGAAGCCACATAAGAGAAGCTGATGCAACAACGGCGAGCCGGAGCGTTTAAAGCGTGGCGTGTTTAAAGTGAAGTGTACATGATGTTCCACAGCAAAGTGTTTGGCTCGTCGGCATGGCAACCAGGAAGTTGTTGACTCAACATTAGCTCCTCCCACTCCGTCTTCATGACCGATTTGTTCCCAACGTGTTGATGAAAATGAGTCAGCAGCACAAGCGAGTCGTATTCATGTGCGTGCTCCGATTATGGCCATCACGCAATGCCGTGTGTGTGTATGTTTGTGTGTTTGTGCGTGTGTGTGTGTGTGTGTCCACCTTCCAGCTGCTGTCCATCGCTGCACAATGCTGCTCGGCAGCTAGCAGCTAGTTAGCATGCCACGCGGAGAGCGGCGCTAATATTGTGACACTTTGTGTTGAAAAATGTCTTGGCGTTATTTCTGGAAGAGCGGCTTGTCGTGTCTCTGCACTCCCCGTTTGGCGAGCGCAACGACGCACAAACTCGCTGTCTGGATGCATCAACTTGGAGGGGAAGTTGTCGCTCGCTGCTCGCTGTTTGTGAGGCCGTGGAAACTGTGTGTGTGTGTGTGTGATGCATTAGCGGTGTAATGAATTCACAGTGGAAGGTTTTGGAGGTCATGGCTGTTTCTGGCTTGGGGGTCAGGTGGGTGGTACGAGGTGGAGGGGTGGCGGCCGTGATTGATTGACTTTGCACGGAGTGTGTTATGCGGTGGGTTTCGTCCCCTGGAATGGAAGTAAAAGCGTTTTAACAAGCGTACAAAACATCTGCAGCCAATGAAACCTTTTACCCGCAAGCACACGTTTAATGTCCTTGAACGCAACACAGGTTTGCTTTAAGGCGAATTACTCTCCTGAGTGCCGCTTGACCTCAGCAGACGGCAGCGCCAACATGGCGGTCATGTGACCTGCTTACCTTGAACACTAATAACAATAACTATTATTATTATTAGACATGTATCATAATAAAATTGGAATTATCAATCATTATAATACAGTAATACTTTAACAAACTACTGCGACTACTACTTCTATTACTACTACTAATAATTAAAACATGATAATAATAATTATAAGTATTATTCTTACTGTAATATAATAATTAGAATCATGATTATGAGAATAATTGTTGGAATAATAATAACAAAAAATTACAAGAGTTGAATATAATAGTAATAATAATGTGCCGGCTCCAAAAGTCATCATAACAATAAAATATATGAATGAATCATGTTATTTAATAGATTCTAATATAATGTACTCACCTTGATTCTTTAATTAATCATAAAAATAAAGAAAAACAATAAAATAATAGTAATATATATATATATATAAATATATAAATATAATATATAAATATATATAAATATAATGTTCTCCTTCAACGGATGTTCTTCTCTGCCATTTGTGTGCTTGAGTAACGTTACTTGAAAAGCTCTAATTAATTCTTTGACTGTCTATGAATGCGGCACTAATTAATACTCGTTAGCTTCATTAACAAAAGGGAACATTTTGACAAAGGCGTCACTATTTATTCAGGCTATTTAAAATGAATACCTTTCATTACATTGTGTGTGTGTTATATGTTTCCCTGTGGGTCCCGGGGGGTCCGACGGGGTTCCAGGGGGGTCCAGTGGGAGCGCCGCATGGTCGTGTATTCGTGGTTGATGTGGTGGCTGTAAAACGAGACTTCTGTGTGAAAGTGGCGAACGTGTGTTGCACTCGAACACAACAACGCGTGCTCGTGTCTCAAGGGGTGCAAAATGAGCCGGGGTCCATTTTGTGGCGCCGTCACGTCTCCCACAGCCGGCCTCTTTCTCTTCTTGGCGCGGCCATCGTTGTGTCTGTGAACATTCTCTCCATCCAGGTCATGGTCTCTGCTGGTCTCTGCTGGTCTCTTAGAAGACATCTCGCCTCTCATCTGAGCAGGCTTCATCGGTTCCTGTTCAAAGACCAGATAGAACAGTCCAATCTAACTGTCAGGGTGTGGGATTGATCGCAGCTGCTGGGCCTTTCAGGTTGTTTCTCCGCTGTGAGCATGCGTCATCGGTTTCTAGCACAAAGACGAGTTCCTCTGAAGTCCGAAATCGATCACAATTGGACTGTTCAGGTTTTTTTAGAAGATGTTTTGCCTCTCATTTGAGCACGCCTCACCGGTTCATGTTCAGGACTAGATAGGACAGCTCTTTCTCATCCTATATAGCTGTCAAAGCATTGAATTGACCCCAACTGGGTTGTTCAAGTCGTCTTGGAAGATGTTTTACCCCTCATCTGAGTAGGTATGATCATTTTCTAGCACAAATACTAGATAGGACAGTTCTTTCTCATCCTATATAGCTAACAAAGCATCGAATTGATCCCAACTGGGCTGTTCGGGTCGTCTTGGAAGATGTTTTACCCCTCATCTGAGCAGGTGTCATCATTTTCTAGCACAAATACTAGATAGGACAGTTCTTTATTATCCTATATAGCTGTCAAAGCATTGAATTGACCCCAACTGGGTTGTTCAGGTCGTCTTGGAAGATGTTTTGCCTCTAATTTGAGCATGCCTCATCGGTTCATGTTCAAGACTAGATAGGACAGCTCTTTCTCATCCTATATAGCTGTCAAAGCATTGAATTGACCCCAACTGGGCTGTTCACGTCGTCTTGGAAGATGTTTTACCTATCATCTGAGCAGGTGTCATCATTTTCTAGCACAAATACTAGATAGGACAGTTCTTTATCATCCTATATAGCTGTCAGGGCGTTGAATTGACCCCAACCCGGCTGTTCAGGTCGTCTTGGAAGCTGTTTTGTCTCTCACTTGAGCAGGCTGAATCAGTTTTAAGCATGAATACTAGATAGGACAGTCCTTGGTACCTGTCAGGGCATTGGGCTGTTCAGGTTGTCTTGGAAGATGTTTTACACCCCCCATCTGAGCAGGTGTCATCACTTTCTAGCACAAATACTAGATAGGACAACCCCATCTCGCTGTCCGGGCATTTCATAGTCACAACTGCGCTGTTCAGGCGGCAGTTTGCCTCTCATTTGAGCGCCCTTCATCAGTTTATGCTAAATGACTACATAGGACAGCTCTATCAAGTCCTATCAAACTGTCAGGGCATTGGACAGTTCAGGTTGTCTTGGAAGATGTTTTACCCCCCCCCCATCTGAGCAGGTGTCATCACTTTCTAGCACAAGTACTAGATAGGACAGTCCTATCAAGTCGATCGTAGCTGTGTTGTTCAGGCGGTCTGAGAAGATGTTTTTCCTGTCATCACAGCAAACGTCGTCAGTGCAAGCCTAAAGACTGTAAAGGACTGTCCTATCTAGTTGTCTAGCTGTCACGGCATTGAATCCATCGCAACCGGGCTGTTCAGGTTGTCGTAGAAACGCTTTGCTTCTCATCTTAGCAGGCGTCACGGGTTCATGCCGGAGGACCAGATGTCTTCTTCAAACGGCAAACAAGCAGAGGGAACTCAGCGAGCAACCCGTACCGCGCCTCGTGATGAAGACGAGGCCGTGGCGGGTCGCCCCCGGGGGTGGGGTGGGGGGGTGGGGGGTATGGATTCTCCCGCTGTGCTCATTTATCGGACCGCGGCTTTAATTACGGCGGCACCGCAAAAGCCCGGCCGCGCTTCGTTTATTTTGCTCTTTAAACTGCTCTTAAACCGGAAAGCCAGAGAGTGAGACCTCCTGTCGTCCCCCCACCATCCTACCGACATCTCTGTCGGCTTGTGACACCATCAATCTTCCTGCTTGATCTGGGATTTCGATATTTTTTTTTTTTGCGGAATGGGCCGGAATGAGAGTGTGTGTGTGCGTGTGTGTGTGCGCGACTTGTGACGCCATGCTTGAGGCCTCATGTCGGAACTTAAGACTTAAACTTGGCCCATCAGCCATCTGATGATTAACTGATTAACAATCACCAATAGCCCCCAGTTCATGTAGCATACAGTTACACTTACACACACACACACACACACGCACACGCACACGCACACGTTTTTACACACCCACACGGACACTAGTGTGTTGATCTTTCCATGCGTGGGAACAAAGCATCATCATATCGCATATCACAGCATGGACTCTTACATAACACGCACTCACACTCGGGAGAAAAATCAAGTGTCTAAATAAAGATGTCATCTTTCAAGTTGCCGCAGTGATCATTGGAGGTCAAGGTGCCTCGTGGTGCCTTCACTGCCCAGCCTGAGTGCTCCCCGGTCCGGTATTGGTCCGGAGTGCTTGTAAGGAGTTGATCTTCTCCAGGCCAACTCGCTGGAACGAAGCGCGAGAGGTGAAGGCGCTCCTCTCCTGCGCTTCATGCGCTCGCACAAGATCGGCCTCGACATCCCAGTCCAGTACCTGCTTCGGAGCGCGCTGGCTGCCGCGGGAAGCGCCACGGGCCGAGCGCCATCCCCCGGCGCACATGCTGCGCCGCCCCGGCCAATCACGGGCCCCGCTGAGCGGAAGCGACAGGCCCGGCGAGTAGCGGCGAGTCATTAGAGGGATGTCCGGAGCGATCGATCAAACGCGGTTTTTTTTTCGCCACTGGGCCGCGTGCGGACGCGCACCAGCCGGGGCGGCGTGTGCACGTGAGCGTTTGCACGCGGCGGCGCGGGGCGGCAGGAAGTAGGTTGGCCCGCACACACCAGTCACGGCGGCTCAGATCAGGCGGCAGAGAGGATGACGGGGAAAAAGGGAAGGACTTGTAAATATTGTCCGAGCGACGCATCACCCTTGACGCTTGCTGTTTAGCCTGTTGCCATGGTGACGTTGCCATGGCGCCCAGCATAGGCGGAGAGGAGAATGGGCTGTTTTTATATTTAAAAGTAAGCAAAGCTCGTACTTCTTATCGCCGTTCCGCTCCGGGCCGACCGTGGAGCAGAATTGGAATTCAAAGGAAGCCAAAACGAAACCTTGGCGGTTAAACGCTGACTCTTGAAAAAGACAACAAAGCAGAAACGCAAACAAGCCTCGCAAGAGGTCTCACTTTGATGAAGATTAGTGGCTGTAATGGAAACGGCATAAACCCATCAAGGCTTTTTCGCAGAAAGATCAACAAGGAAAACATAAATAAAAGACATCTTCAAATCTTCCTCTCTGCTAGCTTAGCAAAACACGCTCGACGGCGCCAACGTGCTAGCGGCCGTCGTGCTCAGCTTCTGTCATCTGCTAATGAATCTCTCAAGGGTACAACTGAGGACACCGTGCGTGTGCGCGTGCACGTGTGTGTGTGTGTGTGAGATGCCAACATTTTTCTGCTGACATCAGCAAAGACGGTCAATGCTAATGGGCCGCGTCATGGCGGTCTACCGTGATTGGATAAAGGTTGAGGCTGCAGACGGGCTGTGTGTGATCTACACACACACACACGTTCCACGCGCGGTGGTGGAGTGGAGGAGGCTGTCTCTGTTTAAATAAGATAGAATAAAGTATTTTATTAAGCCCTGTGATTGGCCGCCAGTCCAGGGTGTACCCCGCCTCTTGCCCCAAGACAGCTGGGATAGGCTCCAGCACCCCCTGCGGTAGAAAATGAATGAATGACTATGACCCCCCCCCCGCCGTTCCTGTCCTATAAATGTAGCTACAATGTTCGATTCTGGGTGTCAACCATGCACGCCCAGATGGTTCAAAACCCTTGATTTCAGAAGGCGTTGCGAAACTGTTCCTTTGTGATGTCACAGAGGAACAGCCGTCCTCATAGGAGGAGACAGGAGAAGATGAACAAGGGAGTAACAGGAGGAAAGGAAGGAGAAAAGCGGGAAAAGAAGTAGAAAAAAGGAGATGCAGAAGAAGGTGGAGAAGAGAAAAAGAAGGAGAGAAGAAGAGAACAGACAGGGAGCTCGGAGAAGGAGACTCCATCGTCAGTCTACTTCACTGTTTTTATGAGCGTGTTAGGGACCACATGCATGTTGTTGTCCTGGAGGGGGGGCGGGGACATTTCCAGGAAGAGATGAACATCTGCTGTGTCTCCATGCCGCAGAAGAGCTCGGTCTCCGTCCCTCTAGTGCTTCTTGGCGTTCTCAACATTCTCTTCACGACTTGACTTTTACAAACAACGACTGTCAGGAAACGTACAGCCTTACTCTTTTAGGGCAAACATTTACATCATCAAATGATTTGTTTGCTGTCTTACTTACACACACACACACACACACACACACGCACACACACACACACAAACGCACACACACACGCACACGCACACACACACACACACTCCCTCCAAATGCATCAAAGATCAGTCATTAGAAGCGGCTAACGTGTCGTCGCTCGTCTTCGGCGAGTGTTTGGCATCCAAAAGCACGTTGAATGTTTTGGTATGAGCTCCGCATGAAATATTCATGGCGCCTGCGGGCCCACGGTCTGCCGCAGCAGATCCTCAGCGCTCGGCCCGCAACGCTCGCCAGAAAGTGGCGCGCTATCGCTATCGCCGATATGCAATCTGCGCTCAATGTGCGCACGGCACCTCAATTAACCCTCAGGGGGTGGCGGAGGAGGAGGGGATGAGGGGTTAGCTCGGACAACCCACCGGTGAGTGACAGCTGACGTGACGCCTAGACAGGAAGAGGCGGGGCTTACACTAGGAACACGGCAGGTTGTGTGGGGGACAAAAATGGTTTCAACCAGGTTGAAAGGTCTGTGAACCCGTCCCTTCTCTCTTCAATTGCCATTGTTCCCTCCCTGCACACACTTCTTCAACACAATTATTATATTATATTCATTATTATTTATTATTTATAATTATTATACAGAATGTATAACAACTCAGCACGATTCACGATCCATGAACAGATGGAATGGGCGTCACGGTGTCGACTTCAGCCTCCCTGACGCTGCTCACGAGTCAGCAAAAAAAAAAAACTGCCTATTTTGGAGAAAAAAATGTAAATAAATAATAGATACAATTAAAATAGTAAATAACAAGCAATAACTTAAATAAAAATAATAATCATCAAATAACAATAATAATAATAATAAGAAATATATATTTTTTTAAATAAAGGTGAATGAGATGTTTTTTTACATGAAAAAATGAAATGCTTCATAAACAATTACTAAGGCATAGGAATACAAATAAATAATATTTTTAATAATAATTATAATAATAAAGATTTTTTTAAAATGAAAAGGGTGACTTGAGATGTTTTTTTAGATGAAAAAATGAAATGCTTCATAAACAATTACTAATGCATAGGAATACAAATAAATAATATTTTTAATCATTATTATAATAATAAAGAATTTTCTAAAAATGAAAAGGGTGACTTGAGATGTTTTTTTGAGATTAAAAAAATGAAATGCTTCATAAACAATTACTAATGCATAGGAATACAAATAAATAATATTTTTAATAATAATTATAATAATAAAGATTTTTTTTAAATAAAAAGGGTGACTGAGATGTTTTTTTCTGCAAAAATCAATTCTAATAAATAGCAATGTTCATCACTAAAACAATAATTTCAATAATAATGGCCGTATAATAAATACATTATAATGAATATTAATAACAAAAAATTCACAGTGAATGGGATGTTTAAAAATGACCGAATTAAAAAAGGATAAACATAATAAATGTAAATCTTGAAAAATAAACCATATCTAATACATAATAGTGCTAATAATAATAGCACAAAGTAAATTATAATTCTACATTTATTTAACTTAAAATTAATAATAATTTGTAAAAATATAAAAAGTCATTTGTGAATGTTAAATTGTGAAAATGAGGGAATTAGCCTTTCCTGTGTGAAGTTTGTTTACTAAAAGAAAAAGCCGTGCTTGGTATCCTTGAACGGCTTCTGTTGTGTTCGATAAAAAAATCCAATTGAAAGGAAAGGAAATGAACTAGAAGTGAAATGAAAGACTTAGCGAACGACTCTTGGCTGTCCCTGAATCCCAGCCGGACATTTAGGACAGATGATGCGTCCAACTTCACGCCCCCCCCCCCCCCTCCCCCTCAAACATGCTGACTTTTTATATTTCAGTCATTCCGTGTCTTGGTGATGTCAGGCTCAGGTTTGACCCGTTGTGTGTCCACCCGATGTGGACATGTGTCGGCAGCCGAGGCGATGCTCCACTCGTACCGGTCTTTGACGCCAAGGTGTTGCTTATTTATTGACTCGTATTTACCGTCACGTCTGAAAGCGTCTCCTGTTTGAATAATGCAGGCTTGAGGCTTTTATTGTGTTTGTGTCAGCTGCATTTTTCAGCAAGACTTAATGTCTTTATTCATTTTGCACACCGCTGAATGAATTATTCAATCAGACGAGCACTGAGACGTCATCGACAAAACCACACAGACAAAAGCCGAAATACGTTCTTCCTGTCGTCAAAAGATGAAACCCAGAGTTGTTTCGTTTCTTGTTCGTGGCAGCTAACACAAACACGCTAATGCGTTGCAAGCTAGTTAACGCTGGTACGGCGGTTTTCATCACGACTCCCTTCCAAAGGGTCCTTTGGGGGGTTATTTATATCAATGGTCAGAACTGTACTTAGGAAGTCATAAACAGGTTTTCTATGTCTTATGTCTTTCTTATTATGTCTACTATATTGGCTAATAGGTCTGTAACTGTGACTATAGGGGGGCTATTTCATGTCTAGAGGGCTCTAATAATTTTTATAACTGTCTTTAGAAGGTTGAAAATATGTTTTTATGTCTTATATGGCTTATTTTCCCTTATTATGTCTACTATATTGGGTAATAGGTCCATAACTGTGACTATAGGGGTGTTATTTCATGTGTAGAGGGCTCTAATAATCTTTATAACTGTCTTTAGAAGGTTGAAAATATGTTTTTTATGTCTTATATGGCTTTTTTTCTCTTATTATATCTACTATATTGGGTAATAGGTCTGTAACTGTGACTATAGGGGTGTTATTTCATGTCTAGAGGGCTCTAATAATCTTTATAACTGTATTTATGAGGTTGAAAATGTTTTTTATGTCTTATATGGCTTATTTTCCCTTATTATGTCTACTATATTGGGTAATAGGTCTGTAACTGTGACTATAGGGGTGTTATTTCATGTCTAGAGGGCTCTAATAATCTTTATAACTGTCTTTAGAAGGTTGAAAATATGTTTTTTTATGTCTTATATGGCTTTTTTTCTCTTATTATATCTACTATATTGGGTAATAGGTCTGTAACTGTGACTATAGGGGTGTTATTTCATGTCCAGAGGGCTCTAATAATCGTTATAACTGTATTCATGAGGTTGAAAATAAATATGTTTTTTATGTTTTATATGGCTTATTTTCTCTTATTATGTCTACTATATTGGGTAATAGGTCTGTAGCTGTGACTATAGGGGTGTTATTTCATGTCTAGAGAGCTCTAATAATTTTTATAACTGTCTTTAGAAGGTTGAAAATATGTTTCTTATGTCTTATATGGCTTATTTTCTCTTATTATGTCTACTATGTTGGGAGGAAACCCCAACGCTTGCATCCAAGCGAACGGTGGACCTTGATTGGATGACGATTTCATGCTTTGGCTTCTAGAAGCTTCACTTCAGAGAGCAGATGGAGGAGCTGGAGGCGCTGCCAAGCAGGCCGGTCAATAGAAGCGACCTCCGAGTGACCTCACGGGTCGCCAAGGTAACGAACGGGTCATCACGGGTCTGGGCCCGGTCCTGGGTCCTACCACGTGAGCTTCCGTATGGACGGCTGTGTGCTTTGGTGGTGAGGAACTGAGTGGTTCTTCTGTGGGTTTCAGCGTTGTCAGGTTTCATCGAATTCAAACGTTTTGGGAGCACGGACCCCTCACAGGGGGAGTACATATTCCAACATAATGCCCTGATGTATGATTTATGGTGGAACACCGCTGGAACACGAGCCGGTGACTCGGTCTCTGCCGAGTGTTGGTGCTCCATGAACACACTGCATGTCGGACGCCACAATAACAAACATGGAGGACAGAAGGTTTAAAACCTCTTCTTGTTTTCTTGTATGCTTGAAACACTTCAATGTTTCAGATCGTCAACTCATTTAAATATTAGCCAATCACAACACAACTGAATACAAAATGCAGTTTTTATGGGAGAAAGATATAAAGCCATTTCTAAAGCTTTGGGACTCCAGCAAACCACATTGAGAGACATTATCCTCAAAAGAGTGGTGAACTTTCCCAACTAAAATGACCCCAAGAGGTCACAAAAGACCCCACAACAGCTTGCCTCAGTTAAGGTCAGTGTTCATGACTCCACCGTAAGAAAGACACTGGGCAGAAACGGCCTGCATGGCAGGGTTCCAAGACCAAAACCACTGCTGAGCAAAAAGAACATTAAGGCTTGTTTCAATTTTGCCAGAAAATTCCCAAGACTTTTGGGAAAATACTTTGTGTCCCATTACATCTGGAATAATGAACATAATGTAGCAGTAAAATATGGTGGTGGTAGTGCGATGGTCTGGGGCTGTTTTGCTGCTTCAGGACCTGGAAGACTTTTGACCAAGACTTTTGGGAAAATACTTTGTGGTCTGACTGGTTTTGGAAGGTGTCCCATTACATCTGGAATAAAGAACATAATGTAGCAGTAAAACATGGTGGTGGTAGTGCGATGGTCTGGGGCTGTTTTGCTGCTTCAGGACTTGGAAGAATTTGGACCAAGACTTTTGGGAAAATACTTTGTGGTCTGACTGGTTTTGGAAGGTGTCCCATTACATCTGGAATAATGAACATAATGTAGCAGTAAAATATGGTGGTGGTAGTGCGATGGTCTGGGGCTGTTTTGCTGCTTCGCTGCAGGGGGCCATGACTTGTTCACACAGGGCCATGGAGATTTGGATTTTTTCTAAAAAGTTTCATTTAAAAAGTAATATTTCCATGTGTTTGATGACCTGAAACATTTAAGAGTGACAACTACCCCCCCCCCCCCC
This sequence comes from Doryrhamphus excisus, assembly GCF_030265055.1. Lineage (NCBI taxonomy): Eukaryota > Metazoa > Chordata > Actinopteri > Syngnathiformes > Syngnathidae > Doryrhamphus > Doryrhamphus excisus. Next base: position 16,428,177 of record NC_080468.1, read on the forward strand.
CAGTGTACACAGGATATATCCGTGTGTACGTACGCGGGTATCAAAGTGACAAAAGCACGCTGGCGTCTTTGTTGCCATGTTTGTAGCAGATGGAGAAAAAGCGCTTGGGTTTTCTTTGGGTCTTCTCCAGGAGATTTGTGGTAATCTTGTGAGCAGACACAAGAGGACAGAAGGACCAACGTCTCCTTCTGTCAGGGAAGCCACAGCAAACTTTGCTGACTGCTTCACGCAGTACGCTCTACTACTTCGTTTCATTTACTACACGCGTAGCATCACATGATTACATTGTTGGTGTCATTGGGGGCCTGGGTGGATGGGGGATGGATGGATGGATTGGTAGATGGATAGGTGGGTGGGTGGATGGGTAGATGGATAGGTGGGTGGGTGGATGCATGGGGATGGATGGTGGGATGGGAGGATGGATGGATGGGGAGATGGGGGATGGATGGGGTATAGATGGATTGATGGGTGGATGAAAAGATGGATGGATGGATGAAAGGATGGATGGACGAATGGATGGATGGATGGATGGATGGGTGGATGGGGTATGGTCGGATGGATGGATGGGTAGATGGAAAGGTGGGTGGGTGGATGGATGGGGGATGAATGGGTGGATGGTGGGATGGATGGATGGGTGGATGGGGAGATGGGGGATGGATGGATGGGGATAGATGGGTGGATGGATGGATGGATGGGTGGATGGGGGTATGGTCGGATGGATGGATGGATGAAAGGATGGATGGATGAATGGAAGGGTGGATGGGGGTATGGTCAGATGGATGGATGGATGGGTAGATGGATAGGTGGGTGGGTGGATGGATGGGGTATGAATGGGGGATGGATGGATGGGAGGATGGATGGATGGTGGGATGAGAGAATGGGTGGATGGGTGGATGGGGGTATGGTGGGATGGATGGATGAAAGGATGGATGGATAGGTGGGTGGATGGATGGATGGATGGGTAGATGGATAGGTGGGTGGGTGGATGGATGGGGGGTGGATGGTGGGCTGGATGGATGGTGGATAGATGGGTGGATGGATGGATGGGTGGATGGGGGTATGGTCGGATGGATGGATGGATGAAAGGATGGATGGATGAATGGGTGGATGGGGGTATGGTCAGATGGATGGATGGATGGGTAGATGGATAGGTGGGTGGGTGGATGGATGGGGTATGATTGGGTGGATGGTGGGATGGATGGGAGGATGGATGGATGGATGGATGGTGGGATGAGAGAATGGGTGGATGGGGGTATGGTCGGATGGATGGATGAAAGGATGGATGATGGATGGGTGGATGGGGGTATGGTCAGATGGATGGATGGATGGGTAGATGGATAGGTGGGTGGGTGGATGGATGGGGTATGAATGGGTGGATGGTGGGATGGATGGGAGGATGGATGGATGGATGGTGGGATGAGAGAATGGGTGGATGGGGGTATGGTCGGATGGATGGATGAAAGGATGGATGATGGATGAAAGGATGAAAGGATGAAAGGATGAAAGGATGTATGGATGTATGGATGTATGGATAGGTGGGTGGATGATGGATGGATGGGGGGATGGGGGTATGGTTGGATGGATGGTTGCGTGAAGCCACACAGGGAGCATGATGGTGTTTCCATCCTCCTGTGACGGTAGCGTAAAGAGGACCAATGATACGTAGGATCCACCATGGAAGAGATCAATGCCGTTTCCTAGTTAGCGCTAAACGGCCGCGTGCATTGATTGCTGCTAATTAGCGTTCGTTCCATCGCTAGCTTCACGCTAACGTGCGAGGATGAGCGATGACGGACGTGGTGGGCGGCGGCCACGCTGACAGCAGGTGAAGGTGAAAAGCGGGCATGACAAACGACAGGTCGCGAGGTCGTCCCCGCCTCCTCCATCATGGACCGCCGCGCCGCTGGAGTGTCAATCAAGAGGCTTGTTGAAGCCGCTGACAGACTAATTAAATCTAATCCCACTTCTCGGCTCCGGGAAGGAGCGGTATTATTCCGGATAATCACACTCCTGCTGGGAGTCGACACTTGACTCCTAAGTCGTCCCTTTTTTTGGGACAAGATTCACCCCTTGAACACCTCTTGTCGTCATTATAATCCCACTTTGTCTTCTTATCTTCCAGCGCGCTGATTTTATCTCCATGCTAGCAGCAGCCAGCCAGGCTAAAGTACATTTTACAGCAAGAGGAAAAACCAAAGATACACAAGATGAAATAAGTCACATTTAAATAAAACATTCCCCGTTGAATAAATGCCAGGATGTTCTGGAATAAGTTTGTCTTATTATGTCTACCATATTGTTTAATAGCAGCATAAAGGTGTCCATAGGGGTGTTATGTCATCTCCAGAAGGCTCTAATATTGTTAAAAACTGGATGCAGAAAGTCGTAAATATTGTCTATGTTACGTCTTATTTTCTCTTATTGCGTCTACTATATTGGGTAATAGGTCTGTAACTGTGACTATAGGGGTGTTATTTCATGTCTAGAGGGCTCTAATAATCTTTATAACTGTCTTTAGAAGGTTGAAAATATGTTTTTATGTCTTATATGGCTTTTTTCCCCTCTTATTATGTCTACTATATTGGGTAATAGGTCTGTAACTGTGACTATAGGGGTGTTATTTCATGTCTAGAGGGCTCTAATAATCTTTATAACTGTCTTTAGAAGGTTCAAAATACGTTTTTTTATGTCTTATATGGCTTATTTTCTCTTATTATGTCTACTATATTGGGTAATAGGACTGTAACTGTGACTATAGGGGTGTTATTTCATGTCTAGAAGGCTCTAATAATCTTTATAACTGTCTTTAGAAGGTTGAAAATATGTTTTTTATGTCTTATATGGCTTATTTTCTCTTATTATGTCTACTATATTGGGTAATAGGATTGTAACTGTGACTATAGGGGTGTTGTTTCATGTCTAGAGGGCTCTAATGTTTATAACTGTCTTTAGAAGGTTGAAAATACTTTTTTTATGTCTTATATGGCTTATTTTCTCTTATTATGTCTACTATATTGGGTAATAGGACTGTAACTGTGACTATAGGGGTGTTATTTCATGTCTAGAGGGCGCTAATGTTTATAACTGTCTTTAGAAGGTTAAAAATATGTTTTTATGTCTTATATGGCTTTTTATCTCTTATTATGTCTACTATATTGGGTAATAGGGCAGGAACTGTGACTGTAGGGGTGTTATTTCATGTCTCGAGGGCTCTAATAATCTTTATAACTGTATTTAGAAGGTTGGAAATATGTTTTTTATGTCTTATATGGCTTATTTTCTCTTATTATGTCTACTATATTGGGTAATAGGACTGTAACTGTGACTATAGGGGTGTTATTTCATGTCTAGAGGGCTCTAATAATGTTAAAAAACATATTTAGAAGGTAGTAGATCATTTTTAATGGTCTGGCTATAAAAACATTCCATTGATTAAAGGTCTGGACCCAATTAACTGCACTAAAAAGGGACCACTGCGTTGATAAACAATGTCATGACTTTTTTGGAACCAAGACATTCCCCCAGCATATAGAAGTGACATATTAAAGTGAAATGACAATAATATCTTGATATTCCTCTCACAGTGACAATGTCGACTTTTTTGCTTCCCTTTTATGACGACGCGTCGCCGTTGCCGAGCTGAGCTTGGGAATCAATCTTTTACTCTTGCGGACGTCAGCAGTGTGAGATGTTACATCTGCATGATTTGTCGCGTCACGTCGTATGATATGATATTAGATCAATCATTTCTTTGGGACCTTTAAATACGTATGCTGCTGTGCTGCATTTCAATAGGAGGACAAAGTGTTGTTCCAAGGTCGCCAAGGTGTCCTCTCCTCTCCTCTCCTCTCCTTTCCTGTCCTGCTGTTGTTTTTTGGAGTTCATTAAGTCTCTTCTGCTTTCTAGAGCTTAATTATTTGTGTCTGAGTGTGTGTGTGTGTGTGTGTCGTCACCAGTATGTTAAGATAATGGATCTGCTGCGTTTAGGAATCTTGTGTATGTTTAATATTTATGAACACACAAACACACAGCCAGAAGAGGAGGAGGAGGAGGAGGGAGCGCCATGATGAAATATTGAAATTAGAATTCAACATTTTTGGCGTTGGTTTTGTGCCCGCTGTAACTTTCATCTCCTTTTCCTCGCCGTCCCGTCTCATTAGCGCCGTAGCTGTCTCGTTACGTCGCATCATGCGCTCTTCTTTCAGCAGGGGGCGCTCTAAATGACTAGTTTACTAGTTAAACTGGTAAAGGTACGCTTTTTTTTTCTTGTAATTTTATGAGTCTAATCCCTTTGTATTTCTAATTTCTTCTCATAAAATTAAAGCTTGTTTTTTTATTTTTGCGTTTTTTCATTTCCTTGTGTAATTGTATTATTAGAATATATTTTTTAAGTTGAAGTTTTAAGTTAATCATTGTAAAATTTTGATTTTTTTGTCTTAATATTATGACTTTAATGTCCTAATATTTCTTCATTATTTTTGTAATAATTTTTTTTAATTTTCTTGTTAAATTGCATTTTTACAATGTGCCACAGTGCAATAACAACATAGCTATTTTAAGTTTTAAGTTAATCATTGTAAAAATATGTTTTTTTTGTTTTAATGTTATGACTTTAATGTCCTAATATTTCTTTTTTATTTTTGTAATAAATTTTTTAAATTTTCTTGTTAAATTGCATTTTTACAATTTGCCACAGGGCAATAAAAACACAGTTATTTTAAGTTTTAAGTTAATCATTGTAAAAATATTATTTTTTGGTTTAATGTTATGACTTTAATGTCCTAATATTTTTTCTTTATTTTTTTATTTTTTTTTGAATTTTTTTGTTAAATTGCATTTTCACAATGTGCCACGGGGCAATAAAAACACAGCAGTGTGCCGCCAACGGCCCCCGGGCCGCACTTTGGACACAGCGGTTCCTCCTCACGCTGCTCGTTTAAAAAACCTCGTTCCCGTGCAGCTGACTGATTACGTCATACATCCAAGAGTCGGAAGGGACAACTAACGAGTCTTTCATGCCAGCTTCAGATGGGAAGTTTTCCCTCCGCCGGGACGCTTAGCGTGTTTTCAGACGGGCCCAATGCACTCCCTGGTTTTTTGTGCTGATCCCGTTCAAAGTGCTGAGAGCAGCTGTGCTTCTTTTGCTCGCCTCCTGGTCGTCACGGCATCACAGCTTCAACGGCGTCGGCGTGGCACATATTGGCGGCGCTGTGAGCGAGGTAGTGGTTGGACTCGATGACCCTCACTGTATTTCTGCCGTGTGGGTGAGAGGAGCACTTCCTCTGGTCCTGGAGTGGGGGAAGGGGGGGGGACCAGCCAACGCACATCCTGACCCGACGAGCCCCGAGTACAAATAAACGAGCCCTGTTTATAAACATTCAGAGGTTGTGATTAAAAATGGCGCTGAAGCTCGCCAACTTTCAGGAAGTGCCAAGCGCGTCAGCAAATGAAACCAACTGGAGCATTAAAAGCCCCCCCACCCCCGTCCCGTCCCCACCCCTCCCACCAGGGGCTCCTATTTTATCGCAACTAAGCGTTTGTTTGGACGGGTCCAACGACGTGTGACGCCTCCGTGGTGTTTATCAGAAGAGGCTCCACTCAGCCAATCAGCTCGCAGCAACTGTCTAATGGCCTCCATAATCAATTGGCTGCCTTTTTCTCATTTGAAATCCAATTACCTATGGGTGGGGGGGCTATTGATGATGTGTTGGTGTGCTGATGAGCGTGTGTGTGTGTGTGTGTGTGTGTGTGCGCCGTCCTAGGACGTTGAGAGAACAATTTGTGTTGGCAGGGCAATTTATTCTTCTTGTCTGCACACACACACACACACACACACAGTAGCCACACCTCCATTTAAGCACCCGCAATGTCCCATAACTATATGCACTCCTTCATTATCCCAACAACACACACACGGTAAGGTCAGTTAAGGTGTCGGTGAGTGAGCATAATATGGAAACACAGCAAACGGCCGATGGATCTGTGTGTGTGTGTGTGTGTGTGTGTGTGTGTGTGTGTGTGTGTGTGTGTGTGTGTGAGATATGTGTGTGTGTGTTATCAGCAGCCTGCCGGCATGCACCCCCTCCACTCCCCCCCGAGCAGACCATTCACCCTTTCCGCTTTCACATTTTCCCCTCATGCCAAAACAAAGCAGAAGAAGAGTTCATCTTCTGCTACCGTGAACACACCCTCGCAGCACCGCCACCGCTATATGTGTGTGTGTGTGTGTGTGTGCGTGTGTGTGAAAGTTGTTTAAGGGGAAAACAAATCTTTAGCGGTTTCATTCTTTTATTTCTTGAGGGTGGGAGGGTGTTGAAGACACGCCAAGGAGACTTTAGTCCACCTTTGCCGATCCCGCTTTTATATTCCTGCAACAAAGGTGTTAGAAATGTTGCTGGACATGCAAAGTGTGTGTGTGTGGTGTGTTCGGGTGCATCGCTGGAGAGGTGAAGGAAATAGTCATGTCATTTTACAAGCCTTTTAGGAGTGCTGGCTGTGGTAAAAAATAGCAGCCAGGGAGTTTTTTTTTATAATGCCATTGTGATGCATGGATTCATGAAGAGCGACATGAGCGCTAACGTGGATCACAATTCGGATAGGAGGCAAGTTCTGCATTCAGGAAAATCTAATCATTACTATTTTTTATTAGAGCCCTCTCGATATGAAATAACAACCCTGTAGTCACCTTTACACTCTTATTACCCAATATAGTAGACATAATATAAGAAAATAAGTCATATATGACATAGAAAACATTTTTCCGACCTTCTAAATGCACTTTTTTTTTACATTAGAGCCTTGTAGACATGAAATAGCACCCCTATAGTCACCTTTACACCCAATATAGTAGACATAAGAGAAAATAAGTCATATATGACATAGAAAACATTTTTCTGACCTTCTAAATGCACTTTTAAAAAATATTAGAGCCTTGTAGACATGAAATAACACCCCATAGTCACCTTTACACCCAATATAGTAGACATAAAAAGAGAAAATAAGCCATATATGACATAGAAAACATATTTACGAACTTCTAAATATGCTTTTTTTAATGTTAGAGCCTTGTAGACATGAAATAGCACCCCTATAGTAACCTTTACACCCAATATAGTCGACATAATAAGAGAAAACAAGTCGTATATGACATAGAAAACATATTTACGACCTTCTAAATACGCTTTTTTATGTTAGAGCCTTGTAGACAAGAAATAGCACCCCTATAGTCACTTTTACACCCAATATAGTAGACATAAAAAGAGAAAATAAGCCATATATGACATAGAAAACATATTTACGACCTTCTAAATGCACTTTTATTACATTAGAGCCTTGTAGACATGAAATAGCACCCCTATAGTCACCTTTACACCCAATATAGTAGACATAAAAAGAGAAAATAAGTCATATATGACATAGAAAACATATTTACGACCTCTAAATACGCTTTTTTAATGTTAGAGCCTTGTAGACAGGAAATAGCACCCCTATAGTCACCTTTACACCCAATATAGTAGACATAAAAAGAGAAAATAAGTCATATATGACATAGAAAACATTTTTCCGACCTTCTAAATGCACTTTTTTACATTAGAGCCTTGTAGACATGAAATAGCACCCCTATAGTCACTTTTACACCCAATATAGTAGACATAATAAGAGAAAATAAGTCGTATATGACATAGAAAACATATTTACGACCTTCTAAATAAGCTTTTTTTTAACATTAGAGCCTTGTAAACATGAAATAGCCCCCCTACAGGCACTTTTACACTCCTATACTGGAATGACAACAGGCAAGCAGCGTGTGATTATGTAGCCAGCCTGCTAGCCTCTAGTGCCAGCTCCTAGCGAGGGATCTGAAGGCGAGGGGGGAGGAGGGGGGGGGGGGGGGGGGGCGAGCCGTTTGTCAAAATGAGACATTTTCCTAGGCATTTTTTTTCCAACAGGACTGAACCGGTGTCCTCCTCTTCCAATGTAGCCAATGGCAACGGCGTCCATGAAATGAAAAGCAAGGTTTTTTTGTTGCGAGGGCGCATTGATGCATTGACCCCCACCGCAAGGACCGCCCACGTGTTTGGAGGTCGCGGGGAGGCCAAACAAAAATGTCAAAAGGAAGAAGCAGAGAAGAGCTGGCGGCCTCCAACGTCTTTCAAGTAAAAGATGATTTAGTCGTGGCGTGACAGATGTGGCGCTTACGTAAGTTCAAAGGGCGCCAGGTATCCGAAAATACATCCCCCGCTGTCAGCCGTCTTTTTGGTGTGTCAAAAAATTAGGGAGGAAGCTTGTTTTGATGACTTTTATCAGGCTTGAAAGGCTTAAAAAGCCAAACGGAAGAGTTCTTTATTTTTATTTTTGCGTTATTTTTCAATGCGAGCCAGAACAAACAGCGAGCCGTCGTCGTCGCCGGCGCCGTGCCTCGCGGTCAGCTCGTCTCCCGCCGCCATGAAAGCAGCCATCCGTCAGCGGCGTTTAAATATAGCAGCCCTTCAAAAACACGCGTGGAGGAGGCGGGAGAGCGAGCGGCATGACAGATGACAGCCGATTTACTTATTTAGCACACGGGTCCGCCGCCGCGTCTCACTTGGAAAGTTACTTTTCTCGACACCGCTCGGGTCCGGAATGTTCTCTCCGCGCTCCGACGCTAACCATCGACAAGCTAAGCTAAGCTAGCTGTGTTAAAGCTCATTTGGGCTGCTATTTGCGTTTGTGCTAGCCTTCGGGGGCACTGGAGACCAACATGGCGTCCTGTGAGCACTTTGCGATGGCGCTCCCGCCCGTGACTCACACGCTTCCTCACCTGGGTGTGTGCGAGGCGGGGATTAAAGCGAATATTATCTTTGATGGGGATTAGACGAGGCCAGCTTCCTGATGAAATTGCGCGTGTGTAAATGTCAATCATTGGTGTCCGACATGAGAGACAAGAGCTGAGGGGGAATACATGAAAGGGAGATTGGGGGCGGGGCTAACTCGGTGCACGTGACCGAGTGTGAACACTTGTTGCTCAGACGCCACCTTGGACCCTCCGCCTCTTCCTGAGGTTGCGCTCATTTTCGTTCCCGTCCCTATATGGACCCGCATGTCAGGAGGGGCGGGGCTGCGTGGAGTAGTCCATTAGAGGCAGGGCGGGGGGGTTGGGGGGTTCCTAACAGAGCGTCAGCTCAGTTCCACTCCTCAGGTGAAGGCTGACAGACTGCTGATAGCGCCGCTTCACAAACATGCTAACACTGCACTCTGCGTGTGTGTGTGTGAGTGAGGGAGGGGGGTCAGAGGTCATCGCTGTGTCGTGTGACGCTGACAGGAAGTGACATCACAGCTCTGTCTGGCCTGATGTGGGATGTGACCTCATTCAGGAAACGAGCAGCAGTCGGCTGTGGTCAGGCTCAATAACAAAAACGTCCGTGTTGCTTACCGTCATGGCCGCCTGCCTGTCCATCAGCATCCTCTTGCTTTAAAAAAAACTTTATTTTCATATTCATTTATTTCAGGAAGCCCTGCCATTGGCTGTGTGATGCCATCTTGTTTATTTTCCTGGTAAAGTCTGACCTTCTTATGTTCCCCCTACGACTCCGCCCTCTTACGTCCCTCGCCTTCTGATTGTCAAAGCCCGCCCCCCTACTCAGCAGGCGGATTGAAATGCAAATGAGGTATACAAGTCGGCCATCTTTCTTCCAGCATCAAAGTGAGTGTGACAAATCCAAACCTGCGTTTGAGACGAGGGTTGTGACCTTCCCTTGTTTATTGTTGTTAGCTTAGCTGTTAGCATCATGCCATGACTTGGTAGCAGCAATGTTTGCTTTGTCTTGTGCTTCTTTTTCTACTTCTTCCTGTACTACAACTTCCTCTTCTTCTTTTTCTTCCATTACTTTCCTTTTTCTTTGTCTTCTTCTACTTCCTGTTCCGCCATGTCCTTTTTCTTCTTCGTGTTCTTCTTCTACTTCCTCTACTTCTGTTCCACCGCGTTCGTTCTTTCGTCCTCTTTGTCTTCCTGTTCTACTTCCCTACTTCTCGTACGACTTCTTTCCCTTCCTTATCGTCTCCCTCTACTTCTACTTCCTCCTTCTTTTTGTTCTTCCTCTTCCTGCCGGCAGCCCCATGAATATTGATGAAGACCTTTCCTCCACTTCTTTTCCTTATTCTACTTCCTCCACCTCCTCTTCTTTGTTGTCTTCCTCATCTTCTTCCACCGCTATTCTTTTGCCTCCTCTTCCTGTTCCTGCGTGGCGTCAGCGGCGCGCCCGCATGAATATGGATGAGGGCGTTTAGAGCGCGCTAAGGTTTGGAGCGCCGTGTGATTATACACAAGCTTTCCCCGCTGTGCTGGTGTGCAGTCAAAGAGTCGATAATAAAAGTGCAGCCATCAGCTATTAGCCTAAGTGACCTCAATGGCATTTAGAGAGGGGACGCTCCGACTGCGCCATTAATAAAAATAACCTTCCTTCTTCTTCTTCTCCTCCTCCTATCGCCGCGCGGAAAAGTGGAAACAAACATGGCCGATGACCGACTCGCTCGGACGTCGGCGTGTAAACAAATTACCAACAAACTAACTCAAACCCAAACTTCTTCTACTTCCTGCTCGGGTCTTGAAGTGAAAACCTTTATTGGGGGGGGACGAGTGCAGCATTCCCGAAGAAGCACAGCACAGGAAGTGCTCATTCCTGTCCTTCAGAGTATGACAGGAATAGTATTATTTGGTGACTGTTATCTTGGAATACCATCACTATTATCTGGGAATGCTGTTATTTGGATGGCTGCTAGTATGTTGGAATAATATTACTTGTTGACTATTATCTTGGAATACTATCACTATTATCTTGGAATGCTGTTATTTGGATGGCTGCTAGTATGTTGGAATAATATTACTTGTTGACTATTATCTTGGAATACTATCACTATTATCTGGGAATGCTGTTATTTGGATGGCTGCTAGTATGTTGGAATAATATTACTTGTTGACTATTATCTTGGAATACTATCACTATTATCTTGGAATGCTGTTATTTGGATGGCTGCTAGTATGTTGGAATAATATTACTTGTTGACTATTATCTTGGAATACTATCACTATTATCTTGGAATGCTGTTATTTGGATGGGTGCTAGAATGTTGGAATAACATTACTTGTTGATTATTATCTTGGAATACTATCACAATTATCTGGGAATGCTGTTATTTGGATGGCTGCTAGAATATTGGAATAATATTACTTGTTGACTATTATCTTGGAATACTATCACTGCTATCTGGGAATGCTGTTATTTGGGTGACTATTATCTTGGAATAGTATTTTATGGATGAGTATTATCTTGGAATGCTGTCATCTTGGAATACTATTATTGTATTACTATTATCTTGGAATACTGTTATTTGGTTGACTATTATCTTGGAATAGTATTATTTGGGTGACTTGGAATCTTAGAATACCGTCACTATTATCTGGGAATGCTGTTATTTGGATGGCTATTATGTTGGAATAATATTACTTGTTGACTATTATCTTGGAATACTATCACTACTATCTGGGAATGCTGTTATTTGGATGGCCACTAGTATGTTGGAATAATATACTAATAATATTATCTTGGAATACTGTCATCTTGGAATACTATTTTTTTTTATTACTATTATCTTGGAATACTGTTCTTTGGATGGCTATTGGTATGTTGGAATAATATTACTTGTTGACTATTATCTTGGAATACTATCACTACTGTCTGGGAATACTGTTATTTGGTTGATTATTATCTTGGAATAGTATTTTATGGATGATTATTATCTTGGAATACTGTCATCTTGGAATACTATTATTTTATTACTATTATCTTGGAATACTGTTATTTGGTTGACTGTTATCTTGGAATAGCATTATAACGGATGAGTATTATCTTGGAATACTGTCATTTTGGAATACTATTATTTTATGACGATGATATCTTGGAGTACCTGCCACTGTTATCTTGGAATGCAATTATTTTCACGACTATTACCTGGGAACGCTATCCCTATGACCTGGGAATGGTATTATCAGAGTAGTATCCGACGTGGAAGTACTGTGTAAGGTAGTAAGTGGTAGGTGATTGATAGTGCTGCAGGAGAGGGGAATGGGATGAGGAAAATATGTGAGCGTATCAAACATTCCATTTTGATGCTACTGTTGTGAAAATGCCGCCATGTTGCCGATGGTGAGTTCGGTGGCTGCAGGAAGATGAGCCGTCCGCCTGCCCATCAGCCATAAAAGTCCAAAAAGCGGTAAAACTCTTCCGGTGTAAACAGTAAACAGCAAATTTTGAAGGTGTCAAAAGTTTGGAGCGCCTACCGCCATCTGTCAACGTCTGGATTCGTCTGTAAAGCCGATGAAAAACCAATAAAAACATCCGAAAAATGTTTTTCAGACGGAATGCTTAAGCAGTGCAGTGGGACAGAACCGGACGAGGAAGATCAACTTCCATCCCAACCTTATCCCGGTCTTTGATTTCCCAGCAGGCCCGAGTGCCAGCGCAGATAGGACAATGAAAGTTCTGCTCTTGATGGGAAGCGCACTTTTTTACTGACCCTCGGCACACTCGTGTGTATATATGTGTATGTGTGTTTGTGTGTGGTGCTTTCAATGTCCCATAGTTGTCTTTTCCACTCAGCAGCCAAGAGATTAGCAATAAAACTCAAATATGTTGTTCATAAACAGCAGATTGCTTGTTTGGGTTCATTTGAAAGATGTGCAGTGGAGAGATGCTCTGCTCGGACAGGAAAATCACAACTCTTTGTTTTTGACAAACATGTTTTTACTGCAGTGTGTGTGTGTGTGTGTGTGTGTGTGTGGTGCAGTATGCAGATAAACACCCTGCAGTGTACAAATGTCCTACAACTCTTTGCCCTGTTCATGGCTGCCGTCCAGGCCTGTGTGTGTGTGTGTGTGTGTGTGTGTGCGTATGTTACGAGCTTCCCGCCTCCTCCTCCCGTCAATAAAAAAAAGGCGCTCATGTTTAAGCCCATCACTTCCACCTCCCATAAACAAATTAGACCCGCTGTTGTCCGACAGGAAGTTGACTAGAACCTTCTAGAACAAAGAAAAATCCAGCAGGTTCTCAGCTTAGTGGTGATGATCCTGTTGCTGGTCACGTGACTGAACGTGAGGCTCGTCCGTCTTTGTGACGGCGTCAATCAGGGCCGCCGTTCGATCCCCCGCTTGGAAACGGCTGCTGCAAATAAAATGTCAGAAAAATTCAGTGGCTATCAATCAGGAGCGCCACCTCGACCCGGTTGCATTATGGGGCGCCATATCTGCCTCGTTCCTCTCCCCCTGTGCTGATTGGCTAGATTGTGTCACCTTCCTCATGAGAGAGAGGACTGTCGCCGCGCATTAGATGAGCTGCGTTTATCAGGCTTACATATACACAACAACACCGGGTGGATGATGGTTACTGCTCAGCAGGTTCACCAAGCTCCCGATCTCCTTCCACGTCACTCAAGCCATTAGATTCAATGTTAATATGAATGAACATATGAGACATGTTTATAGTCCGGAAATGCAGTACACTATCATGCTTTTTTTTCAAAATATATGAATCAATAAACTGTGCTGTTTTATGGTTTAACACCGCCTATTATTAGTAAAGAAATATGCATATTTCATCAAATCTAATATACTTTTTGCCTCATTGAAACCTTTTTAGAAATATGTCAGTATGTTTTTTATGGCTTTTATCTCTTACTTTCTGTTATTATGTCTACTATATTGGGTAATATGTGTATAAGTGTGACTATAGGGGTGTTATTTCATGTCTAAAGGGCTCTAATAATGTTAAATAGCGTATTTAGAAGGTTGTGAATATGTTTTTTATGCTTATCTCTTATTTTCCGTTATTATGTCTACTATATTGGGTAATATGTGTATACGGGTGACTATAGGGGTGTTATTTCATGTCTAAAGGGCTCTAATAATGTTAAATAGCGTATTTAGAAGGTTGTGAATATGTTTTTTATGCTTATATCTCTTATTTTCCGTTATTATGTCTACTATATTGGGTAATGTGAGTATAAGGGTGACTATAGGGGTGTTATTCCATGTCTAGAGGTCTCTAATAATGTTAAAAAGTGTATTTAGAAGGTTGAGAATATGTTATTATGGGTCATGTCTCTTACTTTCTGTTATTATGTCTACTATATTAGGTAATTTGAGTATAAGGGTGACTATAGGGGTGTTATTTCATGTCTAAAGGGCTCTAATAATGTTAAAACGCGTATTTAGAAACTTGTGAATATGTTTTTTATGATTAGATCTCTTACTTTCTGTTATTATGTCTACTATATTGGGTAATATGAGTATAAGGGTGACTATAGGGGTGTTATTTCATGTCTAGAGGTCTCTAATAATGTTAAAAAGTGTTTTTAGAAGGTTGAGAATATGTTTTTTTATGATTATATCTCTTATTTTCTGTTATTATGTCTACTATATTAGGTAATGTGAGTATAAGGGTGACTATAGGGGTGTTATTTTATGTCTAAAGGGCTCTAATAATGTTAAAAATGTATTTAGAAGGTTGAGAATATGTTTTTATGGCTCATATCTCTTACTTTCTGTTATTATGTCTACTATATGTGAGTATAAGGGTGACTATGGGGGTGTTATTTCATGTCTAGAGGTCTCTAATAATGTTAAAAAGTGTATTTAGAAGGTTGTGAATATGTTTTTTTATGGGTCATATCTCTTACTTTCTGTTATTATGTCTACTTTATGGGGTAATATGAGTATAAGGGTGACTATAGGGGTGTTATTTCATGTCTAGAGGTCTCTAATAATGTTGAAAAAACACAATTTAGAGTGGCCTATTAACCTCAAATAACATGCGTATTTTCTCTTATTATGTCTGCCATATTGGGTAATAGGAGCGTTAAGGTGACGAGGGGTGTAATATCATATATAGATGACTAGATGAATAATGTTAAAATTATATTTAGCCGATTGCAAACAGACGCATGGGTCAGACCGCTCGTGTTTGCAGGTACAGTTGGATGACTTTCGGTTTGGGCTGTAGAAGTAAATAAGACGCTCTTTTCGTGATACATAAGGAAGTTGGCCAGTCTACAATGGAAGCCCGCGGGAGGCCGCCGTCAATAAAAAGGTGTCGCATACATTCCAATTCCCGGCCCCAGCAGGAAACGTTGGCACAGCAATGACACTCGGCGTGTTGGGAATGGGAATCTGGAGCATGCTGAATTCTTCTGAGCCAAATATTTGAACGCATTCTTTCCAAAGAGGATTTGTTCGCACCTCAAACATTCTGATGCAAAGACAAGTACAGTATGTCCTCGTCCCCCCACCCCCCCTCCCTTCCCCCACTGTGGCCACCAGCCTCCGTTGTAATGGACTTACGCTCCCGACTGTCTTTTTGTAATTGGATTAGCACCCCGATAAGATCGCTGCCAGGAAGCCTGAAGTCCATTTGCTCTCAGGCAGCGTCTGCGTTTTATTTCCACTTACTAAACATGTCCGCTGTATCAACGGATGCTAAGTCAGCGCTCAGCGTGTATTAGCATCGTGCTAAGAAGGAATAAGAGAGGTGGAAAAGGAGGCGAAGGGATTGACCGGCAAAAGCTGGAAGAGGAGAGGAAGCTGCGGCGCTTCATTAAGCACGCAGGTGCATCTTTGGCGGCCATGTTTTCTCAGCAAATTGAGACCAGGGCGCCTCGTTAAGTGGACCAGCTGTGCCTAATTTCCCGCCTTT
This sequence comes from Doryrhamphus excisus, assembly GCF_030265055.1. Lineage (NCBI taxonomy): Eukaryota > Metazoa > Chordata > Actinopteri > Syngnathiformes > Syngnathidae > Doryrhamphus > Doryrhamphus excisus. Next base: position 16,443,899 of record NC_080468.1, read on the forward strand.
CTTTTGGCTCCGCTATGAGTCGCTACGCAACGTCAACCCGGGGCGTCACTTTGTGAGTCATGAGCGCTGCAAAGCACCTGAGTGGGGGGAGGGGGGGGGGCGTATGACTGGAGAGCTTCCCAAACTCCAATGTAGGGCCCAAGGCAGGGTTTCATGAGGCACACCCCCACCCCCACCCCCCATACACGTACAGAAGAAACGGCCCCAGGGAGACTTAATAGGAGACTTAATATTGTTCTACTGCATGGCTTTACATTCCAATGAATCCCAGCCTTTCCAATAGAACACTTATAGGCTAACCCATAGTAATAACTGGCTTTCATAGCATTATATTAAATGGGTTATATCTCACTGGTTTGGGGCCTGGTCCCCCTGGAGGACACGCCGCCCTCAGCACTGGGGGCATCCCCAGTCCACCCATCCATCCATCCATCCTTTCATCCATCCATCAATCCTTTCATCCATCCACCCATCCTTTCATCCATCCATTCACCCATCCTTTCATCATCCATCCTTTCATTCATCCATCCATCCTTTCATTCATCCATCCATCCATCCTTTCATCCATCCATCCATTCATCCACCCATCCTTTCATCCATCCATTCATCCACCCATCCTTTCATCATCCATCCATCCATCCTTTCATTCATCCATCCATCCATCCATCCTTTCATCCATCCATCCATTCATCCACCCATCCTTTCATCCATCCATCCATTCATCCACCCATCCTTTCATGCATCCATCCATCCATCCATTCATCCACCCATCCTTTCATCCATCCATTCATCCACTCATCCTTTCATCCATCCATTCATCCACCCATCCTTTCATCCATCCATCCATCCATTCATCCATCCATCCTTTCATCCACCCATCCTTTCATCCATCCATCCGACCATACCCACATTCACCCACCCGTCCGTCCATCCATTCCCCCATCCATCGATCCATCCCCCATCCATCCATCCATCCATCCATCCTTTCATCCATCCACCCATCCTTTCATCCATCCATCCCTCCATCCCTCCATCCCTCCATCCATCCATCCATTCCCCCATCCATCTATCCATCCCCCATCCACCCTTCAATCCATCCTTTCATCCATCCACCCGCCCATCCTTCCTTTCATCCATCCATCCATCCATCCACCCATTCACCCATTCATCCATCCATCCATCCATCCACCCACCCATCCATTTTCTATATCACTTTGTATTTCACTAGTTCCAGGTCATCAAACAAATTAAAATATTAGTCATGAAGTAATGAAACTTTTTTATTATTAGGAGAGGAAAAAACAAATGCAAACTTACATTCCCCCCCACCCCCCTTAAAAATATAATGTCTTAGAATATTATCTTTCTGTTCATTAAATACAGTCAAATTAGTTACAAGGTGGTGATTAATGTGGTTCTAATCTCTAATCCAATGACAGCCCTGATATCCACTTCTGCTTGTGTCTTTACCTTCTGCCTTTTTTCATGTAATTACAATGGAGCCAATGGGGGCCATTAAAAAACAAGCTGCGGCACCCAAATGGCCCCCAGGTTGCACTGTGGACACCCCTGAGGAGTAGAGCAACAAATGATCCGGATGCTTCCTGCAACCATCACCAAGGATGAGGATGAGTTTTGTCCATGAGAGATTGGGACGGATGGTTTTTGGTTCCAGAATACCGCATCAGCATCGTGATGTTCTCTTCCTGTGAGAGGCTCACTTTCTTCCTTTGCTTCCCCTCACATTGCGGTCACCATGGAAACCCCTCCGCTTTCATTTTGACGCATGGACCTGGACCAGACCGGCCAATCATCTGTGATGTGACATCCTCTGAATTTGCTTCATGATCAGCTTTTCCGTGTTCCGGTGCTCCGGTTCTCCGGCTGTACTTCCCGCTGCAGATGTGCTCACGGGATGATGGAAGGAAACTGATGAGTCATCAATCACTCGTGTTGTCAGCGCCGCGCAACTCCGGTGAAATGTAACACAGCATGCATGGCGACGCCGCTTCCACTCTCCGCGTTGCAACGTGCCTTTGTGACACACACACACACACACACACACGAGTAGCACGGAACCGCGGCCATCTGTGTGAGCAAAGGTCGGCCACATTGGGAAGTCTCGCTCCAGCAGAGGCTAATTAAAAATTCTAATGGCGGCCCTTTGAATAATTGATGCCATTGCACAGTTGCCTTACGACGCGACGCGACATTTGTTGTGACATTTGTCAGCACGTTTGCTTTCGGAGCTGCCACCAGGCCGACGTTTACGCCACGTGAAACTTTACCTGACTTCCTTTTCCCGGGAGAAGAACTGTTGGAGAACTTGGAGCCACCTGCTTGAAGACAGAGGACAGAAACTTCCAACAATGACAAGAAAACTCCACATTGACTTTCTAATAGAGCGTCAATGTAAGGTTGACTTTGGATGGACACCTCCGAGATTATTGATACGGTAATCCCTCGTTTACTGCTGTCGATTGGTTCCAGACTTTTCCGCAAAGTAGCATTCCTTATTAACATATGGAATATTTTGTAGTTCGTAGCATAGAAAACCTTTTTACAACTTTCTCAATACACTTTTTTAGCATTATTAGAGCCTTACAGACATGAAATAGCACCCCTATAGTTCCTTTACTGTCCTGTTACCCAATATAGTATTCCATCCATCCATCCAGCCATCCATTTTCCTTCGCTTATCCGGGTCCGGGTCGCGGGGGCAGCAGTCTTAGTAGGGAAGCCCAGACTTCCCGGTCCCCGGCCACCTCCACCAGCTCCACCGGGAGGACACCAAGGCGTTTCCAGGCCAGCTCTTAGACATAATCCCCCCAGCGTGCCATAGGTCTGCCCCGGGGCTTTTTCCCGGCTGGGCATGCCCAGAACACCTCATAGTACTCATAATAAGAGAAAATAAGACATATTAGCCATGTAATAACCTGCTTACAGTCTTATAAATTGGATTTTTAACATTATTAGAGCCCTCTGGACAATAAATAACACCCCTACAGTCACCCAATATAGTATACATAAAAAACAAGTTGGTGTCTTAAAAAGAATTGAATTGAAAAAGTGGCTGAGCTGTCAGCAAGCATTCCCAAATATTCCGAGCCTGGTGCTGATCCGACACCCCCCGCAACCCCCGTGCACTGCTAGTCTGAAGGTCACAGCGCCTCCTTGAGGGGCTTTTAAGCATTAAGAGGGGGGCTTAGTGCTAATATCACCAAAGCGGCTGTAAGGGGGCGGTTTGATGTTCAGGATAAACTCTCACACCAGAGGAGACCTGCTGGTCGGCATGGCGACCACCAAGCAGAGCGGGAGGGAAAGAAGAGCTTTATTTTCTGGTTCCGCTCGTGGTGGGTGTCGCTCATGGCTCCGCGGGCCTTGAAGGAGACATTGATCAGACGCGGGACGAGGCAGCTAAATAAAGGTTAAGTAGATCCAAGCTAAAGTGTCCTCTGGGACATCTTCATCCATTAAGGATACCATCTCATTCTCCTCCTCTTCCTCTTTCCATTCTTGCCGCTTGTTAGTGGAAGAAAAGGAAGGAAAAGGAAGGGAAGGTTCCGAAACAGTCGAAGTGAAAGCAGAGGGGCCAACTTTGTTTCCGCGGGGCCGAGAGAACAGCACGCATGTAAACACAGGAAGGTGTGTGTGGCATGTGGTCATGGGACGTCTCAGCTGGACCAGACGCATTTTCACCAGGGGCCGCATTTCGAAGCGGCGGCACAAGGGGCCGCATTTTGAAGCGGCACCAGAGTCCACATTTCGAATCCGCACAAGGGGCCGCATTTTGAAGTGGCACCAGGGGCCGCATTTTGAAGTGGCACCAGGGGTCGCATTTAAAAGTGGCACCAGGGGCCGCATTTCAATTTAACACCAGGGGGCGCATTTTGAAGTGGCACCAGGGTCCGCATTTTGAAGCGGCGGCACAAGGGGCCACATTTTAAAATGGCACCAGGGGGGTTGCATTTTGAAGCGTCACCAGGGGCCGCGTTTCGAGGTGGGGTAAGGGGTCGTATTTCGAAGCGGCACCAGAGGCCGCATTTCGAATCCGCACAAGGGGCCGCATTTTTAAGTGGCACCAGGGGCCACATTTTGAAGTGACACCAGGGGTCGCATTTAAAAGTGGCACCAGAGGCCGCATTTCGAATCCGCACAAGGGGCCGCATTTTGAAGTGGCACCAGGGGCCACGTTTCGAGGTCGCACAAGGGGCCGTATTTCGAATCCGCACAAGGGGCCACATTTTGAAGTGGCACCAGGGGCCACATTTCGAAGTGGCACCAGGGGCCGCATTTCGAAGCGGCGGAACAAAGGGCCACTTTTTGAAGTGGCACCAGGGGCCGCATTTTGAAGCGACACCAGGGGCCACGTTTCGAGGTGGCACAAGGGGCCGCATTTTGAAGTGGCACCAGGGGCCGCATTTTGAAGTGGCACCAGAGGCCGCATTTTGAAGTGACACCAGGGGTCGCATTTAGAAGTGGCACCAGGGGCCGCATTTTGATGTAACACCAGGGGGTGCATTTTGAAACGGCACAAGTGGCCGCATTTTGAAGCGGCAGCGGGGGCCGCATTTTGAAGCGGCACCAGGGGTCGCATTTAGAAGTGACACCAGGGGTCGCATTTAAAAGTGGCACCAGAGGCCGCATTTCGAATCCGCACAAGGGGCCGCATTTTGAAGTGGCACCAGGGGCCACGTTTCGAGGTCGCACAATGGGCCGTATTTCGAATCCGCACAAGGGGCCACATTTTGAAGTGGCACCAGGGGCCACATTTCGAAGTGGCACCAGGGGCCGCATTTCGAAGCGGCGGAACAAAGGGCCACTTTTTGAAGTGGCACCAGGGGCCGCATTTTGAAGCGACACCAGGGGCCACGTTTCGAGGTGGCACAAGGGGCCGCATTTTGAAGTGGCACCAGGGGCCGCATTTTGAAGTGGCACCAGAGGCCGCATTTTGAAGTGACACCAGGGGTCGCATTTAGAAGTGGCACCAGGGGCCGCATTTTGATGTAACACCAGGGGGTGCATTTTGAAACGGCACAAGTGGCCGCATTTTGAAGCGGCAGCGGGGGCCGCATTTCGAAGCGGCAGCGGGGGCCGCACTTTGAAGTGGCACCAGGGGCCGCATTTTGAAGCGGCAGCAGGGGCCACATTGTCAAGCGGCACAAGGGGCCGCATTTTGAAGTGGCCGTGGATTCCAGCCTCAAACCATGCGTCCTCACAAATATGTAAATGTGGTCTTTGTGTCGTATTGCTAGCGCTAATAAGTTGTTGTTTTTGTCAAATGATGACGTTTTCTTGTTCGATTCCAACTTTTTTCTCCTAATATTTAAAAACTTCCAGATGATTTATCCATTTTTCTTGTAAGTCCTATTTTAGAACGTGCAAAGGGCCAATAAAAACCATCCATGGCTGCCATTTTGGACACCCCGTGTCTGAACTGACCACGGGTGCTTGTTCCGCTCTCCGGCGTTTGCTGCGGAACGCCGTTTTGTACGTCTGAAGTGTTTCGCCGTCGCTCTGAAGGCGGACCCGAATGAACCGGTCAACCTCTCCATTTAATGGCCATTGATTGGGCCTCCATTAGCGATAGCAGCGAAAGTGCCGCGTGGCAGGACATGTGATGACGATCGGACCTCAGAAGAACAGGAAACAACCACGGTCTGCGAACGCGTCACGTGAACATGATGCGATAGTGGCTCCCTATCGCGGCCCCCGTTCCCTGGCTCCGATTAGCCGAGCGCTCCGCTAACGTCAGACGGGAATAAACCATCCGAGACGGAGAAGACGGGGGCTTCGATGCGGGAAAGTGCTGATCCCAGCAGGGCCCCGTCAACCAGAACCTCTTCTATCAAATTCCCGGTTCTGCTTGGGATCTTTGTTGGCTGCGTTTAGAACTTCACAACATCCACTCCGCTTTTTCATTATCTTTCATTTCTTTTCACTTTGGGACTCATCATGTGGCGCCGGTACCGTGTGTCCGCCCACTGGGTCGGAACCAGCTGCTGCAGTCCGTGTGTGTGTGTGTGTGTGTCCATGTGTGTGTGTGTGGAGATAAACATGTCCAACCAGTAAAGCGTCATTATCTTCATGATGCTCGCGTGTCACATGACCTGCTCTCATTAAGTCCGGTCCCAAGATGCTGACGGGTCCGAGCGGCGTTGCGACGCCTCGCTCTGATGTGAAATGAAAAAAGACGACGCGAGCAGCCGACGGGCATCAGCATGCCAATCACGTCGCTCGCCGCCCCTCGCTCTGCTTTGTTCGAGGAGATGAAAGCGACTCAAACGACGTGCCTTTTTACGGGGGATTTAAACTCATCGGCGTGGGGGCCGCACCGGTAGTCTTCATCACGTTAAAGTGAACACGGCGTTCCTCAGCCCGTATTTGTGGCGTGCTGCCGCCTGCTGGTGTGGAGGAGGCGCTGCGGGCCGGGGCGAGCAACATGTCCGAGCGTCTCCTGCAACAAGGTGGCGTTGCCATGCCGACAAGTGTCTCCTGCCCCCCCCCCCGCTGCTCCTGACGTCCTTCCAGTGCTCAGTATAAATAGCCGGACCAGACGCATGTTCACCAGGGGCCGCATTTCGAAGCGGCGCCACAAGGGGCCGAATTTTGAAGCAGCACCAGGGGCCGCATTTTGAAGCGACACCAGGTGCCGCGTTTCGAGGTGGCGCAAGGGGTCGCATTTAAAAGTGGCACCAGGGGCCGCATTTCAATTTAACACCAGGGGGGCGCATTTTGAAACGGCACCAGGGGCCGCATTTTGAAGCGGCGGCACAGGGGGCCACATTTTGAAGTGGCACCAGGGGCCGCGTTGCGAGGTGGGGCAAGGGGCCGTATTTTGAAGCGGCACCAGAGGCCGCATTTTGAAGTGGCACCAGGGGCCACATTTTGAAGTGACACCAGGGGTCGCATTTAAAAGTGGCACCAGAGGCCGCATTTCGAATCCGCACAAGGGGCCGTGTTTCGAGGTGGCGCAAGGGGTCGCATTTAAAAGTGGCACCAGGGGCCGCATTTCAATGTAACACCAGGGGGGCGCATTTTGAAACGGCACAAGTGGCCGCATTTTGAAGTGGTGGCAGAAGGGGCCACATTTTGAAGTGGCACCAGGGGCCGCATTTTGAAGCGACACCAGGGGCCGCATTTCGAGGTGGGGTAAGGGGCCGTATTTTGAAGCGGCACCAGAGGCCGCATTTCGAATCCGCACAAGGGGCCGCATTTTGAAGTGGCACCAGGGGCCACATTTTGAAGTGACACCAGGGGTCACATTTAAAAGTGGCACCAGAGGCCGCATTTCGAATCCGCACAAGGGGCCGCATTTTGAAGTGGCACCAGGGGCCGCATTTTGAAGTGGCACCCGGGGCCACATTTTGAAGTGACACCAGGGGTCGCATTTAAAAGTGGCACCAGAGGCCGCATTTCGAATCCGCACAAGGGGCCGCATTTTGAAGTGGCACCAGGGGCCACATTTTGAAGTGGCACCAGGGGCCACATTTTGAAGTGACACCAGGGCTCGCATTTAAAAGTGGCGCCAGAGGCCGCATTTTGAATCCGCGCCAGAGGCCGCATTTCGAAGCGGCGGCACAAAGGGCCACATTTTGAAGTGGCACCAGGAGGAGGCGCTGCGGGCCGGGGCGAGCAACATGTCCGAGCGTCTCCTGCAACAAGGTGGCGTTGCCGTGCCGACAAGTGTCTCCCCCCCCCCCTCCCCCCGCTGCTCCTGACGTCCTTCCAGCGCTCAGTATAAATAGCAGCGTTCGAGGCGTTTTGAAATGAGTCCAGCTCGGCTTGTTCTGCTCGCTGCAGCGACTTCATCCATTATGTAGCGCCCTAACACACACACACACACATACACACATACACACACACACACACACATGAACCGTAGCGCCAGAAGGCGCTTTTACCTGCGCACTTGTAGGCCAGACAGGGCTTCTCGCCGTCAGCCGCCATGTTTGTTTTTGACCCGTAACGCCTCTTTGATTGACACCCGCCCATCAAGGATGATGGTGAAGCACTTCCCGCTTTTCCCCCCCACATTTTTCTATATTTTACAGACAATTTCCTTGATTCCTAAAAGCACCTGAAGTCAAAGTTGATAGCAGGTTTGAGTCCCATATGTACCCGTGTACTGCGAAGAGTGCATACAGAAATACACTTATCCACAGCAGCGCTTTAGTCTCCCCAAATTCATGCTTGTGTTGAGTACACATGGTTGTATGCTTTATAGCAGGTTTGTCCGGAAGGGGGGCCGGGGGCCAGGGGCTGGGGGTGCCGGGGGCGCCGCTTGTTGTTTATTAATGGTCCATGGCACATTTGAAAATATCATTTGGCAAGAAAACCTAAACTTAAAATGGACGAATTTTAGCAGAATCTCAATAGGATTCAGATCAGGTCTAGGACTGGGACTAGGTCTGGGACTAGGCCGCTCCAAAGTCTTCATGTTTTTTTGTTTTTTTTGACTTGCTGCTGTGTTTTGGATCATTGTCCTGCTGCACAACCCAAGTTGCTTCCTGGTCCTGAAGCAGCAAAACAACCCCAGACCATCACACTACCACCACCATATTTTACTCTTACTATGATTTTTTTTTTCTGAATGCCAGACGTATCTGATTCTGATAAATTAGCAACTTTGTTCTTGTCATATTCTGACATTTTTCTCAAAATTTACGAATTTTTTCTCTTAATATTACAACTTTTTTCCCGTAAATTTACAACTTTATTCTCATACTATCATACTATACTCTCATACTATCTATACAACTTTTTTCTCACATATTTATGACTTTTTTCTTGTAAATTTGTAAAACTTGTAAACTTTATTTTGATAAATTTATGACTTTATTCTTGTACTATCATGACTTTTTTCTTATATTTCTTATAGACTTTATTTTTTGTAATATTAATAAGTTTTTTCTCATATGTTTAACACTTTATTCTGGTAATATTCAGAATTATTTTCTCACACATTATTATTATTATTAGTATTATTATTATTATTATTATTATTATTATTATTATTTCTCATTATATTACAATGTTTTTCTCACATATTTACGACCTTTTTGTGGAACATTTAAGTATTTTTGGATACATTTACAACTTTATTTTTGTAATACTACAACTTCATAAATGTATGACTAAAAAATCTCTGCCCCTCCCCCCCAATACTGGCGTCATAAGAAACAAACAAAACAAAATTAAGTTTGAATTTTTGCTAATTTAGTTTTGGGGAAAAGTTGCGGGAAAATTGAAGCCCTAATATTCTGAAAACAAATATACAAAGATGATAATAATAATAAGAAAGAAAAGAAACACTGAAAACGTGAAAAAGAGCTAAGAGTAAAGTTGTTATGAATTAATAATTGTCTCTTTCAGCTACATGGCCAAGCGGAGATGAAATAATGTAGTAACTTGTTAGTGTATCTACTGTACACGTGTTGCTTTATCAAATATATTAAATATATAAAAAGAGTCATCCTTTCTTTTTTTCACTTTTTGGCCTTGGCTGGGAACTCTTTGTACTGCCCTATGTTAGAATTATGAATATTATGAATATTATGAATATCGGGCTAGTTGTCAGGACGATGCAGTAGAGTTGTCCAGGTATTGTACTATTGATGCAGTAGAGTTGTACAGGTATGGTAATATTGATGCAGTAGATTTATACAGGTATTGTACTATTGATGCGGTAGATTTGTACTGGTATGGTAATATTGATGCAGTAGATTTATACAGGTATGGTAATATTGATGCAGTAGATTTGTACAGGTATTGTACAGTTGATGCAGTAGAGTTGTCCAACTATTGTACTATTGATGCAGTAGAGCTGTACAGAAATTGTACTGTTGATGCAGTAGAGTTGTCCAGGTGTTGTACTATTGGTGCAGTAGAGTTGTACAGGTATTGTACTGTTGATGCAGTAGATTTATACAGGTATGGCAATATTGATGCAGTAGATTTGTACAGGTATTGTACTATTGATGCAGTAGAGTTGTCCAGGTATTGTACTATTGATGCAGTAGATTTGTACAGGTATTGTACTATTGATGCAGTAGATTTGTACTGGTATGGTAATATTGATGCAGTAGATTTATACAGGTATTGTACTGTTGATGCAGTAGAGTTGTCCAGGTATTGTACTGTTGATGCAGTAGAGTTGTCCAGGTATTGTACTATTGATGCAGTAGAGTTGTCCAGGTATTGTACTGTTGATGCAGTAGAGTTGTCCAGGTACTGTACTATTGTACTTGTTAGGTGATGTATAAATAGTTAATGTGGGTAAACTCAGGTTTTCAGGTACTGAGCGCCGGCGTCGCCTTCAGGTGCTCGCCTTGCAGCCCGCCGTGTCTTACTGTGGGAATCGGCGCGTGGCGCCACACGCCTTGCGGGGACGTGAGTCATCCGTCTAAACGCGTTTTTTAGGAAGACGGGAGGAAGCCATTGTTCCCGTTTGACTTTCTTCCCGCCGCTCTGCCAAATTAGCATTTTTTTTTTGCTGCGTTTCAAGTGGAAAACAATGCCAACGCCATGGAGCTCGTCCTCCACCACGCCGCTCCTCCCTTCTCTCCTCCCGCCGCCTCGCTAATCTCAGCTGGGAGATATTACCTCTCATGTGCGCCCGATAGACGCTGTCAGCCATTATCCGCCGCCGCCATCGCTGCTGCTGTTTTTCATGTGGAGAGATAGCAGCTATTGTTCAAACACGGTGACCTTCCTGTGAGGCCAAACATGCTCCGGTAAACATCAACACTTGAAACCACCGCCAAGTAAACGCCACAGCATTTCATGAAGTGGCGTACCGCGGATCCCCGTGCACTCGCCGTTCTGCAGGCACGGCTCAAATTTGCTCAGGTTAAAAAAATCCGTCAATTCCGTCAAAACAGCTTACCTTGTGTACATACCCACTTTGCTATCAGACATGACAGTAGAAAAATATATATTAATATATATATTATCAAAATGGCAATAAAGCCGAAGTCAGGGCAACACATAAAAAAAGATAATCAATCAGAAAACAAATGAATTTTCCCAAAAATCAGAGCACCAATAAGAAGCAAGCGTAGAATAAGACATTTCTCTAATGGAGTTCAGGGCATGTGTTGACCTATTTTTAGGAGCTAGCATGGAGCTAGCCGCTCCAAATGCTATGACTCATTTCTGCAATTAGGACGGTAGAGATGACCCAACACTCGTTCATTGCTTATGTCTTTATCATTCGCTGATTTTTTTTGTTGCAATTTTATTGCAAATGTTGATGCCAAAATCAACGGCAAGCTAGCAGGAAGCTTCGGAGGGAGAGGCGCGATCCGTGTTTAAAGAGACCTGATCCTCTTCCCTCCCACGCTTGGTTAGTTAGGTGACATCATGAAGTGGACTCCTCCTTAGCCCCGCCCTTTCACAGCCTTCAAATGAGCTTAGCGTTTGCTTAATGATGCTAACGAAATCAAGCCAAGTGACGCTAACGTGATGTCGATACACACACAGGCTGAGGCTGTCATCTCGGCTCTGTGCCGGTCCATCGGGTCGTGTTCCTCGGTACCGCTCCGCTAGCGCTTCCCCCTGTAAGCGGGATTAATAATTACCAGCCATCCATTATTCATGTGTGACATAAGCAGCTCGCCGTCTGGTAAACACGCCGCTTCACTTCCTGTCTGGGCGCCGCTGACTCATCGGCACGGTTTGGACGCTGACCTTTGACCTGCGGCACGAGCGCTGCCGTCACTTTACAGTGGTAGCATAGTGCTAGCATAGTGGTAGCATAGTGGTAGCATAGTGGTAGCATAGTGCTAGCATAGTGGTAGCATAGTGCTAGCATAGTGGTCGCCGTGGCGGGCGCACCCCGACGCAGTCATGTTTTTGGATAAGTGTGGTGGACATCAGGCCTGCGCCGCCCCCCTCCCCCCCCCCCCCCCCCCCATCACGGAGGCTCTCAAACGAGGCGAGCGCGGCCCGTAATGCACCGCAGGCGGGGCGACCCGCCGCCGTTTATCTCGTTGGCTGGAGTGGATGGAAGGCCAATTATGCCCACTTTGGCAGCGCGGCCGCCACCGCCGCGGTGCCGTGGGCAGCCCCGCCCGCTCGGCAGGAGTGATGCTTGACAATGCTGGCTTTCAGCCGCCCGCCCCGCAACAATGGCGCCACAAGAGGGTCGGACCCTCTCTACGCTCGTGGTGTCGTTAGCGCGCTGGATGCTGTTAGCCGCTTAGCGTAGCAGTTAGCGGGGGAACTTTGACCTTGAATGCAACGTGGATGATCTGTTCTTTCTGTTGGGGGGGGGGGGGGTCACTCAACGATCCACAACTCCTACCAAAACACTCCAGGAATATGGCAGCCGATTCTCCCACTTACATAAATAATGTTTACATTTATTCATCCTGATGTGGATATTTTATATTCATATAATGATATAATACTGTTTCTTCAGAAATATTACTATCTCTGAAAGTATGCATATTATTTTCCAGAAAAATTCCACATATTTTCCTTTATTTTCTGGAAAAGTTCAAGTGCAATTTTTCCTGTTTTCCAGACAACTTTCCTTATTTTTTCCAGAATTGGAAAATCCAGAAAATGTTGATGTTGTTTTTGATTTTCCAAAAAAATGTCCCTCAATTCCCAGACATGTCTCCTGCCTTCTCTTACTTTCCCTCCCTCAATTTCCCAGGAATGTTCCTTTATTTTCCTTTATAAATGTTCCCAAAATCTCCCATAGAATTTGTTTTCCTTTATTTTACTTTATTTTATGGATAAATTATCTTCCCCCCTCACCCTTGTTTTCCTGAAAATCTTACTCCATATTTCTATTATATTTCCAGAAATCGTCCTTTATTTTCTGGAACATAATCCTATGTTCCCCTTGTTTTTTTCCTTTTTTTCCTGACAATTTTCCTTATTTTTCCACAATTTCCCAGAAAATGTTGATAATTTCCTTTATTTTCTTTAAAATGTCCCTCATTTATCTTAATTTCCCTTCCCATTGCTCATATTCCTTTTTTTCCTAATTTGTTTGATATTCTGGAAAAAAATCCTTGTTTTCTGGAAAATGTATATTTTTTCCCTTTCCCTTACAATTTTATCCACAAAATTTGCCTTGTTTTTAGGAATGTGTGCCCTTTTTTCCCGACCGGAACAATGGCAATTGAAGAGAGAAGGAGAGGGTTTTGGAGCTGAATCGAGTCTAATACTGAAAGAACCAGCAGGAGGGTGTGTAGGGGGGCGGAGTCAGACATTTTTCTGTCCGTATCATTCCCGTACCAATCCCGTACCAATCCAATTTATTCAGTGGAATAGACTAAACTAAAAGTCATGCAGTGGAAAGAAGCAGCCTTTCCAAGTGGACTGTGGACTGGGGGCCGGGGGCAGCGGGGCCTCAGCCTCTGTGGGTCCATCGGAGCGAGAGAACGCAGTGTGAGAACATTTTGGAAAAATTCACAAGCCAGCAGAGCGCTCGCAGGAAGCAGCTCCGTTCTTTCAACTCGGCCGACTTCCTCCTGAGCGCCTCCGCCGGCGCCCCCGGTTGGGGTCTGAACACGGGTCTCAAAGCATAGGTCAGCGACGCCGCGGGGGCGGCTTCGTGTCAGCCGGCGGCTCGCTGCTGCTACGAATTAGCATCCCATCAGGACCTGAGCACAAATTACTCCTCCTGGGGGGCGGGCGAGTGGGGGGGGCGATTCTGACAGGTGGAGATCTGCATCAGTGAAGACCGGCGTCCCAAATGGTTGCCTCCAGCAGGTTCTCAAACTGGTCACCGAGTGTTCAAAAGTTTCAAAGTGCTAGCGGCTAAAAATCTGTGCAACTTCCTCCAAAATAAAAAAAAAACATTAAAAACACATCACACATGTTTTTTATTCCGAGAATCTCCGGAGAGACGCTCGTCCCCGTGGGGAGCAGCTGGTGTGTGGGGTGGAGGGGGGGGGGGGGGGGGTCTAATAACAATCGTTCCATAAACTGATGTTCCTCCTATGACGTCATGGCGCTCCCAACACAGACTCGTTTCAATGACTCGCTAAGTGGGCGGCAGGGGGGCGTGGGGGGTACGTTGGGGGCGGCTTGTCTTTTCCAGACATGGCTTTCTTCTTTCTTCACTTTTGTCCTTGGCTAAATATAAAGTGCTGACTCATCTTTAGTCCGTGGCGTAGGGGTTGAGGGGGCCGCAGAGCTTAAACTCCTTTTTCATGTTCAGGTTGGACCGTTGGGACTCTGCCTTCATCTTCCGATACCCCCCCATTCCACCCCCCCTCCCCTGCTGGCAGCAGCTGAGGCCGTTGACAGTAAAAGGCATTATTAAATGCGGGGCGCTGTCGCAGCCGCCCCCTCAAAGGGACTCCTCAAAGACACTGGCAGCAAATCAAGACAAGATCAATGGGACGGAAAGGGTGGTTGGGGGGGTGTGGGGTGGGGGGGGGGGGGGGCGGTTGGTCAGGAGTGAGGTGAGGAAGAGGTCTGGAATTTTTTTGGTCATTTTTTTTTTTTTCTGGACATTTTCCTGATTTTCTTTTTTCTGGAAATGTTTTCTGTTTCCCTCCTGACTTTGTTAAAATTTCCGGAAAATTCTCCATATTTCAGGGAAATTTTTCTTTATTTTCTTTCATTTTCCGGAAATGATTTTCTTTCATTTTCCATTATTTTTCTCTGACTTTTTTCTTATTTTCGGAAAAATTTATTATGTATTTTTTCCTCATTTATCTGAAAAATGTCTTGATTTTCCAGAAATTGTTCTTCATTTTGGGCGGCACGGCGGTCTAGTGGTTACAGCTCGGAGACCGGGGTTCAATTCCACCCTCGGCCATCTCTGTGTGGAGTTTGCATGTTCTCCCCGTGCATGCGTGGGTTTTCTCCGGGTACTCCGGTTTCCTCCCACATTCCAAAAACATGCTAGGTTAATTAGCCACTCCAAATTGTGAGGAAGAGGTCGGTGGGATGGAGGACGACGCCTGAAGCATCTGGAGGAAGAGCTGGGTGTAAAACAGGAAGTGTTGTTAGATGACGATGCAGCTATCATTAGACGCTGGATGGGGGAAAATTCTGTTATTTTTCCTTTTTTACGGAAAAAAAAAATCCCTATTCAGCAGAAAATATTCCTGGAAATTTTTTTTTTCCATTTCTTTCATTTTCCATTGCTTGCTATTTACCGCAGGAAGTGCTTTAGACGTTTAGACCTGATGCCATGATGACGTGTGTATCTTTAGCCAGTGTACACACACACGCACACACGCACACACACACACACACACACACACACACACACACACACACACACACACACACACACACACACACACACACACAAGGAGACAGTGTGAGCACGGAGCGCGGCGTTCCCTCTCAGCTCCAAAGTGTTTGTGTTGTTTGCCGCGTTGGGACTTCACCTCTTTGCTGCTTCACTGAAGCCCA
The DNA here is from genome assembly GCF_030265055.1 of Doryrhamphus excisus. Classification (NCBI taxonomy): domain Eukaryota; kingdom Metazoa; phylum Chordata; class Actinopteri; order Syngnathiformes; family Syngnathidae; genus Doryrhamphus; species Doryrhamphus excisus. Next base: position 16,459,292 of record NC_080468.1, read on the forward strand.
AAATCAGCAACACGCACCACTTTGGTCCCTGAATGCACCGCAGGAAGTGAAGGCAGCACGAGTGCTGATCAGGCCGCGGTCTCGATCCATCCAACCTTCAATTCTTCATAGCGTCGCTAACATTTGTATGCACTTTTAACGTAGCTTAGCGCAAACCCTGACGTTGCCATGGTTACAGCATCGGGGAGAGTAATTGTTTTACACGCCGGCGAGGGGGCGGGCTTACACTGCCGTGTCACAGGTACGCTGGCAAACGTGGCGTATAGCGGCCTCGCCCAGACCGGGACCAGACTGGCACCAAGAGACGGTTTGGCTTCTGTCGATTTTCTCGCTCATCCCCGTCCTGTCGTCTCCATTGAGGCGCCCTTCGCGGCGGCGTGGCAGACGGCGTGCTGGAGCGCACATTAGCCTCGGCCGCGTGCACACCTGCAGCCTACAGGTGCGCCATTAAGGCGACAAATGGCCGCTTTTGGTCTGTGTGTAACGAGGGATTAGGACGACAGCCGGTGAGGTCTTTTAGTATGCACCCCCCCCACAAACCCCTATGTGTGTGTGTGTGTGTGCGTTAGAAATAGTTTCTGAGCTGGAGGCAAATAGTCGACCTTGATTGCGAGCGGACGTTGTTCTCGTGATCCATATCTGTGAAGCTGGACTTCCTGTGTGGGAGGAGCCTCCAAGCACGGCCCCCGCCGGCTGTGCTGCAGCGTGCGTGTCCTCTTGGCGTCTGGTCCGGAGTCAACAACGGGGTCAAGAGGGGCTCCGTGTCTGATGACCCCAATGATTGACCGACTCGGTCTTGCGGAGGAGTATTTTGTCTTTTTCTTCTCGTCTCTGCCGACCACAGTAGGACGATATGTGACTTCCTGCCACCAGGGGGCGTGTAGGCCGATTGTTTGCGTGATCCTCTAACTTGTCCATAAAGTTATTTGCGCTCCATCTGCTCCTTTGTTTGGCAGCACGGAGGCCATCATAGTTGTTTACGTTCTCGTTAGGTTAAGTGCTCGTTTGCTCTTTATTTTCATGGAAATCTTTGTTAATATGCATTCTTTTTCTCTTCATTTTTCCTTGTTTTGTTGACATGTGCTTTCATTTTCCAATAGTTTTCTGAAAATTCCATGTATTAGTCCTCACCTTCTGTTATTGTCTGGAAAAATTCCTGCTTTTTCCAGAAAATGACTTTGTTGACCCTTCTGTTTCGGAAAATGTACCTAATTTTCATGGAAAATTGACCTTATTTTCTGGATTTTTGTTTTGATTTTGTCTTCTTTTACCGGAACATTCTCCGTATTTTGTCCGATTTTCCCTTCTTTTCTGGACAATGTGCCTCTTTGTCCTCTTCTTTGCTGGATTGTTATTCCTTTATCCATCTCACTTTCTTTTATCAGTCACATTTTTTATTTTCTGGACATTTTCCTGATTTTCTTTTTTCTGGAAATGTTTATGTTTCCCTCCTGACTTTGTTAAAATTTCCGGAAAATTCTCCATATTTCAGGGAAATTTTTCTTTATTTTCTTTTATTTTCCGGAAATGATTTTCTTTCATTTTCCATTATTTTTCTCTGACTTTTTTCTTATTTTCGGAAAAATGTATTCTGTATTTTTTCCTCATTTATCTGAAAAATGTCTTAATTTTCCAGAAATTGTTCTTCATTTTGGGCGGCACGGCGGTCTAGTGGTTAGCGCACGGACCTCACAGCTCGGAGACCAGGGTTCAATTCCACCCTCGGCCATCCCTGTGTGGAGTTTGCATGTTCTCCCCGTGCATGCGTGGGTTTTCTCCGGGTACTCCGGTTTCCTCCCACATTCCAAAAACATGCTAGGTTAATTAGCCACTCCAAATTGTCCATAGGTATGAATGTGAGTGTGAATGGTTGTTTGTCTATATGTGCCCTGTGATTGGCTGGCCACCAGTCCAGGGTGTACCCCGCCTCTCGCCCGAAGACAGCTGGGATAGGCTCCAGCACCCCCACGATCCTCGTGAGGAAAAAGCGGTAGAAAATGAATGAATGAATGTTCTTCATTTTCTAGAAAAAACTTTGTTTTTTTTTCTGGAATTCTGTCTTCTTTACCAGAACTTTTGTTCTTTCTTTTCCCTTTTTTTCCTTTCATCATTCAGAAAACTTTTCTTATTTTCACTTATTTGCCCTTATTTTCAGGAAATGCGGCCGTGTGGATGTTTAATTGGTTCGGGTAGCGACGAGAACCACGAGTCAGCGGGGTGTCAGCCTTGTTTGTGCGTTGTTCGATCCCCCTGGAGTTGCCTGGCGTCGTCGCACCGCCGCTGGTCTCACATCTGCTGGTCTCACGTCTTCCCGATTGAAACAATGACGTCAACGTGGACGCTCTGTTGGACCGTTGTGGAATTTAGCGTGTTCGCATTCGAGGAGATTAGCGCGGACTCGAACACGCAATCTGATGCTGGGGGCCTCTCGGGGACGCTTTGTGAATTTTCTAATCTTTTCTGGCGGTCTGGGATCGAGCTGCGATTTTCAGCTCGGCATCTGGCGCCTGCTCGGTGGCGGCACGCTCCCTCAGGAAGTTCAGTCCTACTTCCTGTCTGAAAGTGAGCGAGTCAATCCTTCATTTGTTCTTTTTCCATTAGCTTGAAGGGCGGAGGCTTTTTAATAGCGTTTCCATTGATTAAGCAATTAGCGGCGGGCGTTTGTGTTTGGATCAGAGCGGATTATTGCATTATGTTGGAAGAACGGCGTTAGCGGCGCCCGCGGCCGCGACCGACATTAGCCGCTTCACATGTGACATCATCGTCAACACGGCGCTTGAGTCATGGGAGTGTCCGCCGCCGCATCACAAATACAGTTCCACATGGACCAGCAAATCTCACAAATCTGCAACTGATAAAGGCGGCCAAATTTATTTTATTTACATTCTAACATGTGCTGCTGGAAATGATGGGAATAACAACATTCCCCTTACTCCCCTTTATTCCCTTGCTACCTTTTTAAATCTTATTCTCATTATGTATTATTTAACACTACTATGGGGGTTGGGGGCGTGGGGGAGTGTATTCTCTACACTCCCAGTCAAAAGTATGGAGACCAGTCCAGTCTATGTGGGGACCTCTCAAGGCTCCCCGGTGTCATCTTCGGATCTTCTGATCCATGTTTTTATTTCCTGCTGGTCTTCCCGACCATGACACGCCGCATCCGTCTCCCTGCAGCCACAATCCCTGGTGAGCACGGGTCATTTCACTCACCGGTTTGAGATACTTCCTTTTTGAGTTTTTACTCAGGCCTTTTTTCCTCCCTGATGTCAGTGCCGGACTGGGGGTGCCGGACCTGGGTTGCTGGATCTGGGGTGCCGGACTAGGGTGGCAGACCGGGGGTGCCAGACGGGGGGGTGCTGGACCAGGGGCGCCGAATCGGGAGTGCCGGACCGGGGGTGCTGGACCAGAGGTGCCGGATGGGGGGTGCCAGATGGGGGGGTGCCGAACCGGGGGTGCCGCATCAGGGTTGCTGGACCAGAGGTGCCAGATGGGGGGGTGCCGAACCGGGGGTGCCGCATCGGGGTTGCTGGACCAGAGGTGCCGGACAAGGGGTGCTGGACCGGGGGCGCCGAACCAGGGGTGCCGGACTGGGGGTGCCTGACCAGAGGTGCCGGATGGGGGGTGCTAGATGGGGGGGTGTCGAACCGGGGGTGCCGGACGGGGGGCGACGGATCGGGGTTGCTGGACCAGATGTGCTGGACAAGGGGGTGCTGGACCGGGGGCGCCAAACCAGGGGTGCCGGACCAGAGGTGCCGGACCAGAGGTGCTGGATGGGGGGTGCCGGATCAGTGGTGCCGAACTGGGGGTGCCGGATGGGGGGGTACTGGACCGGGGGTGCCGGATCGGGGGTGCCGAACCAGGGGCGCCTGATCAGGGTTGCTGGACCGGAGGTGCCGGACAGGGGGTGCTGGACCGGGGGCGCCAGATCGGGGGCGCTGAACCAGGGGTGCCGGACTCGGGGTGCCGGATCGGGGGGGCTGGACCGGGGGCGCCGGAAGGCTCCGAAAGTCCATCAACCGGAGAGCATTTGCGTGCGTAGGAATTAGCAAAGAGTGCGACGCGGCCGGTGGCCTTTGGAAGACTTTAATCACGTCAGCCTGTCATTGTTGTCTTTTATGGCTGCCTCTCTTGCCAATAAAGCTTTTTCCATTCAAGACCCCCCCCACCCCCACACACACACACACACACAAGCATCCCGCCGTCCACCTGCTGCTGTGTGATATCCTCCACAGCAGAAATAGCATTTTATACCCATCAGTCACACCCCCTCCATGCGGCCATGACACCCGTAGGGGGAGGAGTCAGACATCCCAGCCACGTCTTTGTTTATTTATATTGTTTGTGTTGTCGTGTACATACGGTCATGCAAGCCCGTGTGCGTGTCACACGTGTGTGTGATGTACGTTACCACACACACACACACACACACAGAAATGAAAGTGTGAGCACATAATCTGTTCAAACCGCCACCCCCTCCCCTCTCACCTACGTGCCCTCCGACCCCCCCGTGATTGCATTGCAGCTTAAAGCATGATGGGATTGAAGCCAAACGACAGGCAGGTGTGTGTGTGTGTGTGTCAATATTTGTCCATAATTCCCAGTGTATGTGGCCGTGTGTGTGAAACAGCCAACATTTGACCTTGGTGGTCGTGTGGGTGTGTGTTAAGAGGTGATGATTGACAGCTGAGAGGTTCAAATAGAGCCGAGCTCATATCCCAGTGCCCCTGGTTACTTTATATGTGTGTGTGTGTGTTTGCGTGTGTGTGTGCGCGCGCACATTGATCAGAATCCAGTGTCATGGCGCCCGAGAGGATGCTGGGTCGGCGTCTCATTAGACGACACACTTTGTGCTGTTTAGTAAAGCTGAGGGCGCTCGTTAGCTGTCACAGCAATTAGCCGGCCAGGAGTTGTCGTCTGGGCACAAAGAGAGAAAAGGTTGTATTTGTTCGGGGAGGTAAGCAAAACAAACGCACCCTCCCGGCGGCAACTGTGTTGTGTTTGATGGCCGCTCCGAGGATTGATCGATTGTCTTTAAGGGTGACGCCTCTGTCTTTATCACCTCCGGGAGGCTCTTAATATTTACTTACTGTCTACCCCCCCCCGCCGCCGCCCCCTGCCCCCGCCCCCTTCGTGTGTCACTGTGTGTGTGTATTATGGTATGTTAACAACAGTGTAAATCGACTGTGCCTTCCAAATAACTCAGCACAGCCATTAACTGTCAACAGAAGTGAGTACACCCTACAAGTGAATAAGCCCGCATGATTGGACCAAAGTAGCCATTTTCCCTCCACGGCGTCATGTGACCTCAGCTGTGCATGTGAAGCAAGACAAACAGAATTGATAAATCATGCTGTTGTGCGGTTGAATATACACCGTTTCCGCGTCCTGATTGGCTGTAGACTGTTGTCAATCAATCGCTTTCCTGCTGCCTTCCCGACTCCCGTGTGTAGCTCGCTTGCTAGCTTGCGGTCCTTGAATTTTTTGCAGTCTTCTCCCCGACAAACCCCACAATGTTGACGAAAAATCCTGAGGAGGAATCGAACCATCTCAGGAAAGGTTGGACTTGGAATGTAGAAGTCACGCGTCTGTACGGCGCCATTGTGGAGTACTTTGTACTGTAAATGCATTCAGTTCAAAGGACTGCAGTAATGCTAAGTTATGCTTGAACAAGGATACAAAAACGCTACAGGCGGCAGAATGAAAAGGCATGAAAATGAAGATTTAAAATGGATGCATGGTTTGAGGTTTTTTGAGAGTGTTTATATAAGAGACAGACTTGTCACGCCCGTTTGGGGTGAGGGTCTGGTGATTGGTGAGGGTCTTAACAGTCGGGTCTGGAGCCGATTAATTTTAAAAATTGTATTCAGAAAGTTGTGAATGGGTTTTTTATGTCTTAAATGTTTTTTTTTATTGTTTTTACTGAGTAACATGAGTGGAAAGGAGACTATAGGGGTGTTATTTCTTGTCAAGAGGGCTTGGATTTGTAACCAATTATCCGTGAACAACAATGGATGGATGGATGGATGGAATATTGTCCCATGCCTGTGTGTGTGTGTGTGTATGCTACATAAACACTGTCCGTGGTGCTGATTGGACGCTTTACAAGGTTAATAGGGAAGCGGAGCAGTCACCCGTGTCCTCTTCATCTCCCCCCGCATTTCTTCTGCTTTTGGTTCCGCCTCGTTGGGAACGTTCGGGCTTTTTGACATGTAGATATTAAGGTGACAACAGGATATGGCGTGACAACCTTTTCGGTCTCCGCGTGGTCCTTGGCCTTCTAGGGGCGCTTGTCCTTCCGCACGTGTGCATCACACGTTATTCCATCCTTCTACAGGGGTGGAATAAAGACGAGGGCGTGAGAGACGAGAGAGGAGAGACGACGGACCCAAACTGTGTTGACTTCCTGTTGTCATCGATAACAAAGACGGACGCCATGATGGCGACGACGACGATAATGATGATGATGACTCTCACAGCTGCAAACCATCATCACCCCAGCCGTCATCTGACCACCAGGTGTGAGATGTTCCCATTGATGAAGACGAACGCCGGTGAACGCCGGTGAACGCTGGCTCGCCCGCAGCTCAGCAGCCTGGCAGAGGGAACAAATCAGCAGTGGGATGCCAATAGAATTCCCGCCTCTGAGAAAGTGTGTGTCAGTGTGAGTCTTAATGGCCGTCACACCGAGGCTGGGGCCGACTGCCAAACACACACTCATCCATCACGCCAACACACACGCGGACCTCTGACCCACGCGGGCGGGCGTTGTCATCGCGATGATGTCATGTGACGACGTCGGTAAAAAAAAAAAAAAAAAAATGGAGAAAATCCAAACATCAGCTTCTTCTTCATCATTCTGCTGAAGGCAGCTGAGATTCTTTGAGGCCTTCGTGCTGAAACACTTCCTGGTTGTCCTGTCAGGATGCTCCAGGTTGTTTGTGTTGTGTCATCACACACACACACACACAAGGATGGAGCTCTAAAGTGTCCAGATAAAGTCTTGATGGACGCTTGAACCAGGGGTGCCGGACTGGGGGTGCCGGACTGGGGGTGCCGGACCGGGGGTGCCGGACCAGAGGTGCCAGATGGGGGGTGCTGGATTGGGGGTGCCGAACTGGGGGTGCCGGATCAGGGTTGCTGGACTGGAGGTGCCGGACTGGAGGTGCAGGCGGTGCTGGACCGGGGGCGCTGAACCAGGGGTGCCGGACGGGGGGGTGCTGGACCGGGGGCGCCGGATCGAGGGTGCCGAACCGGGGGTGCCGGATCAGGGTTGCTGGACCGGAGGTGCCGGACAGGCACTAAAGTGTCCAGATAAAGTCTTGATGGATGCTTGTCTCATGCACGGCTCGCAGGGAATCAAACAACAGGCTGTCTCGCCACGGCGCCGCCGGCCTGACACACACACCATGTGACACACACGCGCTCAGTCAGCCTTTTGCTGTTGAAGGCTCACGTCGTCACAAAGGTCAAGGGTCACAACATCATGGCTGGGACTCATGTCCACGGCAGTGTTTTTTTTTTGGGGGGGTGGGTGGGTTCTGGGACTGAATCGTCAAACCAGCACGAGGGTGTCTTTTATGTTTTTCCATGTATTTAAAGCATAAAAAAAACTTTTTATGACCTTCTAAATATTTGTTAACATTATTAGAGCCCTCTAGACATGAAGTAACACCCCTATAATCACCTTTACACTCCTATTACACCAGGAAAATAAGACCATCCTATATAGACTCACTCCTGCGGTGGCTACGGTCTCATCAATGTAACATTACTGCCACCAAGTGGCCATTGTGGCGTACCGCACATCACCACAATGTCTTTGAATGCATCTCCATTTAGCCATTTTCATTCTTAATTTATGGAGTAATATATGTATATTTTTGGAGTAATAATTATTCATTCAGGTATTTCCTGAAAAATCCTGATGGAGTGAAGCCAGGAAATTGGAAGCGCAAAGTGGCGAGGGTGGACTTTAATTAGGACGCCATTGACGATCATGTCACCCCGTGTGTGTGAAGACGTTCTCATTAGAACCATTATCTTCTCGGGAATCAGTTTGTCCTATTTTATAAACACACCACGTTCGGAATAATCCTTCAAAAGTGCCGCGCGTTGGCTTGGACTGTCCGTTTGTTCGACTTCTTTCAAAGTTCTTTGGAGTTTGGAAGTCGGAAGCCGGCAAAGTTTTGGCCTGGCTGCCAAACGTCAGGAACGTCATGGAAAAGTTTGTGTGCATTTCCAGAAAATGGCCGACTAATCCTTGAATAATCCATCCCCAGGATGAAATAATCATCGCCATCACTTCCGCTCCGCTTGAGTGCGTGATGAAGACTTGCCAACCCGTCCCCCAGCAGGACCGTGTGTCCGGGACTCCCATCAGGAGTGGCGTCCCTACAGGACACGACCCGGCTCACCTGAAGCCTAAAACCGGACGTCATCCTCCGCTTTGACGTTCAGGCTGAAGTCACGGAGCTCCGAGCTCCGTCTGGTCTCACTCTTGCAACGGAAGATCTCTGAGAGCTCGTCTTCAGGGTGATCCCGGGGACACGCTTGAAAGGTTCTGACTGGAACTGGAGCGTGATTGGATGCTCGTAGCCCAGGGAGAAGCATTAGCTAAATGCTCGGAATGGGGAAAAGTAGAAAGTGAAGGCACGGAAGTAAGACGGAAAAGTCACTTTTTCCAACACGTGAGGGAGGTGGTGTTAATGTCACCTTAGAGGAATCCGTCATAGATCTTCCATTCGCTAGTGATGTCTCACTTTGGACTCAAACCCCCACACGCGTGACGGAAGAGCGGCTCCATGTCCTCTGCAGGGCGGCCAAAGCCATCCTGGAGGGCCTCGTGTGGAAAGGATATCCAAGGTTGTGTTAGTCCGGCACGTGCACGCTTGTTTGCACGTCATCCCTAATGTGTCACATTGCTGGGGGGGTCCCGTGGCCCCAGTGGGGTCCGATGGGGTCCCGTTGTCTCGGGGCGCTTTTCCCTCTGCCAATCAGACATGGAGGCCGGAGGCCCAGCCTGGTTCTCATGTAGCCTTCATAGGCGGGTTATGTGAGGACAGATGCCGGCCCGGGTGGGGTGCGGTTGGGCGGCATGTTGTGGCCCCCGGCGGGGTGTCCATGTTGATTTATGGAATCGAATACTAGCTCTGTTCCAAACGGATTCTGACTCTGATTCTGACTGCTGGTGTGCTTCCTTTACCTAGTCGCCCCCCACCGCCCGCCCCCCACCACCCCTTCGCCCCTCGTCGAGGTAAACCAAGCACATCTAAACACATTTCATGGTGAGCAGGCTCAGCACTCCTTCCTGACCCGATTCTGTACACACTGGAAACCTCTCACTAAGGTCTTACATAATGCTGAGTCATGCTTTCCCTCTTTTGGGATCTTTGGCGGCAGGATGATGATCATGTGACCTCATGTGACCTCACGTAACCCCACGTGACCCCATGGGACCCCACGTGACGTCCACCCCAATGACAACTTCCATCAAGATGACTTGATAGACTGATTGACGTGCTGTCTTGGTTACCATGGTTACTTCTATGTTTACTCGTATTCCCACTCCTACTTCCACTTACTTACTTTGACTTTCATTACTGCTACTTTTACTTTGAAGTCTACTTTTTGTTTTACTTCCGCTAAGATCTACTTCTACTTGCCACTTGTACTTACATTTTCACCTTTACTTTACTTTTACTTGTACTTTGACTCTACAGCAACATGTACTTAACTTCGACTTCTACTACATCTATGTTTACTTTAACCGCTACTTTTACTTTGAATTCTACACATTCTTCTACTTTTACTATTACTGTTTCTACTTAATCTACTTTTACTTTAACTTTGACCTTTACTTGTACTTTTAAGCCTAATTTCATGTCTACTTACTTTTACTTGTACATGTTTACGTTTACTTCTAATTCTACATCTACTTGTACATTTACTTTGACGTCTACTTCAGTTATGTTTACTTTTATTTCTACTTCCTCTTTATTTTTACCTTTACTTTTACCTCTGTCATCTTTTTTACTTTTACTTTTACTACTTTTCCTTGTACCCTTACTTTTACTTCTACTTTTTCTTTATTTTTACCTTTACTTTTACCACTTTGTCATCTTTTTTTACTTCTACTTTTACTTGTACATCTACTTGTACCTCTAGTTGTACCTCTACATTTACTTTTACTTTTAGTGTTACTTCTACATCAACTTGTGCCTGTACTTTGGCTTTTACTTTTACTATTATGTTTACTTTGCAACTTACTTTTAACTTACTTTTATGTTAAGTTTTACTGCTAGGTTTACCTTACTTTTACTTCTTTGTCTTTTACCTTTACTTTTATGTTTACTTCTTGTACTTGTACTTCTTCTACAATGTCCCTGTTGACCTTTCCTTCTACTCTGACCTTGACTTCTACTTTTGCTTCTTTGTGTACTTGTGTGTGCTTCTTTGCTTTACTTTGTGTACTTGTACTTGTACTTGTACCGCACTAGCTGTACTAGTATTTGTAGGAGAACAGAGTAAATCTTTGACCTCGAGTCACCCGAGGAAAGAAAGAGAAGGTGAGCAAGGACAGAAGGAAGGAAAAAAAGAAATGAAAAAGATGAAATTGGGAAGTTGAGAAGCGTGAAATGAAAAAAATAATAACACGACAAGGTCACTTCAAGGTGACAACACCACGGAGGAAATACTACGTCTTAGTTGTTTCCAGAGTAATTACTGTACGTGTACACCACCACTGCTGATGATGACGATGGTGATGATGATTGATGTCCTCGTGATGATGGAAGAGCTGAACTTTGACCTCTGTAAAGATGGCGGGGGTAGACGTGTGCGGTTGCTGAGCGTGACTTATACGATGTGTGGGGGGGGTAGTTGGAAAAGTGCTGGCAGGAGATGAAAGAAGACGACAGAATGATGGAGACGACTTTTTTACGACCGCAGCAGAGGAAATCAAACACTTACCGGTCCTATAAAAGGTTACAGGTGGGGGCGGGGTTAATGGATGGGCGGGGTTAATAGACAGCAGGGGGAGGGGGGGTGATGGATGTTCTTCTGGGACTCATAAAGGGTCCCTGCTACAAAGCATCCTTACTGCATCTTCTTTTCAAAGGCACTTGGTGTGTGTGTGTGTGTGTGTGTGTGTGTGTGTGTGTGTTGGATAAGTTTGAATAAACTTCCTGACGCTGAATCTTCTTCCACACTGAGATGGGAATATGGGAATATGGGAATATGGACATATGGATATATGGGAATATGGACATATGCATATATGGACATATCTATTCCACCTGCTGGGCAGTGCTGATGTGATCATGTGGATGGTGTAGTGTAGTGTAGTGTGGTATGGTGTAGTGTAGTGTGGTGTAGTGTAGTGTGGTGTAGTGTAGTGTGGTATGGTGTAGTGTTGTGTGGTGTGGTGTAGTGTTGTGTAGTGTAGTGTGTTGTAGTGTGGTGTAATGTAGTGATGTGTGGTGTAGTGTGGTATGGTGTGGTGTAGTGTAGTGTAGTGTGGTATGGTGTAGTGTTGTGTGGTGTAGTGTGTTGTAGTGTAGTTGGTATGGTGTAGTGTTGTGTGGTGTAGTGTAGTGTAGTGTAGTATGGTGTAGGGTTGTGTGGTGTAGTGTGGTGTAGTGTAGTGTGTTGTAGTGTAATGTAGTGTAGTGTGGTATGGTGTAGTGTTGTGCAGTGTAGTGTGTTGTGGTGTAGTGTGTTGTAGTTTTGTGTAGTGTAGTGTGGTGTTGTATAGTGTAGGGTTATGTGGTGTAGTGTAGTGTAGTGTGTTGTGGTGTGATGTAGTGTGGTATGGTGTAGTGTTGTGTAGTGTTTTGTGGTGTAGTGTGTTGTGGTGTAGGGTTGTGTGGTGTAGTGTGGTGTAGTGTGGTATGGTGTAGTGTGCTGTGTTGTGTAGTGTTATGTGTTGTGTAGTGTGATGTAGTGTGGTGTGGTGTAGTGTATTGTGGTGATGTGTCGTGTGCAGCGAGCATAGACGTCGTTAGCATAGTCGTCAGACCTAGGTAGTTGTGTGTGCGTGTCAAAGCCAGGAAGTGATGATGTCGTCAGGAGGAGAACCAAGCGACTGATGCAAACATGAAAGAGAAGATTGGGGCCTCAAAGCGGCGGCCATTGTTGCGTCACGCGTGCGCTGGCGTTACAGCGAGCACCTTTTGTGTTGCCGATGTGGCCCCCCTTTTGGCTCCCACTGTTGGCCCCGCCCGGCTCCCCCCGCCGCTCCCTGGGGCATCCGACGCTTTGATGCGCCGCTCGCCCGGCTCTCTGGCTCCGCCCATTAATAAAAGATGGCGAGCGGCAGCCGCGAGTGACGCCTCCTTTCAAGGCGGGAAATCCCCTGAGACGCTCCCGTCACCTTCATCGCGCTCCTCCTCTTCCTCGTCCACATCTTCCTCTCTCATCTTTACTTCCTGCTCTCACCTCACCAGCCGTCTCTATGACGACTCCTCTTCTTCACCTTCATTCACACTCCTCTTCCTCACCTGCTTCTCCTCTTCCTCATCTTCATCCTGGCTCCTCTTCCTCACCTTCTTCTCCTCTTCATCAATTCCTCTTCCTCAGCCTCCTCACCTGAGGAGGCCACTCTTCTTCATGTTGTTTTTTCGTTTTCGTTTTCTGCTTTCTTCCCGGGATGTGGCGCTGACCTTTGAACTTTGAACCCACCTACCTTGGAAGGCTGACAGGAAGCTGTTCGGTGATGGCGGGGCGGTGGTGGGTGGGGGGGTGTTTGCTTTGAAGCGTGCTGCTGCTGTTGTCACGGCAACGCTCATTCATCCTGGTTAGTGAAGCCTCACCTGCCGGTAGGAGATGATTGGCCGTCACGGTCATGTGATCAGACACGGAGGGGGCGGGGGGGGTGTTAGGATGTTAGATGTCTGAGTGATGATCACGGCGGCGAGGACAGCAGGCAGGCGTTAAAAAGTCATTCGAGTTCTTGAACCTCCTCGCCACGCTTTGATCGATACGGCTGATCACATGTTGCCGTGCGATTATTATTATTATTATTATTGTTATTGTTATTGTTATTGTTATTGTTATTGTTATTGTTATTATTATTATTATTATTATTATTGTTATTGTTATTATTATTATTTTATTATTATTGTTATTATTATTATTATTATTATTGTTGTTGTTATTATTTTATTATTATTATTATTATTATTATTTCATAGCTTTCATTGCTTTAAAAGCTATTATTTCATAGTTTTAAAAGCTATTATTTCATAGCTTTAATAGCCCGTTAAGTTTAGTGGTTTTGCTCGGGAAGTGATTCTACGTTGCTTTCACTGCCACTTGTAAATAAGAATTACCTTCATTGCCGTGCTTTAAGAAAAAAACACACGCGGCCTTCTAGGCGGCCATGATGGCGTCCAGCGGCGTCGCATCTCTCCTGACCGAGCGAGGCTGTGGCCTCCTCGCAGCGTGGCGAAGAGGATGGCGTGTGTGCTGAGGTGTGCGGGGGGCGCGTGAGCGTGCGGCGGTGGCGGCGCAGCGTGTTCCGGCTAATGGCGCGACACAGCGAGGAGATAGATAGTATAATTAAGCACGAGAGAGATTAGGACCCCGTTGGCCTGAGGTGAAAAATGAGCTCTGAGGGCGGAAAGTGTGTGTGTGTGTGTGTGTGTGTGTGAGATGCCAGGATGTAACAAGCCAGGAAGCCTTTAAAGCCAAAAGGCGGCCATGCTAGGACGCTAACACGCCAACCAGATCAATGATGACAAAGCTCATTTGCATCCAACATGGAGGATTTCAAGAATCCACTTCCTGCTTTGTCGCCATTCAACAAGGTCTCACCTCACTAATCCCTTTGTTTTGTTCCGCCATTGCCCCCCCCCCCCATCCACCCCTCACCCCACCCCCGCCTGCTGATTATTTAGTCTACCCTCGGTGACCCGCCTCGGAATCTCATCTCCCATCAAACCATCATCGTCGTCTTAATTTTACCAGGAAGATGGAGGAGGTGGGCGGCCTGGGCCTGGGGGGGGAGGGGGGGTTGAGCGGGAGTGCTCTTTGGGGGGGGCGTGTTGCGGATTAACAGCAAAACAGATTTGAGCGGAGAATGTATTTGAGCGCCAACACACACCGAGGCGTCACACCGTGCGTCGGATCCGAATCCCCAACAAGCAAATAGAAAAGGAAAGAAGAAGAACTATTCCGCCATTCCTGTCCTGTTCCCATTCCATTGCCTGGGAAACCCCGGGTTTTACCCATTTTTCCCAGCGGCTCCGGTTGGAATACTCCCCCTGTTGTGGCCTTCATGAAATAAAATTCCAATAGAGGAGCAGCGCAGCTTCCTCTCCGCCCGGCAACACTCACGATGTATCACTTCCTGTAGCCGGTGAACTCTGACCTTCAAAATAAATGCACGCCAGTGAAATAACATGGTAGCCAGTCGGGGGGGGGGGATTCTGGCGGGAAGACGAGACAAATTCCATAATTCTCTGGACAATTTCTGTTATATTTTTTCCCATATTTTCCCGTCTTATTTCCTGGAAAACCTGCATCTCGACCTTGTTTGTTGTTACCATTCCCTAACTATTCCATCTTTGTGCCCCCCCCCCTCCCCCCCACAGCCTGCGAGCTGATGAACCAGGGCATCCTGGCGCTGGTGACGTCGACGGGCTGCGCCTCGGCCAGCGCGCTGCAGTCTCTGACGGACGCCATGCACATCCCCCACCTGTACATCCAGAGGAACAGCGGGGGCTCGCCGCGGACCGCCTGCCAGCTCAACCCCAGCCCCGGGGGTCGCGGGTACACGCTGGCCGCGCGCCCGCCCGTACGGCTCAACGACGTCATGCTGACGCTGGTGGACGAACTACGCTGGCAGAAGTTCATCGTCTTCTACGACATCGAGTACGGTACGTCACCCGATGAATGTCATATTTCACGTAGAGTTCCATGATATTCCGACATGGAATGTTGTCCGGACTGCCGATCGGTCGGTCGCACTGCAGCAGCAAGACTTTGTTCGGGAAGGCTTAGTCACACTGTATCTTAATGGAATCACATTAGGCCTCATGGATCTTCCAGCGTGATCGATACGCGCCAACAATGGAGCGCTTCATTTCGACTCCAACGTATCGGCTTTGATTTAAAGGGACGAGCGTCCGGCTGCTTAAGAACGGGAATGCTGCGGCTCAGTCCAGTGGATGTAACTTTATTTTGGTTCAGCGTCCCGTTTGAGCTGCGCCATACAGGAAAAGATGACACAATCATGGGCGTCCCAGTGAGCGAATATCGGTTCCACCTGGAACCAATCCACATATGGATAGATCTTAATATTGATTATTTAGAAGTCGACATAACCGGTCTAAATGTATCAACTGCAGCTTCAAAATCGCCAATCATACAATTGTTGGAACCATAAAGTGGATGAAGGGGCGGAGCTACACACAGGGCTGTGATTGGTAGAGAGTGAATGTTCACTTCATTCAGTGGGATGAGTGCTAGTAGTGTTTTATGCAAATGAAGCATTATGCAAATGTCTCTAATAGCTTAGCTTCATTTAGCGCCCCCTGGGGGTGGGGGATGGGGGTAGGGGTGCCCAGTACGTTGTCCATTGAATGTTTCGGGATGCAGAAATATCCAATTCTGTGAGACTGTTGGTGTTGAGGTAACCATGGCAACGCTGCAACGCCACGGTTGCCAGCAGCGTTTTGGAATTCTCTTTGAGGCGTCTGGAAGCCGAGAAGCCAGAAGAGAGAAGAGTTTGTTGTTTTTACCGGACTCCAACTTTTTCAGCCAAAGGATGACTGGCAGACGCTCTTTTCTTCTTCTTCAGTGGCGTCGTCGCCCCACACGGCCAACATGTGGCGCTGGGACACACGCTAATCTAAATGTCCGCCGTCGGCTTGGCGATGGAAGACGGCATTGTGGACGCTAGAAGTGGGGCTCCACCTAGGGGGGGCAGAGTGGGGGGTCGACATCAACGCCAGCCATTCATGTAGGATTCAACAGGATAGCAACATCCTTAGCCACCCGGAAGGCTGCCCTTTGACCTTTCACCCTACCCATGGCAGACTGATGGAGGCTGATTGGCTGGCTGAGGACTTGGATCATCATGGCTCCGATGCCAGCGTAGTATATTCATGTAATACTTGCAATAAGTAGTATAATAAATACATGGTTAATAGTAATTATTAGTTTAATTATAACAAATTATTAGAACATGCTAACTCCACATAGAGATGGCAGAGGGTGGAATTGAACCCTGGTCTCTCAGCTGTGAGGCCTGCGCGCAAACCACTCATTCGCCATGCAGCCCTAGAGTTTATATATTAATATATATTAATATAAAGAGTTTATATATTAATATATAGAGTTTATATATTAATATATAAACTCTTTATATTAATATATATTAATAAATTAGTTTATATATGAATATATAAAATGTATATATTCATATATTGAGTTTATATATGAATATATATTAATATTATTATATTATATTAATTTGACTAATTATATATGTGTATACATATGTAATTATTTATATATATGTTATTAGTTAATATGTTAATATAGTTAATTAATTAATATGTTATTAATTAATTAGTTATTAATTAACCAATGAATATGACTATATACGTTTTAATAATGAAACTAGTTAAATATAACAATAAAAATATGATATACTAAATAGTTATTTAAAAAAAAAATAAAATAAAAATAAAAAAAAAAAATATATATATATATACATGTAATAAATGCCAATTACTATGGTAGGTATTTTGATGAATGGCTACTGTTAATGCAATAATAAATGAATAGTTATTAGTTATGGTAGTATATAATAAATATAGTACACGTATAATTCCTATTAATTGAGTGTAGTAATATGTAAATAAAGAGGTCATATGTCCGACCATAGGTCTGAATGTCGGAGATGAACGGGTCATGTGACGCTGCGTGCCCCGATAGAGCTTAGCGTCGTGTTTGATTGTCTTTTGATGGCGTGTAAACGCCGGAACATCTCCTTTGTGTTTTTACGGCGTCCATCACATCTGCTAGCTGGTCCTGCCTTGGAAGAAGACCACACGTTGCACCAGTTGGTGGCACCAATCAGAAAGTGCTTGGGCGTGAAGCAGAAGGTCCAAAGTGTTTGAGGAGCGTTTGGCGAGCGTTTGGCGAGCGTTTGGCGACTCTCCGGTCCAAATGTTTGCGTTTGCAGCTTTCCACAACGCCGCCACGGCCATGAGTGAAATAACAATGAGGATGTTTCTCCACTGGAGATGTGGATGGATGGCGTGCCTGCAGGTGATCCATCTTCATGCCACTTCATAAATGCATTCAGCACGTATCTGGAGAGCGCGTTACAATGACATAGCGTCACGTTAACACGCAAGGACGGCGCCCGCTGCGGCGCTGCGGCCGCGCACGTTGATCGGGATCGCTTTAGATCAATGTCCTGTTGGCGAGCACGCGTGGACGACCTCGCGTGGCCGGAACTCGCTTCCTGTGTCGAGGTGAAGACTACGGACTAGACAGGAAGTCAATTAGCGGCGTGCTGGCCTTAATTGAAGCCTCGCAGAAAATTAAAGCGTACATGCATGTTATTCATACGACTGTATACATATGTATCTATATAAGACCATATATATACATTATATACAAGTTTTATTAACTCTTATAAACCCCATATCGGAAACCTTGTTGGGTGATATCACGTGACATCATAGTGATATCGTCCCTTGACATAATGGGGAATTATGGTGTGATATCAGCGCGATATCATAGCAACGGCAGCGTGGAGTCTGTATCGTGGTGTCATATCATCATGCGATCATCATGTGATATCAGAGCATAATATCAAAGTGATATCATTATAGCGTGACATCATAGTGTAATACCATAGCTTGAAATAGTGATATCAACTTGACATCGTAATGTGATATCATGGTGTGATAAGATCCTGTGATGTCACAGCATGATATCATAGTGTGGCATCATTGTGTAATATACTGAAATGTGTGATATCAAAATGTGACATCGCATTATGTCATAGTGTGACATCATAGAATAGTATCATAGCGTGATATCATCATGAGGCATCATATCATAGTTTGATATCATACGCCTGATACCATATGCCAACATTATGGCGTGGCATCATGGTGTGATATCACATTGTGATATCATAGCATAACGTCAGCATGAGGTGATGTCATCATAACCTGATATCATAGCACAACATTATGGCATGGCATCAATGTGATATCATATCATAGTTTGATATCATAGCCTGATACCATACGCCTGGCATCAAGATGTGATATCACATTGTGATATCATAGCATAATGTCAGCAGGAGGTGATGTCATCATAACATGATATCATAGCACAACATTATACCATGGCATCAATGTGATATCACCTCATAGTTTGATATCATAGCCTGATACCATGCGCCTGGCATCATGGTGTGATATCACATTGTGATATCATAGCATAACGTCAGTACGAGGTGATGTCATCATAACATGTTATCATAGCATAAACATTATGGCATGGCATCAACGTGATATCACATCATAGCTTATGATAGCGTAGTGTCAGCACGATACCATGATGTGACGTCTTCACACGGCATCATGACGTGATATCATAGCGTGACGTAATGATGATATCATCAGGCATCCGTGTCCACATGTCCTATACGTGGACGTGTGCAGTGGACACCCCTCCATGGCTCGTTTATGGCCTTGACCTTTAATTGAATGTTGGGCTTTACGAGGCGCCGCAAGCTAACGTGCCGCTAAAGTTCACACAGGTAATTCTTTGTTAATTGTGTTTGGATGCACCTATTGGGGGGGTCCCGGGGGGGGCCCGGGGGGGTTGATGAGGTTGGTGTTTGTTTAGCATCTGCGTTTAGACGACTGTTCCTCTTTCTTCCCGGAACATGTACCACTCCAAGTTCTTGTTGTTGCCATGACGACAAGACACAACAACAGCGTCCTCCGTCTTCGAGGAGCTCCTTTCAGCGTCTCCTTCAGTCCTCGTGACGTGTCTGTCAAGTGTGAGAGAGCATCACGTGGCCGCGTGACGGTCGGCTCGCCCACGCCGTTCTCACGCTCACACTCAGGCCGGAGACACCGCGACGTCTGCTTGATTGACAGGTTGACTCGTAGAAGACTGAGAGCGGAGACGACACGCAGCAGGTTAAAAAAAAACAACATCTTCTGTTTGTGTGTCACGGATGCCTAATCAGACCCGAAGCCGCCGTTTACGTTTGATTGACACCTGACACCTCATCATCTCAGACTCTGATCCTTGAAGAGAGCAGGACACCATCAGCCATCACAGCTTTTGGCGCTTTGATGCTTCACACTTTGGGGACATGTGGACAGAAGTATATGGACACCTCCCCCGAGGAGGATGTTTGGATCCATCTTGGGTATGGTTGGTCTTGGGACATCCACCCTGGGACATCCACCCTGGGACGTCCACCCTGGGACTTCCACCCTAGGACATCCACCATGGGACGTCTACCCTGGGACGTCCACCCTGGGACGTCCACCCTGACATCCACCCTGGGACGTCCACGCTAACCTCCACCCTGGGACGTCCACCCTGGGACATCCACCCTGGGACGTTCACGCTAATGTCCACCCTGGGGCGACCACCCTGGGGCGACCACCCTGAGACGTCCACCCTGGGACGTCCACCCTGGGACATCCACCCTAGGACATCCACCCTGGGACGTCCACACTGGGACGTCCATGCTAACTTCTACCCTGGGACAACCACCCTGGGACAACCACCCTGGGACATCCACCCTGGGACGTTCACGCTAATGTTCACCCTGGGACGTCCACCCTGGGACGTCCACCCTGGGATGTCCACCCTGAGACATCCACCCTGGGACGTCCACCCTGGGACGTCTAGGCTAATGTCCACCCTGGGACGTCCACGCTAACGTCCACACTGGGACGTCCACGCTAACGTCCACCCTGGGACGTCCACACTGGAACATCCACGCTGACATCCACCCTGGGACGACCATGCTAATGTCCACCCTGGGACGTCCATGCTAATGTCCACCCTGGGACGTCCACGCTGACATCCACCCTGGGACGTCCATGCTAATGTCCACCCTGGGACGTCCACGCTAATGTCCACCCTAGGACGTCCACGCTAATGTCCACCCTGGGACATCCACGCTGACATCCACACTGGCGTCCACGTGGTCTCCCGCGTGTCTTCCATCTTGAATGACGGAATAAATGAATAAAGAACGTCACCAGACGTGAAAAAGCCTCTCAGGGCGTTCGCCGCTCTTCCCCGCCGACGTTGACACAACGTGTTCCTTCCACCACGTCGCTCGTGTTCGTGTCTGCGACCGCCGATCGTTCCGCTCCGAAGGGCAGCGCGGCGACCGACTTTTCTAGAAATAGCAAACACACTCGCACTTTCATCTCTGGAGGGTCAGCCGGCGGTGGCGTCTGCTCGCTCGTTAGCGTCTCTCGTTAGCCAGGAAGACGCTCTCAAAGAGCAAACAAGGAAGTCAATTAAGGCCAATCAGAGACGGCGCCGCGCACCAGACGGACGAGCGGCGTGTTCTCCTCCGGCGCACGTGGCGTCGGATGGTGCCACCCGCCAGAACCGCGCCGGCACGCTGTTAGTTTGGCGTGGAAGTGTGGAGCCAGGAAGCCTTTTAATATTTCAAGCATCAAATTAGCTTTCGTGAAGATGCACGCTCCGCAAAAACATCAAACATAAATGAAGCCACGGCGCCACGCGCACACGGCGCCCCCTAGCACACAAGACGACAACTACACTGGAAGATTCCCTAACAATATCCACTGGAAAACGCTCGGTTTCAGAAGGCGTGGTGAAACTGGCCCTTTGTGATGTCACAGAGGGGCACACTTCCTTATATGGTCATAGTGAGGAAGCCCGTGTGACCAATCACAGAATAGTGGGCATGTCGCCCTTCAGCCGGGTTGATTTACGTCCCCCGCCAGCCACGCCGAGACACACGGTAAAGACGCCGATGCGAGGACGCGACGCGTCTCAGAGGAGCCGAACGTCCCGACCGCACCGCCTGCTTGCTAGCCGCCATTTATTAGCCGCGCCAAGGTGACGCTCAATGTTACACACACACACGGGATGTCAACGTCATGAAGTTATTATTCTCACCTGATTATTATTTATTATGAGGGCTCATCCTGTGTGGGTATCGATCCTATGACCTTCTGGTCGCCAGCCGGGACCTTGATGTTTGATTACGTGAAATAAATCTTTGAGCTGCATAATTAAAAGCCGTGGTCATGAATAAAGTTCTACATATATCTCCATTACTGGCGGATGCGGCTGGTGGACGCAGGACGCGACGCGGCACGCATCCGTGCGTTCGTCCTTTCACTGACGGACGTGTCGATTGTGGTTGCAGACATGCGAGGCCTTCAGGCGTTCCTGGACGAGACGTGTCGGCAGGGTCTGGAGGTGTCTGTCCAGCGGGTGGACAGGAACATCAGCAGAGTCTTCACCGAGCTCTTCACCTCCATGAGGACGGAGCAACTCAACCGCTACAGGGACACGCTGAGGAGAGCCATTCTGCTGGTCAGCCCCCACGCCGCCCACGCCTTCATACAGCAGGTACCGCTATATGTATACGTATATGTATACTTACATCCACGCCTCCATACAGCCATCCTTTATCACCCTTAATTGCTTCCGTGTGGTATGATTTATTCTTTAAAAATGGAAAAACCTTTACGACCTTCTAAATGGGATTTTTAACATGATTAGAGCCCTCTAGACATGACATAACACCCCTATAGTCACCTTTACACCCCTTTTACCCAATATATTACACATAATTAGAGAAAATACGACATATAAGACATAAAAAAACTGTTTACGACCTTATAAATGTGGTTCTTAACATTATTAAAAGCCTCTCAACATTAAATAACACCCCTATAGTCACCTTTACACTCATATTACCCAATATATTACACATAATAAGAGAAAATAAGACATAGAAAACCTGTTTACGACCTTATAAATGTGGTTCATAACATTATTAGAGCCCTCCCGACCTGAAATAACACCCCTATAGTCACCTTTACACTCATATTACCCAATATGTTACACATAATAAGAGAAAATAAGACATATAAGACATAAAAAACCTGTTTACGACCTTTTAAATGTGGTTCTTAACATTAGAGCCCTCTCAACATGAAATAACACCCCTATAGTCACCTTTACACTCATATTACCCAATATATTACACATAATAAGAGAAAATAAGACATAGAAAACCTGTTTACTACCTTATAAATGTGGTTCATAACATTATTAGAGCCCTCCCGACCTGAAATAACACCCCTATAGTCACCTTTACACTCCTATTACCCAATATGTTACACATAATAAGAGAAAATAAGACATATAAGACATAAAAAACCTGTTTACGACCTTTTAAATGTGGTTCTTAACATTAGAGCCCTCTCAACATGAAATAACACCCCTATAGTCACCTTTTCACTCCTATTACCCAATATATTATACATAATAAGAGAAAATAAAACGTATAAGACATATAAAACCTGTTTACTACCTATTAAATGTGTTTCTTAACATTAATAGAGCCCTCTCGGCATGAAATAACACCCCTATAGTCACCTTTACACGCCTATTACCCAATATATTATACATAATAAGAGAAAAT
Source organism: Doryrhamphus excisus (assembly GCF_030265055.1). Taxonomy (NCBI): domain Eukaryota; kingdom Metazoa; phylum Chordata; class Actinopteri; order Syngnathiformes; family Syngnathidae; genus Doryrhamphus; species Doryrhamphus excisus. The sequence continues at coordinate 16,481,994 of NC_080468.1, forward strand.
AAAATGTATAAGACATAAAAGACCTGTTTACTACCTTTTATATGTGGTTCCTAACATTATTAGAGCCCTCTTGACCTGAAATAACACCCTATAGTCACCTTTACACTCCTATTACCCAATATGTTACACATAATAAGAGAAAATAAGACATATAAGACATAAAAAACCTGTTTACGACCTTTTAAATGTGGTTCTTAACATTATTAGAGCCCTTTCGACATGAAATAACACCCCTATAGTCACCTTTACACTCCTATTACCCAATATAGTACCCATAAAAAGAGAAAATAAGACGTATAACACATAAAAAACCTGTCTAGGACCTTTTAAATGTGGTTCTTAACATTATTAGAGCCCTCTCGGCATGAAATAACACCCCTATAGTCACCTTTACACTCCTATTACCCAATATAGTAGACATAATAAGAGAAAATAAGACGTATTAGACATAAAAAACCTGTTTACGACCTTGTGAATGTGGTTGTTAAAATTATTAGAAGCCCTCCCCACATATCATCACAACATGTCTTTGAATTTGACTTCATTTCACCGTCTTTTATGCTTGAAAATGCTTGTCGGGAAAAATATGTAGCGTGTGCTTTCATATGCATATTTCTGGACTAATACTTGTGGAAGGCTGTAGTTAACCACAACACCGCAGAGAGCGGGGATGTGACTTTACTTCCTTCATGAGTGTGCACATCATGCCGTGCGTGTGTGTGTGTGCGTGTGAAAACATGTGCTTTTTAATCTGCAACAACAACACGAGCAGCACACGTGTTGATGAGATGCACGGATGCTTCTTCATTGGGTGGACACGCTCATGGCTGGCATGTCACCTCTGGCTGGGCGTGTGCGCTAAGGTGAGAAGGGCTCGTGACCTCCACAAATGGCGGCGCTGCTGACCGTGTCCAGCGTCTCAAGAGGCCAGTCAGGCGTGGAAACGCTGCTCATTAGCTTCCTGTGTGGGGGGCAGAGTCACTTCATAACACACGTATGAAATAAACACCCAACACAACACATGCTAGCCACATCGTCTGTGTGGGAGTGGGGAGTGGGGGGGTGGTGGTTTTATCGGAACCAGCCACTGCGATGACTGTGATGAGCATGGATATTTAAATGTGAAGTGACTTTTTTGGGCCTGTCAGTCACCGAGTGTGAAGTGAAGCTAGCAGCAGCGGGAACGTGAGCAGGAAGCAGTGATTTATTTAGGAGATGCATTCAGGGTACAAATCACACATTTATCTTTCATGGCCTCTAAAAAGGGGCCTCATCCACGGCTTCTTCAGCCGCTTCATCCATTGCTGAAAATGCTCATGCATTAGCATGCTGCTAATTTGGCCCTCTTCATTTATTCATTGAATTGTTAAGTAACGTTATTTAGTAATAATGTCAATTCAATAATAATAACCGTAATTCATTGATGTAAAACTTATATTTAAGGACAAAAAGTTTTCCAGTGTGGGCCACATCGTGATGCAACTTTGACATGATGTATATTTAAAAAAAAAACGGCGAAATAACGAAATAACACCCCTATAGTCACCTTTACACTCATATTACCCAATATATTACACATAATAAGAGAAAATAAGACATATAAAACCTGTTTACGACCTTTTAAATGTGGTTCTTAACATGATTAGAGCCCTCCCGACCTGAAATAACACCCCTATAGTCACCTTTACACTCATATTACCCAATATGTTACACATAATAAGAGACAATAAGACATATACAACCTGTTTACGACCTTTTAAATGTGGTTCTTAACATTATTAGAGCCCTCTTGACATGAAATAACACCCCTACAGCCACATTTACACTCTTATTACCCAATATATTACACATAATAAGAGAAAATAAGACGTATAAGACATAAAAAAACCTGCTTACGACCTTGTAAATGTGGTTCTTAACATTATCAGAGCCCTCTTGACCTGAAATAACACCCCTATAGTCACCTTTGCACTCCTGTTACCCAGTATATTACACATAATAAGAGAAAATAAGACGTATAAGACATAAACAAAACTGTTTACGACCTTGTAAATGTGGTTCTTAACATTATTAGAGCCCTCTTGACCTGAAATAACACCCCTACAGTCAACTCTACAGGCATCTCACTTTTGTCATATTGGTGAAAAAGCCTACGGTATTATTAATATCACTTTCTTGTAGCTTATTTAAACTTTAAAATAATATTCATACATTTTCTTTATTGCCATTATATTTTGGCTTTATTTGCCTCATATGATAAAACTTCCCCCAACCTATTTTCCTCGTAATATTACTTTAAAAAATATTTATACTCTACGCTACTGAAACTGATTTTTTTGTCATAATATTCTGAATTTATTCCTGCAATATGACCACTTTTTCCCTAATGGTTAGATTTTATTCCCGTAATATTACAGTTTATTTTTTACATTTCTGCCGCGGTTCTTATTTTTACAAATATTCCAACTATTTAAACTTTCTTCTTGTAATTTTTCTTCTCATAATTATAACTTTATTCATACATATTTGACTTTATTCTCATAATATTATAACTTTTTCCGCTGCCTAATTTTCTAAAAATTACAACTTTATTCCTTATTGTCTCTCATGACATTGCGTCTTTTTTAAAAAAAAAAAAACAAACTTCAGAATTTTAAGACAAAAAATTTTAATTTTCTGATTTTGACATTAATTATTTTCATTTGACTAAATTAATTTAATTTGCTTTGTTGGCAATTTTTTTGTATAAAAAATAAAGTAAATAACAATCTCTGTGAGTTTAATATATAAGTATGGTACGCATCCCTAGTTCTAGCTAGCTAGCACAAGACAGCGTTTAGCGTTTAGCACAAGATGCTGTTTAGTGTCGTGTCAATAAAGTTGATTGAGTCCTGCAGCAGTGTGACCTTATCATCTTTGACTTTGCTCCTAAAAGTCATGTGACTAGCATTAGCTATCAACAAAGAATGACAACGTCTCTCTCTCTCACACACACACACACACACACACACACACACACACACCCGAGGTGATTAGAGCCACCCTAATGACGGACTAATTGTTGCGTTAATGATGATTGCCGCTGATCTCAGACCTGCCACTCATTGCTCTCTGGCTTCAGCGGGCACGGTGTCAGTTAGCATGCTAGCCACTTAGCAGCATGAAGGTCAATTGTGTAAATATTCATCATACATAAATAAGAATCCTTCACCGGGTAATCAAATCTACGACTGCTTCGCACAAGAAGGTCTTGTTTTAATGCGTTTGTCCACACCTGCAACAGGAAGCTAGCATTAGCACGCCGGAGGATGGGTCCGTTTTTAAACACACACACACGTGCACGCACACACACTCCATGACAAAACCGCTAATTGTGTCATTTTTCAGCCTCATGTTGGCGTTAGCGGCGGCCATTAATCTGGCTAATGGAGACCTAGTGAGTGGAATGCTCCTTCAGACGTTCCTCCTCTTTTCTTGGCAACGGATGCCAAAAAAAAAACACCTGCTTTTTCTGATTTTCACTCATTTACCAGCTTGGAAAAAGCCCTTGAACGCATCAACGACATTTTAGGTCTGCTTTTGGCACACGAGCATCAACGTAGCGTTAGCGCCACCCTGCTACCCCCCCGTCCCTTCACTGCGTATCAACAAAGTTAATGACGGTGCGAGTGGATACACACACACACACACCTACACACACACGCATACACACACACAGATGGTGTCAAGTTCTACCACAGAGGCCATTTTGGCCGTGTGGGGCCATTGACTACTCCTGTGGCCATATTGTTTGGGAGAATCATTCAGCCACTCAGGCACCATCATGGCTGACACACACACACACAAACACACACACACACACATACACAGGAGAGTGTTAGGAGAGGAGAAGATGCCTCAGGATGTAGTAGAGACACACAAACATGGCCTTGCATACTAAAATACAGGAAGCTGCATCATTGAGCCGCATTACTAGCAACACATGCTCTTTCATCTCAGACCTCGTTTTTTGTTATTAATTTGTAATAAAATCTTTGACAAAAACTGAAACCAAAGCAAATTTTTCCGCCAGGAAAGAATATCAATCCAATTATTCCATCCCAGACACAGAACCACCTTCTAAATACGGTTCTTAACTATTTTTTGATATACAGTAGTAGACATAATAAGACAACATAAGACATACAGGACATAGAAAACCTGTTTACGACCTTCTAACGTTATTTTACAACATGTTCATGTTGGGATCAAGAACGTCAAGAACCTTCAAATTTGTCCTTCACTGAATGGCTAATAGAAGCTAACATGAGGAGCTAGCCCACCTCAGTCCAGGAACTGGAGAGCCTGTGGAGACCACGAAGGAATTTATCTTCCACTGGACAGACGTTGGTGTTATCTTGGCCATGTCCATCTATACTGCATTTTTGGAATATTGCTTTCCGTTATCAGGAATAATACGAGTATAGATTATTCCAATGATAAGAAAATGACTTATATCGGTAGAAATGATAAACGTAAACAAGCCGAGTTGGTGACATCGGGCCGTAGTAGATATCATCTTCCTCAATGGCCAGCACGGCCATTACAGTTTGGGGAAGGTTTATAGCATATAGCATATAGTGTGCAAAGGCTGATGTCCTATTAGAAAGTTAGCCAGATTGTTACCAATAAATGTATGTGCTTTACCATTTCAGATAAGTGTATTTCATTCTTAAGGTTTCTAGCTTTTTATACAAGACTTAGATATCATATCGTTTTGATATCGTCATATCGTGATACGTCCCCAAAATATGGTGATGCTAAGGTACAGTATGCTAAGGTCCATATTGCAGAAGCATACTGTTCAATCATTCATTCATTTTCTACCTCACGAGGGTCGCGGGGGTGCTGGAGCCTATCCCAGATGTCTTCGGCGAGAGGCGGGGTACACCGCCAATCACAGGGCACATACAGTGAAGAAAATAAGTATTTGAACACCCTGCTATTTTGCTATTTCTCCCACTTAGAAATCATGGAGGGGTCTGAAATTTTCATCGTAGGTGCATGTCCACTGTGAGAGAGATAAACTAAAAAGAAAAATCCAGAAATCACAATGCATGATTTTTTAACAATTTATTTGTGTGATACAGCTGCAAATAAGTATTTGAACACCTGTGTATCATCTAGAATTCTGACCCTGAAAGACCTGTTAGTCTGCCCATTAGAAGTCCACCTGCACTCCATGTATCATCCTGAATCAGATGCACCTGGTTGAGGTCGTTAGCTGCATAAAGACACCTGTCCACCCCATACAATCAGTAAGACTTTAACTTGTAACATGGCGAAGACCAAAGAGCTGTCCAAAGACACCAGAGACAAAATTGTACACCTCCACAAGGCTGGAAAGGGCTACGGAGCAATTACCAAGCAGCTTGGTGAAAAAAGGTCCACTGTTGGAGCTATCATTAGAAAATGGAAGAAGCTAAACATGACGGTCAATCTCAATCGGAGTGGAGCCCCATGCAAGATATCACCTCGTGGGGTCTCAATGATTCTAAGAAAGGTGAGGAATCAGCCCAGAACTACACGACAGGACTTGGTCAATGACCTGAAAAGAGCTGGGACCACCGTTTCCAAGGTTACTGTAGGTAATACACTAAGACGTCATGATGTGAAATCATGCATGGCACGAAAGGTTCCCCTGCTTAAACCAGCACATGGTGTTCAAATACTTATTAGCAGCTGTATCACACAAATAAATTGTTAAAAAAATCATGCATTGTGATTTCTGGATTTTTCTTTTTAGTTTATCTCTCTCACAGTGGACATGCACCTACGATGAAAATTTCAGACCCCTCCATGATTTCTAAGTGGGAGAAATAGCAAAATAGCAGGGTGTTCAAATACTTATTTTCTTCACTGTATAGACAAACAACCATTCACACTCACATTCATACCTGTGGACAATTTGGAGTCGCTAATTAACCTAGCATGTTTTTGGAATGTGGGAGGAAACTGGAATACCTGGAGAAAACCCACGCATGCACGGGGAGAACATGCAAACTCCACACAGAGATGGCCGAGGGTGGAATTGAACCCTGGTCTCCTAGCTGTGAGGTCTGCGCGCTAACCACTTGACGGCAGTGCAGCCCTTTTTTTTAAGCCAGATGTTCAAAATACATGTTTAGCGTTCATAACTGTTATGTGTTAAGTTGCTGTGTGATGATTATGGCCACGTTCAGTCTTTTTCGATGTCTCGAAAACAATTGAGTTTTGTTTTGGCTGTTTGTTTCTAGCTGTGAGGTCTGTGAATGCGCGAGGAGAACATGCAAACTCCACACAGAGATGGCCCGAGGGTGGAATTGAACCCTGGTCTCCTAGCTGTGAGGTCTGCGCGCTAACCACTTGACGGCAGTGCAGCCCTTTTTTTTAAAGCCAGATGTTCAAAATACATGTTTAGCGTTCATAACTGTTATGTGTTAAGCTGCTGTGTGATGAATATGGCCACGTTCAGGCCACGTTCATGGCCACTCAAAACAATTGAGTTTTGTTTTGACTGTTTGTTTCTAGCTGTGAGGTCTGTGAATGCTGAGAACATGCAAACTCCACACAGAGATGGCCGAGGGTGGAATTGAACCCCGGTCCCCCAGTTGTGAGGTCTACGCGCTAAACACTCGACCGCCGTGCCGTCCCGAAGCATACTTGATATGGAACATATGAACAAATAAAAGAAAAAAACTAATAGCAAGGCAACAGGTGGCGCTACAAACTTGGAGCACGCCATCAGAACTTCGAATGGCGTCGTCGGCGATTTGGTAATAATGACATCACACTGCAGCAAAGGAAGCGTGTTCGCTTTTGTCAACGTTTCATTACATGGATGGATGGGAAAAGTGTGTTTCCACAGGTGTGTGTGTGTGTGACTGACAATGAAGGCAGTGTGCTGAATATGTAATATGACCACCCCCACTCTCCCACCCCCACCCCCCGCCCCCACTGGACCACATCACATCCTCCACTTTGAACGCAGAAGCAGAAATAAAAAAGCACTTTTTAAAGCAAACACATAAAAAGCCTTTTTCATGCGCTAAGGCTTCCTACCCGGGTTCCTATGCTAAACAACCCGCGGTGAAGACACACCAAGCACAGGACCTCCTAAGTCACTGGTACTCTACACAGAACTCATAAAGTACTCATAAAATACCCTCATAAAGACATGAAACACCTTACTTTCATCCCTGTGGTTGCCTGCCAGCATTTACACCTTCTTCACGTTTCCTCTAGTCTGGAAGGATAACACCCCCCCCCCGCCCCCACGTCTCCTTGTAACTGCGCACCGAATCCATGACCCTCGAGCATGGCATCATCTTCATCCTTCATCACGGTCACGACAGAGAGAGCAGAGAATATGGGTGGGCGTCTTTTAGATCACTTCCACCGCGACGGCTTTCCTTTTCTTTGGCGCACGCTTATTTTCCTGCCTATCCCGAGACGGGGGGGGGGGCACACACCACAATAAATAGTTCTCTGAAGAATCTGGTCTTGATGACCCAGTTTTTGTTTATGGGCGCATAACCACGCAGCGTCCGAACGCAACACGATGTAAAACGAGCACCACCTGTGTAGCTAGCATGAATGTATGTAAGACATAGGCTGTGTTTGAAGCCGAATACTAAATACTACATACTTCCATACTGCATTCTGCATACTGCATACTGCATACTGCATACTGCATACTGCATACTTTATTCCCCTCATATTTTGACTTTATTCTCGAAACATTATAACTTTTTCTGCAGCCTAATTTTCAAAAAATTATATTTTTGTTTTAGTCCTTATTCCTTATTGTCTCTCATAATATTACGTCTTTTTAAAAAATAACTTTTTTCAAAAGTCAGAATGTTAAGACATTTTTTTTGTAATCTAACAAGTAATTTTATGAGAAAATTAAAATTATTAAAATTAGTTAGTGGCTGTGGCTTAGTTATAAATTATCCGATAGCAAATATAATCTACAATAAATTGTGTGTAAAATGAGTAAATTCTGATATTAATTAATTTCATTTGATGAAATGTATTTAATTTGTTTTGTTGGCAATTTATTGCAATAAAAAATAAAATAAATAACAATGTCTGTGAATTTAATATATCATAAATGACATTGAATTAACAAAGTATGGTAAGCATCCCTAGTCCTAGCTAGCTAGCACAAGCTAGCGTTAGCTGGCTAGCTGATGCTGTTTAGTTTACACTCGCTCTAAACTCGAACTGGAACGATTTTTTTTTTAAATCAGGCAAGAAAGTGGACGTTTAGATCCGGAGTGTGCCATTTATTTGTCCAAATATCAACCGTTTACAATTTAGTTCGGACGAATTTGGCAAAATTTAAGCTAGCCGAAATTTCACAAAATAAAACACCCCCTTACTTTTCTCATACAAAAAAAAACATAGTGATAAATCACTGCTTTTACTTTGAAAAAAAGAAGCCAACCAACTCGTAATACATCCTGCTTTACACCGCAGTTTGGTCCATTTTTTTGACGCGGCGTTGCATCCTGGGTAATTTAAGTGTGAGTAGTAAGCTGATGATACATGCTCAACATTTCTGGCGAATGCAGTATACATCGGGGAACTTTTTGTATACTCAAAAATCGCATACTACCAGTGTAGCCACACTGCATACTCAAATATTAGAGTAGTAGGTAAGTATGCGGTTTCGAGCACAGCCATAGTGTACATACGTACGTACGTACCCTCCATCATGTGTGTAATAGAGTCTTGTTTTTGTGTGTGTGCAGGCGGTGGAGACCAACCTGGCGTCCAAAGACAGTCACTGGGTGTTTGTTAACGAGGTACGTGGAATACTTCACTAATACTTCCATCAACAAATTGTACTCGGCGATTCTGTTGGCTGATCTCCCACACTGTGATGAAGGTCTTTCTGTTTTCTGTGCGTTCTAAAGATACACAAACAGATAAAAAGAGATAAGAATTCACTTAATGGGACAAATATCCTCCATTTACATATCATGTGACCTGCATATGAACCGAGCGACATTGTTATTATTATTATTATTGTTATTTACATTGTTACATCGAAGAACTACATTGCTGGCATAGTGACACACCTTGCCACACCACACCGGCTAGCTCAGGGGTGGGCAAACTTTTTGACTCGCGGGCCGCATTAATTTAACAAAATTGACAGGGGGGATTATGTAGTATTTTACACGTAACAGTCCATTTTTACACCTATATTTTTACACATATTTTACATGTAAAAGTGTCATGCAATCTGCTATATGTGCACTTTGAAATCATTTATTTGATGTAAAGTGTGTTATAAATGTATTATTATTATTATTATTATTATTGTTATTTTTATTAGAATTATTATTATTATTAGTTATAGTAATGTTATTATATTATTATTATTATTTTGTTAATAATAATAATATTACTACCATTATTATATTAATATTATTAACAACAATATTAATATAATAGTAGTATTATTATCATTATTGACAACATCATTATTATTATTATTATTATTATTATTATTATTATTATTATTATTATTATTATTATTATTATTATTATTATTATTATTATTATTATTATTATTACTATTATTACTATTATTACTATTATTGTGCTTGTGTTCCTTTTTCCAGGAGTATTTTGTAAACAACAGACCACATCAAATAACGAAATTGATAAAGCAGCTACCTCAACCATCAAAAAGTTGGCCCAAGCCACGATGCCAGGTTATGTGTTGAGTTTAAATGAAATACTTTGGAAAAAACAGGCGGGCCATATTGAAACACTTGGCGGGCCGGATGTGGCCCCCGGGCCATAGTTTGCCCACCCCTGGGCTAGCTACTAGCCGGCTAGCGCTCACAATGCCTCAAGCCACTAGCGGAAATAAAGCTACATATTGGACCTGCCGCCGCCATCAACAGCATTATTTATTTACTCGGTATGATTTATTGTACGGTGGACGAGTGGGTACTATGTTGGTCTCACAGTTGGAATCTCCATTTGAGCATCCCCGTGTGTGTGTGGCTTTCGTCGGGAACCATGCACGTTAGGCTAGTCGGAGTCTTCACATTAGGGGTGGGAATGCTTGCCTGCAATCCAGTATGCTGTGCTGTGATTGGCCGCTGATTGTCACGAGAACAAGCGTCAGCTATAGAAGATAGATGGATATGAGCAACATATTCCATGTTGCTCATTGGTCGACTGTCCTCCCGTTCCACTCCTGTTGAAGCGGGCGTGTCCAAACCTTTTACTGGTGCGCGTTTTAGCGTAGCTCGCCACGAAGACCTCGTGTAAAGATGGTGTCGCCGCGTCTCTTTGAGGCGCTAATGAGGTGATGAGCTGACAACAAGCGAGGTTACTTCAGCGGCGTATCGGGCAGCTCATCCATCAACGCTGCCGCCGCCCTGCTGTCACGGACAGGAAGAGGTCAACGCCTCTCTGACAAACTATTAATGAATGAACTCCACACGCGTCACAAATACATACCGGTATGTATTTATACACAACTATATTATACATACGTATATATATATATATGTTTTATATATACGTTAAAGTCCTTGAAGCTCCTCTTCATCAAAACGAGCGAGCCAAGCCAGGAGTTTCTGGGATCTGGGGGTCGTTGATGAAGTCATGGCGGTGATTTAAAGTGACGGCGCGTGTAGTTCATGTTACACACGTTACAACATCAATGTATGGATTTTCAGATAGCGGCTTCTTTTATAGAGCACTTAGTCACGCCGTGGACCGTGACAGGAATCCATATTTACATTCCAATGGCCGTGCTCCAGCGGACAAAAGTATTGGTGCACGGACAGGAAGTGGAAAATGAAGGAACACGCGACTGATTGATTGCATATTCAGCGTAAAATAACGTGATGATAAAGCATCGTTCGTGTGTTTGTGGTGTCTTGATTTTTAAGCATCTTGTCAGGATTCTGGCAAGAGAGGCGGCCGGGATGCTCCATATTTATGGAATCATGTGATCACATGATTCCTGGTTGCAGTAGTGGTATGTTGAAAAGCGTTGTTTTTTTCGTAAGAAGCTATTTATACATTTATGTATTTTTGTCTCCTGAAGTTCAAAGCTGTTTGTTTGACATGCCGTCGTTAAGCGTTATATGTTCATATCAAACACAACCAAAAAAATCACTTTCTCACGCAGGGCCATGTACGTAGGTTTGGATTATTTCCACTGTACCAAACAAAATCATCTTCCCCCTCAAAAAGCCTCAAAATCGTTTTAAATTCACAGCTCATGTGTGCGGTTGAAAAATAAGGCACATGACTTTTCTTATATAATTGTCATAATATCATAACCAGCGTTGGGCACGTTACTTTAAAAAAGTAATTAGTTAGAGTTACTAGTTACTTCTCAAAAAAAGAGTTACTCCACTTCAAAAGTAACTAGTTACCAGTAAAAAAAATTCCGGGACATTCATTCATTCATTCATTTTCTACCACTTTTTCCTCACGATGGTCGCCGGGGTGCTGGAGCCTATCCCAGCTGTCTTCGGGCGAGAGGCGGGGTACACCCTGGACCGGTCGCCAGCCAATCACAGGGCACATATAGACAAACAACCATTTACACTCGCATTCATACCTATGGACAATTTGGAGTCGCTAATTAACCTAGCATGTTTTTTTGGAATGTGGGAGGAAACCGGAGTATGGAGGACCAAAACTGCCAAAATAATAAATAAATAAATAAATAAAAGTGAAAATAAAAACAAAAATGAAAAAAAAATCCAAAAATTAAATACACAAAAATAAATATGAATGGAAATAAAAACAAAAATAAAAATATATACATAAATAAATAAATAAAAGCAAAAATAAATACAAAAATAAAAAACAAGATTCAAAAAATTAAAAATAAATGCAAAAATAAATGTAGAAATAAATACAAAAATAAATATATAAATAGAATTACATATCAATAAATAAATAAAAGCACTCTGCTCTCATATGTATTTATTTCATGCTGCAGACAATGTCAGCTTGAAATGCAGAAGGAAAAACTATTCAAATGAGGGGGCGGTCCTAAGTGTGTCTTGGGTTGAACTGTTCGCCTATTGGTTGATCGACATGTGAGTCACTTTTATTTATTTATTTATTTATTATTTTGGCAGTTTTGGTCCTCCATACCGGAGTACCCGGAGAAAACCCACGCATGCACGGGGAGAACATGCAAACTCCACACAGAGATGGCCCAGGGTGGAATTGAACACTGGTCTCCTAGCTGTGAGGTCTGCGCGCTAACCACTCGACCGCCGTGATTTCCGGGACATAATGTACATTTTACCTTTGACATCAACAAGGTTAATGTAGCGTCTGTACTTCCATTTGGCAAACGCTGTTTGGACGTGCTCTAAACACCCGCCCACCCAAGATCTCTGATTGGCCGAAAACGCAATCTTACTAAAACCTTAGCCCAGGGGTCTCAAACTCAATTTACCTGGGGGCCACTGGAGCTAGGGTCTGGGCAAGGCTGGGCTGCATCAGGTTTTCCAAAAAAAAAAAAAAAAACACACATTTATTAAAAACAGAAAAATATACAAACTTTTTCAGTGCTTTGGTTCCGATTTTCTACAATAAAAGCTCTGATAAAACATTCCACTGTTCTCAAATATCTTCATTTTTATTTTTCTACACAAAATAAGATGAAAAATAAATAAACAAACCAAGAATAAAGAAAATCAAACAGTAATAAATAAATAAATATAATAATAAATCAGCAAATAATAAAAACTTAAGAAACCACATATAGTTGGTGGGTAGACAAATGATTTTTTTCAGATTAAAATGAACAAAGCATTATTAGAGCCCTGTAGACATGACAAAACACGACTATAGTCACATTTATACTCTTTTTATTTACAACATATTGCGCAACTGCAGGGTCTTGAGACACATGCTAACTCGCAAACTAGAGAGCTTAGCGACCTAAACGGTAGCCTTCAAGTTTCCTTTCAACTTAAATAGCCAAAAACGTACCACTTCCACACGGATAGGGAGGATAACTATTAACAGTTATTTAACCTTTAACATGAACATTAATCAAACGTAATAATTTTTTCTGGGTACATGATACCATACAGAATCCATATCAAACTTGCGCGGGCCGCACTAACATTAAACTTTCATATCAAGGCGGGGGCCTCAAACTAGTGTCCTGCGGGCCACATTGTGCAGGGGTAGGGGGTACATGGTAGGGTACGTGACGGGAAAGTTTTTGGGCCACTATCTGGTGTGTGCGTGTGTTTGTTTTGTGTTTGTGTAAAAAGCCGACGTCCTCCACAGGAAATCAGCGACGCAGAGATCCTGGATCTGACCCACAGCGCGCTGGGCCGCATGACGGTCATCAGGCAGATCTTCCCGCTGTGGAAGGACAGCGGCGCTCGCTGTCTGCGACACAACCACCGCATCTCGTCGCTGCTGTGCGACCCTCAGGAGGGATACCTGCAGAACCTGGAGGTAAAGATAGCATCTTTGTGTCTCGGGAAGATATCCTCGTCCGTGTAAGAGCACAAATCAGTCATCCGCATCCATAAATTCATGAGCGCGTCCCCAGAGGCCGACGCCCACACTCGGAAGCTGGCGGAATATGCTGAACAATAAACACAAAACAACTCCAAACCAAACCTGATGTTCTGGAACACCTCGCCACCAGCAGAGCTAGACCTGCAGGAACTTGTGTAATCCTGTCTGATCCTGATCCTGGTCCTAGGCATGCCAGGACCCCAAACCACGGCCCCCCCAAGGTTTCTGGCACGGTAACCATTGGTCCAGCCCAAAATTATATTTTAATTCATGAATAGGAACATGTTTGTAACTATAAAACTTAATAACGCAGAACGCTGCCCCCTCTGGAAACATGAAATATTGTAACTGTCAATGGCTATAAACCAAAGGGTGTGTATTAATGTGTATTAATAATTCATGTAAGTGTGTACATAATCAGGAAGCGCCTTAACTACGGAACTACGGAACATTGTAAACCGCAGAAAGTACAGTAAACCTCGGATATATCGGATTCAATTGTTCCCACTGGTTTTGTCCGATATAAGCGAAATCCGTTATATGCGTATACCGGAAAATGTCCGTTTTACGCATATATTTATATCCGGTATATGCGTAAATCGGATTTTATCCGTTATAAAAAGGCACTTCCTTGACTATGTTTCCAATGTACCTGGACGCGCAGGCAACGCTGCAAACGCTGCAAATGACGTCGTATAGCGGCCTGTCACGATTCGGCGAATCGGAGCGCCACGATGCGGCCATCCGATATATGCGAGGGAAATTTAATGGAAATGCATTGGAACGGGACTGAAGATTTTGTCCGAAATAGGCGAAATCCGTTATAAAAAATCCAATATATGCAATGAATTTTTATTGGAAATGCATTACAGAAAAATCGTTTCTTTTTTATCTGTCCGTTGTGAGCGAATTTCCGATATATCCGAGTCCGATATATCCGAGGTTTACTGTATTAACAATTTATGGTAGTGTAAACATAATCAAAAAACGTTATAACCAGGAGTATATGTATGCAAATATTCAAACTACGAAACATCATAAACCGTAAACTGTGCTAATGATTTACGGGAGTGCGTGTATAATCACAAACGTCATAACCATGTGACTTCGATAAGTCGTAAATCAAGTTAAGCGTGAATCATTTACGGGAGTGCGTACGGAATCAGGAAACGATCATTTATGGGCGTAATCAGTAAACGTCATAACGACAAAATGTCGCTAACTGAGAACCACCTTTGTTACGAAAATCGTGGGAGTATATGTATGTAACCCGTATGTAACTACGAAACGGGACCATCTGTATTAGTAATGTATGGGAGTGGGTGCATAATCATAAACAGGGGTGTTTTTAGTCATTTGGGGGCCCCAAATGGGGCCACGTGGGGGCCTCAACATCTGTCTATTTAAAATTTAGGACAAATTTTTACTGCTTTTGAAATCAGTTCCAGTTATCTGTCAACTTAAGTTGCTAGTTACATAGCCATGGTTCCACCCCCCCCCCCCCCCAAAAAAAAAAGCATCGCCCTCAGCTTCATCTACCGCATTCTCCTCAGTTTGTGTTGACGTTTGTTGTGCCAAGGACACTAGAGTTGTTGAATGGAACAGCAGAATACCCATGGAGCGGAAAGTCCGCCATGATGGTGAGCAAGGGAGGTAGGCGGGGCTAAGCTAACAATAGTGAACAATGTATTCACCAGCTGTTAGAGGCTAGTATGTTATTTACTCAACACAGTGAATATAAAATCCATTGACCTACATGTAGACGTGACCTTTTAACCCCGCCCCCTCCGCCCCACGCAGGTGTCCAACCTCTACCTGTACGACAGCGTGCTGATGCTGGCCAACGCCTTCTACAGGAAGCTGGAGGACAGGAAGTGGCACAGCATGGCCAGCCTCAACTGCATCAGGAAGTCCACCAAGCCCTGGAACGGAGGCTGGTCCATGCTGGAGACCATCCAGAAGGTAGGCCACTTGCGTTTGTGTTTAGAAAGCTGTCAAAGCGTGGAAAAGCGAAGGTACGAATCCAGGAAGTTGAACTCTAATAAAAGCTCTTTGACTTTACAGCCGCCTGCGTTTTATTGCTTCCTTCAGCAGTTATGAAGCTAATGTTTCCGCTCAGCAGTAAATTGTCTTCATGCAGGTTAGCCTATTTTTTTCAGGACGCTAATCATTAGCTCCGGAGAACATTAGACGTGAACATTTATTATGCGAATGATTGCTTAAACCGGCGCTGCAGATGTCTGTTTAATGATGTTAAATGATTAAAGTTGAGTAAAATTGTGTTTTTTTTTAGCCCAACCTGTTTTTTTGGGGGTGTTTTTGCTAGTAAATGAAAAAAGAGCTAGCATCTATCAGCGCTTTGCTATGACGACTGACTGGAGGCAATCGGAAGCCAAACATTTGCTAGCATTTATTTCCCAGCGCTGACAGCCGCCGCGACCTTTGCCGCTGACAGAGGAAGGTTTTTTTAGTTTGCCGCTGACGCGCTGTCGTCTGCGTTGCTACATGAGCTAATGGAAGCCGTGAAATGTCATTTCATCCGTGGCCTTTCAGCTAAACAACGCTCGCTGCCGGCTGCAAAATCACCAAGCTAATACCTTCGGCGTTTCAAAGTGTTGATCAGTGAAGGAGGTTGCGTTTGATGTCTGACGTTGGCGCGACAATCGGTGCCATTTACATCCACGTCCATGACAACACAACTGAAAACTAAATTCATTCATTCATTCATTTTCTACCGCTTTTCCTCACGAGGGTCGCGGGGGTGCTGGAGCCTATCCCAGCTGTCTTGGTGCGAGAGGCGGGGTACACCCTGGACTGGTCGCCAGCCAATCACAGGGCACATATAGACAAACAACCATTCACACTCACATTCATACCTATGGACAATTTGGAGTCGTAAATTAACCTAGCATGGTTTTGGAATGTGGGAGGAAACCGGAGTACCCGGAGAAAACCCACGCATGCACGGGGAGAACATGCAAACTCCACACAGGGAGGGTGGAATCGAACCCTGGTCTCCTAGCTGTGAGGTCTGCGCGCTAACGACTCGACCACCGTGCCGCCCCTAATGTAATGTTGTATTTATTTATTTTTTTTACAAGGTGCCAGTATTAAACTTTCAGACAGTTTTAGTGTAGTAAATACATCTGCATCTTATACTTTTGATGATGTGTGTCTTTATCTGAGGAGCCCAGAGAGGGGCTAACGTCATTGCAGCACCCCATTGAATGCGTTACAGTATGGAGGTTTTTTTTTAAATTCATATTGGTACATGTTTGTATATTTGAGTGTGAAGTTGCTGTATGATGACTTTAGTGACTGTTGTATTGTTATATACACACAGAGACAAACAACCATTCACACTCTCATTCATACCTATGGACAATAAGTGGTTGGGCCCCCCTCAGCAGCAACAACTGCAATCAAGCGTTTGTGATAACTTGCAATGAGTCTCTTCCAGAAGAAGTCATGCTTCCATTTATCACAGCAAGGACTCCTGCAAACCATAGTGAGAGCCATTATCCACAATTGTCGAAAACGTGGCGAAAGTGGCGAACCTTTCTAGAAGTGGCTGGCCAACCAAAATGACCCCAAGCACGCGGCGACCACTCATTGAAGAGGTCACAAAAGACCCCACAACAACATCCAAAGGACTGCAGGCCTCCCTTAAAGGGGAACTGCACTTTTTGGGTAATTTTCCCCATCATTCCCAATCCTTGTGTGAAACATGACACATATTTATTTCCCTTTTCTGTACATTCTAGTGCGAGGAAACGAGTTAATATGAGCTAGCTTACAACGGACATGGCAGGAAAGGCCTATTTTGATATTAAAGCCCTTTCAAAAAAACGGTATAATGAAACATTATATTTATCTAACACGGTGGTCGAGTGGTTAGCGCGCGGACCTCACAGCTCGGAGACCCGAGTTCAATCCCACCCTCGGCCATCTCTGTGTGGAGTTTGCATGTTCTCCCCGTGCATGCGTGGGTTTTCTCCGGGTATTCCGGTTTCCTCCCACATTCCAAAAACATGCTAGGTTAATTGTTGACTCCAAATTGTCCATAGGTATGAATGTGAGTGTGAATGGTTGTTTGCACACGTGCAAAAAGCCAACTCCAGTAAGAGACTTTGAACTTTGTCACGTCTCCAGGGCAACATCACGGGTCTGACGGGGACCATGGACTTTAAGGACAGCGGCGCCAACTCTCACGTCCACTTCGAGATCCTCGGCTCCAGTTACAGCGAGACCTTCGGCAAGGACTTCAAGAGGGTGAGTTCACGCCTTTTTTTTCCCTCCTCTAATGTGTGACAAAAACACTTTGTTGGTGTTCTATCGACGTGCCGCTATGGTGGCACCACCCACTAGTGGGGTGGCATGCTCACTGCGGCCCCGCAGCCTTCCTGCTGGCTTTATTATATACATACGTGTCACCGACCCTCACATGCATTCCTAATAACCCGCTGCAATCATCACTGTATTATCCACACGCACGCACACACACACACACACACACACACACAGTAATTCTGCAGTATGAAGATTTAATCATGTGGGCGCTCGCTCTGCATTATGAGTCCCTCTGTAGTTAATAATGGCCATACTAAGACTAAGAACACCCCCCCCCCCCACACACACACACACCCATACAGACCGATATGTGTGTGTGTGTAATGAAGCCCCCCTTAAGCTATTATCCCACTCATATACACAGAAAAAAGTATGAAGACGTATTATTGTTATTAGCACAGGCAGCTTACTGTTTACACACACACACTGTATAGTGACACACACACATTTACATTATATTATTGCTTTTGTTGATGGTATAATATATCATGATAATATAGTCATTGATATAAATGTATTGTGATATTTACCAATATAAATGATTTATATATATGAAATAGTCGTCCCTAGCCGCCTGGCACTTCAGCTTTCACGGCTTCACGTCACACGTTTTCTAAAATCTGTCATCATCTTTCATGGTTGAATAGAAGCTATTATTAGTATTTTTTTTTAAATACATATTTAATCAAATTGTATGTACTTTTCTGCCTAAATGAAGCATTTCCACGCATAAGAAATGCTAAATGAAGGAAAATACGAATATAAGGCATTCAGCAAACACATTCACAGATGCTATATGTCTTATGTCTTTTCATTTGGGTTTATATGTCTTATTTTCTCTTATTATGTTTAATATACTATCTGGTAACAGGAGTCTAAAGGTGACTATAGGGGTGTTATTTCATGTCGTGAGGGCTCTAATAATGTTAAGAACAACATCCTAAACAGGTTTTCTATGTCTTATATGTCTTATTTTCTCTTATTATGTGTAATATATCTGGTAATAGGAGTGTAAAGGTGACTATAGGGGTGTTATTTCATGTCGAGCGGGCTCTAATAATGTTAAGAACAACATCCTAAACAGGTTTTCTATGTCTTATATGTCTTATTTTCTCTTATTATGTGTAATATATCTAGTAATTGGAGTGTAAAGGTGACTGTAGGGGTGTTATTTCACGTCGAGAGAGCTCTAATAATGTTAAGAACCACATTGAAAAGGTCCTAAACAGGTTTTCTATGTCTTATATGTCTTATTTTCTCTTATTATGTGTAATATATCTGGTAACAGGAGTGTAAAGGTGACTATAGGTGTGTTATTTCATGCCGAGAGGGCTCTAATAATGTTAAGAACCACATTTAAAAGGTCCTAAACAGGTTTTCTATGTCTTATTTTCTCTTATTATGTGTAATATATCTGGTAACAGGAGTGTAAAGGTGACTATAGGGGTGTTATTTCAGGTCGAGAGATCTCTAATAATGTTAAGAACCACATTGAAAAGGTCCCAAACAGGTTTTCTATGTCTTATATGTCTTTTTTTCTCTTATTATGTGTAATATATCTGGTAACAGGAGTGTAAAGGTGACTATAGGGGTGTTATTTCATGTCGAGAGGGCTCTAATAATGTTAAGAACCACATTTAAAAGGTCCTAAACAGGTTTTCTATGTCTTATATGTCTTATTTTCTCTTATTATGTGTAATATATCTGGTAACAGGAGTGTAAAGGTGACTATAGGGGTGTTATTTCATGCCGAGAGGGCTCTAATAATGTTAAGAACCACATTGAAAAGGTCCTAAACAGGTTTTCTATGTCTTATTTTCTCTTATTATGTGGAATATATCTGGTAACAGGAGTGTAAAGGTGACTATAGGGGTGTTATTTCATGTCGAGAGGGCTCTAATAATGTTAAGAACCACATTGAAAAGGTCCTAAACAGGTTTTCTATGTCTTATTTTCTCGTATTATGTGTAATATATCTGGTAACAGGAGTGTACAGGTGACTATAGGGGTGTTATTTCATGTCGAGAGGGCTCTAATAATGTTAAGAACCACATTTAAAAGGTCCCAAACAGGTTTTCTATGTCTTATATGTCTTTTTTTCTCTTATTATGTGTAATATATCTGGTAACAGGAGTGTAAAGGTGACTATAGGGGTGTTATTTCATGTCGAGAGATCTCTAATAATGTTAAGAACCACATTTAAAAGGTCCTAAACAGGTTTTCTATGTCTTATTTTCTCTTATTATGTGTAAAAGATCTGGTAACAGGAGTGTAAAGGTGACTATAGGGGTGTTATTTCATGTCGAGAGGGCTCTAATGTTAAAAAAAACAACTTAGAGGTTCGTACACAGGTTTTCCACTCTCTAACTACTAAAACATTCCATTCATAAATAAGGAATCTGCATAAATTCAGTTATCCCAATTGGGTTTGGAACCAGTTCACCGTTATAAATGAGGGATGTATTGCTCATTAGTCAAGTCATAACAAGAAGACGGCGCTATGCTCGGGCTGTTTTAGGGCATCTCTACATGAAGGCAGCGTCACTGAGAAGGATGGGACTAGAATGTTCATCTCCGTTAGCGTGAAGCCCACATCAAGTTAAAAGATGGAGAACCAGACACGAGCTGAGCATCTTTAGATGTTTATGTGACGTCCCCTCCCTCCTCCATCCTCCCCGTGCACACTTTATGCAATAGAAACGTTCCCGTCCCAATCCCCCCCCCCCACCCACCCCTTTCACCCACATCACACCTGATGGAGATTGAAAAGTTATTTCCCGGTTTCCTGCGTGTTGCTCCTTCAGCCCTCCCCCGTGTGTTATCTCATCTATCTGACGCCTGATGCAGCTTGGTGTCACTAAATCGACCCCCCCGCCACCAAAGCAGGTATTTTGTCCACTGGCTGAGTGTGTGTCGGAAGACATGACGCTTCCTCGCCTACAGTCCTCACGGGAAGTTTCAGCCAATTGCTGTTTTCAATCTGATGGAGGCCGCCGCTGTCCCCACCCCGGGAGAACAACATGGAGACAAGATTCTCTCTGACTTCTAATGAGGACCACATTGAAGATGTCGATACGACGCCCGGGGGCTCGGCGAGAAAGAACATTTAGCCTTGCAATTATCATCAAACAAGAAGAACAATGAGATGTTAAATAAATCATCTGGACTTGAACAACCCCCATGCTATACCCCTGTACCCCTATACTCCTATACCCCTGTACCCCTATACTCATGTTTACACTCCTATTGCCCAATATAGTTGACCTAATCAGAGAAAATAAGCCCTGTAAGACACATAAACCTGTTCATGACCTTACAAACATAGTTTTAACATTATTAGAGACCTCTAGACATGAAATAACACCCCTATAGTAAACATAATAAGAGAAAATAAGACCCTTAAGACATAATATAGACTCCCACATATCAGCATTGTTGTTCCTGTTTTACTTTGTGTTCTGTATAGTACTTCCTGTGGGGGCTAGTATAGTATATAATACTCCATAGCATCGCAACCCAACACGTCTTTGAATGCATCATCTTATCCAGTCATCCCCCGCCACTTTGTGGTTCCAAATTTGTTGCTTCACTCTGTCACGGGTTTTCAAAATAAAATCATCAGAGTGAAAACATCTGCATATTTAATACAATTTTACGTATTCTTGGCCTAAATAAGGGGTCGGATGATGTAGTATTCTACGCTGGTCACTAGGAGTCAGTAATGATGTTACATTGATGTGACAATAGCCACGGCAGGAAGTACGCTGTCCAGACAAAAACAGTGGCGGTTCTGCAATTGCCATATATAGTGTGTTTCCTCTTACATTTACTATATTGGGTCCTAGGAGGGTAAAACTATAGGGGTGCTATTTCATATCTAGGGGCTCTAGTAATGTTAAAAAATGTATTTAGAGGTTTTAAACAGGACTTGGCGGCACGGCGGTCGAGTGGTTAGCGCGCAGACCTCACAGCTAGGAGACCAGGGTTCAATTCCACCCTCGGCCATCTCTGTGTGGAGTTTGCATGTTCTCCCCGTGCATGCGTGGGTTTTCTCCGGGTACTCCGGTTTCCTCCCACATTCCAAAAACATGCTAGGTTAATTAGCCACTCCAAATTGTCCATAGGTATGAATGTGAGTGTGAATGGTTGTTTGTCTATATGTGCCCTGTGATTGGCTGGCCACCAGTCCAGGGTGTACCCCGCCTCTCGCCCGAAGTCAGCTGGGATAGGCTCCAGCACCCCCTGCGACCCTCGTGAGGAAAAGCGGTAGAAAATGAATGAATGAATGAAACAGGACTTGTATGCTCTAATGGCGAAAATATTCCATCCATAAATAAGGAATCCTACTTGAAGTTGATGATGACAGTCAAGTGTGCAACCAACTAAGCATGATAAACAAGGGATTACTGTATTTGCATTTTTGTTTATTTATTTAGCCATTTCCATGCTTGGAAATACAGTAAACCTCGGATATATCGGATTCAATTGTTCCCACTGGTTTTGTTCGATATAAGCGAAATTCGTTATATGCGTATACCGGAAAATGTCCGTTTTACGCATATATCGGATTTATATCCGGTATATGCGTAAATGGGATTTTATCCGTTATAAAAAGGCACTTCCTTGACTATGTTTCAAATGTACCTGGACGCGCAGGCAACGCTGCAAACGCTGCAAACGCTGCAAATGACGTTGTATAGCGGCCTGTCACGATTCGGCGAATCGGAGCGCCACGATGCGGCCATCCGATATATGCGAGGGAAATTTCATGGAAATGCATTGGAACGGGACTGGAGATTTTGTCCGAAATAGGCGAAATCCGTTATAAAAAATCTGATATATGCAATGAATTTTTATTGGAAATGCATTACAGAAAAATTGGTTCTTTTTTATCTGTCCGTTGTGAGCGAATTTCCGATATATCCGAGTCCGATATATCCGAGGTTTACTGTACATCACATTTGCTTAAATGTGCATATTTGTTGACTAATAAGAGGCGGTTGTGTAGTAGTAGTGGTAGTAGTACAACACCATGGCTTACAGAGTATCATGTCGGGTCTGATGCGTTAGCGTGTGAGCTCACGAAAGAAGGTATTATTCTAGAACGTAGTGAGTCATGGTGAAACAACAGAAACAACAAGAAGTGACGACTTTGTGTCGTGTTGCTGCTTTTCAGCAGAGAAAATAATATAAAAGTGTTTTCTAATGAAGCAGTTTGCCCCCCCCCCGCCCCCCCACCCCTCCCACAGCGAAATCCATCTCATCTCCCGGTCCGTCCCCCGTGTGCCGCAGAAGCTCTGAAGAGCTTTGCATCTATTTAGCCCGGGTGGGAAACGACCGTCCGTAATGGGGACGCCGCATTGTCTCTGGCCCCTCTCGAATGAATCCATTAGCGACGTCGGAGAATGAAAATGAGCCTCGGGCGCCGCTAATTTCGACTCCCCGAGGTAATCTGAGGTGGTTCACAACAATTTGGGCCTTCGGAAAGTCAAAGCTTGCTCGTCTCTGTGAATAATAATCATAAGACGCAGCCTTCCCGTCCAATCAGAGGCGTCCAATTAGGCTCAGCGACGGCGAGGCCTTGTTAGCTGAGAGGCATCATCACGTCATGTGATCACGGCGCTCCAAGGTGAAAAGTGTAGGAAAACGCTGGCATTTGGCATGGCGTCCACAGGAGAGGAACTCCACGCCGCCCTAGCCTTTTGGGATGTCAGGGGCAAGGGGAAAAAAAAAAGAGGCCTGACATTTGAGCAAAAGCGGAGAAGCGAGGAGGAGGAGGAATAATGCATGAGCGGCGCCGCGGTGAGCGCTCTGCAGATTTATTCCTCGTGTTCGAGCTCCGTGGGGAAGAGAGCGGAACGTCGGGACACGAGTTATGAGGACGTTTATCTGATGACGTTTATTTATTGACTGCTTCTGAATGGGAAAGCAGCAGGAGAATGAAACTCTTTATGCCTTCAAACGCATTAAAACACTTGCAGTGCACGCCAACGCCACATGTGGCGCTGTTACGCGTATTGCTGAGCAGCATGAAGGCTATTCTACTCTACTGTTCTGGACTAGCTGGAACCTCAGCATGTTTTTCAGTTATCGTTGAAAATGTTTCCTCAGTTTGTGTCCATTTTCCAGTTAGGATGCAATATGGCACTCGTCTTACTAAAAATATATGTTTTATATTTTGTTTTTTTATAATCCCGCACATATATTTAGGTAGAATATCAATATACCATATATATATCCCGATATTTCTTCCAAAGTGAGTTTAGATTACGGTGTGAAAGTGGTTAACATGTTGGCCACAGGAGATCTGGGTTCGATTCCCTGGTTGGGCATCTCTGTGTGGATTTTGCGTCTTCTCCCTTTGCTTGTTTTTGATTAAAGCCACAAAATAACCATAATACCATAACCATAAATAACCATAATAACCCAATAATAACCCAAAATGGAGCCAAAGAAAGTTGTACAACAAGTGTGTGTATATATTATACACAAACTGTAAGAAATATACACATCAAATAAGCTGAATGTACACAATTTTGGGCTATTTTACTGCCGTGATCCAAAAAAAAAAAAAGCGCGTCAGCAAGCACAACTCTGGTTGACTATCTATTTAGCTCCCTGCGTCATATAATAGTCGGGAACAATGGCGACTGGCGCCTCATCCAGATGGCTGTTATAGATATCAGAGCTTAATAACGCCATATTTCACAGCTGGTAATATTTGAAATGAATACATTCATTTGAATACTCCTTACGGGAAAACAACATATTTGCCAATTTTTTGGTAAAACTCGTCAATTCAGGCCTTTTTGTAATAAAAATAAAACCTTCGCTTTTATCACAAGTGATCTGAAATTGGAGAATGTCAACATTAAGCTGTCAGGATGGGGTGGAGCCATGCCCGTGTCTAAAGTAGACATTTTTACAGGCGTCTCATTGACCCGCATTCATTTATTCCAGGGGTCTCATGTGCCAAATGTGGCCCGCAGGACACTAGTTTGAGGCCTCCGCCTTGATATAAAAGTTTAATGTTAGTGCGGCCCGCGCAAGTTTGATATGGATGCTGTATGGTATCATGTACCCAGAAAAAATTATTACGTTTGATTAATGTTCATGTTAAAGGTTAAATAACTGTTAATAGTTATCCTCCCTATCCGTGTGGAAGTGGTAAGTTTTTGGCTGTTTAAGTTTAAAGGAAATAACTCGAAGGCTACCGTTTAGGTCGCTAGCTCTCTAGTTTGCGTGTTAGCATGTGTCTCAAGACCCTGCAGTTGCGCAATATGTTGTAAATAAAAAAAAGTATAAATGTGACTATAGTCGTGTTTTGTCATGTCTACAGGGCTCTAATAATGCTTTGTTCATTTTAATCTGAAAAAAAATAATTAGTCTACCCACCAACTATATGTGGTTTCTTAAGTTTTTATTATTTGCCGTTTTATTATTATTATTATTATATTTATTTATTACTGATTGATTTTCTTTATTCTTGATTTGTTTATTTATTTTGTGCAGAAAAATAAAAATGAAGATATTTGAGAACAGTGGAATGTTTTATCAGAGCTTTTATTGTAGAAAATCGGAACCAAAGCACTGAAAAAGTTTGTATATTTTTCTGTTTTTAATAAATGCGTTTTTTTTTTTTTTTTTTTTGAAAACCTGATGCGGCCCAGCCTTGCCCAGACCCTAGCTTCAGTGGCCCCCAGGTAAATTGAGCTTGAGACCCCTGATTTCTTCTATTAGGGCGTGGTCTCGTTTGGGTGTTGAAACTGTTTTCAGAAACTGTTGTTGGGTGTTTGGGTCTTGAACGTCTTTGTTTGCTCTCCTTCTAATTACTGCCAGCCAAGATGTGATCATTACGGGTGACGCCATGTTTGCGCCCCGTCTTAATGAAGGCTGTCACATGGGCGAGCGAGCGGCATGGTGGCCATTAAGGAACAATAAGACAAGCGTCGGCGTCGCGCTAACGCGACTTTATCACGCCGGCTAATTAACGCGCCCTGTCACGTTGTTTGTTAGCCGCCACCGCTAATGTGCACTTTGTTGTTTTATTCATCTGCGGCTGAGATGGCGAGTAATCATAATTCAACGTGCACCAGCTCTAATCTGATGCTGGCTTATCGAGGAGGGAGGGGTCATTTTTAGCGCGTCTCCATGGCGACCGGGATGCTTTCTATCAGGCTGACACACACAATCAAGCATGAATGCGCCCGCGGGTCCATTGTGTGAACGGCCGGCTCGCCTGGTGACAGGAAGCAGCTGCCCGCAATCAAAAGCACATTGTGGCTGTGGACTCTGTGGTCACACTCGCGTCGCCTCGCCCATCAGAACCGCTCCGCCCGGACTCCGATGGGATGCACGACTCTCACCGCAAACACGCACCGACACAAAGTTTTCTTTCTGGAAGCTTTTAGCTCCTCTTCCTGGTCAACCTGAACGAGTCCGGTAGAAAAACGTAACAACACGACCTTATGTACGCCTTTCAGACAAATGGCCGCTCTTAATTATGCCATACATGAGGTCTTGATGACCCTCTTAGACTGACGTTTGGGGGTGTTGAGCTAATGAGGTCATTATGATGGTCTACTCTGCCATTAGTACTTTTACCCTTAAGAAGCCAAAAAAAAACACTATGTGCTATGATAGCATTTTGGCGTTGTTGTCATGTGACCGTCATGTGACTATCCCAGGACATGAGGACATGGCTTCCCCAAAATAGCGAAGCTGCTAGTTCATTTCCAACAGCTTACTTTTCACCGTGAAAGCTTATTTGAACAAAAACTAATGAATTCATTGGGGGCCAAATATTACAAATTGACTTGACCCTTTAAGAACATACGTCCACGTTTACTGAGTGAGTGGCAAATATGTCCGACATTAATTCACCTTTCCTGGACGAGAGCGCACTGCTTCACGTTATTTATATTTTTCTCTTGCTGGGAATCACCAACTCCAACCGCTTCAGCCTGAGCTTGCCTCGTAGAAAGATGAAAGATTTCCTCGGAGCCTTAGTGAACAACAATAAACCATAAAGCAGTCCTACAGCGTATCTGGCCTACAGTGCATGCCCATATAAGGAAGCCCGGCTCCTGGTGACATCTTTCATGGCTCACAAACCTCATTAACTTTGGCTTGGTTTAACACAAAAATACAACATTCTAACTCAGGGGTGGGCAAACTTTTTGACTCGCGGGCCGCATTGATATGACAAAATTTACGGGGGGGGGGCAGACTATATATCTTACACGTAACAGTCCACCTGGTATTATTGTATCTGTAAAATTGTCATGCAATCTGCTATTATTATTTATTATTTTATATTTATATTTAAATATTTAAAAAATAATAAAATATTATAATAATTACAATAAAATTAAAATAATAATTATTATATTATTATTATGTAAAATATGCAAATATAACAATAATATTTTATATAATTAATATAATAATTAGCATTAATATAATAATTATAATAATCATAATAGTTCTAATAATAATTATAATAATCTAATAATAATAATAATTATTATTATTATTATTATTATTATTATTATGTGCTTGTGTCCCTTTTTTCAGGAGCACTTTGTAAACAACAGACCATGTCAAAAAACGAAATTGATAAAACCATCAAAAGGTTGGCTCAGGCCATGATGCCAGGTTGTATGTTGAGTTTAAATGAAATACTTTGGAAAGATTGGGCGGGCCGTATTCAAACACTTGGCGGGCCGGATGTGGCCCCCGGGCCGTAGTTTGCCCACCCCTGTTCTAACTACATTTGTAGGTCAGAAAAAAAGCATAATAGGTCCGCTTTAACCCATAAGAAACCTGTGTGACGTCTGTAACTCAAAATGGCGGCCAGTCAGGTATGCTAGAATGCTCATTTCCTTTTTTGCTATTAAAGCTTATTTTTAAATACGTTCAACGCTTTAATGGGGTGTCAGAAATGACAATTCAACTCTTATTTAACAAATTCATAGAACACAATCTACAGATGCCAGCTATCTTTTAGCCTTAACCCAAAAAAAAACAATGGTGACATGCATATCCCCAAAATGGCTGCCTTTCAGCTAAGCTAGCTCATTTCCAAAACAAGAAACTTTATTTTGAATTCAGTAACACTTCCACTGTGTGTCAAATACTTCTTACTATATTTCTTCTATGAATTATGAATTCATAAATAAGTTCCGGAAGCTAGCTTCTAGCTAGCTAGCTAGCGAGTTTCAGGTCAGCTAGGTCATTTCCAAACACAGTTTTTTTGCCCCAAAAAGCTGATTTATCATAAATTTGTTTAACAATAGTAAGGCTTCAATAGTCAAATGTCAAATGTTTATTATATTTCTTCAAGGCTTCAATGGTCAAATGTCAAATGTTTATTATATTTCTTCAATGAATTAAATAAAACAAGCATTAGAAGCCAGCGGTCACTACAGACCCCCCCTCACCCTCCCTTCCCACCTACTCATCCATGAACACTTCAGACTACTTAACCCCCACAAGGACCTCGGGCCTGACGGTGTCTCGACCTCCATCCCGAGACCCTGCATACGGACCTCCCTGGAGTCATCCCGGGTGTCAGCCTGCTTTAAATCCTCCGTCATTGTTCCCGTCCCCAAGACGCCACGGCTCATAGGACTTAATGACTACCACTTCTGGAATCATGAAGTCTTTAGAGCGCCTTGTCCTCCCTCGCTTTAAGACCATCACCTGCCCCTGGACCCGCTGCAGATCTGTAGACGACACAGATACAGATTCTGCAGCATCTGGAGACTCCCCAGGAACCTACTTTAGGGACCGTTAGGTAGGTTTGTGGACTTCAGCTCCACCTTCAATACTACCCTCCCTGATCCAGAACTAGCCCGGACACTGGATCTATGAACACTGGATCCGTCCAGGAACCTACTTTAGGGACCGTTAGGTAGGTTTGTGGACTTCAGCTCCACCTTCAACACTACCCTCCCTGATCCAGAACAAGCCCGGACACTGGATCTATGAACACTGGATCCCTCCACGGCTGTGTACCCCCCCCCCCCCCTTCTTTTGGTCTTCTCCGACAATAATGAGTCTGCCAGCAATGGCGAATTGGACCAGCTGGCGTTTTGTTGCAGCCGCAACAATCTGGAACTGAACGGCCAGAATAGTGTTGAGATGATCGTAGACTCTGGCTTTTAGCTTGTCTGCTAGTGATCAACTGATTTGTGGACCCTGCTTTGATGTGTGCAGGGGCTCCCCAGTCAGGCCCCCCCTACTTCCCCATCATTTTACTGTAACCAGAAGTACAGTAGCTCCGGCTTCTTATGGGCGAACGTTCCGATAAGCTGTGTGTGGTTGACATCCTGTCTCCTGGTCTTCTTTGCAGCTGGCGACGTGGGACGCGGTCAACGGTCTGAACGGGAGTCTGAAGGAGAGTCGCATTGAGAACGGCATGCAGGGGGTGACGGTCAAAGTGGTCACCTTGCTGGTACGACGACACCTTCTTACTCCTACTTGCTGACGTAAAAACTCGATACTGTACCAGTATCCTTTCAAGCTTTGTACTTTATACTCGTTTATACTCGTTTATTTTGAACTTGGTATTTGTATTGTACATGTCCTAGCTACCTTTTGAGTGTCAAGTTGCTGCGTGATGACTTTAGCATTCTTTGAGTCAGACTGTTGCACTGAATAATGACTTCCTGCGATTTGGACATCTTGTCGGGAGTTCACCGATTCATTCAGTTCGCCGCTTCATCCCTGACTCACGAGGTTGCCGAGCCAGGAATTAGACCGCACCGCTGTAAAAACCGTATGGTTCAAAGTTTCAGAAAAGCACTTTTTTTTTCTCAAAACTGATAGATGGTATGATTTTTTTTTTTACTCCAATAAAACACCTGATCAATACCAGTCATAACCACTGAAAATACTTCAGAATGTAGCCCAAGTACTTGAATTGCTAGCATTACGAGACAAAGATGTACTTTAAAAAATCATAATAATATTACAGTAAACCTCGGATATATTGGACTCGTATATATCGGAAATTCGCTCACAACAGACAGATAAAAAAGAACCGATTTTTCTGTAATGCATTTCCATTAAATTTCCCTCGCATATATCGGATGGCCGCATCGTGGCGCTCCGATTCGCCGAATCGTGACAGGCCGCTATACGACGTCATTTGCAGCGTTTGCAGCGTTGCCTGCGCGTCCAGGTACATTGGAAACATAGTCAAGGAAGTGCCTTTTTATAACGGATAAAATCCCATTTACGCATATACCGGATATAAATCCGATATATGCGTAAAACGGACATTTTCCGGTATACGCATATAACGGATTTTGCTTATATCGGACAAAACC
The DNA here is from genome assembly GCF_030265055.1 of Doryrhamphus excisus. Classification (NCBI taxonomy): domain Eukaryota; kingdom Metazoa; phylum Chordata; class Actinopteri; order Syngnathiformes; family Syngnathidae; genus Doryrhamphus; species Doryrhamphus excisus. Next base: position 16,512,245 of record NC_080468.1, read on the forward strand.
AGTGGGAACAATTGAATCCGATATATCCGAGGTTTACTGTATTTTTAATTCTTAATCTGCTTCAGTCCTAATACTTTAATAATCTAAACCACATTTCACACCAAAAACCGTTATAAAGAACTGGCTTACCCGTTACTGGAGACCAGAAACACCTGACTCCCATACGCCGGTCCACACGTGAGCCAAGTGAGACTGACTCCTCTTCCTCATCTTTTGAGAGGATGAGGAATCGATTGCGCGTCTGAGCCTCGGGTCTTGATGACTTTTCGAGATACAAACAGCCAAGCGGCTTCCCGCTGCGCCGCTGCAGCGAGACGCTCGTCAAACCAAGCGAGACTAATACCTTCGCCCCGCTCTCGGGAGACACCTCCAGCTTCCCCCCCGCGCCGCAGCACGATCCGCGCTCCGTATTAACTAGCGCCTTAATCCTCTCCAGCTCGGTCAGGTGTCACGCTCCACGCCGCGATGACCTCCAATCCAAAGGTTCCGCCTTCACGGCGTGGAAATCAAATAAATAGAAATAAAGTTGTGCTTGTCGCAGGAGGACCCGTTCGTCATGGTGGCTGAGAACATTCTGGGCCAGCCCAAGAGATACAAAGGTTTCTCCATCGACGTTCTGGACGCCCTCGCCAAGCTCCTGGGCTTCAAATACGAGATCTACCAGGTCGGTCTTGAACATGTGAAAGCTTGAGAGCTTGGAGTCAACTCCATCCTGACAACCGCTTCCTACGTTTCTCCAGGTTACTGATAGCAAGTACGGATCTCAGCTTCCCAACGGCTCCTGGAACGGGATGATCGGCGACCTCATCAACAAGGTAGAACATCAGCTCAGCAACCGCAGCAAACCCTGATCTCTGATTGGCTGATGTGCCGCATGTGACCCTGCAGAGAGCCGACCTGGCGGTGTCGGCCATCACCATCACGCCGGAGCGGGAGAACGTGGTGGACTTCAGCAAGCGCTACCTGGACTACAGCGTGGGCATCCTGCTGAGGAAGCCCGAAGAGAAGATCAACATCTTCTCGCTCTTCGTGCCCTTCGACCTGGCCGTGTGGGCGTGCATAGCCGCCGCCATCCCCGTGGTGGGCGTGCTCATCTTCCTCCTCAACAGGCTGCAGGCGCTGCGCTCGTCCTCCGCGCGCAACGTGCCGCCGGGTCAGCCCGGCAACGGCGCGGGGTCCGGTTCCCTCCACAGCGCCATCTGGATCGTCTACGGCGCCTTCGTGCAGCAAGGTGAGATACGTCCGCGGCGTTGATCCGGTACGTTGTGGCGACGCGGGCGACGCGGGCGCTAATAGAGGAATGTTCCAGTTGGCCGCAGGAAGTGTCGCAGGAAGCAGGTGCTCAACATGTTGGCCTGAATTAGCGCAGTGTTGGATCACTGAGCTGCACCAGTCTGAAAAAAAGTCATTAAGGACCAATTTGGAGCTCCGTTCAACGACCGCACACACACACACACACACACACACAGTGTCTGGCCCAGCAGGTTGCCTAGGAAACCTTTTAGGCCAAGCGGGGATTGTGATTGGATGCAGCCTTGTAGATTCCACGCTCGCTCTAGACGAGCGGCGCTCTCGCCCCGTGCTGCACGTGGCCTGTAGCCGAGGCGGCGCAGGTTTGATCCCCTCATCACATGTCTGTCTTTAATGGTGTAACAACAGTCCACGTGTGTGTGTGTGTGTGCAGGCGGGGACGGCGTGGCGGGCTCCGTGGCGCTGAGGATCGTCATGGGCAGCTGGTGGCTCTTCACGCTCATCGTGTGCTCGTCCTACACCGCCAACCTGGCGGCGTATCTCACCGTGTCCCGTATGGACCACGCCATACGGTAAACTCCTCACGCGTACGCACACACGTTCAACTTGTCAGTAATTCATGTCCCTGATGTCCTAAAGTCTTTCATTTGGTCCAAAATACATGAAGGCCATAAAAAGGGGGGAAGACAAACTCAATAGAACTAAATAGAGACCACTTCATCCTCATTGGCTCACACAGGCACACGGACTGGTACTGGTACTGGTACTGGTACTGGTACTGGTGCTGGAATGGGTATGGGTATGGGTACGGGTACGGGTACGGGTATGGGTGCTGGTACTGGTATGGCTACTGGTACGGGAGCTGCTACGGGTGCTGGTACTGGTCTGGTACTGGTCTGGTACTGGTACTTGCACTGGTATGGGTACGGGTGCTGGTACTGGTACTGGTACGGGTACGGGTACGGGTACGGGTACGGGTGCTGGTACTGGTACTTGTACTTGTACTGGTATGGGTATGGGTACGGGTGCTGGTACTGGTACTGGTACGGGTGCTGGTAATGGTATTGGTACGGGTACGGGTACGGGTGCTGGTACTGGTATAGGTACTGGTACGGGAGCTGCTACGGGTACTGGTACTGGTGCTGGTGCTGGTATGGGTATGGGTATGGGTATGGGTATGGGTATGGGTACGGGTGCTGGTACTGGTATTGGTACTGGTACTGGTACTGGTGCTGGTCTGGTACTGGTATGGGTAGGGGTGCTGGTACTGGTATTGGTACTTGTACTTGTACTGGTACTGGTATGGGTACGGGTACGGGTACTGGTACGGGTGCTGGTACTGGTGCTGCTACGGGTACGGGTACGTCTTTTAAACTTCATTACTTTTCTCATACAAGTACAACATTTTTGTCATAAACTACAACTTTTTTCATCCTGATTTGATTGATTCATCCTGATTTTCTTTCTTGTAATACTTTTTTAGTACTTCAATGCTTTTTTTTTACTCATTAATTGCAGTATTTTCTCATAAGAAGGAGTACTTTTTTAACTTACTTTTCCATGAAATCATGATTGAGTGGAGATTTGCATAGGATGTGATCAAGCATCAAGATGGTTATTAGCGAGTAGAACACGCTAATGGATGGACCCCATGCGCCGCTAACGTCAAGCCAGCGCTTATCATGCATGTTTCTTTGCTTTGTTTGTTCATCTATTGAAGTGTTGGCTAGCTTTAGCGATGAAGGCTGGTGAAGATGGCCGCCCATGCAGACTCAGAAGACTCAAAGAAGATCAGCTGATAAGACATAGTTGATGTCTTGCAGGTCCTTCCAGGACTTGGCGCGGCAGATGGACGTGGACTACGGCACGGTGAGGGACTCGGCTGTGTACGACTACTTCCGGAACAAAGGCACCAACCCCCTGGAGCAGGACGGCACCTACGCCGAGCTGTGGAGGAGCCTCAGCAAGAACAACGGCATGGACTACTGCGTGTCCAGCCCCTCAGAGGGAATACGCAAGGTGTGGCGCCCCCCCCCCCCCCCCCCCCGCCCCCCACAAACACACAGATAGGTGTTACCGTGGTTACAGCTTCACTTCGCCGCTGCGCAGGCCAAGAAGAGTCCCTTCGCCTTCCTGTGGGACATGGCGGTGCTGGAGTACGCCGCTCTGACGGACGACGACTGCACCATCACCGTGTCGGGTAGCGGCGTCAGCAGCAAAGGTTACGGCATCGCCATGCAGCACGGGAGCCCCTACAGGGACCTCTTCTCCCAAAAGTAAGTCCCCTGTATGTCACAGGGTCATTGAACGCATCACGTGTTGTATGTGGCATCATTTGGAACGACACGTGGATTCCTTAGTAAGAAACGTTAGAGTGGCCTCAGTCTTTGGAGGAATATCTCGAATATATCTGAAGTCATGATGGAATGGGGTGTCCAAAGTGCGGCCCCTGGCACGTTTAAAAAACAAGACAACTAAAAACCTGCCCCCTTCCTGGTGTCTGTCACAGTAAAATGTGTCAGGTCATCAAACACGTCAATATTAGTGAATGACAACACACCTGAAGGGCGGCACGGTGATCGAGTGGTTAGCGCTCAGACCTCACAGCTAGGAGACCAAGGTTCAATTCCACCGTCGGCCATCTCTGTGTGGAGTTTGCATGTTCTCCCCGTGCATGCGTGGGTTTTCTCCGGGTACTCCGGTTTCCTCCCACATTCCAAAAACATGCTAGGTTAATTATTCATTCATTCATTTTCTACCGCTTATCCTCACGAGGGTCGCGGGGGTGCTGGAGCCTATCCCAGCTGTCTTGGGGCGAGAGGCGGGGTACACGCGGGAGTTTGGAGTCGCCAAGCTAGGTTAATTAGCGACTCCAAATTGTCCATAGGTATGAATGTGAGTGTGAATGGTTGTTTGTCTGTATGTGCCCTGTGATTGGCCGGCCACCAGTCCAGGGTGGACCCCGCCTCTCGCCCGAAGACAGCTAATTAACCGAGCTTGGGGACTCCAAATTGTCCATAGGTATGAATGTGAGTGTGAATAGTTGTTTGTCTATATGTGCCCTGTGATTGGCCGGCCACCAGTCCAGGGTGTACCCCGCCTCTCGCCCCAAGATAGCTGGGATAGGCTCCAGCCCCCCCGGTAGAAAATGAATAAATGAATGAATGAACACATCTGACCACAAAATACCGTTTTCAAACGAAGCCTTCCTCGCTAAGGCAGTCAAAACAATCCAGTTCCAAGACCAAAAACCGCTGCCGGACAAAAAGAACATCAAGGCCGGCCTCCATGTTGCCAGAAAACATCTTCATGATCCCTGAGACCGTTGGGAAAATACTCCGTGTATTCTCGGCGTACCGCAAGGGAAAAGGCAGACGACGCATCAAAAGCAAGCATGCGGGTCACACAAACGTCCTAACGATGATTTTGGAGGTTTTTGGCGGCGGCGTGCTGACATGACGACCTCAAAGATCCTCACAGCCTAGACGGATGGTGAAAAGTGCCACTCGGAGTTATTTCTCATGTCAGAGTGACGGCGAGAGCAACCTGCGGGCAAAATCTTTTTTTTTTTTTTTTTTGGACTGTGAGAGAAGAAGTTGATGCTAAAGTCGGTTAAGCCGACAGGAAGTCGGCACGGATGACGACGGCGCGCTTCTCTTTCTACAGCCGGACATCTTTAGCAAAATCACTTCAGCACAAATTGATCCCACAGCGATTTGAGGAATCATTGAGTAAATCTCGGCATTGCGTCATCAACAACTTCCCCAAATGCGGCGAGGTTCTCATCCGTCTCGTATCGATTGGTCTCCATCTTCAGACACACGCGGCAAACATCTAAAACAAAAATACAAACATCTCTCAGGTTGTTTGCATAATTGCTGAGTCGTGACGATCATTCATCAGCTGTCGTATTAAACAAGACGCAACCGGAAGCATCTTCAGCCAATGTGAAGTCAAGGAACACCGGGAACGCTACCTGGGGGCGGCAGTCTGATGTCTGGTTCCTGAAGCCCCAGGCGACGACAGCTGAGGACCTGCGACAGGACTTATCAGATGGAGGTGCTCAGGTTTGGTACCTCTTCACTCCAAAGCACAGGAAGATTTGACTCCAGTATGCCAAGAAACACGAGGATGAACCTAAAACCTCCAAGGTTCTGGGATGCTCTTCTTGTGGAGCAACGAGACACAATTGGAACTCGTTGAGACTTTGGATCAACGATATGTTCGGAGGAGGAAGAACGAGTCCTAACAAGAACACCTTGCCTACAGTGAAGCATGGTTGGATGGTTGGGGCTGGGAGGCGTTCAAGGTACCGTCAATGCAATTTGTGGCAAAGGTTGGACCTTCTAACAGGACAAAGATCCCAAGCGTATCTCCAAAATCGACCATAGCTTGGTCGAAGATGAAGGGCTGGAAAATTCTGGAGTTGCCATGGCAATGGGGGAACTGCACTTTTTTTGGAATGGTGCACATTTTTCCTAATCCTTACGTGAAACAGGAACACATGTTGGATTTCTTTCTTTCTATGTATTATAGCACATGGAAAACAGTTAATATAAGCTAGCTAACAGTGGACATCATTGGGACTCACCTAATTCAACCTAATAGCCTCCTGGAATCACTCGCATCAACTGGTACTGGTATGGGTACTGGTACGGGAGCTGGTACTGGTGCTGACACGGGTACTGGTACCGGTACTGGTACTCATAAGTCACTTATTTTCCTCTTAAACGTATTTCTTTATAATATTACTCTCTGTGACTTGCATCTTGTGAAATAATTTTTTTAATATTCAATCTTTTTTACTTGAAATACGCAGTATTTTGCTCATTTTTCTCACAAACGTACAACTTTTGTTTTGTTAAAATTACAACAAAAAACAAACAAAAAAATTATATTATATTATATTAAATTATATAATATTCAATGATATTATATTATATTCAGTCTTTTTAAACTTCATTATATTTGTCATACAAGTACAACATTTTTGTCATAAACTACAACTTTTGTTTTGTTAAATTTTAACAAAAAATCTAACAAAAAAATTATATTATATAAAATTATATTATATTGTATTCAGTCTTTTTAAACTTCATTATATTTCTCATACAAGTACAACATTTTTGTCATAAACTACAACTTTTGTTTTGTTAAATTGCAACAAAAACAAAAAAATTATATTATATTATATTAAATGATATTATATTATATTCAGTCTTTTTAAACTTCATTATATTTCTCATACAAATACAACATTTTTGTCATAAACTACAACTTTTTTCGCCCTGATTTGATTGATTCATCCTGATTTTCTTTCTTGTAATACTTTTTTTAGTACTTCAATGCTTTTTTTTACTCATTAATTCCAGTATTTTCTCATAAGAAGGCGTACTTTTTTAACTTACTTTTCCATGAAATCATGATTGAGTGGAGATTTGCATAGGATGTGATCTGGTGAAGAGCATCAAGATGGTTATTAACGAGTAGAACGCGTTGATGGATGGACCAACCTGTGCCTCGCATCAAGTATGCCCAAAGCCTTTTTGGACGTGAAGAACAAGAACGGTGGAGATACTGACTACTAAGTCCTACTCAGACATTTTGTTCTTCTGGTTTGGAGAGTTTTCATTTTTGGTCTTAAACTTTGGATCAGCTGATGAAGATCCTGTTCCAGTTGGATTGTTGGACTTTTTCAAAGAGTTTTTTTCTTACTCGACCTTCTTGCTTTTGGATATTGTAGCTCTAATTAGAACCTCATTAAGGTGAAAATGTTGAAAAGGTCAATTCTAGCTATTTTTAAACTGGTCTTCAGGTTTAGATCAGGGCTGTGTTATGTTCTTCTTCTACAATTAGGACTTTGGTTTGCTTGATTAGTATTAGTTTTAAAATGGGCTTCAGGGCCACGGGCCGCACTTTGGACACCCCTGGCTTAGGCTGTTAGACTTTCACCAGATCCACCATGTTGGACCTTCTTCCAAACAGATGCTCTTCGTTCCCCGTTCCGTTTGTATGACTTGAACGCACCAAAGTCAACGATGAGGGATGACATCACTTGTTTGCCATCCGAGTTTGGCTGCGGGTGTCGTTGAAATGGGATCTGAAAAGGTCGGCCCATCACATTCCGGAAGGAATAATTGGACCTGACTGTGCCCCCCCCCCCCCTCCCACGGCGCCTCGGTGTCCTCGGCCACGTTCAGGTTCATCAAATCCCAGCCTCTCTTCTTCTTCTTCTTCTTCTTCCACACTCTCTTCCTTAATCTCCGTAATTGTTTGGGATTCATTTGTGGTCTTGAATGGAGACCAAAATCTGGTCCTTAGTGGAGCTGTGATACGGACGCTTAAGGAGGACATCAAGAGACCCAAAGCCCATTGCTGTGGGAGGACCAGGAAATGGGCCTTGGTGTCAATCCGAGTCCACCATTGTTCTCCTCCGCATGAGACGCCATCACATCCACGCCGAGTCCCTCAGCTGCTTCTTTATCTCCACGCCTGGTTCTTCCTTGAAGACGTTTACGCTTCCTTCCAGCGATCCACATGAAGACTTTGTGAGGCCGCGGGATGTCGGAGGGATTTAAAAGCTGCGACCTTCAACGTGTTCACGCTGACTTGATTCCGTTAAATGAAGCTAATTGTTGTGAGAGCTGCTTGATGAAGCCCAGAAGTTCACAACGTCAAATCATAACTCATGGTTGGTGTTCTACCTTAAGAGCTGGAGGCTCCAGCATACCCGCAACCTAGTCAGGATAAGCGGCATAGAAAATGGGGTGGGTGGGTGGATGGATGGATGGGTGGGGGTGGCTAACTTTCTAGTAGCCTGGCTAACTTCCTGGTAACCTGGTTGACTTCCTAGTAGTCTGGCTGCCTTCCTAGCTAATGTCCCGGTAGCCTAACAAACTTCCTGGTAGCCTGGCTAACTTCCTGGTAGTGTCATGAACTTCCTGGTCGCCTGGCAAACTTCCTAGTCGCCTGGCTAACTTCCTGGTAGTGTGGCTAACTTCCTGTTTAATGTCCTGGTAGCCTGACAAACTTCCTAGTAATCTGGCTAACTTCCTGGTAGCCTGGCTAACTTCCTAGTCTTCTGGCTAACTTCCTGGTAGGCTGGCTAACTTCCTGGTAGTCTGGCTAACTACCTGGTAACCTGGTTGACTTCCTAGTAGTCTGGCTAATGTCCTGGTAGCGTCATGAACTTCCTGGTCGCCTGGCTAACTTCCTGGTTTATGTCCTGGTAGCCTGGCTAACTTCCTGGTAGTCTGGCTAACTTCCTGGTAGCCTGGCTAACTTCCCAGTAGCCTGGCTAACTTCATGGTAATCTGGTTGACTTCTTAGTAGTCTGGTTAATGTCCTGGTAGCGTCATGAACTTCCTGATCGCCTGGCGAACTTCCTGGTAGCGTGGCTAACTTCCTGGTTAATGTCCTGGTAACCTGACAATCTTCCTAGTAGTCTGGCTAACTTCCTGGTAGCGTGGCTAACTTCCTGGTTAATGTCCTGGTGGCCTGACAAACTTCCTAGTAGTCTGGCTAACTTCCTGGTAGCGTGGCTAACTTCCTGGTTAATGTCCTGGTGGCCTGACAAACTTCCTAGTAGTCTGGCTAACTTCCTGGTAGCGTGGCTAACTTCCTGGTTAATGTCCTGGTGGCCTGACAAACTTCCTAGTAGTCTGGCTAACTTCCCAGTAGCCTGGCTAACTTCCTGGTAGCCCGACCATCTTCCTAGTAGCCTGGATGCTGTAACTTCCTGGCTAATGTTCTGGTGTCTGATGATGAATTTCCTGGTAGCCTGGATAAATTGCTGGTACCCTGGTTAACAGAAGTATTCCATTTGAGATAGAACCCCCCCAAGCTCAGCTGCCAAGTAAACAAACTCGCAGGTCTTGAAATCCCCAAATGTAGTGGACATATTAAAAACAATCCCCCCCATGCAAGCTGTGTAATAACACGCTGGCTTTCCTCAAGCAGCTCCTGATGACACTTGATTGCTTCCAAATGACTCGCCTTTGATCCAAAATCCCCCCAAAAGCCCCTCGCCTACCCCGAAACATTGATTAGCGCTGTCTAATGCCTCATGTAAGCGGCCATAATGAGATGGGAATTACAGCTGCGGCTTAATGGCCGCCTTATTAGTGGAGCTTTTTCTACCTTTCACACACAGTCATCAACGTCATCTTGGCTGCACGCACATTCATCTTCATGATGAACGCCACCGTGTCGCCGTGCACGCCGTTCATGGAAAAAAGGTAGCCCCTGAAGATGCGCAGCAGCTCCTCCGTGCGACGTGGAGCTAGCAAGCGGGATCATGTGGAGAAACCTAAATCATAAATAAACGCTTACCTCCAGGGGCTAAGAAGCCGCGTCTACGTAATCCACGCCGCCATTTTGTTGTGATTTGTGACTGATACGTGGCAAACTTCCTGGTTAATGTCCTGGTAGCCTGACAAACTTCCTAGTAGCCTGGCTAACTTCCTGGTTAATGTCCTGGTAGCCTGACAAACTTCCTAGTAGTCTGACTAACTTCCTAGTAGCCTGGCTAACTTCCTGGTAGCCTGGTTAACTTCCTGGTTAATGTCCTGGTAGCCTGACAAACTTCCTAGTAGCCTGGCTAACTTCCTGGTAGCGTGGCTAACTTCCTGGTTAATGTGCTGGTAGCCTGACAAACTTCCTAGTAGCCTGGCTAACTTCCTGGTAGCCAGACTATCATAAATAAATCATAAATAAACGCTTACCGCCAGGGGCTCACAGGCTAAGAAGCCGCGTCTACGTAATCCACGCCGCCATTTTGTTGTGATTTGTGACTGACACGTGGCAAACTTCCTGGTTAATGTCCTGGTAGCCTAACAAACTTCCTAGTAGCCTGGCTAACTTCCTGGTTAATGTCCTGGTAGCCTGACAAACTTCCTAGTAGTCTGGCTAACTTCCTAGTAGCCTGGCTAACTTCCTGGTAGCCTGGTTAATTTCCTGGTAGCCTGGCTAATGTCCTGATAGCGTCATGAACTTCCTGGTCGCCTGGCAAACTTCCTGGTTAATGTCCTGGTAGCCTGACAAACTTCCTAGTAGCCTGGCTAACTTCCTGGTTAATGTCCTGGTAGCCTGACAAACTTCCTAGTAGCCTGGCTAACTTCCTGGTAGCGTGGCTAACTTCCTGGTTAATGTACTGGTAGCCTGACAAACTTCCTAGTAGCCTGGCTAACTTCCTGGTAGCGTGGCTAACTTCCTGGTTAATGTCCTGGTAGCCTGACAAACTTCCTAGTAGTCTGGCTAACGTCCTAGTAGCCTGGCTAACTTCCTAGTAGCCTGGCTAACTTCCTGGTAGCCTGGTTAACTTCCTGGTAGCCTGGCTAATGTCCTGATAGCGTCATGAACTTTCTGGTCGCCTGGCAAACTTCCTGGTTAATGTCCTGGTAGCCTGACAAACTTCCTAGTAGCCTGGCTAACTTCCTGGTAGCGTGGCTAACTTCCTGGTTAATGTACTGGTAGCCTGACAAACTTCCTAGTAGCCTGGCTAACTTCCTGGTAGCCTGACTATCATAAATAAATCATAAATAAACGCTTACCGCCAGGGGCTCACAGGCTAAGAAGCCGCGTCTACGTAATCCACGCCGCCATTTTGTTGTGATTTGTGACTGACACGTGCGTCCTTTCAGGATCTTGGAGCTCCAGGAGAAAGGCGACCTGGACATCATGAAGCAGAAGTGGTGGCCTCGCACGGGCCGCTGCGACCTCAGCAGCCACGCCAGCGCCCACCCCGACGGCCGCTCCCTCAAGCTGCACAGCTTCGCCGGCGTCTTCTGCATCCTCGCCGCCGGGCTGCTGCTGGCCTGCCTGGTGGCCGGCCTGGAGGCGTGGTGGAGCAGCAACCGGTGCCGCCAGGAGCAGCCCAAAGAGGTGACCGAGCACAGGGCGCGGCGGACGGGCCGGCGGGGGGAGGACACTGCCACACTCTACTTTAAGGATCCCTCTGCAGAGGCAGGCCCAGACTTAGTGGAGCTGCAGTACACCCAGCTGTAGCGGGGGGGAGGCGGGGCGCCGCCCGGTAGCATTATGGGGGAAGACAGGACAGAGTAGACACGGCAGCCAAATGACTGAAATCAGATTTGGTCTTTTTTTAACCCAACCCACCTTCATTTGATCTTACCTTCCAGCAGCCATACACCCCCCCACCCCAACCCCCCACCAACACACCCACATTCATCTGTTTATTTTACCCCTCACACACCAACACACACACACACTGCCAAAACGAGCGAGCGACTTCCTTCCGAGACGCCATTGCTTTTATTCCGCCGTGAAAGCTGACGGGCTTCCCACATAGGCCGACATCTTCATAAACGTTCCCAACACTCAAAGTCGCTGATAAAAACCTGCTTTCACTGCTGATATGTTCTTTTTATCTGAATGCCACTGAGACCTTTTGGCTCACATATGGACCGGAATATGGGAATATGGAAATATGGAAATATGGAAATATGGAAATATGGAAATATGAAGTGACCGAAGTGCGGCCTATGGTGGCATTTACCCACCTCTACCACTATTTTATTGGCTCATGTTTTCCATTTTTTCTTTTTTTAAAATAATTTTATATTATATAATAATAATAATAATAAAAATTATAAAAATAATGTAATTTTTTATTAATTCTATTAAAATTGTGTTATTATTATTATTATTATTATTATTATTATTATTATTATTATTATTATTATTATTATTATTATTATTATATGTTAAATTCAATATAATAATAATATTAAGATATGCCTTTATTCGTCCCTCAGTGGGGAAATTTGTATTTAAATTTGTATTTGTATATAATGAAATATACACTAAATAAATTATTTTAATGAAATAAATACATGGGCGGCACTGCGGTCGAGTGGTTAGCGCGCAGACCTCACAGCTAGGAGACCAGGGTTCAATTCCACCCTCAGCTATCTCTGTGTGGAGTTTGCATGTTCTCCCCGTGCATGCGTGGGTTTTCTCCGGGTACTCCGGTTTCCTCCCACATTCCAAAAACATGCTAGGTTAATTAGCCACTCCAAATTGTCCATAGGTATGAATGTGAGTGTGAATGGTTGTTTGTCTATATGTGCCCTGTGATTGGCTGGCCACCAGTCCAGGGTGTACCAAAGACAGCTGGGATAGGCTCCAGCACCCCCGCGACCCTCGTGAGGAAAAGCGGTAGAAAATGAATGAATGAATGAATATATTATAATTTTTTATTAATTCGATTAAAATTGTGTTATTATTATTATTATTATTATTATATGTTAAATTCAATATAATATAATGAAATATATACTAAATAAATGATTTTAATGAATAAATACATTAAAATGAAATGCAACACTACTAATACACTTGTCACCTTGTTGTCCACAAAAATGAAATATTACAAAAATAAAGTGTTACATTAACGAGAAAAAAAGAAACAATATCACGAGAATAAAGTAGTAAATTTTCCAGAAATAAATAAATAAATAAAATAAAATAAAAAATAGATAAATAAATTTACAAGAATAAAGTGGTACATTTCGGTCACTACGAGGAGTGATACTGTCATACTCGTGAGAAGGAACGTCGAGCATCACTCGTCAGGAAGCAAGGAAGCTTTTATTCATTAGGTGGCAGCAAAACGGAGCGCTTATTAGATTAGCATATCCAGCCCTTCACTTCCGCCTTCCTAACCCCGCCCCCTTGAGATCATTTTTAGGGATTGAATATGGCCCATTCAACAATACTCTGTTGAATAACTGAATCCGAGCGTAACATTATGCAAGCAGCCACCAGGGGGCGATATGGAAAAGCGAGGCAGGATCCATAAAGTAAAGTGTGAGCAGACATTGGGGGGGGGGGGTCGCGGCCGTCCTGTGTGCATCCTGTGATTGACGCTTGCCTGTGTGCTGTCGTGCAGGTCGCTAAGGATTACAGGCTGGCTATGGTTTCGGGTCCGTTGACTTATAATGACTTTACCTGCACGGCTTCGTCCGAGGGGAGGAGGGACATTTGGACAGACAGGCAGAGAGGCTGGGATGAAGCAGAGGCCATTGGCACAGGTCAGAATAGAGCTGCTCTCAAACTCTCCTCGGGAAAACACCGCCGCCGAGGCGCTCCTGCTTCCATACGATCTTAAAAACCGGATTCATTCGTACGCACGGCTTTGATCGGCGAATCGCAGTCGTACAAAGATGGTAAAAATGCGACGACGTGATGACGAAATCCTCAATGACTTCTCTATGGACACTTGGTTGGATTTGACGCGTTTTAGCTAGCTTTAAAACCTCCATGTTAGCGTCATCCAGTTGTGATACCAAGTACCTTTTAGTATTTCTTTCCTATACCGTCTACCAGTTATGGTTGATACCAAGTACCTTTTGGCATTTCTTTACAATACCGTTTACCAGTTATGGTTGATACCAAATAACTTTTGGTATTTCTTTCCCATACCGTCTACCAGTTATGGTTGATACCAAGTACCTTATGGCATTTCTTTCCCATACCGTCTACCAGTTATGGTTGATACCAAGTACCTTTTGGCATTTATTTCCCATACCGTTTACCGGTTATGGTTGATACCCAGTACCTTTTGCCATTTATTTCCCATACCGTCTACCGGTTATGGTTGATACCACATACCTTTTGGTATTTCTTTCCCATACCGTTTACCAGTTATGGTTGATACCAAGTACCTTTTGGCATTTCTTTCACATACCGTTTACCGGTTATGGTTGATACCAAGTACCTTATGGCATTTCTTTACAATACCGTTTACCAGTTATGGTTGATACCAAGTACCTTTTGGCATTTCTTTACAATACCGTTTACCAGTTATGGTTGATACCAAGTACCTTTTGGCATTTCTTTTCCATACCGTCTACCAGTTATGGTTTATACCAAGTACCTTTTGGCATTTATTTCCCATACCGTTTACCAGTTATGGTTGATACCAAGTAGGTTTTGGCATTTCTTTTCCATACCGTCTACCAGTTATGGTTGATACCAAGTACCTTTTGGCATTTCTTTCCCATACCGTTTACCGGTTATGGTTGATACCAAGTACCTTTTGCAATTTATTTCCCATACCGTCTACCGGTTATGGTTGATACCAAGTACCTTTTAGTATTTCTTTCCTATACCGTCTACCAGTTATGGTTGATACCAAGAACATTATGGCATTTCTTTGTCATACCGTCTACCAGTTATGGTTCATACCAAGTACCTTTTGGCATTTCTTTACAATACCGTTTACCAGTTATGGTTGATACCAAGTACCTTTTGGTATTTATTTCCCATACCGTTTACCGGTTATGGTTGATACCCAGTACCTTATGGCATTTATTTCCCATACCGTCTACCAGTTATGGTTGATACCAAGTAACCAATACTGATGACCTTTTTATGGCGATACTGATTACCAATTTGGCGATGTTGTTATGTCACTCTTTGCCTTTTTTTTCTCCTGCCAGATATCGATACAGTTTACCATTTTGGCTTTTTTTTAATACCAATACCAGTAGTATTTCATAATAGTACCCAAGAAAACACATGAGAAATACTGTCCAATACTGACAACCTTTGCGTATCTTTTACAATGTAACACAAACAGTTGAACTGCTACCCTTAAGGGACAAAGACAGTGGGGTGGGGGGCACCGGTGTAAAACGGTCCCCGTGGGGAGCGCTGGTGAGGGCAGATGTTTGTTTTTGTAATTACTGGGAGCTTTGGAAGCTCCGGTGCTTTAGTTTGTTTTCCACTTTTCCACTGTTTTCCAGGCGTCTTTAAGTCTGTCTTTAACGACCATCCAAACACTAAGACGCACTCGCATGTTTTCATTGGCCGGCCGACGCGTCGTTGCGCTCATGTCTGGGCTGGAAAAAAACAACAACAAAAAAAAACGTGAATGCGTCGAGACCGATGTCCTCTGGGGTCGCATCAACGTGCACGCTGGCAGGAAGTGCTCCCACTTCGCTACTTAGCTTCCTCTGAAGGCCTCCACGTCATCAAATGTCATTCAACACGTCCAACCTCCTCATCCTCCTCCCCTCAGAAACGCTGAACGCTATCATTCATGACGCCCGCCATTAGTGGCAGCAGACTCCCAAACATAGCGGCGTGCTCGTACGCGTACGTGTGTGTGATATACTCATTGTAAAAATGTGTGTGTGTCGGTGGGATGACTTACTCGGACTAATATCACCGCACCGCTCAGAGCACTTTGTTGTAAACTGTCACACTTTGATGACCCGAAGCCACGACTCAACACCAATATCAAATATTGAAATATTCATATCATCACTTTCACCACTGGACTTCACTTAGGGAATTAATCACGACATGATTAATCACGACATGATTCATATGTACTTCATTCATTAATACGACTGGTTGATGGATAACTTTATCAACTAGTTGATTGAAGATTTGGAGCTGATCAATAACTATTGGAGTAATCACAAGTTGATTAATAACTAGTAGATTATGAATAATATATTAATAACTTGTTTAATGGCTATATGATTAATGGCTATTTGATTAATGACAACTGATTAACTGATTAATAACTATTTGGGTAATCAGTGATCAGTAATAATTGATTAATAACGTGATTATATGATTGATGACTACTTGATTAATGACTAGTTGATTGATAATTAATAACCTGTTAAAAGACTAGTTGATTAATCAAGATGACGAGCTGATTAATATGGCTAGTTGCTAAGTTTATTAATGAGTAGGTTAAAGTGGATTCATTCACTAGTTAATAACTACTCGATTAACGACCATGCGATTAAGATGACAAGCTGGTTGATTAATGATTAGTTTATTAATCGTCACAAGCTGATGATTAATGACCAATTCATAAGTTGTCGATGAATGGCTGATGAAGTTGATGTATGAGTAGTTGATTGACTAGTTGATTAATCAACACCATTAGTTGATTAACTACTACTTAGTACTTCATTTGTAGTTAGTTGACAAATTAATGACTGGCTGATTAATCAACACTAGATGATGACTGATTAGTTTGATCAATGACGAGTTAATTTAGTTAATTCATCAACACGAATAGCCGAGTTAGTAGCTGATTAATAACAGCTGATTAATCATCATTAGTTGATTGAAGTTGATTAATGATGACCTGATTGACTAGTTGATTAAAGGTGATTAATGAGTAGTTGATTAATCAACATGACAATTTAATTGATAAGTTGATTAATGAGTAGTTGATTAATCAGCATGACAATTTAATTGATAAGTTGATTAATGAGTAGTTGATTAATCAACATGACAATTTAATTGATAAGTTGATTAATGAGTAGTTGATTAATCAGCATGACAATTCAATTGATAAGTTGATTAACGAGTAGTTGATTAATCAACCTGACGAGATAATTCATGACTAATTAATTGTTTGTCGATGACAAGCATGAAAGGACAGTTTGCCAGCAAAGTCCTGGTCCAGACATCCAGTCTTCACCCGTCAGCAACCAAATTTGATTTCAAGTTCTTTTGGGGGCAAAGGGGTCTGCGCCGGCTGGCGGTGATTGCATGCCCAACAGGACGGGAAGAAAGCGGGCCGTGGCCAATCTCAGCCTCTGTGTCCCTCCCCCTACCCCTCTGTCCCCCCACCCTCACCCCTGTAGGACAAGGAGGTGAACCTGGAACAGGTCCATCGTCGTATGAACAGTCTTTTGGACGAGGACTTGGCCCACAAGCAGATCCCCGGGCCCTCTATCGAGATCTCTGCGCTGGACATCGGCAGCATGCGGGCCAGCCAGGCGGCCATGGTGCCCCCGGGCCTCGCTGTGACCACCTTCCTGCCAGGGGAGGGGGCGGCGCCACCTCCTCTAGCCCATCCTCACCTTGGGGGGACCCTGGGCAGGACGCTACCCCCCTCCCAGCTCCCTGGCAGCAGCATGTTACCCCCGCACCACCCGCTCAGCAGCAGCAGCAGCCTCGGGGGCAGCATGCA
Source organism: Doryrhamphus excisus (assembly GCF_030265055.1). Taxonomy (NCBI): domain Eukaryota; kingdom Metazoa; phylum Chordata; class Actinopteri; order Syngnathiformes; family Syngnathidae; genus Doryrhamphus; species Doryrhamphus excisus. Next base: position 16,529,466 of record NC_080468.1, read on the forward strand.
GTGCAAGCACAGGGCCCCCAACGGGGGGCTGTTCCGACAGAGCCCTGGCAAGATGCCGCTGTACCAGGCGGTTTCAGCAGGACCCATACCCGAAGTCATTGACGCCACCCACAGCACCTCCATTTAGCCCCCGGGGGAGATGGGGGGCGTTTATGGGGGTGCACAGCGGGACACTTGAAGGAACGACGTGAAAAGATTTTTTTTATCTGGCTCCTCTGGTGTACATTTGTGTAAATAAGAAAAAGAACCAAGTGGGCTTAAAGTGTATTTTGAATATTCTCCATTTTTCAAGTTGAGTTGTAAAAAAACAAAACCCGAGAAAAGCAGATTAAAAAATGGAATCTAACGTATGAAATATGAAATATGGAATATATCAACACGATGACGACTGTTTGAATGACTTTGTACAAATTCATCGCTCTTGGTTTTTCCAACATGTCTGCCGGGACATGTTTACTGTCGCCATGACAACCATTCCAAAAGTGTTTCTTTGTCATTTTCATGCAGCGTTTCTCACCACGTCGTAAAGCGTTTGATGCTTTCTGGTTTCCATGGCGATGTACGTCCACTTTCTTTTGTGTCGTGAAGGCTTCTTCGTCCCTGATCAGCGGGGGGGTGAAAGCAGGAGGGCGGCGCCCCCTGTCGGCTTGGAGGAATCCCGTGTTGATTCCTCCACGTCCCGACCTCACGTGATGTCGACTTTCGGGTTTGATTCCCAAGATCCTGGCTGTCCAACGTCGCCGTGACAACTCCGCAGGCTCGTTTTGGCACATTTGGGAACTCGCGAAGAAACGGCGAGCGATGTCTGCTCAGACCTCCTCGCCCATATTTGCTGGAGGTCCATCGTTAGAACTCCCTGGAAGGACATTGGTTCAGGTTTTTCTTACTGCCGCAGGTCCTCATGGATCTGTCCTCTGGGGGACGGAGGGTGTCCAGACGTTGGCCCCTGAGGGCCGCATAAAAAATATGGAAATGAAAAACTCATGTAGACTACGAATAAGAAAGGCTTACACAACACACTAAACATGCAAAACAATGCTATTTTAAAGCCACAACATCTACAACCCGCAAGGCATGCTGGGTCACTTCCTGTCGGGGAAACGTGCGCATGGTCTTCCCAGCATGCCTCTGGGTGATACAAATGGTGTTGTTTTGCGTGTCTGTTGGTGTCTAAGCATCAGTCATTGTGTGTCTTCAATTTTTGGTTGCACCGTGAGCGAGGCGGGCATTTATTTGGGTTGGTGGTCGCTAAGAGATTAGCCACAAAATGGCGGGAATCAATCCTAAGATTTGTGTTACGGGCGACAAAGCAGATGAAATATTGAATAATATATGAATAATATATATATATATATATATATATATATATATATATATATATATATATATATATATATATATATATATATATAATAATAATGTAGTTGATGATCATCATCATATGAAAATGGAGAACAAGGACGTCTGCTTGGGTTGGGATGGCGTGTTCACGTGTGTTTCCTGTTCCAACTCCTCCACGGGCGTTTATTTATGAACATGCTGCTTGGACTTTCTTAACTTGAATAAAGAAAGATGCTTTACAACACGCTTGGTCCTCTTTTGGGTTGCGGCCAATATGAATATGAATATGAATATAATAACTCTTTGGGTTCCACTTCTATTCCTAAATTACTCATGTTGTTTATGTCTGCAGACAGCTTCCCAGCATGCTTTGCAGGTGAGAAGACCTGGTCCTGCCATGACTCCCGACCATCACTTCCATGCAAGATGTTGTCTGGATGTTTTAGTGGTTGTTAACACGGAAAAAATAACCTTGGTAAACCCGAAACCCTGAACCTAAGACCCGGACCCTAGCCCTACCTCCCAACCCTAGCAACCTAATCCGAGCCATAACTCCTAACCCTAACCCCCCATCCTAGCCGAAAGTCTTAACCCAAACCCCCTAACTCCTAATCCGAGCCAAAACACCTCACCCAAACCCCTGATGCTACCCCAACTCTTAGCCCAAATCCCCTTTTGGGGGCCTTAACTCCTAATCCTAAACCTTTAATCCTTTCCCTAATCTCTAACTCCTTAACCCCAGCCCGACCTCCTGATCCTTTATCTGGTTGAAGAAAGGATTGAAAATAGTCCAAGTCCGAACTCTCAACCCAGGCCTCCTAGTCCTAGCCCTAACTCCTAATCCTAACCCCTTAATCCTCGCCTTAACACCTGACCCAAGCCTCCTAATCCTAGCCCCAATTCCTAATCCTAACTCCTTAATCCTCACCCAAAAACCTGAGTCAAGTCTCCTAGTCCAAGCCCTAACTCCTAATCCTAACCCCTTAATCCTCACCCTAACACCTGAGCCAAGCCTTCTAATGCTAGTGCTAAATCCTACCCCAAGTCTCCTAGTCCTAGCCCTAACTCCTAATCCTAACCCCTTAATCCTCACCCTAACACCTAACCCACGTCTCCTAATCCTAACCCCTTAATCCTCACCCTAACACCTGACCCACGTCTCCTAATCCTCGCCTAACACCTGACCCAAGTATCCTAGTCCTAGCCCTAACTCCTAATCCAAACCACCTAGCCCTAACTCTTAACCCCTTAATCCTCACCCTAACACCTAACCCAAGTATCCTAATCCTAGTGCTAAATCCTACCCCAAGCCACCTAACCCCCGAATCCTTACCCTCAACCGTACCCCAAGCCCCATGGGGGCGGACTAACAGTCCAAGTCAAATGTGGGATGAAGGACTGGATTGGTCTGGATTTGCTGAATCTGCACCAATGGGTGCGGCCACGAATGGCCTGGGGGTACCTGGGGGCTTCCTGGGGGGTTCCTGGAGGATTCCTGGGGGGTTCTGGGGGAGACGGAATAGTTTCCCATTGTAATGGAAATAGAAAGAGAAAACCATGCACATGTGGTCCGCCCTCCAGACCACCTCAGGATGGTCTTCTGTCCTCTTCTCACATCTGCTTAGCTAGCGTCTTGCTCATTAGCGCCCTGGTGCGTTTCCCAGCACTTAGCCACAGCGCCGGGCCTTCTGGGTAGAACTCCTCATTACTCGCCCCAGCGCCGCCAGCTGGAGGACATAAAAGCGTGTGAGGGTCCGGCGACGACGGCGGCGGCGGGCAGTCACAGGCCGTGGCGCCACCCGGCAGAGAGACGGGTCAGTGGCGGTAAATCACAGCGTAGCCGACATGATGGCTCATATTAGCGTAGCGTAGCGCGGCGGCGGCGGCACTGAAGGCACACGGCGTGAAATGAAAGCTAAACTGTCGGCATGAATATGCTAATTGGACGACTCGGAGGCGGAGCCACAACAGCCCGGCTATGATGTCGGCGAGTAAATCCGCTTTTCATTTTCAAAGATCACATCAGGGCAAGCGTGTTACCGTGGCGAGGCCTCCTCCTCCAACGCCGGAGGTCGTGGAGGAAAAGGTGCGAGACCCCCGCCGAGATGTTAGAAACAGAAAAATGACACTTTGACGTCTTTCGGCACCCGTCGAGGCGCCTCAGGACAATTTGATGTTTTGTGTTATTTGGAAAAATTGCTGTCATCAGTCGCTTCTTTTGGATTTATTTGGGACACCATAACAAGCGCTCACATGCTCCCATTTGACCGCCAATCAAGCGTGCGCGTGGCGCCACGTTGTCAAAGCCCACAAGGAATCGAGCACAAGATTTGTTGTCAAAAGTGAAATGAAAACACTCTTCATGAAACGTTCAACGCTAACAAAGCATCTTTTCCTTTGCTAGTGCTAGCAGTCAATTCTCCTTGGTCAGATGTTAGCAGAAGACAGCTAATTAGCTCATTAGCTCATTAGCACATAGCACAACAAGTCAGCTAAAGTCTAGTCATGAGTTAGCGGCAGTTAGCGTCCCCCAAGGCGCCACGTCATCGAAGTCCTGAAGGAATCGAACACAAGATTTGTTGTCAAAAGTGAAATAAAAACACTCTTCATGAAACGTTCAACGCTAACAAAGCATCTTTTCCTTTGCTTGCGCTAACAGTCAATTCTCCATTGTCAGACGTTAGCACAAGATAGCTAATTCACTCATTAGCACGTAGCACAACAAGTCAGCTAGTCTAGTCGCCAGCTAGCGGCAGTTAGCGTCCCCCGAGGTGCCACGTCGTCAAAGTCCTGAAGGAATCGAGCACAAGATTTGTTGTCAAAAGTGAAATAAAAACACTCTTCATGAAACGTTCAACGCTAACAAAGCATCTTTTCTTTTGCTAGTGCTAGCAGTCAATTCTCCGTTGTCAGACGTTAGCAGAAGACAGCTAATAAGCTCATTAGTACGTAGCACAACAAGTCAGCTAAAGCTAGCGGCAGTTAGCGTCCCCCTGAGGCCTGAATTGTGTCCAACATTTTCTTCTCTGTCCTCCTGCCATGGCCGACCTCGTCTTCCTCCATGAATGGCTTGTTCCTCCTTTATGGTTATTGATTAAACATGGCCGCCGGCTCTTAACGCCACCATTTTCCATCAGGCCTTATTGACGACCTGCTTCAGCTCCATGCTGGCTGGTGCTGCCATTTCTATTCAAAGCCTCCAGATGTCCCACTCTTCTTCGTGGTGCTTCTCTTGCTTTCCTCGTGGTGTTCCTCATGGTGCTCCTTATTGTCCTTCTCATGGTGTTCCTCCTGATGTTCCCTGTGGTGTTCCTCGTGGTGTTCCTCATGGTGTTCCTTATTGTCTTTCTCATGGTGCTGCTTATTGTCCTTCTCATGGTGCTCCTTATTGTCCTTCTCATGGTGTTCCTCGTGATGTTCCTTGTGATGTTCCCTGTGGTGTTCTGTGTTATTTTCCTGGTGTCTCTAATCGTGTATTTGTCATCATGCTCCTCATGGTGTTCCTCATGGTGCTCCTTATTGTCCTTCTCATGGTGTTCCTCGTGATGTTCCCTGTGGTGTTCCCTGTGGTGTTCCTCATTGTGTTCCTTATTTTCCTTCTCATGGTGCTCCTTATTGTTCTTCTCATGGTGTTCCTCGTGATGTTCCCTGTGGTGTTCCTCGTGGTGTTCCTTATGGTGTTCCTTATTGTCCTTTTCATGGTGTTCCTTGTGATGTTCCCTGTGGTGTTCCTCATGGTGTTCCTCATGGTGCGCCTTATTGTCCTTCTCATGGTGCTCCTTATTGTTCTTCTCATGGTGTTTCTTATTGTCCTTCTCATGGTGTTCCTCATGATGTTCCCTGTGGTGTTCCTCGTGGTGTTCCTCATGGTGTTCCTTATTGTCCTTCTCATGGTGCTCCTTATTGTCCTTCTCATGGTGTTCCTCGTGATGTTCCTTGTGATGTTCCCTGTGGTGTTCTGTGTTATTTTCTTCATGGTGTCTCTAATCGTGTATTTGTCATCATGCTCCTCACGGTGTTCCTCATTGTGTTTCTTGTGGTGTTCCTCATTGTGTTCCTCGTGGTGCTCCTCATGGTGTCCTTCTCATGGTGTTCCTCATGGTGTTCCCTGTGGTGTTCCTCGTGGTGTTCTGTGTTATTTTCCTCATGGTGTCTCTAGTCGTGTATCACGTTCCTCACGGTGTTCCTCGTTGTGTTCCTTAGCGGTTCTGCTGACGTTTAATTAGACAAAGACCAGAACCTCCTTTAAGGCCGCTTGGAGCCACAAGTGGATCTCAATGTTCATAGATGTTGTTGTGTCCATGGAATGTTGGAATGCCAAAGTGGGAGGTTCTATCTGGACAAGGTTCCCAAGCCTTGAGGGAGGTCTGCTGTGTGTGTGTGTGTGTGTGTGTGCCGCATTGAAACAAGGAAACATGTAAGGTAACGATGCTCATTTAGATCCAAACATGGCCCCCAGCAGTACACCCCCGCCACCCCGCCCCCCGCCTGCAGGTGTCTCTTCGGACCAGTCGTCTCATCCTCCAGTCTTCATGGCCCCAGGCGTTCATTGGTAGGTGGGTTTCCAGCAGTGCCTGCGTGCCTTCCAGCAAATGTCAGCAAAGGTGAGAAGTGTTTTCATTCATTAGCGGCTCGTCTCAAAAAGACAACACGCTGGCGTCTCCGGGCGGACTCCAAAACAAACAAAAGTGGCCTGAATGTGAGAGGACGCGCTTTAAACATCTTCTCCACCATCTTCTAGTCCTGAATGTTAAACGTCTTATATCAATATTTAGCATCAAACGTCCTGGTTGGGATCGCCGTGGTTATGCAGAACCGTACGACAGCCAATGAGGACGCCATCGCAACAACATGAAAGTGGATGAAACGCTTTCATGCTGAAGATGGACTGAAATGAACGCCCGAGAACCGAACCAGCAACCGTCAGGTTCAGGTGGCGACCACGCTACGACCTGACCCACGCCGCCGACGTAAAATGGACGTGATGATCCACCAGCCCAAGAACCAGATTTGGCCGCCGAAAACCAGGTCGCCCGGGCACCCGCCCTTGACCGCCACCCAACACTCAATGCACTGGACCCTTATGCTTGCCCCCGTAGGTGGTGGGTCTACGAGGGGGGAGATCCAGCATGGCTTCTTCATTCCTACATATAAGGATGTAGGAATGAAGGCTTACACACCAATATACATGCTAGCATTTGTAACCCACAAGGCATGCTGGGTAACTTCCTGAACTTCCAAAATGGGGGTTAAGGGACGCCCCCTCCAAAACTGTTTTTCCCAGACAAACTCCCATATTTTGCTTTTCCGTGAATATAAATCTATCAAAAAAGGCGCTATAAGGGGGGCAATGTTTGGGAGAGGGGGGGCGGGGGCGTCCCCTTATCTTTCCTCATTTCCTGTTAAAGGTTCTCACCTTTTCCAACGGCCCGACCACCAAGCGAGCCCCTCCCCCGGGCCTGGCTCCAGGGTGAGGCCCCTGTATCCCATAGGTCAGTTGAAGTGTTCTGGGCATGCCCAGTCGGGAAAAGGCCCCGGGGCGGACCTAAGACACGCTGGAGGGATTATGCCTCACAGCTGGCCTGGGAACGCCTTGGTGTCCTTGGTGGAGCTGGAGGAGGTGGCCGGAGACCGGGAAGTCTGGGCTTCTCTACTGAGACTGCTGCCCCCGCCACCCGGACCCGGATTAGCGAAGGAAAATGGATGGATGGATCCTCTTCGGAGGCCAGCTGTTTTTCCTTCTGCCTCCGCCGAACTTTGAGGCCGTCAAAACATCTCTCACATTTACGGACGTGCCCGTCGCGGCCGCCGTTTGACCTTATCGGTGGTGAAGTGTCGGTGAGCCGCGGGAGGCGTTGAGACTGTCACAAAAATACCACCAAGGTGCTCGCGGCAGGAAGTGACAAGCGACTAGAGACGCGGCGGTTTCCTGCACGGCAGCAAAGTGTCTTGGCGCCCCCCCCCCCCCCCCCCCCCCCCCCCCCCCCGGGGGCGACCTTGTCTTTTTCTTGTCGTTGTTGTTTCACATCTTTTCCAACATGTAAACATCCATTTGACGTCAGACATGCTAACGGAATTCCTTATTTGGGAATGTGCTTAGTATTGCTGATGATTCGTTAAATACTGCAGGGGCGGAGCCACCCGTGCGTTCAATCGCTCGCTACTCAATTTTTGTCAGTCGCTTTGTACTACAAATGTACTTCATTCAAGGCGAAAAAAAACAGTAAACACTGATTTAGCATTTTAGCTTGCCATACTAGCAATGACACAGTTCTATTAACTCATTCAAAAAATAACACCTTCATTAGCGGCCATTTTCGAGGATTTTGACTGATCTTTCAAGGCACACGGAATATTGTGTTCTATGGCTACGTCAACACGGAACACATCAAAACAAAGTTTAGACTCTCATCTGTCATCAGAAAAAAGAAGTTTGTTTCTATCTTTTTCTGTTCTTCCGTAATGAGCGGTAGAACATAGGTAAGTTTCAGGAAAATATCAGTTCCCAACTAGATACATTTCAAGCAAGACACTTAAATTTTTCACTAAATTTTCACAAAAATTTTGTGACAGCTCAAATATCAAAATATAAACAACTATTTTCCCCATAAAACAACTAAATAACTAAATTCCCCTACAGTGCGTTACCTTTTGCACACTACACTCCTCCATGCCCTTCCGCTTCCTCTTTGCTGTTTTTACATGGAAAAGATGCCGAGCTCTTATCAAATGCACCTGCGCCACCTTGTGGCCATTTTTATAGCTTAAAACTGATGTAAAGTGCAGTTGCATCATCATCCTTTTGGTATTAAAAACGTTCATAGCTAGCTTAGCACCGTGCATGAGCTGCCACGTTGGGGTGGAGTTGTGTTAACGGATTGTTAACGTTAACGTGAAACGATGTCCGTCCTGAAGACGAAGACATGCAAGAAGACGCGTCCTTGTCTTCTACAATAGTCTTTGTACGCGTGTCTCTGACAGCCGCCTCGGGGCGGAAACCTTCCTCACAAACCCGCGCCGTCTCTTCCAGCACGTTCAGCATTTCTAAGGCTGCTTGTCTGCAAAACGGCGACAATGGATGATGGCATGTTAGCCTCTTAGCACGGTCACTGGGTTCAAAGCTGCGTAGGCGGGAGCCCAAAAGGTCTTTGTGTAAGCGGTTGGACCTCGTGTCAACATGCTTGACATTTAGACACTTACTCCCACAACGAAAAACGCCTACTTTGCTCACGGTGCAACCAAAAATAACACATAACATAACATAAGCAATGCACCACATATAAGGATGTAGGAATGAAGGCTTACACACCAATATACATGCAAAACAATGCTAGCATTTGTAACCCACAAGGCATGCTGGGTAACTTCCTGAACTTCCAAAATGGGGGTTAAGGGACCCCCCTACATCACTGTTTTCCCAGACAAACTCCCGTATTTTGCTTTTCCGTGAATATAAATCTATCAAAAAAAGGCGCTGTAAGGGGGACAAAGTTAGGGGGGCATGGTGGGACGGGAGCACACGGAATATTGTGTTCTATGGCTACGTACACATCAAAAGAAAGTTTAGACTCTCATCTGTCATCAGAAAAAAGAAGTTTGTTTCTATCTTTTTCTGTTCTTTCGTAATCAGCGGTAGAACATAGGTAAGTTTCAGGAAAATATCAGTTCCCAACTAGATACATTTCAAGCAAGACACTTAAATTTTTCACTAAATTTTCACAAAAATTTTGTGACAGCTCAAATATAATAATATAAAATATAATGTAAAATATATAAAAATATATAAACAACTAACCCACAAGGCATGCTGGGTAACTTCCTGAACTTTCAAAATGGGGGTTAAGGGACCCCCCTACATCACTGTTTTCCCAGACAAACTCCCGTATTTTGCTTTTCTGTGAATATAAATCTATCAAAAAAGGCGCTGTAAGGGGGACAATGTTAGGGGGCATGGTGGGACGGGGGCGTCCACTTATCTTTCCTCATTTCCTGTCAAATGCCCCCCCCCTTTTCCAACGCAAATGATAAAAACGAACATGTGTCACGTCTCCTTCTTTTCGTGACATGCATGAATTAGCCCCCTCACTCTGATCACCCCCCCCCCCCCAGCGTAAATACACGTGTTCTCCCTGGGGGGCTTTAATGTGTTCCATGAATGGTAGCAAAGCCCCACGCTGGGAAGAGCTGTGAATCAAAGAGGGCGTGAACTAATTAAGGAGCGTGAATGGAGCTTTAATCAGCTTGAGCGCGGCGGGGGGTCAAAGGAAGGTTGGAGGGTGTCTGGAGGGGGGAAAGGTGGGAGGGTGCGGGGGTGCAGTGTTTGATTTGAAAGAGATTGTGTGGGTAATCGGCCGGGTTTCCCTCGCTGGGTGGAAGATTCCTGCTGTTTGGAAGCTTTTATTGGAGTGGAGCAACCCTGGAGCCTGCTGGGGGCCGTTTGATGAAGATCTAGTTGGAGGACGCCGACGTCAGGAGGAAGAGGAAGGACGTTCTTGAGGATGCGAAGGTGTCTTCCCTAAAGTTGGAAGCATGCAATTGTCCAAAGAATGACGATTCAGGGACAGCAACCTCTGATTGGTTCATTGGTGATGTTTGATGACCTTCATCCTTCATCCATCCTTCAAAGTCACCACCTTGACATCCTCATAAGCTTCCTGACTGTCAGAGATGGACTTAAAATCCAAAAACGCTAGTCAAAGATCCTCTATTTGGCCTTCATGGAGTGTTCTGCTGTTTTTGGAGGACCTAAATAAAAAAAAAAAACACTTGTCAAAGATCCTTTAAATGACAGGAGCACTGAAAAAATGCTGGACCAAGATCCTTTATTTGACAGGAGTACTCACCTGTTCATAAGGACCTCTACACGGCAAGCAAGTTGTGCTGTGTTTAAGGATCTACTTTTTAAAAAATGCTGTACAAAGATCCTTTATTTGACGAGAGTGCTGTGATGTTTTGAAGGCCCAACTCCAAAAACGCTAGTCAAAGATCCTCTATTTGGCCTTCATGGAGTGTTCTCCTGTTTTTGGAGGACCAAAATAAAACAAAAACACTTGTCAAAGATCCTTTAAATGACAGGAGCACTGAAAAAATGCTGGGCAAAGATCCTTTATTTGACAGGAGTACTCAACTGTTCATAAGGACCTCTGCACGGCAGGTGAGTTGTGCTGTGTTAAATAGATAGATAGACTCCCTTTATTGTCATTGCACAAAAACACAGTAGTGAAATTGCCAACGAAATGTCGTTGCCTGGCTCCCATATAATAACAGACACAAAAGAAGATAAGTAATAATAAATAATAATAATAATGTGGGGCGGCACGGCGGTCTGGTGGTTAGTGCGCAGACCTCACAGCTAGGAGACCAGGGTTCGGTCCCCGCCCTCGGCCATCTCTGTGTGGAGTTTGCATGTTCTCCCCGTGCGTGCGTGGGTTTTCTCCGGGTACTCCGGTTTCCTCCCACATTCCAAAAACATGCTAGGTTAATTGGCCACTCCAAATTGTCCATAGGTATGAATGCCAGAGTGAATGGTTGTTTGTCTATATGTGCCCTGTGATTGGCTGGCGACCAGTCCAGGGTGTACCCCGCCTCTCGCCCGAAGACAGCTGGGATAGGCTCCAGCACCCCCGCAACCCTTGTGAGGATAAGCGGTAGAAAATGAATGAATGAATGAATAATAATGTGGAGAATAAATAGATAGAATAGACACCAAATATGAACAACGTAATGTAAAGTGCAGCGTGAACAGTAAATTGCCCAAATAATTTAAATAATTAAAATAAATAATAATAATGTAAGTAAGATAGAGGGGCTTATTTGGCATTCAGCAGTCTGATGGCCAGGGGGAAGTAGCTGTCTCTGAACCTGGTCGTCCTGCAGCGGATGCTGCAGAGCCTTCTCCCCGATGCCAGGCGAGAGAACAGTCCATGCTGGGGGTGTGTGGGGTCAGAGCAGATCCGATGGGCTCTAGATACACACCGGCTGTTTGCCATGTCCTTAATGGGGGGGAGTTGGGTCCCGATGATCTTCTCCGCTGTCCTCACCACTCTCTGCAGTAACGTCCAGTCCGAGGCCTTGCAGCTCCCAGACCAGACGGAGATGCAGTTGGTCAGCAGGCTCTCGATGGTCCCTCTGTAGAAGGTGGTAAGGATAGGAGGGGAGAGGGAGGCTCTTTTCATCCGCCGCAGGAAGTGCAGTCGCTGCTGTGCCTTCTTTGCCAGAGCGGAGGTGTGGAGTGACCAGCCGAGGTTGTCTGTGATATGCACCCCCAAGTACTTGGTTGTGTTCACAACTTCTACGGCTGTGTCGTTGATGCTGAGTGGAGTGTGGCTGGGTCTGGATCTCCTGAAGTCGACGATGATCTCCTTTGTTTTGTCAACATTCAGGATCAGGTTGTTCGCCTTGCACCAATCCACAAGGTGTCGCACTTCCTCCCTGTAAGCCAGTTCGTTGTTGTCCTGAATGAGGCCCACAACTGTTGTGTCGTCCGCGTACTTCAGGATATGGTTGCTGCTGTACTTGGGGCGACAGTCATGGGTCATTAGGGTAAACAACAGGGGGCTCAGAACACATCCCTGGGGTGAGCCGGTGTTCAGGGAGATGACACTGGATGTGTTGTCGCCCACTCTGACATACTGGGTTCTATCTGTGAGGAAGTCAAGCAGCCAGTTGCACAGGGAGGTCTTGAGGCCCAGTGGCTCCAGCTTGCGTACCAGGTCCTGGGGGATGATCGTGTTGAATGCTGAGCTGAAGTCCAGGAACAGCATCCGTACATGGGTGTTTTTCTTCTCCAGGTGCTCCAGGCTCAGGTGGAGAGCAGTGGAGATGGCGTCTTCAGTGGAGCGGTTTGGCTGGTACGCGAATTGGAAAGGGTCGAGTGATGGGGGGAGTATGGAGGTGATATGGTCTTTAACCACCCTCTCGAAACATTTCATAATGGTTGATGTGAGTGCAACGGGCCGAAAGTCGTTCAGACATGTAATAGATGGTTTCTTGGGCACTGGAATTATTGTGGCGGACTTGAAACACGGGGGGACTACAGCTTGGGCCAGTGAGGTGTTGAAGATGTCTGTGAGCACGTGGGCCAGCTGGTCTGGACCAACTTTTAAAAAAATGCTGTACAAAGATCCTTTATTTGACGGGAGTGCTGTGATGTTTTGAAGGCCCGACTGCAGAAACGCTAGTCAAAGATCCTCTATAGACCAGGAACAAGCTACTGTTTTTGAAGGACTTACTGCCAAAATGCCCATCAAAGATCCTCTATACGGCAGGATCGCCTCCTGCTGTTTTCAAGGACCTACTGCAAGAAAAACACTTGTCAAAGATCCTACATATAACAGGAGTGCTCGACTGTCTCTAAAACGGTCATCAAAGATCCTCTCCTGAACAGAGATGCAGTGTTGCTTGCTTGCTCCATCCATCAGTACTGACATGGCCGTTCATCGTGTTAGCAGCGTGGGAGGGGGACGTCGTAAAGATGGCCGACAACTAATCTTCCACAAACAGGATGCAGACGCCATTGTGCTTTCCTGGTAATGAAAACACAAATACTCTTGGATGATGCGTTCAGGAGCGCATTGCTCCCGCTGCTGCGCTGGCAGACATTTATGTGATGCTAATGGCGTTCCGAGACGGAGTTAGTTGGAAACCTGTTACTGGGGGCTCTGTCTACTTGCTGGAGTCGCAAAGTTGACAAATAGCGTTGCAAAGAATAACCGGAGTGTGGCGAGAGAGTCCGGTGATCAAGAGAAAAGGACTTTATTGCATCAAAGAGGCTTTTTATTTGTCTTTTTATCCGCCTTATTTATTGTTGTTGTGTCCTCGCTCGGCGATAAAGTCCTTGTTGCTGCACACAAGTCAACCCCCCCTCAGCCGTCACATCATTAGGGACCCCTGTGTAAATCACCAGTACCTGTCTCCCCATTGGACTACAGCTTTACATGCATTAGCTCAAGTCGCATTCATTCATTCAAACACTAGGGGGCGTTTCAGATGGATTAGCTGTGTGGGTAGAAGAAGAAAATGCTACATGCTAATAGCTAAGTGTCTCTTCCAGACTCGGAGGTGGTGATTCTCATCCCAGTGAACCGATCCAGGGAGAGCTGAAGATCACGGACCGATCCTGCAGTCCAGATCCCCCTCAAGGACTTGAACAAAATCAGTGACCCTAGCAGAGTCCAACCTTCACTGGGAACCAGTCCGACTTATTGGAACAAACTCTGACACCGGATTCAGCAAACCTCCTGAATTAGGTTGTCCGGTACGCCATAATGGCGGACTACTCCCCACCGGCGTCCTCAAGGAACACGGTTCAAGTTCTTCTCTAGGTCCACAAACCTTTGGGTGGCTCTGGCATCTGGTCAGGATGCCTCCCGGGTGCTGATCAGGGCCCGTCCCCTGGGAAGACCCAGGACACAAGCCTGGGATTTCTTTGGGAAGTATCCGGGGAGGGGGGAAGTCTGGCCTTCTCTGCTCAGGCTGCTGCCTCCGCCGCCCAACCTCGGATAAGTGGAACCAAAACGTCCATTTGGAAGAATGTTATTCCTGAGTGGAGACGAACTCCGGAAGCGAAGAGGAGTCGTGAGGAGGCGAGGATGTGCCCCATTAGGAAGCACGTGAAGGTTCTGGTGTTGACCAGCATGATGAGCTGAGGCTGATGTGAGGTGAGATGACTGGCAAATAGGAAGTAGTGCGATTGGGAATTGGGTGGGGGGGTCACAGCAGGCCGCCGCCACTGAGAGAGCGAGAGAAGCGTTCCGGAGTTTTCTGTTTTCTTCTCTCTCGTCTGCAGAACATAAGAGTCGGTGTGAGATGGCGGTCACCGTGCGACGGCGATTAAGAGGAGGGGTCAGTTTGGTTTCCTGGCTGAGAGAGGACGCTTAGAGCGGGAAGCACTCATTGGGAGAAAAATGGCCGACGCGGCATCACGCCAGCTGGATGAAATGTTCTCCAGCCGACTGATGAAGTCTAATTTGTTGGCAGAGTCCACAGCGGAGGGAGTCTTACAGGCCAACCGTGGCCTATCTGTGTCTTCCAGCCTCGCTCCAATCAGGGATCAAGGGGATTGTGGAGTGGGTGGGGGGGGGGGGGGGGGGGGTCCTTCCTGAAAACATTCCATACTTACATGCCGACGCTGTTATTGTTGCCGCTGACTCCTCTTTGTTAAAGACTCATCTTCAGTCTCCAGGCGGACTCACACAAGGCCTTGTGTACCCTGCTGGACTCGGGTTCCATTTCCCGTCCATCTCCTGGCCCCTGCTGGTGGCTTTGACTTTTGGATTATTTGGAGTCTTTGTATTTGACTTATATTAGGAATTGTGCACATTATAATTACGACCTAAGGATTATGGCTCACAGCTGGCCTGGGAATGGTGCCGGAGACCAGGAAGTCCGTCAAACCCCCATTGTCACTTCCTGTCTGCCTCCCACTCAGTTCCCTTAATACTGCAAGACATTTACAGAAGTTTTATTTATGTCTTATCTTACCTTTTATCTACAATATTGGGTAATAGGAGTGTAAATGTGCTGCACACTGGTTGAGTGGTTAACGCACAGGCCTCACACCTAGGAGACCCAAGTTCAATCCCACCCTCGGCCATCTGTGTGTGGAGTTTGCGTGTGTTTTCTCCGGGTCGTCCGGTTTCCTCCCACATTCCAAAAACATGCTAGGTTAATTAGCGACTCCAAATTGACCATACATATGAATGTGAGTGTGAATGGTTGTTTGCCCTGTGATTGGCTGGCCACCAGTCCAGGGTGTACCCCGCCTCTCGCCCGAAGACAGCTGGGATAGGCTCCAGCAACCCCCGCAACCCTCATGAGGATAAGCGGTAGAAAATGAATGAAAAAGGAGTGTAAAGGTAACTATAGGGGTGTTATTTAATGTCTAGAGGGCTCTAATAATTTTAACAACTGTATTTTGAAGGTCTTAAAACAGGTTTTTCAATGTTTTATTGTGTCTTATTATGTCTCGGGTGTTATTTAATGTAGATAAAACTATATTTAGAATGTCGCAAACAGCTTTCCTTTGCTAACCTATGAAAATATTCCATGTATTCCTACTTCCTGGACATGAACAAGCAAACTCTTCTGGGCTCCGTGCTAGCACGGAGACAAGTGGTTGCAATGAGAGCTGAAGTAGTTGTAAGTTGTAAGAAAAGACAAAACAACACCAGCAACAGACGCAGATTGACCGCTAACCTTTCTGAGCTCCACGCCATCTCCGATAGCTCCTTCTTTTTCTTCTCCGCACATCGAGAGCACTCCCCCCCTCTCCGGTTTCGAGTGGCACTTTTCCTTCCAAGAGAGCCCATCATTAGTCGCCGCGTGGTCAAGAACAATGGATAACTAGTTTCCATGGCGACAGCCACTATCACCTCTCATCATCGAGGCTAAAACGTCGGACACGGCTGAGACCTTCAAAAGAGCAGGAAAGACCTTTTTATTTATGCTGATCTCCAGGGCACCGCCACTCTCATCCCTTCCGTGTGTGAAGATGCTCACAGCGATCCAACATGTGAAGCCACCTGAAGAAAATATAGCGTCAAATCTTAATCTTATGAATATTACATTCTTATTACATAGTATGCCGAAGGCCCGTGAAAATGAGCTTTGACCACCTCTCTGGTAAAAGGAGTTAAATAATCAACACACTGTTGCTGCTGATATGCTCCAGGAGGCCCCGAGGCTGTCTGGCGTGTTCGACGCCAACCCGGGCCCGCTGAGCCCGGAGACCATCACTCACGGTGTCCGCTCCGCCACGTTGCCATGCCAACAAGGTGCCGCAGTGAGTTTTGATGTGTCGGGAGATGCTTTGTGAGGCGACATCAGTGTCCCCCGGCCGATGAATAGACGGGATGGAGCCATACTGGGCTGAGGACCCATCACTGAGTCAAAGGTGCCGATGTGTTTCTCAGCGGCTTTTAATGTCCGTGGATGAATAGCCGAGGCAGGTGAAATATATGTGATTTATTTTACATTCATTGGAGTATGAAAGGCTGAAACTCAGACTCATTATGGCATTTTCAGCCTTTTCATGTTGCGGGCTTTCAAACTGCTGTCAGCCTTCGTCGCTTTGATATGAAGCTTGCCCTCACTAATATCATCATATAACTGTTTTTCATTCAAATACTCACTCTCCCGTTCTCCTCCGAGCACACTAGTTTAGCTCCACCGAGTGAACGACTTTTAAGGTGTAAATACTGCACAAAAACATAAAGCGGTACTTTCTGCATTGGTTCGCTCTCGCTTTGATTTGATTCAGTGCAAGTTTATCCAATCAGAATGCGCCGCCGTGTGTTGTCAGGTAAAGACGAGCTTTTTTTTACAGAGTTTATAGCGAATTCTAGCCAATCGGGGGCTTAGTTCAGAGTCCAAGTTTGCGCGCTGATGATGACGTCATCATTGTGCTGCTTTTCGATTGGATGGTCAGCGCTAGCTAGCAAGAGCTGTAGTTTGGCTAGCAGTGTTTGTAACTTTTATAGATTTACTCGGACGAACTGGAACTAAACTCTTCTACAGCTTCATTGGAACGATAGTGGATTCATCTACAACCAACCAACAGTAATGTATATTAATTATGTGTTGTGTTAATGTGTATAAGTCGTGTTTTTTTAAATCTTAATGCTGTTTTATGCCACAGATGTGTTTGTTTCCAGTGTTTGGTTTTGAACGATTGTGTTTTTAGATCCGATCAATTTAATTCACTTTAATTCCCAAGATAATTGATTGATGTACAGCAACATTTAGATACTTTCATTCAAGTCAAAACTACTGATTGATTGATTGATGATTCTATGTCCTGCCCACGCTCTCATGTACAATTCTGCCTTAAAAAGACTAAATAACATGGGGGACATTTTGGAATGTAGTAACGATTTGCATCATAACAACTTGATGGTAAGGTGACTAATCCCTGCCACAATTAATCAATGATTAATCAATTATCCCAATTAATGAATTGATTTAAAAGCGAATAAAGCATTCTAATATTACAAGAATAAAGTCCAAATATATATATATATATTTTTTTGTTTGTTTGTTTGTTTTGTTTTTATTTATTTATTTATTTATTTTACAGGGATAGTGCATATTAACTCATCCCAAAGACATATTGATATTCCTTTTGCTCAAGAAGCAAAAGGAGGTGATGACGCAAGGGCACAATGGAAGAGATCATGTTCGGTGCTGTTTTAAGTCAAAAAAACGGCCACAAGGTGGCAGAAGTTCATTTATAAAAGCCGGCCATCCATCTTTCCCATGGAGGAGTGTAGCGTGCATATACGTGCATATGTGTCCGCGCAGTTCGGTTACAGATGTGAAAATTGTAAATAGTTAATGGTGTTACGTTTGTAAATAAATACTTATTTTGACATAGAACTGCCATTTTTGTGTTATGGTGTGGCGTAGTTGTTAGGCTAAATATACATATGGCTACATTTGTGTAAGAACTGATATTTTCCTGTTGATTTCTAAAGAACGGACAAAGGTAGAAGCAAACTAGAGGGGATGTCTTTTTAAAAATGGCTGGTAGTGAAATAATATTTCTGTCAATATGCCAGAATTAGCCAAAAGGCTTTCTTTCATCTGGAGTCCCTAGTGTTCGTCGTATTTACTAAAAGTCCAGATAATCTAGTAACGGGAACACATGAGAGGAAAAGCAACCATGTCAGTTTGCAGTCGGTGTTGGCAGGACTGATTATCAATGAGCCGTACTTGGCTGTGGGGGTGAGGTTCTACTCTGTGGAGAAATCTCTTTGTCCAAATAGACTTTTCCGAAAGGGAATCATGGCGTCTCCCCTCTCAGCGCCTCTGGTTTGTGCTACAAACAGCTGTTCACATGTTGACAAAGTGCTGAAGAGGAGGAGACGATAAACCGTGAGTAAATAAATAAAGCAGCGATATAATCATTTGACCATATTTTCCCAGCCCGGTAGTCGGTATTTATGCATTGTTGCACCATGGTGAGAAATGTGTTGCTATGAAATTCTGACGGCTTCAGCATTTCACTGTATTATAAATACAGCTCTAAAATGTGTTGTTTTGAAATATCTTTATTGAAATAAAGTCCCCCTTCAGTACCGGCCATTTGAACTGATCTTTGAAGGCAAAAAAACATAAATATGTCTTAGGGAGCAAGTGGTCGGGTTGAAAAAAGTCGGTCTTTGGTAGCAAATGAGTTAAGATTGGGCATTTTCACCTACGTGACAAAACTGGGATGCAGGATTTTCTTGAAATAAAGTTGCATCCTATCATTTGGACACCCAGAAAAAACTCAAAGCTCATTTTCACTTTTTGTGATTGTCAAGGACCTTTTCAAATTTGAAGTTGACGAGGCTGACGTGCGGACTTGTTTTTTTCAGCACAGTTGGACTTGATTTGCACACAAAGGTTACATTTTTACTATCGGGCTCGATGGTAGACAATACATATAATTCCAGGTAATGGACATAAACAGTGGCGCAGATTCTCACATCAGTTCAACAAGTTCACATGCATCTTTATTTGCAAATATGTTGTGTTCAGTTCATCGTTCTCAGAACAACGAGAACGCGTTCAAGCACAACACTGAGTCAGCGAACCTGTCTACTCTGTGAGCGCGCACCATTTTGCAGTCTTTTCTTTTTATTTGCAGAACAAACGCACCAGTAAGCATTGACTGAGCACCTCCATCTGTACTTTTTCTTTCCCGCTTGAGAAAACTGTCGGTGGTAGTTAACGTGCTCACGGTGTTCATTTTGTTGAAAACCAAACTATTCCCACAGAGAGATGCAGAGTGAAGCCTCTTATCATCCAGCCTGTGTCACAGAGAGACAAGCACACATACAACAACAATAGTTGATAATAAACAATCCAATCCAATCCATTTTATTTATATAGCACATTTTATAAACAGAGTTTCCAAAGTGCTGCACAGACTAGTAAAAATAAAAAGTAATAATCCAAAACTAAAAGAGCATTTAAGAAATAAAATAATAAAATAGATATTAAAATATTAAAAACAAGAAACAAAGCAATAAAAGTATAAAAAATAGAACCAGTGACAATAAAAACGAAGAACTAAAAGACACAGGACCATACGACTCACTCCGAGTTAAAAGCCAGAGAATAAAAGTGGGTTTTAAGACGAGACTTAAAGCTTTCGATATTGGGGGCCTTTTTTACTTGGGAGGGCAGAGAGTTCCATAGTTTGGGGCCGACCACAGAAACGGCTCGGTCCCCCCTGGTCTTAAGTCTCGTCTTAGGCACCACAAGTTGGAGCTGGCCCTGGGACCTCAGTGACCGAGCTGGAGAGTAGATTTGGAGGTCTGAGATGTATTTGGGGGCCAGCCCATTCAACGCCTTAAAAACAAACAATAACATCTTAAAATCAATCCTAAAACGAACAGGCAACCAATGTAGGGAGGCCAGAATTGGGGTGATGTGCTCCCCAACAAACACATACGTACATGCATAACAATTTATCCAGGGTGTCATAATTATCAACCTGTTTTTTTTTCATCCTTTGATTAATCGAGTTATCAATTATTGTGGCAGGCCGAGTGGTGAACCTTCCAAGGAGTGGCCGGCCAACCAAAATGACCCGAAGAGTGCAGCGACAACCCATCCGAGAGGTCACAAAAGACCCCACAACAACATCCAAAGAACCGCAGGCGTCACCTGCCCCAGTTAAGGTCAGTGTTCATGACTCCGCCATAAGAACGACACAGGGCAAAAACGTTCCAAGACCAAAACCACTGCTGAATAAAAACGACATTAAGGCTGGTCTCAATTTTGCCTGAAAACATCTTATCTTAATGATGATTAAAGCCGACATTGCGTTGGCGGATAATCCCGAGGACGGATGTCGCCAACATTTGAACATGAACGGTGACGGTAAAAAGGTCGCCGCTTTGAACTCACTACTGAGCGCCTCCGACTACTTCAGTGAATCCATTGACGGGCTAACGAGGGCCACGCTGGCTTTTTATTTGTCACGGCACAGCAGTGATGACAGCACGAGTACTCTTCAGAACCGAAAAAAAAAAAAAGTCTTCAACGACTTTGAGGAGTCCCGTAAACGCCGCTGATGTCCTCCAGGACAAATGGTCACCAACTCCGCGGTGGCCGCTCTCCATTTGGAAGGCGGAATTATGGACATTTTTCTGTTTAATGACGTGCACGTCGAGCGCGATGCAACTCAAATGGCGTTTTAACGGCGGTGCTGTCACTTTGCAGGAGCCAGCACTGCACAATTGGCCACCTGGGAAAATTAGGAGGAGGCAAGGACGCAACGGGGAGGCGAGGATGGACAGACAGACAGATTGGGGAGGGAGGCGTGGAGGCATTATTATCGGTGCGGAGAAGAAAGAAAGACACGTGCACGCTGACGGTGCACTCGGCAGCGCCAATCAGGTGAGCGTGCTCAGGACAACAAGCGGCAGAAAAGCAGCCTGTGAGAGGCTTTAGTCTCGGGCATGGCCCGCATACGCTTTTTCCATGCGAACATCCAAACATCACACGGGTCGACACGCGCCACCGTCATGATGACAAAGGTCCCCGGAGGCACGGTGGCGTGCTGCCATCCCAGCGTCGCCTGTCCAAGCAGAATGTTAATGACGGATGGACGCAAGGAAAAACACAGAAGACGGCAGACAAATTGATTATATACATTTCCCTGCCCGGGAATGATTAAGGTCAGCGCGTCGCCGTGGAGACAGGGCCGCGGGCCATACCGACAACAGACCTGTAATTGGACGCCAGGTTTAGCTGTCCGCATGATGAGATTCAAAGTTTCGCCGTCACGCTCCAGCAATAATCCAGCACCAGTCAGAATGAGGCTGCGGTGCATTTCAGCTTCCACAGCGGGGGTCCGGGGGGAACGCAAAGCACCGTGGATTCGGATGCTAGCGCAGCTGGAAGACGAGGACGATACGGTCCAGCTTTCGGTCTTGGAGGTGTTGCCTCCTGGTGGGAATGATGGCTTTCCACAGCGTGATGCCGCAGGGAATGGCTGAAGGTGCTCCAAAAGTCACCTCACAGCAGGGGTGTACAAAGTGCAGCTCCGGGGGCCGTTGGTGGCCCACGGCTCTTTTTCCTGTTTGCCCGTGGCACATTCTAAAAATAGAAGAAAACGATAAAAATAATAGCAAAATTAAAAAAAATTGGTCGTAATTTTACAAGGATGAAGTCAGAATACGAAGGGATAAAAGTAATAATTTTAGGAGAATAAATTATTATTGTGAGAACACAACTAGCCATGACAGTTTTACACCCCCTAAATAAATGGCTTGTCCCCCCCGCCCCCAAATAATCATTTTCTTAGATAGCGCAACTCTCATCTCCATGGCCAACATCCAATCACTGTTAGTATGCAAATGAGCAAAGACAGCATGAGCATTATTTATATATAGTGGTAAGTGGTGATCAATCATAATTCATTTGAAAACTTTGATTTGATTAAAATTAATCAAAAAAAATTATTTGATCAGTATCGGCTGACCTCAATCTCGGATGATCGGAATCGGCAACATAAAACCGTGATTGGCGCATCCCTACAGATAACGTTTTTAGTAGTTTCAGTAACACAAAGAACATTATTTTTTTTTAAGTCTTTATATTTATAATTATACAAATAATGTTGTCATTGTTGGAAAATTAAAATGTCTAAAAGTAAGTTAAAATATGATGGGAATAAAGTCATAATTACGGTAAACCTCGGATATATCGGATTCAATTGTTCCCACTGGTTTTGTCCGATATAAGCGAAATCCGTTATATGCGTATACCGGAAAATGTCCGTTTTACGCATATATCGGATTTATATCCGGTATATGCGTAAATGGGATTTTATCCGTTATAAAAAGGCACTTCCTTGACTATGTTTCCAATGTACCTGGACGCGCAGGCAACGCTGCAAACGCTGCAAATGACGTCGTATAGCGGCCTGTCACGATTCGGCGAATCGGAGCGCCACGATGCGGCCATCCGATATATGCGAGGGAAATTTAATGGAAATGCATTGGAACGGGACTGGAGATTTTGTCCGAAATAGGCGAAATCCGTTATAGAAAATCCGATATATGCAATGAATTTTTATTGGAAATGCATTACAGAAAAATCGGTTCATTTTTATCTGTCCGTTGTGAGCGAATTTCCGATATATCCGGGTCCGATATATCCGAGGTTTACTGTATTTATAATTATACAGATAATGTTGTCATTGTTGGAAAATTAAAATATCTAAAAGTAAGTTAAAATATTATGGGAATAAAGTCATAATTACAAGAAAAACAGTTTCACTGGTGTTTTCAGGCATTAAGATTATGGCCTTACACCAGTTATGTGCTTTGGAACACAAAATCCCAGACGTCCCCTTAAGTTTTAGGAGACGTCCCAACCTTTTGGGAGCCTTTTCCTTTCCAAAAATCTCCAGTCACTCGATTGTTGCTCGTCGTAAAATCGTATCTAGCCAACAAAGTAGCAAAGTTGGCAACACTCATCCCTCCTGCTACATGTTATTCCCTAGCAGACTTGGTTTGTGGCAATGAAGTTGTATTTTTGTTTTGTGTGGCCGCCACAAATAAATGACTGCGGGGGAAGGACTGCGTTCGCTAGCAAAGAGCTGTTTGATTTATGGTGATGTATCGATGGTGGCTAAAGACCCGTGTCAGTGATTGGCAGCTGATAAAGGGCGTGTCTGTGCGGGACGTACGTGTTTGCCAGTATTTCTTTTCCATACGGTTGATGAGGGTCATGAAGTGGATGGGTAGTTGAATAATTGAGTCTTTCAGCATGTAAAAGGTGTCACACGCTATAACCAACGTCGGATTGTTAAATGGCCGAAATTCAGTGTCTTTACTTTGTGCCTCCCCCTCTTAATAAAAGTCATTTGGCGCGACTGGGCAGGTCAGACTACCTGCGAGGCCCACGGCGAAGAAAATGTGATAAAAGTGTCTTTTGGGCCGTTCCAATCTCTCAGGCCTTCATCCCCGCCGGGCACGGAGCAATTTCACAGGAGATGGAAGTGCTGGGAAGCAGGTGAGGAGAGGGACACAGCCCGAGTCTTTAAATGGAATAAATTACTGCGCCCATTCCCACTCCGGTCGATGCTTCAGAGTCCATTTAGTTTGCCGAGCAAGAGAAACACGAAGACGCAGCGCTGCAGGAAACACTTCCTGCTCCGCTATGAACATTTAACGCACGCATTTAAATGTTGAAAATGGCAACGTAAAGAATAATTATGGCTTACCGCCAGATGGGCATGGTACAATAAGAGATGAAGCCGTAGTAGATGTTCCGTGTATATCGGAATATCCTACAAATGTGCCAAAATACATTCATCAAGCGAGGATCGAACCAGCAATCATCACGTTGGGGAACCATGCCATCGTACACAACATAAGCAGAATGTTTACATGTATGTTTCACGTATGAAACAAAAAATTGCCAGTGAATGCTCTGAAGCACTCCAACGGGATCGAACCAGCAACCATCAGATTGGGTGGCGACCACTTGTGGGAGGGGTTAGCAGAAGAGACCTAGAGGAATAAATAGAATAAAAATGGTGTGCATGAATAATCCTTTTCTTCTTCCAGATGCTAACTAGCTCGGTACTTAGCAACGTCACCAGCGCCTCTGTAGAAGACAACGAAATGTGGGAGGAGTTAGCGGAAGAGACATTGAGGAATAAACAGAATAAAAATGGTGTGCATGAATAATCCTTCTCTTCTTCCAGATGCTAACTAGCTCGGTACTTAGCGACGTCCATAGAAGACGTTACCGTAGCGTCTCGAGTTTGTTGTTACGTTGCTTGTTTTGCAAATTTGCCTCACTGCGTTTTTATTCCGATTGTTTTTATTTTGCTTCCGCCGAGACTTTTAGCGTTAGCGTAAGAAGCAACATCGCCGAGTAACTTTGGAAAAGTTTCTCTTTGAAAGCACAAAAAGTCCAGCATTGCTATTTACTGCCTCCTGGCTGCTGTATGCATTTTTAATGCAACGCTCATTTAAATGCTGCTCTGCTTGGTGTTTATTGCAACGCTAATATGCTAATGAGGTACGGTTGCGATGGCACTTGTGGCCCCGCATCGTAGCGCCGTGCTCAGGTTGCGTCTCGCAGGACGGTAAGACGTGCTATACAAGATCACACTACATGATGGGAATCTTTAAACATGTACAATCGTAGCGACGTTGCGCGTTTGTAGCTTTGATAATTAGCTCGCTAATTAGCCCAGCCAAAAACATAAGGGGGGAGGAGGGGCGATGCTCCTGGGAAGGAAGGGAATGCTGGCAGCAGATGAGGAGCTCACGGCTGCAAATAACCATACCATAGTATGGGACTCGAACAGCGGTCTCAGGTAACGGGGCGTGCATGTAGCTGTTTTGTCCTTGATTGAACACGTCACTATCTGACTGACAGCTGCCATGCCTGTACTTAGAAAGGGGCGTGCCCCAGTGTTTGCACACCTCCCGGTTATTGTACGGCCAAACATTGCACGTAACAAGCTAGTCTGTCTGTATAGAGCAGGGGTCTCAAACTCAATTTACCTGGGGGCCACTGGAGCTAGGGTCTGGGCAAGGCTGGGCCGCATCAGGTTTTCAAAAAAAAACAAACGCATTTATTAAAAACAGAAAAATATACAAACTTTTTCAGTACTTTGGTTCCGATTTTCTACAATAAAAGCTCTGATAAAACATTCCACTGTTCTCAAATATCTTCATTTTTATTTTTCTGCACAAAATAAGATGAAAAATAAATAAACAAATCAAGAATAAAGAAAATCAATCAATCAGTAATAAATAAATATAATAATAATAATAAAACGGCAAATAATAAAAACTTAAGAAACCACATATAGTTGGTGGGTAGACAAATGATTTTTTTCAGATTAAAATGAACAAAGCATTATTAGAGCCCTGTAGACATGACAAAACACGACTATAGTCACATTTATACTCTTTTTATTTACAACATATTGCGCAACTGCAGGGTCTTGAGACACATGCTAACTCGCAAACTAGACAGCTAGCGACCTAAACGGTAGCCTTCAAGTTATTTCCTTTAAACTTAAATAGCCAAAAACTTACCACTTCCACACGGATAGGGAGGATAACTATTAACAGTTATTTAACCTTTAACATGAACATTAATCAAACGTAATAATTTTTTCTGGGTACATGATACCATACAGCATCCATAAATATCACCTACTTTGGGCTGCATGTGCTTGTGTGTATGGTTTGCTGTGATTTACAACTGTCCTTGAATGCAGCTGCAACTTGTGTCTGAGGGGCTCGGTTCCCTGACGTGACGTGAATAAGGTTCATAGTGACTTTCATTCATTCATTCATTCAGGGTCGTGGGGGGTGCTGGAGCCTATCCCAGCTGTCTTCGGGCGAGAGGCAGTGGTGGCCAGCCAATCACAGGGCACATATAGACAAACAACCATTCACACTCACATTCATACCTATGGACAATTTGGAGTCGCCAATTAACCTAGCATGTTTTTGGAATGTGGGAGGAAACCGGAATACCCGGTGCAAACATGCAAACTCCACACAGAGATGGCCGGGGGTGGAATTGAACTCAGGTCTCTTAGCTGTGAGGTTTGCGCGCTAACCACTTTACCACCGTGCAGCCTTCATAGTGACGTTATCTTTTCGAATACCATCAGAATGTTTGGAATGCTGTTGGAATCCCATAAGAATATTTAGAATGCAGTCCGAGTGCAACCGGAATACCTTGGGAATGCCGGCCACACAATGGGGCCTAAAATTTGGAATGCAGTCAGAGTTTTTGGAATGCGCTTCCACTATCCCGGAGTAAACCACAAAATTCGGAATTCAAAAACGGAATTCTGTCTCATCGTACCTGTAGTGTGAGCAGGGTCTTAGGAATGAATCGATAAGAATAACGGATGTAACAATGTATAGGTTTTTGTTAATGGTCTTGAGCAGGAT
Organism: Doryrhamphus excisus; assembly: GCF_030265055.1. Lineage (NCBI taxonomy): Eukaryota > Metazoa > Chordata > Actinopteri > Syngnathiformes > Syngnathidae > Doryrhamphus > Doryrhamphus excisus. The sequence goes on from NC_080468.1 coordinate 16,555,742, forward strand.
ATTGACCATCAATCATCCGCTTATCCGAGGTCGGATCGTGGGGACAGCAGCCTGAGCAGGGAAGCCCAGACTTCTCTCTCCTCAGCTACTTTATCCAGCTCCTACCGGAGAGTCCTGGGTTTTCCTTGAGGCCTCCTAGCGGTCAGACGTCCCCGCAGGGAGGCGTCCTGGCCAGATGCCCGTGCCACCTCTCCGTGTCCTTTTGGGTCGCTAGAGTTGATGAAATAGTGAAAAACTCGCAGAAAGATCTAGGAAAGTCCTTCCAAAAAGTTTCAGCCGGTGCTTTTTAAGGCTGAGCAGAGGGACGTCGTTGATGCGTTTGTGTTCCACCAGGCAGACGTTCACGTCCTCTTCTTAGTCTCCCTCTGTGAGAAGACACCGTGCAGGTAGCTGTCGCAGCGAATGAGCTGACTCTTTTCGCCAATAACGAGTAAAAAAAAAAAAAAAAAAAGATGTGCAGTTTTAGCCTGCAGGCTTTGTAAAGTTCTCATTAGTGGCTCCTCCTCCTGAGAGCCTCGCAGCTCCTTCTCGCCGCTCCTTCTCCCAGCCCCTTGCTTGCTTGCTTGTTTGTGTGCTAATGAAGTACAAATCCATTTTGCTGCTTTGTTTGCCTCATTGATGATAATTCCCATCATTCCGTAAGGACTCGTTGAGCCCAAGTGCTGCCGCCATGGAAACAACTTGAACCTTTCTTGTGTTATAAAAAAAAAAAAAAAGAATTCAACTTCACTCTGAACGGCTCATTATTCATGTTATGTAACCCATCTGGTCCTCGGAATGAGAGTCAAGGTATCGAGCTAAAGCTAAAAGTTGTCAGGTTTACCATCGTAGTGTATTTCGGCACGGAACCCAGTTTCCACACAAATGAAACATGCGTGTCGCTGAGGTCAAGAAGGCGGAGTCAGACTTTGTATTGGCATCGTGGAGCTTAGACCTAGCATGTCAATAAGAAAGCTAAAGTCATAAGCAATCCTCTTCCTCATAGAAGACCTAATAGCCGTGTATGTGTGTGTGTGTGTGTGTGTAACTTCACACCTCCACACAATGAATGCGTGTTTTCCCAGCAGGCATCGCAGCTTTGAAGCAGGCTTAGCGGCGCCAGCGAGGCCGTGCCTTCACAAGGCGATCATGTGATGTAACGGCATCTCATCCCACCGTAATCCACGGCAAGATGCGGGCCCGGACGAGGCTTCTCACCTTCTTTCACCTGCCGGCCGCTCGTGGGCCCCCAGCTTTGCTGCGATTAGAGGCGGGATCGGTCGGAGGCGGCGCTCCCGGTCTTAAAGCGGGATAAAAGTGATTCCGGGAGTGAGACATGAAGAGGTTGGCGAGCAGCGAGGCCGTGCAGAAGGAAAGTCTCGGCTAAAGGATGGATGGAGGCACCATGTCAGGGGGACTTGTGAGATTGTTGACGCAGGAAGAGCGTGTCGCGGCTAATGCTGCATCAGTTGGCCACTGGGGGGCGCTCAACACAGAGGGCCTTCTCATTACACTTAATTAGACACCCCAATAACACCCCTATGGTCACCTTTACACTCCTACTACGACAAACTGCACACATAATCAATCATTTATGACCTTCCAAACCTGGTTTTAGCATTATCAGAGCCCTCTAGACATTATATAACAACCCTATAGTCACCTTTACACTCATATTAACCAGTATAGAAGACATAAGTCAAAATAAGACATAGATAAACCTTCCACATATGTTTTTAACATCATTAGAGCTCTCAAGATATGATATAACATCCCTACAGTCATCGTTACATTCCCATTACCAAATATAGTAGACACATTAGAAGAAAATAAGACATAAAAACATGTTTATGACTTTCTAAATCCAATTTTAGCATAATTAGAGCCCTGTAGACATGAAATAACACCCCTATGGTCACCTTTAGGTGACTCTCCCCCAACATTACAGGTACATTACTGGCACCTAGTGGCCAGTGTAGAATACTACATACAGAATACACTTTTATCGAAACTTTTTTGAAATACAAAACACTGCCAATTTATTTTTTATCAGTTACATTTCATTCATTCATTCATTCATTTTCTACTGTTTATCCTCACCAGGGTCGCGGGAGTGCTGGAGCCTATCCCAGCTGTCTTCGGGCGAGAGGCGGGGTACACCCTGGACTGGTCGTCAGCCAATCACAGGGCAAGCTACATTTAGGTAATTCCATATTTGTTTCTCCTTTCCTGTTTCCATGGTGTGTTTTGTCTCTGGTTAGATATCATCTATCTACTTCCTGTGTCCTTGACTTGGGCCTCATGCCGCCGTAGGTCAGCTTTCCCATTATGTGAATTTCCTCCACCATTCCAGTCCACTGAACCTGTGTAGGGATGTCCTTCTCTCCCTATTTCCTTGTTTCGGACATTTCTTGCCCGCTGCCCCACCCCTTCGCCATTCCCTATATGTAAGTTGTGATTCTCATTTTTCCTTTCTACGCTTACCCAAGTTATATGCTCGCTATTCTGTATACGCTCCACTCCAAAGCCCACTAACACCCGCAGGTGCCCCCGAACCCCAGGAGGGGGGGGTGCAGTTCAGCTATAATTCTAACTCCGGCTTCCTTGTGTACTTCTAATATGGTTGGAATCACCCGGAGGAGCCGTGATGTACGTTCCTGGAACCGTACCTTTTAAACTTTAATATGTTCCAGTCGCCGGCTGCGCGGCGGACGAGTGGGTAGCTAACAGGCCTCACAGCTAGGATGTATGTTCTCCCTGTCCGTGCGTGCGTGGGTTTTCTCCGGGTACTCCGGTTTCCTCCCACATTCCGAAAACATGCTAGGTTAATTGGCGACTCCAAATTGTCCATAGGCTAGGTGTTAGCATGCTAACAGTTAGAATGTTAGCATTTTTACTATTTTAGCCATTTTTTTCAGGTATTATCTTACATTTACACTGTCAGGGGGCTGCACGGCGGATGAGTGGTTAGCGCGCAGACCTCACAGCTAGGAGACCGGTGCTCAATTCCACCCTCGGCCATCTCTGTGTGGAGTTTGCATGTTCTCCCCGTGCATGCGTGGGTTTTCTCCGGGTACTCCGGTTTCCTCCCACATTCCAAAATCATGCTAGGTTAATTAGCGACTCCAAATTGTCCATATGTATGAATGTGAGTGTGAATGGTTGTTTGTCTATATGTGCCCTGTGATTGGCTGGCCACCAGTCCAGGGTGTACCCTTCCTCTTGCTCAAAGACAGCTGGGATAGGCTCCAGCACCCCCGCGACCCTCGTGAGGATAAGCGATAAAAAATGAATGAATGAATGTTGTAGTAGCCATTGTTAAATCGGCCATTTTCTCCAATTTCTAACAATTAGGCACCAGGCCTGTAACCATAACACGTTTTGCTAGACGATAATTGTCCTCCAAATTATTGTTGGTAATCATTCATTCATTTTCTACCGCTTTTTCCTCACGAGGGTCGCGGGAGGTGCTGGAGCCTATCCCAGCTGTCTTTAGGCGAGAGGCGGGGTACACCCTGGACTGGTGGCCAGCCAATCACAGGGCACATATAGACAAACAACCATTCACACTCACATTCATACCTATGGACAATTTGGAGTCGCTAATTAACCTAGCATGTTTTTGGAATGTGGGAGGAAACCGGAGTACCCGGAGAAAACCCACGCATGCACGGGGAGAACATGCAAACTCCACACAGAGATGGCCGAGGGTGGAATTGAACCCTGGTCTCCTAGCTGTGAGGTCGACTGCCACTCGACTGCCGTGCAGCCCTGTTGGTAATCAATTGAGACAATTTTTTCATTAATTATATGGCATAATAATGAGTGCGTCATATCAAAAGCAATAAACTTAAAGCGTATTTAACAAGTTTTTCCAATAAATTCTCCAAACATCATAATACATTAAACAAGCAAAAAGACTCAGTGAAGATAAAATGGTTTCTTTTATCAAAATGTGTCCTTCAACGCGTCTTTCACTCGGTTATAGAGTTCAGGAATTGTTTGCGTCTCAGGCAATTCCTGCTGTCTGTCAAACATTTCAAGCGTATTGAAAGGTTGTTTTTCTTTCACAATGTAGCCGGCGACACTGTCTGTGAGCGTACACCATTTTGTTCTGTTTTCTTCACACTTATTTCCTCATCAAAGGCCTCGGTAAGCGTTGACTGTCGGGAGGAAGGCTCCTGTCCTCCTCTCTTTTAGGTGTTTTTTTACGAGTTGGTTGTATTCATTTTGTTGGGAAAAGATATACAGTAAACCTCGGATATATCGGATTCAATTGTTCCCACTGGTTTTGTCCGATACAAGCGAAATCCGTTATATGCGTATACCGGAAAATGTCAGTTTTACGCATATATGGGATTTATATCCGGTATATGCGTAAATGGGATTTTATCCGTTATAAAAAGGCACTTCCTTGACTATGTTTCCAATGTACCTGGATGCGCAGGCAACGCTGCAAACGCTGCAAATGACGTCGTATAGCGGCCTGTCACGATTCGGCGAATCGGAGCGCCACGATGCGGCCATCCGATATATGCGAGGGAAATTTCATGGAAATGCATTGGAACGGGACTGGAGATTTTGTCCGAAATAGGCGAAATCCGTTATAAAAAATCCGATATATGCAATGAATTTTTATTGGAAATGCATTACAGAAAAATCGGTTCTTTTTTATCTGTCCGTTGTGAGCCAATTTCCGATATATCCGAGTCCGATATATCCGAGGTTTACTGTATATTCCCACAGTGGGGCTGTGGCATTCGCCGTAGAAAACATCGTGTCTGTGCTTTCATTCATGTTAGCGTACGGTTGCTCAATAGGCTAGCCCAGGGGTGGGCAAACTACGGCCCGGGGGCCACATCCGGCCCGCCAAGTGTTTCAATATGGCCCGCCTGTTTTTTCCAAATATTTGATTTGAACTCAACATATAACCTGGCATTGTGGCTTGTGCCAATTTTTTTATGGTTGAGGTAGCTGCTTTATCAATTTCGTTATTTGATGTGGTCTGTTGTTTACAAAATACTCCTGGAAAAAGGAGCACAAGCACAATAATAGTAATACAAATAATAATAATAATAATAATAATGTTGTTGTCAATAATGATAATACTACTATTATATTAATATTGTTGTTAATAATATTAACATAATAATGGTAGTAATATTACAAAATACTCCTGGAAAAAGGAGCACAAGCACAATAATAGTAATACAAATAATAATAATAATGTTGTTGTCAATAATGATAATACTACTATTATATTAATATTGTTAATAATATTAATATAATAATGGTATTATTATTAACAAAATAACAATAATATAATAACATTACTATAATAATAATAATAATTCTAATAAAAATAACAATAATAATAATAATAATAATAATACATTTCTAACACACTTTACATCAAATAAATGATTTCACATATAGCAGATTGCATGACACTTTTACATGTAAAATATGTGTAAAAATATAGGTGTAAAAATGGACTGTTACGTGTAAAATACTACATAATCCCCCCCGTCAATTTTGTTAAATTAATGCGGCCCACGAGTCAAAAAGTTTGCCCACCCCTGGGCTAGCCCCACTTCCACGTACTGGGAGCACTGGAGCACAGACGCATGCAGAGTGAACACTCTTGTCATCCAGCCTGTGTGAAAACAAACAATTTATCGAAGCCGGCAAAATGATTGCGTTTTTTTTCAAGTTGGGTCTTCATGGTGGGTTTTTTAATGGCTGCTTTGAATGCCTTTTTACTTCTTTTAGCTATTTTTATGTTTGAAGATGCTTCATGGAGGTAAAAAAAAATAACCTTTGACTTTCTTGACTTTTTGTCTGTATTCAAACACGAAACAGCATTTTGTGACGGGAACTCTTCATGACGGAGTGAAGCCGTGGGAATGTGAAGCACGACGTGCCGAGGGATTACTGTAATGAGAAGATGTGTGAAGGATCAGTGATGAAGAGGCCTTCATCACCGTGTTTGATGGCCCTCGCTTACTACGTCTAGCATAATTGGACACACGCACACCTGCACATTTGTCTCCTCCCACTAACGAGCCTCTGAGAGGTGAGTTATAGATTGGTATTGGTGTGTGTGTATGTGTGTGTGTGTGTGTGTGGGGTCCAGATGTTCCACAGACTGACGCTTTAGTCACGCCGATCAGCTCTTTAGCGCCACCGTGCTGTCAGTGCGTGAACGGCGGGGGGGAAAGTAGCGAGCGTGTGTGTGTGTGTGTGTGCCTGCATCAACTCGGATGGTGCAGTAGTGCACGTGGATTTATTCCAGCGTGCACGTGGAGGAGTGCTGCAGCGTCTTTCTGGTTTTCAGCCACACACACACACACACACACACACACAAACAAGTTAGTGTGTGTGTTCGCGGTAGCTGAATTAGCACGTTAGCGGTGCAGCAGGTTAATTGCTAGCCTGCTTCCATCTGTTTGGAGTCAACTGTGTGTGTGTGTGTGTGTGTGTGTGTGTGACATGGAAGCCAAATGTTTGATCCGTTTGCAAAGGCCAGCGTGCACGCAGCACAACTGGTGTTTGTAATAAAAGTCATCAAACGGAAGCCACCGAGGTGATTAAGGCAATCGTTGTCTTACGTTTTAATGCCATGATGATCATGCAGCCTTGTCCGCGTTGGCTTATTGTGCGCTGATGGTGAAACGCATTGTTTTCGTGCGGTAACCATGGCAACCAAGCCCACCCTTCCGTAATTATGTTATGGTTCTCATCGTGGGGAGAATGTCAATCGGTTACACCCCGCCTCCCCCCAAATGGATGCTTCAGAAGAGGTTTGGAGTGGGAGGAGCCAGCGTAATTACGTCTGTAAAAGTGGCTATTGTGTGTTTAGTTGTCCCTCCTTTATCGCTGTTAATTGGTTCCAGATTGGCCGCCATAGGTGAATTTACCCCAAGTAGGATTCCTTGTTCATTAGTGTGATATTTTCTTAATTAGAGCACAGAAAAACATGTTTAAAACATGTTTAAACTTTTTAAAATATGTCTTTTAGTATTATTAGATGCTTTTCTATTCCCGCTTGACATGTCTACTTCCTGTGACTATACGACAATGGTTGTTTGTGATGATTGTTGATCAACCGGGTATCCGGGTATTTTATTCATTCATTCATTTTCTACCGCTTTTTCCTCACGAGGTGCTGGAGCCTATCCCAGCTGTCTTCGGGCGAGAGGCGTGGTACACCCTGGACTGGTGGCCACCCAATCACAGGGCACATATATAGACAAACAACCATTCACACTCACATTCATACCTATGGACAATTTGGAGTCGTTAATTAACCTAGCATGTTTTTGGAATGTGGGAGGAAACCGGAGTACCCGGATAAACTCCACACAGAGATGGCCGAGGGTGGAATTGAACCCTGGTCTCCTAGCTGCGCTAACCACTAGACCGCCGTGCCGCCCCCGGGTATTTTATATCAACACAAAAAGAGTTTGTTTTTTTTTTCAGAATGGCGGTGGGAGCAGATTAACGTTGTCTTCTTTAGGGCCGACATTCTCACCTTTAACGCAGCTTTTGTAGCATCAAAGTCTAATCCTGGAGGGGGGGTGGGGTGCATGATTCGAGTACTTGATACATCGATAAAAGTCTATTTTTACTAATTGAAATAATTACCTCTAAAAGCACACCTTTAACTCCACCATTGTTGCACCGAGTTCTCATCTCGTCCCATTAAAATAATGGCCCGATATGCTAATATCGCCTAAATGCTTAGTTGAAAGGATTCAGGATTAATGCTGAAAGTTTGTTTTTGATCAAACTAAATTCAAGACTAGACGAAGGGAAAAACTGGCAAGTGAAAGAAAAAGTCTGGGAAGTCGGTATCATGTGATGTTGATGTTTATGTTTTACTGGGCATGCCCCATTATTCTGTTTCATTATAGCACTGCATGTAGACAAGAGATTGGAATATTCTTTTCCATGGATTGTTTTTGGAAAGGTCTTTCGCAAAGATTCCATTTGGAAAAAGAAAAACTCCTGATGTAAACGTGGCTAATGACGCTAAACGATTTACAGAAGTAGGAATAGAAAACAGAAAGATTCTGTGATGTGAGGCAATGTGAGTATCGGTTCTCATCGTTGACCTAAGGGCGCCGTTTGACGGATTTGACCCCGTTTTGCGAACGCCACACATCATCACCCTATTAAAAAAGTTTTTGTGACACAACTTTCAATCAGGGCGGAATCCTTTCAACTAAGCATTTAGGCGATATTAGCATATCGGCATACCATTATTTTAATACGGGGACGAGATGAGAACTCGGTGCAACAATGGTGTGGAGTTAAAGGTGTGCTTTTAGAGGTAATTATTTCAATGAGTAAAAATAGACTTTTACGGATGTATCAATTACTCGAATCATGCACACCCCCCCCCCCCCCCCCCCCACCCCAGGATGACACTTTGATGCTACAAAAGCCGCGTTAAAGGTGAGAATGTCGGCCCTAAAGAAGACAACGTTAATCTGCTCCCACCGCCACTCTCAAAAGAAACCAAAAAAAAAAAAAAAACAGTCCATCTCTTCTGTGATGGAGTCTGTAGACTCCTGATGAAATATTGACACGGTCTCTCTGCATGAAGGTAAGAAGAAGACTGTTAACACCGGAAGACACGTCCGTCTGCGCGAGGAGGACTTCGGTCCGCTGTTGGGAGGACACACACACACACACACACACAGGCCAGTCCAGTCCAGTCCTGCGTTTCATCATTTAGACATGACAGTTGAGGAGGTTGGAGCAGAATAACAAAGTTGAAACAGGCATATTTTCTCTAAATCCCCATTGGCTAGTTGCTACGCGGCATCTCCATGGCAACCGGGTTTATCTACTACACCTGAATGCTATCTGCTGGTGCTCTCAGGTGTATCACTGCATGTGTGTGTGTGTGTGTGTGTGTGCGCCGTAAAAACAGCAAAGCAGGCAAAGGAGATGCAGGGAAGGAGGATGATTTTGACGAAAGAGGCAACAAGGTGAGGAAGAGGAAGACGTGATGCATTGAAGGAGGAGAAAAGAAGTCCAATTAGAGCCTCATCTTCCTCCTCCCGGTTGGCCTTGTTATCCTCAGCCAAATGTCAGGATGGAGGTTTTAGCGAGGAGATGAAGACAGACAGGGAGGAGGAGGTCCCACTCTGACAGCACGTTAACACAGGGGTGCCCAAAGTACCGCCCCGGGGCCGTTTGGAGCAGCGCATTCTAAAAAATATCAAACATTTCACCTAAAAAAAAAACAGCAGCAGAAAGGGAAAAATCTGTCATTTTACAAGAATAAAGTCAAAATATTGAGCAAAAAAGTCCTAACTTTTACATGTTACATGTTTGGAGAAAAAAATCCAAGGTCCTGTGTGGAAAAAGTGATTTGGATGTTGCTGTGGGGTCTTTTGTGACCTCCTGGATGACTTGTCGCTGCGCTCTTGGGGTCATTTTGTTGGCCGGACACTTTTCCATGTTTTCACCATTTGTGGATAACGGCTCTCACTGTGGTTGGCTGGAGTCCCAAAGCTTGAGAAATGACTTTATAACATTTAGAACCTTGCTACTTTTAAGTGTAACAAACATGTAAAAAAATAAGAAATCGGACTGTAAATGCCAGGCCCCTCCTACTGGGCTTCAGTGTTGCACCTACCAATTATTCAATTACTCCGTCACACCCCCCTTTTCATAGATGTCCCTGGCAATGCCTGTTACATAGTTGCCACTTTTTCTTGGAACCGTAGGACTTTAATCTTCTACATTTACAATTTTTTTTCCCAAAATTTGTGATTTTAGTGTTGAAATTTCAAATTATTTTATTAATCAGGCATTGCCTGAGGCAGCTATGAAGAGGGGGACTTTTTTTTCATAATTTTAGGACTTTTTTTAAAACTTTTTTTTTATATGTACTTTAACTTTGTCATTTTACGTTTTTCCTCGTAAATTTACAACTTTATTCCTGTTAACTTAAATCTCATAAATTTATGACCTTATCCTCGTAATATAACTTTTCTCGTAAATGTAAGACTTTGTTGTAAATTTACAACTTTCTCGTAAAATTGCAACTTTTTTCTCGTATATTGCCCTTTTTCTCATAAATGTATGACTTTATTCTCATATTAAGTTTTTCCTCGTCTATTTCCGATCTTGTCCTTACTTTATTCTTGTAAATTCACGACTTTCTCATCACGTTTTTCCTCGCGAATTTACGACTTTCTTCTCTGAATGAGACCTTTTTTCTCATGAATTCTGGACTTTTTTTGGTTAAATTACAACTATTCTTTACTTTTGTAAACCACCTGTAAATGTACAACTTTATTCTCATAAATTATTGTATATTATTCTTGGAAATGTACCATTTTTTAATCCAAATCTCAGATTGTAAATTTTAACACACACACACATCTCATTCACCATCAGCGTTTCATCATTTGTAAATGTTTGGTAATGGCGTGCGCGGCGTCCACGTAGCGCTGGTAGAAAGCCGACACAGCCAGGGATGTACGGTACTTTAATAGTTTGCATATATCCATGAATGCACGATGCTCCAACATGATGGGATGATGTTTGAAAGATGGCGGGCGTGTCTCAAGGAAGACTCAATCAACTCGTACATGAAGTTTTTCATAGGGTGTTTGCTTAGCGCTAACTTGCACTTAAAGGGACAGCGCATCATTTCTGTGATGTGTTGTTTTCATTTGGATGAAGATGAAGTTATAGCATCGCTTTAAGCCTTTCACGTGGGTCACAGTGCTCAATAAATAACTTATTAAATAAACTTCCTTCCGGCAGAGTTCAATCCACAAAGCAAGCCGCTGCCTTCTTCCTGCGGCGAAGGCTGGCCCGGGACGGCGTCGGAGAGGGGGGAAGAACGCGGCGTTCTGACCTTTGTCCTCCTGGAGAGCTCAAACAGGAAGAGGCGGGGCTGCCGAGCATCGGCTTCACGGCGGACCGTGATGTGCTGAGCGAGGTGGGTGGAGCTTATGCTTGCCGGATGAGCTAGTGGGTTCTGGTCTTCCTGGCCGGAGGAGCGAAGTACCTGTAACTGGACATGAGAGAAAGCGTTCTGATTGGCTGTCTTATTTTGACATCAAAATCAGACTGGATGTTTAATTGAACACTTCACTGTCTTGTTATCACTTCAGGCTGCAGTCAACAACACAGAACATAAGGATGGAAGGATCTCTGGTCAACACTGACACCTAGCGGACACGTAAAGCACTGCAGTCCCCTCGTCTCCCCAACTGGTGGGTGCTCATAAATAATGCATGGCAGGGCAGGGTGTGTTTTTTTAGAGAGAGGACATGCAAAGACGTGAGACTGTGACGACAAAGTTGGAAGGATGAAGCGTGTCCTCGTGCACGCTCAAGGGAGGCTTCACCTTCCTCGTGTCCCTCAACAGCCGCTCCACTCGTTACCTCAGCAAAACTTAAAAGATGCTTTAATATCAGGGGTGTCCAAAGTGCAGATGCTTCTGATTGGCCCGCACTGAATGACTAAAATATTTTAAAAAATAAAGACAAAATATGAAGAGAAAAACATGGCATTTTAGGAAAAGAACGGAAAAGATTTGTCATAATATAAAAATACAAACAAAACAAATATGAAAATTAAGTTGCGGACAATGTTATAATTTTACAAAAATAAAGTCAAAATATTATGGGAAAAAAAAGTATAATTATGAGAAGAAAATTCATATTAATATTGAGAGAAAAAAGTCGCAATTTTACGAGAATAAACCTGTAATATTATGAGGAAAAAATAATATCATTTCAGTAGCAGGGTTGAAATATTTTAGAAAAAATATGTTGCATAAGTTGCGTTCTTTCATTTTTGCCGACGTGGCCCTCGCTGGACAGTTTGGACACCCCTGGCTCTACAGTATTGACATGCGTTTTATACTTCCTATACAGTACATGCATGATACATGCTGCATTTCATAAACAAACACGAACTGGCCACTTCATTAGGTACGCCATGTACTGGCTTTCAGCTTTCCCAAAAGGGACAGTGAGGATGAGGATGAGGATAGCGATGGCGTGAGGAGTGTTGCTAACGTACCAGGGCGTGTCGCTGAAGTAAAGCACGAGTGTTTCCACTCCTGGCGAAGAGGAAGCAGAGAGAGACACACACACACAGAAGGAGGATAGAGTGAGGCGTTGGCGCCCTCTAAAGGTCACAATGTGTCAGGTCACCCCGTGGAAAGACAGGAAAAGGAGGAAAAATGAGCTGAAAGTAAAATGAAATTAAAAAAAAGTAGGAGTGAAGCGTGATGGAGGAGAGCGAGGAGCGTGTCTAAGACGCCCCCGTCATCAACATCAATCATATAAATGACGCTCACCTTCCGTGTCGCACATGATGGATGCCATGTTTCATATTTTAATGTCGTCAATATTTTAGTGACACTCACTTTTTGTAGCGGGGTGGGAGGCGGAGGGGATGCCGGGTTTGGGCCTCCCCCCGTAAGGTCTGGAGCGTTGGTACTGCCAGGGAGGAGACAGGAAGGCCACGGGGGGGACGGCCTGAGGGGACACAGGAGGTCATGACGTCAAAAAAGGGCGGAATTAAACCCTTGCCACGTTGCGCTTTTTCACTGCAGGACGCACCGAAACAAAACAAATAGGAACGAAAAGGAGCTTTCCCAAACCTAAAATGTCTTATTTATCTTATTTATGTCTTATTTTCTCTTATTATGTCTACTATATTGGGTAATAGGAGTGTAAAGGCGACTATAGGGGTGTTATTTCATATCTTGGGGGCTCTAAAATTGTTTACATTTAGAAGGTTCAGAAGGTTTCAGACATGTTTTCTGTCTTATATGTCTTATTTTCTACGTACTATATTAGATAATGAGTGGGAAATGACTATATGGGGTTTACTTCAATGTTTAAAGAAATCCTTATTAAGGTCGGGCGGCACGGCGGTCCAGTGGTTAGCGCACAGACCTCACAGCTAGGAGACCAGGGTTCAATTCCCACCCTCGGCCATCTCTGTGTGGAGTTTGCATGTTCTCCCCGTGCATGCATGGGTTTTTTCCGGGTACTCCGGTTTCCTCCCACATTCCAAAAACATGCTAGGTTAATTAGCGACTCCAAATTGTCCATAGGTATGAATGTGAGTGTGAATGGTTGTTTGTCTATATGTGCCCTGTGATTGGCTGGCCACCAGTCCAGGGTGTACCCTGCCTCTCGCCCCAAGACAGCTGGGATAGGCTCCAGCACCCTCGCGACCCTCGTGAGGAAAAAGCGGTAGAAAATGAATGAATGTCTTATTTTCTCTTATTATGTCTACTATATTGGGTAATAGGAGTGTAAAGGCGACTATAGGGGTGTTATTTCATATCTTGGGGGCTCTAAAATTGTTTAAATTTAGAAGGTTCAGAAGGTTTTAGACATGTTTTCTGTCTTATTTTGTATGTACTATATTAGATAATGAGTGGAAAATGACTATATGGGGTTTACTTCAATGTTTAAAGAAATGATTGTTAAGGTCATAGACAGATTTTCTGTGAGTTATGGCTGGTATGTTGAGTAAAGGTGACTATAGGGGTGCTACTTTATATCTAGGGGGCTCAACAAATGTTTAAAAAACATTTAGAAGGTCGAAGACAGGTTTTCTGTCTCATATGTCTTATTTTGTCTTATGTTAACAACATTAGGTAATAGAAGTTTGAAGCTGAATATAAGGGTGTTATTTCTTGTTTAGAGGGCTCTAATTGTAAAAAAAAAAAAAAAAACGTATTCAGAATGTTTTCGGTCATGTCTTATTCTATCTTCTGTACTTCACAGAGTTGAAGTGTGTGTATGCATGTGGGTTGGGGGGTGGGGGGGGGGGGGGGGTCACCGTGCGCTCCCTCCAGGGCGTCTGCAAGGCAACGCTCTCCCTCTCCACCGCGCTCGTCTGCGTGTGCTGCTCCGTCCTTTCTGTTGCTTTCCTGCAGCGACACCTGCTGGTTGGTGGGGCAACGACCTGCTGTCTCACACACACACACACACACACACACACACACACAAAGTTGGTGTTCCAAGCCACGGTTGGTGTGAACGCCAGTGTAAGGTGACCTTTAAAAAGGCAAACACACCAGCTGCAACGTGAGCTGTGAGATGATGTCATCTTTGCTCCTCAGCTCCTCTTTCAGCTGCTGCACCTCCTGCAGGAGAGCCTGCACCTACACACACACACACACACACAGTGAGACAAAGAGCCGTTGTGTCAAAATCAGGTTTCAAGCATGCTCACCTGTGATTGGTCGGACTCTTCAGGGCTCAGAGTGTCAGTGGTCAGCGTGTCGTCATCCGTGTCGTCGTCCTGAAGTTAAAAGTCACATGTTCATATTCATGTTCATATTCTACGTATTTTTATTATTCAGCGTGCCAAGCTGTGGTGGACCTGCACCAGGAGCCTCCTGAGGACTTCCAGCTGCGACCTGACGGCGCCAAAGTCTTCAAGCAGCTCCTCCACATGCACACCGGCAGGCCTGAGGGGGCGGAGTCACAGCACAAAGGTCAGCGTTAGGAGGCGTGTGACACCAACATGGAGTCGGCTCACAAGGTGAGTTTGTGCGTCACCTCTGAGGACAAAAAATGACGTCCCCGCTGGTGTCCTTGCCGGCATCCTGGCTTAGCTTGTAGCATTCGAGCGCACTGGGAAGGTGACAGGTGTTACCATGGCAACCACAGCTCAGCACAGTCGCGGTAGATTGGGATTGGATAAAGGAACTAACCCGTCGTTGTCGTCGTCGTCGTCGTCGTCGTGGACTTCCTGTGTCCCCCAGCATAGTTGTCTCCTCCTCCACTCGGCCATGTGGGACATCCCGTCATCTGCTTATCAATACTTTTCATTAGCATTAATGATATATAAAATATTGAGAATATTGAGTGTTCCAATGAGAAAAAGTTACAATTTTATGATATTAAAAATATTACATAATGTTAGGACCATCAAGTTCAAATATTATGGATGGATTCTAACAAGGGAAAAAAAGTCAATTTTACTTAATAGCACCACATTGAAATATCAAAGACAGTCATAATATTATAAGAAAAAAACTGCATAATAAATACATTTATATTAGCATTAGTGATATTACTATAATACCTATTTGGAAAATTAGGGAAAAATATTATGGGAATAATGTCAATACAGTAAACCTTGGATATATCGGATTCAATTGTTCCCACTGGTTTTGTCCGATATAAGCGAAATCCGTTATATGCGTATACCAGAAAATGTCCGTTTTACGCATATATCGGATTTATATCCGGTATATGCGTAAATGGGATTTTATCCGTTATAAAAAGGCACTTCCTTGACTATGTTTCCAATGTACCTGGACGCGCAGGCAACGCTGCAAACGCTGCAAATGACGTCGTATAGCGGCCTGTCACGATTCGGCGAATCGGAGCGCCACGATGCGGCCATCCGATATATGCGAGGGAAATTTCATGGAAATGCATTGGAACGGGACTGGAGATTTTGTCCGAAATAGGCGAAATCCGTTATAAAAAATCCGATATATGCAATGAATTTTTATTGGAAATGCATTACAGAAAAATTGGTTCTTTTTTATCTGTCCGTTGTGAGCGAATTTCCGATATATCCGAGTCCGATATATCCGAGGTTTACTGTATTACAAAAACCTTTTGTAATTTTAGAAAATTGAACAACAAAGTTAAATAAAAAAAACAACCATCAGAGTGATCTAATAAGAGGCTTTTTCCACAAAGCTGAGATACGGTTGATGTTAGCATATGGACACGTGCTGCTTATCAAAGTTCCATCCTTTCCTTTTGGCTGGAACAGGTTTGGACACGCTGGTGTCGTACGTTTTCCACGTGTGAGCATACCAGTGTGCAGCGACGCGTCCTCAGTTAAGTCTCCATCCAGCATGAGGTCATCATCATCCAAATCACAGGAGTCCACGTTGGTCAGCACATCCTAGAATCCCACAAGTCAGTGAAAGCTGTATCCACGGAAGGGACCGCAACATTGTAAAGAATCACAGTTAGCATTAGCATCTTACACTGCTGTTGACGTCGGAGTCAAAGCTGCTAACATGTTGCTCGGCGGCGTGTGCGATGGCGCCCCCCAGTGGCTCCAGACCCTCCTCGTCCCACATGTAGATGCCCCCGGAACAATAACTGTCTGACGGGGACAAGTCCAGGGACGAGCCCCCCTTTTTTTAGAAAAGAAAGGTGTTGGTGAATCACTTCATGCTTTTATTTTGTAAACGATTTCAATCATTGAAGGATTGATTTGTAGTTGGCACCTGCTCATGGAAATCCGACTCCCTGGGCCGACTGAGGCGGGTCTGCTGGTTCGGTTCTTCGTCAGCTGATGAGAAACAAAAGAAGTTCATGAAACGGCTTTTCACAAACTCTTCTACAAACAGTAACTCACCCCCGAAGGTCACGTTGGTCCAGTCCAACCTGTGCTCCACAAAGTTCAGTTCTGCTCCCCTGGTAACGCCCTGGACCGCCACCCTGTGGTCACAGAAGGCGGTGCACGACTGGTCCAGACCGGAGTCGTCTTCATCATTTTTGGCGAGGAGGACGACACCCGTACCTCCGTTTCCTAGGAGACAAGAAGGTTGTGGTCTGTGAGGAGGTGCTTCTGGCACCAGAACACCAAAAAGGTGCGCTTGGTCCTCACCCAGGTTGTCAAAGTCATCCATGTACTCCTGACTGCCGTGATTCGGATCCAAAGAGGAGCCGGAAGAAAGCGACATGTCCTCCAATGTCTCTCCCAGAATGGACATCTCTCCTTGGGACGGGAGCCCCTCCGACTCTGGACCTTCAGGCGTGCTCTCTGGGAAGCGGGTCAGATCATTTAGAGGCGTGCACGGCGAGGATGAAGACGCACCGATGAAGGGGTGTCTCACCTGGGCTGCTTCCTGTTGAGGACGGCGTCCCCACTGAGGTCCCGAGTACACCTTGGCTCACTTCAGGCTCCCTCAGAAACCCGTGGGTGTGGGTCCCTCGGAGGGGGCGGGGCTGCTTAATAAGCGACGGCCGCGATAGCTTGTAGCTAATGCCATTAGACTTGGGGGCAGGGCCAAGCCCACGTAGGAGGGGCTTCTTCAAGGCGGAGGGGGGTGCCTTGAGTCCCTCACATGGAGCTTGACCTGACACCTGAGCTGAAGGCGGAGCACAAGAAGCGGCGGACTGTTTACCCCCCTGCTTGGCCCCGCCCATTGGCCGGGAAGTGTTAGTCGAGGGAGGAGTGGGGGAGGGGGTGGAGACAGTGAGTGAAGGATGTCGCTGGACCGCCATCAGGCTACGTGAGCGCAAACGATCGTTATTTGCGAGGCGGGAATTCGGTGCTGATCCGAGGTTGTCAGTGGAGAGCGAGCGGGTGGCGGGCAGCGCTGCATGGAGGGGAGAACCGGATCTAGAACCGGTAGTGGGTCCGAGTGCTGGTGTGGACGCACCGGAACGAGTGGACCACTGAGGGGGTCTCAGAGAGCTACTGGTTCTGCTTGGAAGTTTGGACCCAGAAAGACCATTCACGGTCGGTTTGGTTCCATTAGTTAGTCTGGACCCGGTTTGCTTTGACTTGGAAACAGGAAGTCCATTTTTAGAAACAGGAAGCGTCTGAGACTTGATGGAGTCCTTCAAAGCAGACAAGTTGGACTTCTTTGAGTCCAACGGAGAATTCTGCTGACTATGTTGGCCGTGGGCGGTACTGTTGAGGCAGTGCTTGACAATGCCAACCCTTGACTCCGCCTCCTCACTGTCAGCCACACCTCCATCTGCGACCACCTCATCCTTCCTCCACTTTGCGGAATAGTCAGTCGGCGTGCGTATGGATCCCGTCCGCCTCACGGAAGTAGAAGGTCCGGTGGAAGAACCGTTAAGCGCCGCGGGCCCGGGGTGGTGGTAGAAGCCGTTGGGGAGACGAGCGCTGGCAGCACCGGTGGGCGGGCTTGTCTGTGTGGTGCTTTTGGACCATGAGCCAAATTTCGGCAACCTGGACACCATGGTCGGCATGGCGGGGGCGGACATAGACCACGGCCCGGTTGGGAACACACTGTGAGCTGCGGAGGAGGCGGAGCAGAGTGATGATTAGGTTCTTTGTTACTCGTCTCAGGCGTCATCTAACCGCACCGTGTGACCGATTGGCTGCTGCCTCAAACATGTGACACCTTTGCTAAGACGCACAAAGAGACACAATAACAACAGTCGCTCCTATGACCTTGAAAGAGACACACCCATTAGACACACACACACACACACACACACACACACACAGCCTGTGGCAGGCCGTTAGCAAACAAGTCGTGCCTGTCTGTTGGTTCAGGGCTGAATGTGTGATGGTTAAGATGTGTGTCTCTTCCATTTAAGCTGGACCACAGACCTAAAAACAACACAAAGCAGGAAGTCCTGACCCTGGACGCATCCTCCCTCATCATCCCCCATCAAACTCCCGACTGGAGGTCAGGAACACAGACGCCCATGCAGGTATCACAATCACGCTGACACGCTAACAAGCATGCGAAAAAGTATACCCACATCTACATCCCACAAGGCATGCTGGGTAACCTCACAGTAGCCACTCTTTGCCAGTCGCTTGTCATTCAATCCAATAGCCAAACCAGTTGAGAACCACAGCCTTAAATCCTCATCATCATCATCATCATCATCCAGAAGTCAAATGACCAAGCTGCTGTGTTCACGTCTGATGTGAGGAGGAGGAGGAGGAGGAGGGAGGAAGATCAGCGCGGCTTTTATCAAACCCTCATCATGAGCTTCTTGAGAGCCTCCAGGGAGGAAGAAGCCATCTGATAAAAGGTGCACTTATGTAACAATCCCGGGAAGATAAATGCCGACTCACAACTTCCTGTTCAGAGGACCAGTCTCCAGGCTGTGTCTCAAACGGAATAACTCCGTCAGTACACTTCAGTGAGTGTACTTAGCCCCTGAGAGTGCATATTTTGACAGTGAAGTGCTTGCCCAAAATTCAGCACTAATCCCAATATTTACCCATTTCTTCTGTCCTCTAATTATCACAAGCCGCCATTTTTTCAAGTTAGTCCCACCCATCCGCTACGCAGCCACGACGGTGACTTTTGAGTGTGGCAAGTGTGCTTGCAACATCCGGGTACTGTACAGTAGAACCCAGCTATCAACTAACACTAATATACATGCAAAAATATGCTACATTCTATTTGATACTACTTCAGAACCGCAACCAGCATGCCTTGCGGGTTACACATTTGTATACAATAGTATTGTTTTAAGAGATGCTCGATATTAGCTTTTCTTATCAATATCCAATATTGACCAGTCAGGTGAGTGGGAGGTCAGCATCAAGGTTATGTTGGGAAGTAGGAAAAAAAAAACCACTTGGCTTATGTGGGCCAAGC
This sequence comes from Doryrhamphus excisus, assembly GCF_030265055.1. Lineage (NCBI taxonomy): Eukaryota > Metazoa > Chordata > Actinopteri > Syngnathiformes > Syngnathidae > Doryrhamphus > Doryrhamphus excisus. Next base: position 16,575,084 of record NC_080468.1, read on the forward strand.
TTGAATGAAATGTAAACAAAAAACATGGCGGACAACAGGCTAGTATCGGTAGCTGACCTAAAAGTGTGCACGTCCCCTTGGAGCTACTCATGTCATCCGTGATGAGCATGTTCATTAAGATGAGGTCATTCCTAGGCCTCTTCTTCCTCCAGCAGGTCACATGCTTGCTCCTCATGCTCCAATTGGCCAGTCAGTGAGCTGAAAACAATCAGGGCCCGCCAGCTACCGGTCAACAGCCATCAACTCATACGTCATCCTCTGTTTGGACTCTTCCGTCCTGGTTCAGACACCAGACTCTACCCTCATGAACCCTCACAAGCTTGTTACGACCAGTGCTCAGGGGGGCGGAGCTACTTCATGTTCCGTAGCGGTCAGGGAATGGTGAATGACTGGAAACATTCCAGACCGGCTGCTGCTCCAACCAGCAAATTAAAAAAAAATTTTTATTAACTGACTAAATTTTTCAGTGACGGTCCAAATGTAACTGTGGCGGGCCGCCACAAATAGATGTGACGATTTAGCGACACCACCCTCATCCCTCCCTTGCTGCAGTCATGGCAACCTGGCACACAACTTCTCTGTTGTACGGGGAACCCCCCCAATCCCCGATCCCGCTGAGCCCCCCCCCACCACCACCTCAGCCGTCATTGATCCAACACAAAGACGCTCTCTGTCCTCACAGCCAACCAACCAGCATGCTTGGTGCTTCTGATGGACATGATCCACTTCCTGTACTGATCCAAAACACCGCTAACAGATTGTTTACATCGTCTGTTAGAGCGCCTGTGCCTTTAAGAATGAAAAATGTCACGTTACAAAATTAACTGTTAGCATGTTAAATCATCTTCACACACAAGACACAGGCTGGCTTAGTTAAAGGCTATGCTAGTTAATTATTCATGGTCGTATCAGGCTAATTATGTAATGGTTAGTCATTGTCTCCTTTAAAACCTGATTGACTTGTCACGAAGCTCAATAAATAATGGATGCGAGTGACTAATTTCCTACTGACTTGATCAACATTACATTTTTAGCAGTATTATATCTTAAAAGGCATAATCCATAAACCTAAAAGGAAGCCATAACGACGTGTAGCTAGCTTGTTGTGACTGCCGTCATGTTTGGCTAGAGGACGATGCAACCTCAGCTCTCTTACAGAAGTCCATTGAGATTTGGGCTAATTTAAGGCTAATTTAAGGCTATATCGCTGTAATATAACAGCGTGAGCGTATCATGGATGTCCGTCGTCGTGTCATGTATGTGATCGAATAGGCGCGTGCGAGACTGTGAGTGCACGCAGGGGACTCACCTGTCGGCGCCACGCCAAAATGCGGAAATGGCGGCGCGTAGGTTCTTGTTAGCGGGCGGCGCCGAGAGGCTGGCAGACGTCACTCGTGTCCGCCGGGGACAAAAGGACGACGGGTTGTCTCCTCGGAGGACACGTTCACGCACGCGCGGCCCGTGCGAGGGATGCGGCTCGGACTCTGTGCGCGTTTGCCCGCGTGACATCACCGCTGCGCGAGCTGCTGAATCATCCGCGCACACGCGCTCTGCGCCTGCCCGCAGCACAGCTGACGGTGACGTCGTCGGAGAACCGAAAACGTAACCTTGTCCTCACCGGAAGTGGAGGCGTTTCAAAGTAAAAGCTGCAGTACAAACCAAACGGTCTTTAAAGTGTTTTGATTTCCTCATGTCAGTTTTTTTATACTTAAATGATCAACTTTTCATTGGACAAAAACTTTAGAAGATGTGTAACGTGTACTCTTGTACACTAAATGAGCAAAAGATAGCATTTTGGCTAACATTAACATACAGAGGAGTGTGACAAAAACACTTTGATTTCACTTTTTCACTTTATTATTTTATATTTTATGAACTACAAGTTCCAAAAGTGTTTGTCACACTCCTAGTATTGTATTGATACATATTGTATCTCCACTTAAAACCTCATTAAGATGAAAATATGCTATTTGCATATTCTAGCAATGTTTAAACCGGTCTTAAGATTTTGATCAGATCAGTATAAGTCCACTGTTTGTGTTTGTTACGTAATTGTTGACCTTTACTGTGGTATTGAACTGTCTTCTCCATATTGAAGTTCTTTATCTCCACTAATATGAGCGTAAAGGTGAGAAACACGTAGTTCTTCCGGTGTGCAGTATGGGAGTGTGTCCACCAGGGGGCAGCATTCATCTTCAGGCCGCTGTGCGCATTGAAAAGAAGTTCTTGAAAGCTCCTAAAATTCGTCGCGGCACACAAATATGTCACAGTTCGACTCCGTTCCGTGAGCTTGCACCCTTTTCTTCAAGTTAGACCACTCGTCGTGTCCGCCCCGCAAGTGTGGAGTTGAGACTCGAGGTGTACACCAGGACGAGAAGGTGTGGATATAAAGACAGAGGGACGCCACTTGTGGTTTTTAAGCGGTTCTTCTCCCGGTCGTCATGTCTCGACGCTCATCACAGCAGCTAAAGTGCGAGCCACTCGTGAAGTGAACATGGAGGAGGCGGGGTGGCACCCAGCCCGCGGACGCGCTCGTCAGACCAGCAGCTGATGGCCGGAGGAGCGCAGCATGGAGACCTTCTACGACTACACGGACGAGGAGGTGACCCGGGCCGGGGTCCACCCGCCGGGGGAGGTGGGCGTGGGTCGCGCGCTGACGGGCTGCGTGCTGTGCGCGCTGATCGTGTCCACGCTGCTGGGCAACACGCTGGTGTGCGTCGCCGTGGTGAAGTTCCGCCACCTGCGCTCCAAAGTCACCAACTCGTTCGTCATCTCGCTGGCCGTGTCCGACCTGTTCGTGGCCGTGCTCGTCATGCCGTGGCGCGCCGTCTCCGAAGTGGCGGGAGTGTGGCTGTTCGGGCGCTTCTGCGACACGTGGGTGGCCTTCGACATCATGTGCTCCACGGCGTCCATCCTCAACCTGTGCATCATCAGCATGGACCGCTACTGGGCCATCTCCAGCCCCTTCCGCTACGAGCGCAAGATGACGCGCCGCTTCGCCTTCGTCATGATCGGCGTGGCGTGGACCCTCTCCATCCTCATCTCCTTCATCCCCGTGCAGCTCAACTGGCACCGCGCGCGCGCCGAGCCCTCCAACTCCACGGAGGACTGCAACGCCAGCCTGAACAGAACCTACGCCATCTCGTCGTCTCTCATCAGCTTCTACATCCCCGTGCTCATCATGGTGGGCACGTACACGCGCATCTTCCGCATCGCGCAGACACAGATCCGGCGCATTTCCTCGCTGGAGCGCGCGGCGGGTCCACGCGCGCCCAAGCAGCGTCCGCATCACCGCGCGTCCACGCAGGACGACAACTCGCTGAAAAGTTCCTTCAAGAGGGAGACCAAAGTTTTGAAGACGCTCTCCATCATCATGGGGGTCTTCGTCTTCTGCTGGCTGCCCTTCTTCGTGCTCAACTGCGTGGTTCCGTTCTGCGAGGCCGACGCACCCGACGCGGCGCCGTGCGTCAGCGACACCACCTTCAGCATCTTTGTGTGGTTTGGCTGGGCCAACTCGTCCCTCAACCCGGTCATCTACGCCTTCAACGCCGACTTCCGCAAGGCCTTCTCCACCATCCTGGGCTGCAACAGGTTCTGCTCCAGCTCGGCCGTGGAGGCGGTGGACTTCAGCAACGAGCTGGTGTCCTACCACCACGACACCACCATGCACAAGGAGGCCTGCGCCGAGCAGAGGCACGACCCCGAGCGCAACTTTGACAAGGTCTCCGTGGTGTCGGGCGACTCCTGCGGCCGCGCCAACCCGCTCCTTCCCGCCATCCTGCAGTGCGAGTGCGAGGCGGAGATTTCGTTGGACATGATGCCCTTCAGCGACTCCTACGTCATCCCGGGTCAGGTCCACAACCTCTGAGGGCCCGGGGCCTGGTGACCCTTTGTTGACCTGTTGTTGACCTGTTGAACTCTTGTGGCGTTGGACCTCCACTTTGGGGACCCGTGACCCCCAGACACTGGGAGGGCCATATGGTATTTAAAAACCCTAATATATTACTAATATAATATATACAACTAATATATAATAATGCTCAATAAAATATATAATAATATTATATAAAAAATCTATTATTATATTATATTATTTATATATTATAATATAATATATATAAATAAAATAAAATAATAATATATAGAATAAAATATATATCTTCCTCTACTTCCGCTTCATTGTGAGGTAAACGCCTCACTGCTGCCTCCTGCTGAGAGGAGGAAGTACTGCACAAGTACTGTACACTTCCACAGTTAGAAGGGGGGGGGGGGGGGGGGGTTGGTGGTCCACATGTGGCCCGTGGGCCACCTATTGAGGACCCCTGCCATTTTCCAAGCTCAGCAAATAAAAGTGGATCCCAATCGTTGATAGTGTCGTCTTTGTCCACAAATCCCATCCCCCGTCCTTCCCGGTCTGGGACGATGAAAGAGGTCGGACTGTGACTTCCAAAGATGAAAGTGAAGCTCGTGAACCCGCCGGCTGCAGACACGCTTCCCTCGTGGTGAACAAAAGCTTCAAAGAGCTCGCACTTTATTGTGAAAGTATGAAATACGAGGTACATGAATGCACCGGCCACTTCATTAGGTACACTATATCATACATAAACATAAAACTCAATAGGATTCTTGTCTTGGATTGTGTCTGTGTATGCACTCCATGAGAAGTATCAAAGTCACACACACACACCTACACACACACACAAGCCTCATGGTAGTCATGTGACCTCTCCATCTGGCCAGAGTCAAAATGGCAGCGCTGCACCTGTTCATTGATTCATTGTGATACGCGTGTGTTTGCTTGTTTGGTCTTTTCATGTTGTTTGTGTCGTTCCCTGACGGACCCCAAGAGTGTGTTGCTTTGCCTCCCGGGCGGACGTTGGACCTGTTGGACTGACGAGCGGAAGCAGGTGCGCCTGCTTTGGTGCTCAGCAGGTGTCATCAATGGCGTTGATTGCTGAGGAGCATTTAAGCAGCGGCAGCGGCGTCCTTCACTCTCTCTTCCGTCCACCGTCTTGGTCCTACTGCCGAGCTGCTCGGGTTTCAATCATGGGGCCCGGCCTGTCTGCGAGGTGACTTAGTCATTCGGTTTTTAGTCATTGAAGGACCTTAAGACTTGTATGTAAATGTCTTTGTGTCCTTCAGGTTTTCCTGGCTGTGCTTGCTGATGATTAGCGGCGTCGCTAGCCTTCCCGTGCAACCACCTGGTGAGTGGCCATCTTGTCTTGTTGCTTCTGTCATTTCAGTAAGACGTGTTGATCAGGTTGTGGTTTTTGTGATCTCAGACTCGGGTGCTGGATCTGCCGCTCTTCAAGATCTGCGTCCTCCCCTGATGTCCCTTCAGCGTCAACTCTCCAGCTACCCTGCAGTAGATGTCCAACCCGCTAACCCTCCTGCTGCCGGCGTGGCCTCCAGTGACCGCAGCAAGGCCGTGACCCGTGTTGACACCAGCAAGAGGTCAAGTGGTTCTGTGGTCCCGCTTGCTGCGTCGGGTGCAAGCTTGCCTCCCTTTTGGGACACGCACAATCCTCCCAGCTACCAACCCTCAACCGCTGCTAGTCTACAAGTGATTCCTGTCACCAGGGAGAAAAAACCGGCAGCTAATCGAGGTGACAACCCCTCCCCAGTGTGGTCTGGCTTTGATCCGCGTTCCGGCTACAAACATCTAATCTCTGGTGTGAAGGACAATGGGCATTCTGGGCAGCAGCAAAAATCTAATCAAGATGTTGATGTGAATCTAGGATGGTCAGGCTTCAACCCGGCTAACATGCGGCATCGATGGTCTGGCTATGACTTCTCCAGCTCCAAACCTCCAGGTGGCGTAAAAGGGGACGCTAGTGATGCGCAGCAGCAAATAACCAAACCAGACGCCCACCTGCACCCTGGATGGTCCGGCTATGGTTCCTCCTCCGGCTCCCAAACTTCAAAAGGCGACGCTGGTGATCAACAACAAATGTCTTTTGGAAGTGGTGTCAAATACCCTGGATGGTCAGGCTACGGGTCCTCCAGCTCCCAACATTCCCATAGTACAAAAGGGGATCAGAGTGGTGTGCAACAGCAGATGTCCAATCCAGATGGCCACGTTCATACTGGATGGTCAGGCTATGGCTCCAAAACTTCAAATGGTGATGCTGGTGATCAACAACAAATGTCTTTTGGAAGTGGTCACAAATACCCTGGATGGTCAGGATACGGTTCCAAACATTCCCATGGTACCAAAGATTTGGGTGATCAACAGAAACTAACCAATCCGGATGGCCACGTGCACCCTGAATGGCCAGGCTACGGCTCCAAAACTTCAGAAGGGGACGGTAGTGATCAACAACAAATGTCTTTTGGAAGTGGTCACAAATACCCTGGATGGTCAGGATACGGCTCCAAACATTCCCATGGTACCAAGGATGTGATTGATCAATGGCAGACGTCCAAGCCAGATGACCACGTGCACCCTGAATGGTCAGGATATGGCTCCTCCGGCTCCAAACATTCCCATGGTTCAAAAGATGTGGTTGCTCAATGGCAGACGTCCAAGCCAGATGACCATGTGCACCCTGAATGGCCGAGTTTTGGCTCCAAACATTCCCATGGTCCCAAAGATGTGGTTGATCAATGGCAGACGTCCAAGCCAGATGACCACGTGCACCCTGAATGGCCGAGTTATGGCTCCTCCGGCTCCAAACATTCCCATGGTCCCAAAGATGTGGTTGATCAATGGCAGACTTCCAAGCCAGATGACCACGTGCACCCTGAATGGCCGAGTTTTGGCTCCAAACATTCCCATGGTTCAAAAGATGTGGTTGATCAATGGCAGACTTCCAAGCCAGATGACCATGTGCACCCTGAATGGCCGAGTTTTGGCTCCAAACATTCCCATGGTCCCAAAGATGTGGTTGATCAATGGCAGACGTCCAAGCCAGATGACCACGTGCACCCTGAATGGCCGAGTTATGGCTCCTCCGGCTCCAAACATTCCCATGGTCCCAAAGATGTGGTTGATCAATGGCAGACTTCCAAGCCAGATGACCACGTGCACCCTGAATGGCCGAGTTTTGGCTCCAAACATTCCCATGGTTCAAAAGATGTGGTTGATCAATGGCAGACTTCCAAGCCAGATGACCATGTGCACCCTGAATGGCCGAGTTTTGGCTCCAAACATTCCCATGGTTCAAAAGATGTGGTTGATCAATGGCAGACATCCAAGCCAGATGACCACGTGCACCCTGAATGGCCAAGTTTTGGCTCCTCCGGCTCCAAACATTCCCATGGTTCAAAAGATGTGGTTGCTCAATGGCAGACATCCAAGCCAGATGACCATGTGCACCCTGAATGGCCGAGTTTTGGCTCCAAACATTCCCATGGTACCAAGGATGTGGTTGATCAATGGCAGACGTCCAAGCCTGATGACCATGTGCACCCTGAATGGCCGAGTTTTGGATCCTCCGGCTCCAAACATTCCCATGGTACCAAACATGTGGTTGATCAATGGCAGACGTCCAAGCCTGATGACCATGTGCACCCTGAATGGCCAAGTTATGGAGATTCAAAAGGGGATGCTGGTGATCACAAAGACCCTGAATGGTCAGGCTACGGATCCAAACATTCCCATGGTACAAAATGGGATCAGGGTGGTCAATGGCAGATGTCCAATCCAAATGTTTACATGTACCCTGGATGGTCAGGCTACGGCTTCTCCGGCTCCAAACATTCCCACGGTACAAAATGGGATCACGGTGATCAACAGCAGGCCTCCAATGTAGATGTGGACATGTACCGTAGATGGTCGGGCCCTGATGTTTTTGCCTTTAACTCTGGTGCCCATTGGATGCCGTCTCACCAGACCAGCTTCTATGACTATGAAGACGAAGATGATGACGACGATGAGGATGAAGATTCAACATACATCAGCCAATCCAGAAACGGCTACCAGCGTGCACGACAAGAATTCACCAGAATGCACTATTCCCAGAAGGATCTTCCACCTTTCCTTCCCATGGCTGCAGGCTACTCAAGATGGTCTCCAAAGGGCTAATGAGGTAAGACTACGTTTGATTCCCGTGTTTTGTGTATGTCCTTAACATGTCTTCTCTTCTTGCAGGAAGAACCCGTGATTCGGTTCCAGGACGACTAAGATTTAATAAAAGAACTGGACTTGATCATGACTAGTCTCTCGTGTTTGGTGCTGACTCTCATCGGTGGGGGTCAAAAGTGCATCTTTACAGGTGTTTCCTCCATGCTATGTGGGCAGGTCTGCCTGATTGGGTACTGGTCTAAGACTTAACTGCTCCCTTGAGCTTGGGTATACATCAAATTCACTTCAGTTTCATTTGACTTTTTGGTTGGTTCTGGGATGAGACTTGGCACCTCCAAGTCCGAGGCCATGGTTCTCAGTCCAGTCTCAGAAATGTGGAGTGCTCCCTCTGGGTTGGGAATGTGGTCCTGAGTCCTCTGGGTCTTCACAAATGAGGGATGGTAAGAGCGTGCGGTCGACAGATGGATCGGTGAAGACTCCCCCTGGTGAGGTGTTCCGGGCGTCTTGTCCGCGACGCCGCCGGGTGAGGCGTTCCGGGCGTCTTGTCCGCGACGCCGCCGGGTGAGGCGTTCCGGGCGTCTTGTCCGCGACGCCGCCGGGTGAGGCGTTCCGGGCGTCTTGTCCGCGACGCCGCCGGGTGAGGCGTTCCGGGCGTCTTGTCCGCGACGCCGCCGGGTGAGGCGTTCCGGGCGTCTTGTCCGCGACGCCGCCGGGTGAGGCGTTCCGGGCGTCTTGTCCGCGACGCCGCCGGGTGAGGCGTTCCGGGCATGCCCAGCTGGGAACAGGCCCTGGGGCAGACCTAGAACACCTGGGAGGGATTCTCACAGCTGGCCTGGGAACGCCTTGGTGTCCTCCCGGATAAGAGGAGGAAAATGGATGGATGGGTCAAGTGTCCTCACCCTGCCACCAATTGGCAACTTGAGCCAACGGTGCCTTCAATGCGGGCTGTGCAGGCCCGGCAGGTCGGGTATTCTAGACTACTGTCTACCAACTGCTGGTAATTTGACAAATGTCATGTCTTTGTCTGGAGACAATTGAAGCTCTGTAGCATCATGCTAATGCGGAGATGGGTTTTTGTGCTCCAGCTCATCTCGGAACATGAGCGCTAAAAGCGGCGCTGATTGCTCGAGTGGACTTGTACCCCTTCTCCGCACGGTGAAGGACCTCTTGTGGACTGCAGCTCCATCGTCTGAGCGCAAGCGGCCCACTTGTGCGGCAGCGGTGTCGCTCGTGCGACGGTCATCATTCTTCCTCTTCAGAGAGAGTAACATCGATGGCACTTGAGGTTTGGTTGACGGAGCGCAACGCGTTGCCTCTAAATGTTTTGTGTAAATGGTAATGGTGTGGCCCAGTGAGGCCGCCATTGGATCATCTTAACATCCATTGGATTGATTGGCTGTTTACCTCATAAAGGAGCCGCACAAGCATATAATTCAAAGACTTGGGCTTGGACCGGAATGGAGAATCAAAATAAAGACCTCAGAGATGCAGATGTTCACGTTGCATGACAAGTTCATTGGTGTCAGGTTGCCATGGAGAAGAAAATGTTCATTTTCCGAGTGGCTTAAGAACATCCTCTCCAGCGCTGGCATGGCTTTGCAATTTGGCTTTGTCTTGATGCAAAGCAGTCGGCGACACATGATTGCTGTCGTGTGTGATGAGCCCCCCCGCCCCTCTTACAATGATCTTGTGTCAGTGTTCGTAGGCGTCATTGGCAAAATCTAATAGCTTGTGGTGACCCATATCCACGAGCCCACATACTAAACGTTAGATAAGCACAAGTAAGCAAACATCTCCATGTTTTGATTTGTTTGAAAGTGGTGAAAATGTTCTTGTTTTGGTTGTATTTCATTGGGACATATTACATTACATTTATTGACATAAACCCTGACAGGCTGCTGTGTAGGCCGCATCTTCAAAAGCCAAAGAAAAAGCAAAAGGGGGCACTTTAAATGTAAATTAAATTATAATTAAATTTATTTATTTAATTTAATTTATTTTAATTAATATTAATATGTAATTAAATTATAATTAAATGTATTTATTTTTTTAAATTAATATTAAAATTATATAATTAAATTATAATTATAATTAAATTAAAGATGTCATTTCACACAGCAAACTATGGGCGCCCTTGTATTATGTCTAAATCATATCGACAATAAATAAATAAATGCTATTTTCTTTTACCTGTGTGGTTAGCGTGCAGGCCACACAGCTAGGAAACATGTGTTCGATTTCACCCTCAGGCATCTCTGTGGAGTTTGCATGTTCTCCCCGTGCATGCATGGGTTTTTTCCGGGTACTCCGGTTTCCTCCCACATTCCAAAAACATGCTAGGTTAATTGGCCACTCCAAATTGTGAGTGTGAATGGTTGTTTGTCTATATGTGCCCTGTGATTGGCTGGCCACCAGTCCAGGGTGTGCCCCGCCTCTCACCCCGAAGACAGCTGGGATAGGCTCCAGCACGCTCGTGAGGATAAGCAGTAGAAAATGAATGAATAGTTAGACCAGTATTAGATATACTACACTGCATTTTTATTAAATTATATATATTTTTAAATACACTTGAATACTTTTAATTATTGTCGGTGGTAAAATTTGAATTCGAACACAAAATTACATTTTAAAATAAACTATTTAAAAACTTTTCTAGAAAATATTGTTTGTGTACGTACACTTTATACGGAAGTAAAACACGGAAGTGCTGTCCCTTCTACCGACTTCGGATCCGATGGCTTAATTTGTTGACCTGGTGCAGTCCGAGCGGGTGGAGCTAATTGTCCATTTTGCATCAGCAGCAACAAACTTGTCCGTTGTAGAAGAAAATGTGGTGAAGATGATGACAGAGGCTGCCGAATCCCCCACAAAAGTTAAAGCTAGGTATGTTTTGTGAGTCCTTGTGAGTTTTTGTGAGTCCTGTGAAGTATATTGTTAATTCTGGTATCAATGAAAATGCCGAGGTCGGTGCTAGCTTGCTACAAGTGCAGCTACATCATCAACAACAGAAACATGAACACACCACAGCGCAAACTTTTTTTTTTTTTACATATTTTTGTACATATTTGACGTCGTCGTTTCTTTTAGTTTGTCCTCAGTCAACTAAATTGTAGTGGGAACCGTACAGTTTGTCCTGTAGATGGCGCAAAAGACCATACATGACAGTGTGGCTACAATAACAACAAGAGGTCAGTGATTGAGATGATGCAGATGGGACACACAGCAAGACAAAGTAACTCACTGCATTTGTCTTTATTCTAAAAACGATGTTTTAAGAATGTGGACGTCATCGTAAACGCCATTGTGATATAAAGCGTGTTGTATGTTGTTTCCAAGGTCGGTGATGCTAATGAAGATAAGGTGGCGGCAAAGAAGAAGCTCCTTAAATGGCGTCACTCTCTCTGCCGGTCCTCAGAGACTTGAGCTCTTGTTGGCTGGTGGACTGAGACGCAGACGAGGACACGGCGTACTCGCCCTCGTCCCGCCCACAGCGAAGGAGGCGGGGCATGGAGTCGAGGATGGCCTTCCTGAACATGGAGCTGGAGAAGACGTAGACGACAGGGTCGAGCGCCGAGTTGAGGAAGTTGAGGCCTAAAGACACGATGGTGAGCTGCGTGAAGGTGTAGAAGGCGCCGCAGTCCCACGGGCGGTACGAGCGGATGACCCACACGCCGATGGTGGTGATGGTGGTGGGAAGGAAGCACACCACGAAGACGACCACGATGGCGACGCATACCCGCATGGCCTTGCGCACTTTGTCTGGCTTTCCCATCTGGCGTTCCTTCAGGAAGCGGGAGATGCGCACCGAGCAGAAGAGTAGCATGGCCATGGCGATGATGAACTCCAGCACGGTCAGGATGCGGTGCATCCCCACCAGGATGATGATGCCTCGCGACGCCTCCTTGTAGGACGTAAAGAAGAAGCACTGGGTGGCGTTCCCGCCGCCCTTGATGTGATTGTAGGCCAGCATGGGAACGCGAGGGCTGACCACCAGCATCCACACAAACAAGGACAGCATTCCCGCCTGTGTCTTGCTCATGCGGTTGAAGCGGTGGTGCGGATGGACCACCTGTGGACACACAACATGCCCGAACCTTAGTGACAGGAACAGGAAGTGGTTCAGTGGTGATGTAGTCAGTGAGGTCGATCTGATGTGGGTACTGATATCAGTTGCGATGTAGTGGGTGATATAGGTACTGATGTAGTCTGTAGGGATGTAGTTACAAAGATGATAGTTAAGTAGCTAGTGACGTAAACAGTACTTATGTAGTGGGTGATATAGGTACTGATGTAGACAGTAGTGATGTCGATGTGATGTAGTTGGTGATGTGGATACTGATATCAGTTGCGATGTAGTGGGTGAAATAGGTACTGATGTAGTCTGTAGGGATGGAGTTAGTTACAAAGACAATAGTTATGTAGCTAGTGACAAACAGTACTTATGTAGTCGGGATGTAGTGGGTGATATAGGTACTGACGTAGGCAGTAGTGATGTCGATATGATGTAGTTGGTGATGTGGATACTGATATCAGTTGCGATGTAGTGGGTGAAATAGGTACTGATGTAGTCTGTAGGGATGTAGTTGGTTACGTAAACAGTACTTATGTAGTCGGTGATGTAGTGGGTGACATAGGTACTGACGTAGACAGTACTGATGTCGATGTGATGTAGTTGGTGATGTGGATACTGATATCAGTTGCAATGTAGTGGGTGATATAGGTACTGATGTAGTCTGTAGGGATGTAGTTAGTTACAAACACAATAGTTATGTAGCTAGTGACGTAAACAGTACTTATGTAGTCGGTGATGTAGTGGGTGATATAGGTGCTGACGTAGACAGTAGTGATGTCGATATGATGTAGTTGGTGATGTGGATACTGATATCAGTTGCAATGTATTGGGTGATATAGGTACTGATGTAGTCTGTAGGGATGTAGTTAGTTACAAAGACAATAGTTATGTAGCTAGTGACGTAAATAGTACATATTTAGTCGGTGATGTAGTGGGCGATATAGATACTGACATGGACAGTAGTGATGTCAATGTGATGTAGTTGGTGATGTGGATACTGATATCAGTTGCGATGTAGTGGGTGATATAGGTACTGATGTAGTCTTTAGTGATGTATTGTAGGTACTGATGTTATCAGCCGTGATGTAGCAAGCTACCAAGACAGTTATGTAGCTACTCACGTAAACAGTACTTATGTAGTTGGTGATGTAGATACTGATGTAGTCATCAGCGATGTAGTGGGTGATATAGGCACTGATGTAGTCGCTAGTGATGTACTGTAGGTACTGATGTTGTCAGTCGTGATGTAGCAAGTGACCAAGACAGTTATGTAGCTACTCACGTAAACAGTACTTACTATGTAGTTGGTGATGTAGATACTGATGTAGTCAGTAGCGATGTAGTGGGTGATATAGGTACTGATGAAGACAGTAGTGATGTAGTTAGTGACGTAGACAGTAGTGATGTGGTCAGTAGTGTTGTAGTCGGGGACGTAGACAGTAGGGATGTAGTGGGTGATGTAGTTAATGATGTGGTCAGTAGTGATGTACTCACTGACATACATAGATAATAGCGACGTAGACAGTAGCAATGTAGGTACAGATGTACACTCATCCCTTTTCAGTTAGGTCATGCTGTGCTATGCTATGCTATGCTATGCTATGCTATGCTATGCTATGCTATGCGGACAGTGGTGATGTACAGTCAATGATGTCGGGGGCCAGCTAGCATGCTACATAGATGCAGACCACACAAGTCAGGTAAAAGCAATGTTAGCAGTGAGTGAGATGAAAGTCAACATGACCTCGGCTGACCTTGAAATATCGGTAAAAGGCCACGACGGTCATGAGGGCGATGCTGGCCGTGCGGTTGGAGAACATGAGGAAGAGGTTGATGCGGCACACGGCGTCTCCAAACACCTAGTGACCTCTGAGCAAGGCGTCGATCCTCAGAGGCAGACTGACCAGCGCCAGGAAGTCCGCAATGACCAGGTTGAAGAGGAACAGGTTATTGGGGTTCCACGACTTGATCCGGAAGCAGAAGATCCAGAAAGCCACCAGGTTCCCCAGCAAGCCCAGGACGACGTCCAGCGTGAGGACCGGCGGCAGGATGACGCCCTCCAGCTGGATGCCAACGGGAGGGCAGACCCCGGCGGGCCCCGGGCTGGTCCGGTTCTGATCCGACTCCATTCGGAATATGGACTGACTTGAGTCTCAGTGGGGACAATGATTGACAGGCTGAAGGTTTCAAGATGCCGGAAACTTGCTGCTTCTCTTTTTCACCTTCCTGATTTTAACACAAAGATGGAAAACATTTTCTTTCAACATCGCAAACTTTGCAAATCATATTTCTAAAAAAAAAAAAAAAAACCCTGAGTCATCATTCGTAAGTCGTTTATAACCACATCATTTGAAAAGAATGCACTGATTCAAAAAGTGTCACTGCAAAATGGGACAAGTGTAAACTTCCTGTGAAAAACATACACACTTTCACTTTCACTCCAAGTCTGAAACGTTCTTTTAACTAACGTGTGATCTTTCTAGGTTGCAGTGTTGACGTCTTTCGACACACGTGTGCGTCAAGCAGTTACCACAACGGAGGAAGTCCCCCAACTAGACTACAAGGTCAGACAGCTAGCTCTATATCTCTTTGTGTGCTAATCTTCTATCAAAACGTCAACAACCAGATTGTTTCCACCACCTTCTCAACAGCATTAGCATTGATAATGTCATTATGACAATATAATATAACATAACATGATGAGGGCTGCACGGTGGGTGAGTGGTTAGCGCGCAGGCCACACAGCTAGGAGACCCGAGTTCAATTCTACCCTTTGCTATCTCTGTGTGGAGTTTGCATGTTCTCCCCGTGCATGCGTGGGTTTTCTCCGGGTACTCCGGTTTCCTCCCACATTCCAAAAACATGCTAGGTTAATTAGCGACTCCAAATTGTCCATAGGTATGAATGTGAGTGTGAATGGTTGTTTGTCTACATGTGCCCTGTGATTGGCTGGCCACCAATCCAGGGTGTACCTGATACATGTTTGTATCAGGTGCACCTTTTGGGTGTTAAGTTGCTATGTGATGAATTTAGTGCTGTTGGTAGTGACGGCATCATAACTGTCACTGTACACTGGTATATTTGCACATTTGGCACCTAGACCTCACAGCTAGGAGACCCAGGTTCAATTCCATCCTCGGCCATCTCTGTGTGGAGTTTGCATATTCTCCCCCGTGCATGCGTGGGTTTTCTCCGGGTACTCCGGTTTCCTCCCACATTCCAAAAACATGCTAGGTTAATTGGCCACTCCAAATTGTCCATAGGTATGAATGTGAGTGTGAATGGTTGTTTGTCTATATGTGCCCTGTGATTGGCTGGCCACCAGTCCAGGGTGTACCCCGCCTCTCGCCCATAGACAGCTGGGATAGGCTCCAGCATCCCCCGCGACCCTCGTGAGGAAAAAGTTGTAGAAAATGAATGAATGAATGAATGATAAGGGCTGCACGGCGGTTGAGTGGTTAGCGCCAGGAGTTCAATTCCACTCTTGGCTATCTCTGTGTGGAGTTTGCATGTTCTCCCCGCGCATGGTTGGGGTTTTCTCTGGGCACTCGGGTTTCCTCCCACATTCCAAAAACAAGCTAGGTTAATTGGCCACTCCAAATTGTGAGTGTGAATGGTTGTTTGTCTATATGTGCCCTGTGATTGGCTGGCCACCAGTCCAGGGTGTACCCCGCCTCTCGCCTGAAAGACAGCTGGGATAGGCTCCAGCATCCCCCGCGACCCTCGTGAGGAAAAAGCGGTAGAAAATGAACAAATGAATGAATGAATGATAAGGCCTGCACGGCGTACGAGTGGTTAGCGCACAGGCCACACAGCTAGGAGACCCGAGTTCAATTCCACTCTCGGCTATTTCTGTGGAGTTAGCATGTTCTCCCCGTGCATGGTTGGGGTACTCCGGTTTCCTCCCACATTCCAAAAACATGCTAGGTTAATTGGCCACTCCAAATTGTCCATAGGTATGAATGTGAGTGTGAATGGTTGTTTGTCTATATGTGCCCTGTGATTGGCTGGCCACCAGTCCAGGGTGTCGTGAGGATAAGCGGTAGAAAATGAATGAATAATATGCTAATATTCTAGATCCCCTCATTTTGCAATGCAGAATGTTGCAGCTTCACCCTCTTGAGTTTTTTGAAAAAAAAATAAAAATCTTTCTTGGTTGAATACAACCTAAGAAAATATGCATGTTTGATTAAATTTGACATATTTTGGGCCTAAATTAAACATTTCCATGCATAAAAATGACAAAAATACAACTATAAGGTATTCAGAAGGATAACTGAAAACAAGCCAAACCTCGTGAAAAGACTTTTAAAGCACCTTCTTAGCGAGCAGGGGGTGCTGCTCCGGGCCCCTCCCCAATCCAAAGACGCTCTCAGGCAACCCGGTCTTGTTTGTGACATAAGAGAACGCCAACACACCAAATTCAGCGTATTTGACATCAACAACACTGCCACAGATAGATTACAGCCCTGTGGCGAACCCTAGAAATGGCGACACTAGAAATCCACACAGCACAGTCGGGTATGGTCTCGCCACCATGCCAAAGCGTTACATAAGGCCTTGTTGTTATTTATTAGCATGAGCGTGATGTAAATAGTGTGACATAACGTGGACGTCTTCTTCCTCGTTATCGGCAATGTTTACTCGCACAAAACATTTCTCATAAGAGGAATACATTAAAATAATCTCCTTTAAGAAACCACCAAGCTTAAAGTTGTATTTGCTGCAGTGTGTGTGTGTGTGTGTGTGTGTGTGTGAGAGACGGACGGGTATCAGCATGGATTAGTGTGTAAAGGTGTGTGTGTGTGTGTGTGTGTGTGTCTCCCCCCGTCTAGGCGGATTTTCATCCCTCTCTTGTCTCCCGCTCTCACACACACACCAGCCTCGTCTCATCATCGTCATCATCTTCCCCAGAGACGGCCGCCGTTTTGTCATGGCGGCGTGACTTTGGCATATGTGCCAGTGCGTGTGATTGGGTGCTCTACCTCTCTCTCTCTATCTCTCCCCCCCCCTCTCTCTCTCCCTCTCTCACCCCGTGTGATGCCATTTCTACCGCAGGAAGCTGAGAGGTTCAATAGACTGTCGCTGCTCTACTGGTAAGATCTTTCCTTCCTTCCTTACTCCCTACATCCTTCCTTCCTTCCTTCCTTCCTCGGAGGAGGGTCTTCTTCTGTTGTGGTCCTCCATCTTTACACACGAGCAATACTTTGACTCCACGATGGTTTCTTTGAATGATTGAATGATATTATGTTTTGACATGACGTCCTCGGGCGCATACAAAAGTGTTCCAAAAGTCTTTCAAAACTTTGCCTGGAAGGTCATCTCCTGACACATGTCAGTATCGACACTCCAGCCGCGTTTAAAGACGTGTTCCCAGCACGTAGAAGGTGTTAAGTTTGTGTTGTGGCTCCGCTGCGTGATGTTAATCGTTGGCGGCAGGTAATGCAGATTATCGGGAATTAAGCGATCACTTTAATTGCTCCCTCGGCGGCGGCTCGTTTGTGTGCCGCCAGGTCAGGAAAGACCACGTGATCCGCTTGTTTCACACTCAGCTGACCGAAATGTAAATAAGAGCATGGCTATTGGGGTAAATGGGCGGCGTGGGGCTTACCCAGAGCAGGGGTGTCCAAATGTTTACACCATAGTGAAGAATAAAAGGATGCAAGTTTGCTACTTAGTAAAGTAACACATATGCTAAAATGTTATATATATTTCTAGAGATGAAAAAGCATACCATAAGCATTAACTTCACTCTTTTTTTCAAACATTTAACTGTTTTCTGTAATAATTTGAGCAGATTTTAGCTGAATATTATGACTTTATTGCAAAATATTTGGACTATTATAACTTTCCCCAAACTAATTTTATACAAAAATTATAACTTTATTTTTCTTTGTTTCTCATAGTATTATGACTTTTTTTGAACATTACTTACTTTTTATTAAACTCAATTTTTTAATGATACTGACTGATTTCTGTGTTCAAGGGCTGGGCAATATATAACAAAAGAATGATTGGACTCTAATTTTCATTAGAACATACAGTGTTTTGGGCACCCCTGATCATTTTTTAGATGTTCTTATCTAAAGCTAATCCAGATAAATTTATCATATACAGTAAACCTCGGATATATCGGACTCGGATATATCGGAAATTTGCTCACAACGGACAGATAAAAAAGAACCAATTTTTCTGTAATGCATTTCCAATAAAAATTCATTGCATAGATCGGATTTTTTATAACGGATTTCGCCTATTTCGGACAAAATCTCCAGTCCCGTTCCAATGCATTTCCATTAAATTTCCCTCGCATATATCGGATGGCCGCATCGTGGCGCTCCGATTCGCCGAATCATGACAGGCCGCTATACGACGTCATTTGCAGCGTTTGCAGCGTTGCCTGCGCGTCCAGGTACATTGGAAACATAGTCAAGGAAGTGCCTTTTTATAACGGATAAAATCCCATTTACGCATATACCGGATATAAATCCGATATATGCGTAAAACGGACATTTTCTGGTATACGCATATAACGGATTTCGCTTATATCGGACAAAACCAGTGGGAACAATTGAATCCGATATATCCGAGGTTTACTGTATGTCATATAGCAGACCAGCACGCTGATAGATGAGAAGTCAAATGAAGTTTAGAGGATTTACATAAAGTTTAGAATCATTATTTCAACAAAAGTAGGTATATATTTGGGCACCCCAACATAAAAATGACATCAATATTTAGTAGATTCTCCTTTTGCAGAAATAAATACTTCCTATAGCTTTCAATGAGGGTCTGGATTCTGGCTGAAGGTATTTTGGACCATTCCTCCTTCCAAAACATCTCCAGTAGAGTCAGGTTTGATGGTTTCCAAGCATGGACAGCCCGCTTTAAATCACAGATTGTCAATAATGTTGAAAGTATTATTTCAGCATGATGGAACCACCACCAAATGTTACTGTGGGTAGCAAGTGTTTGTCTGGGAATGCTGTGTTCTTCATCTGCCATCCACGTTACGTCCAAATAACTCCATTTGACTTCCATCAACTTATTCCACAATGAAGCTGGCTTGTCCATATGTGCACCCATGCGTTATAATTTCAATGTACGTATAACCTCCTTCACGCAACACGGCGAGATGCCTCGTCACTTCCTGGTTGCTGAGGAGCGTGTATTTCAACGGGAAACATTTTTTTGTCATATTTTTACGTTATTCTTGTAAAGTTACAGCAGTTTTTTGCTCAATTTTTGCTGTTTTTCAGCTTTTTTCCAGTACATTTTCTTCACATATTTATTACTTTATTTACATAATATTTTGACTTGATTCCCGTAATATTATACCTATATAATGTTATACATTCTACTAAAATATTCAACTAAAATTACTGCTGATGTTTTAAATGTTGATGTTTTAGACAGCGCCACCTGCGCTTGCCGAAGAGCGATAATGAGACCAGCAAAAGTCGCCAAATTTGTCACGAGTCACCTTTTTTTTTAGCAAGAAAGTTAGCATCGCCGGTCTCTCTTGCTATGTCTTTTTCTTCTGTTTTGTTCAGACGTTAAGAAGCAGCGTTACCATCAAAGGCAAATCTGCTGCTCACTCAGAAATAGAGACAAGAGAAAGTCCCGTTATAATGTGTTTATGAGCAAGAAACGCTGACATCAAGTGTGTGTTTCTAGTTTTTTAAACACGTGTCGCTGGGGTTGTTTGGGGGCTGCGTGAGGGAGGAGGAGACAATGACAATGTGATGTGTGATTTCATTTGATGATTTACACACACACACACACACACATACACACACACACACAGTGCGAGAGGCGAGAGGCAGACGGCAGGCTGTTGTGTTCTGAAAGTGACTTTTGCCCTCAGGACCATCATGGGCCCGCACGGCATCAGCCGAGCCGTCCACAGGCTGGAGTTCTGCGACTGCAGGCGCGGCCTTGGTGAGCTCCTCGCCCTCCGTCGCCACACTCCTCTCCCTGGCTCCCCCCCGAGGTCACGACTTCTTGTGTTTGCGTTTCCCCTTTCAGGCGTGAAGGTGATCGGCGGCTACCGGGAGGTGACGGGAGAGGACTTTGGCATCTACATCAAAAGAGTCGTAGCGGGAGGACTGGCCGCCCAGGACGGTCGCTGTCTAGTCGTGGCTTTTCTGTGTCGTCACCTTACTCCTCCTCCCCCTCTCACTGCCGCGTCTCCCTGTGTGTTCCAGGTCGGCTTAAGTCAGGTGACCTGATTCTGGATGTCAATAACATCAGTCTGATCGGGGTCACCAACGAGAGGTGACTGACACACTTGCTATGAATAGAAATGCTTTACAGCTCATGGTATGGCTCTTCTGTCGCCATGGCAACACCCCTCTTATTCTTAACTGGGGGGTGTACGCCAGTCATGTTTCAATTTGTATCCCAGGTGTGCTTGTACGCGTGTCGGGATGTCAGCCAATCAGTCAATGCCAGCATAAAAAAGGGCATGTCAGTGTTTTTCTGTCGATATTAATATATTTACCAAATATATTAATAACTATATCATGCTGATTCATGGTTGACGAAGGCCTGTTATCAGTCAAAAAGTATTTTAGCACATTTTACACACCCAAATTATGCATGATAATCAATAAATCAGTGCTGTTACCATTAACTATGGCCTAATATTTCTATAACAAATATGTATTTCATGAAACGTGACACATTGTTGGTCTAGATTTAACATTTTCATGCATGAAAAATGGATAAATGAAGTATAATACCGATCGAAGGCATTCATTAGACTCATTCAGATGTGATATGTAGCATTCTATAATGGCCACTAGGTGTCAGTAATGTTACATTGATAAGACAGTCGCCACAGTTATCTTGTTATGTTCGCTATATTGGGTAATATGAGTGTAAAGGTGACTATAGGGGTGTTATTTCATGTCTAGAGGGCTCTAATCATGTGGAAACCTGTGTTTAGATAGTCAAACAGTTTTTTTTATGCTCCAGCTACCCAAATATTCCATCTGTAAATAAGGAATCTGACTTATCACGGCCGGTTGTGGAACCAATTAAACATGACAAAAATTAGGAATGACCGTATTGTTGGCCTAGATTTAACATTTTCATGCATGAAAAATGGATAAATGAAGTATAATACCGATCCAAGGCATTCATTAGACTCATTCAGATGTGATATGTAGCATTCCATAATGGCCACTAGGTGTCAGTAATATTACATTGATAAGACAGTCGCCACAGTTATCTTGTTATGTTCGTTATATTGGGTAATATAAGTGTAAAGGTGACTATAGGGGTGTTATTTCATGTCTAGAGGGCTCTAATCATGTGGAAACCTGTGTTTAGATAGTCAAACGGGTTTTTTATGCTCCAGCTACCCAAATATTCCATCTGTAAATAAGGAATCTGACTTATCACAGCCGGTTGTGGAACCAATTAAACATGACAAAAATTAGGAATGACCGTACTACTAAGTAGTAGTAGTAGTAGTAGTACAATCGGTCCAAACAGGAAACCCAAATAAGAGCACAAAACAGGAAACTGAAGTCCAACCTGTCGTGCACATGTCACAAACAGCTAGTTATGCAATGGGAGTAAGGCGTCTTCCTTGAATACTTCATTATCTAATATCGCACCTCCAATACTTGTACTGCATATTCTGTGTATATTTGTGAAATGCCTCCAGCAGAAGAAGCATAATATTTCATTGCTCCTGCTGCTGTCGGTATCAGGAATAAACGTGGTGCCATATCGTTTATTGGTTCGAAATGCAATATGGCCGTCTCTAGTCATGTGTCGTTTGTCTGCAGGGCCGTGGAGATCCTGAGGACGGCGTCCCTGTCCAATCACATGTCTCTGCTGGTCACCAGGGACAACGAGTCCAGGTAAATACACGATTAAAAGCAGCGATGGCGTTCTTGTGCTTCCCGTGTCATGCAAACAAGGATCATGTGACATCAACAAGGTCAGGCCAGCGGAGGGTCACGCGTCAGTGTGTTTTTTGAGCGTCAGCTGAGGCGACGTCCCGAAGCGACTGACACTCTGCTGTCCTCTGTGCTTTTCCGCATCGGACCGCCTCGTCAGCCCAAACGCTCCCTGACACAACAGGGACGTCGCCGCCACCGCGGCCGCCTGTCCACGGGCTCTGTGACCCGCAGGGGGGCGGAGCCCAGCCCGAGCTGACCTCACAATGTGTATGCGGTCGGGACTTTTGTTTCCGGATGCAGGGTGGCGGTGAACGGCAGGAGAAGAAACTAAAACCGTTTGAAGAACGCCAAACGTGACCCGTGTTGTTGTGTTCTTGTCTGGTTCCGGTCTCACTGATCCACACTGACATCCGAGATCAGGCTGATTGTGTATCCATGTGAGGGAGATAGCCACCTGATGCCCTCAGAGCATGGACCACAAATGTCACGCTAATGCTAACGCTAACCCGAGGGGGCTCAAGTTCAGTGGCGGCGCATCAGACGCACACGGATGAGGCCCGGCGTTCCGTCATCACTGCCGCGTCCTGACGTTGTTGTCCCGCGTGTCCTTCAGGCGGGAGTTTGTGGAGCTGATGGAGAAGTACGGCTCCAGTCCTTCCGCATCTTCGGGTCGCATCTCTCCAACTCCAGCAGGTGAACCGCAAGCAGCGCCGCCTGCTGGTGGGACTCTTCAACTGACACTCAAGGCGGTCTTGTGTCCGTGCAGGGAAGCTGACCGACACCGCGGCTTCCTCTTCCTCCTCCTCCAGGTCCGAGAGCCCCCAGCTCCTCAGTCCCAAAGAGGGGGTCACTACCTACAGCCACGCCTCCTCCTACACGCCCACACCGGTCTTCAGGTGGGTCCAAAAGACTCCTCAACTCGGTGGAAAACATCTCATCTTCAACGTGCAAAGAGCAGATAGAGATGAGGACGAGGAGAGTAGACGAGTTGATGGGATTGGTAGTGAAGTCTCTCTCGCTCTCTTCCCGCAGCGACAGCGTCATCCAGCTGATATGCATCGCTAAGGGAAGCGGACTGGGCCTCATCATCAAGGGCGGCGCCAACCGTGCCGAAGGCCCCATGGTGTTCATCCAGGAAATAGTGGCAGGGGGAGACTGCCAGAAGGTCTGCCAGCTTCTCCAATCCATTGTCTCTCTGACGCCGTTTCATGCATGTCCGCCATGTTTGTGATGCCCTAACACGATGCCGCCCATATCGTTAAAAACATGGTTCCCTCTGTGAAATGTTTGCTTCCGTCGACCCTGAAGCGATTTGTCATGTTTGTGTGTTTTAAGGACGGGCGGCTGCTTGTCGGGGACCAGCTGGTGTCCATCAACAAGGAGTCTCTCATCGGAGTGACGTACGAGGAGGCCAGGAGCATCCTCACACGCACCAGACTCAGGTCCAGCACACCCGGAAACATCCTCAGTTTCTTTTCTTATTTTTATGCTTATTTTTAAGATTACTGCTGATTTTTAGAATGTGCCACAGGTCACAAATGGCCCCCGGGATGCACTTTGGACACCACTGTAGTAGACATTCATTCATTCATTTTCTACCGCTTTTTCCTCACGAGGGTCACGGGGGGTGCTGGAGCCTATCCCAGCTGTCTTTGGGCGAGAGGCGGGGTACACCCTGGCCTGGTCGCCAGCCAATCACAGGGCACATATAGACAAACAACCATTCACACTCACATTCATACCGATGGACAATTTGGAGTCGCCAATTAACCTAGCATGTTTTTGGAATGTGGGAGGAAACCGGAGTACCCGGAGAAAACCCACGCATGCACGGGGAGAACATGAAAACTCCACACAGAGATGGCCGAGGGTGGAATTGAACCCTGGTCTCCTAGCTGTGAGGTCTGCGCGCTAACCACTCAACCGCCGTGCCGCCCTGTAGTAGACATAATAAGAGAAAATAAGACATTTAAGAAATAAGACTTCTGCTTGTGTGTGCTGCTGTGAATGAGCTCTGATGCTGGGGGGAGCTGAGTGGTGGCGGACAGGAAGTGACATCGGGTGTTCAGAGTTGATTGTGGGATGTGGTCTGGTGCTTGTGTGTCTCACTGAATATTCCAGTAACATTACATGAATGCGTCTTCTGAATGCCTTATATTTGTATTTTACATAATTTAATTTAATGAAATGTTATGCTTGAAAATATACTGCATGCATACTTTTTTTTCATACTTTTTGTAAGTATGAAGATGATTTATTTGGAAACAAATAGTGACAGATTTAAGCAGGGATGACTGTAATAATAAAAACAACCATGGCTCGATGTCCTTGTTCTGCTTCTCCTCCACACCGCAGACCAGATCCCACTGTGGAAGTCGCCTTCATCCGGCGGCGGACTTCCTCCAGCTCCAGCAGCGGGCCTCACAGTCCCATCTCCATGCAGGGGTCTTCGGGTGGAGGGGGACCCCAGACAAGGCACTTGGGCCTGGGAAGCGGGGCCCCGCCGCCGCCGGTCGTTGTCACCAAGATCACCTCCAGCCGAAACCCAGCCAGCGAGACGCTCCCGGCGGTCAATGTCAGCCAGGTGGGGGCTATAAGCATTCGTGGACATTCATTAGGTACAAGCTAATATTGTAGCTAGTACTACTAATACTCCTAGTAGTACTCAGTGGCGTGGTGTCAACTGGAATCTCCGCAGGTCCGAGTGTCGCCGGTCAGAACGGAACAGACGTGCATTTCCTCCGTCTCTGTGGCTGGTATGTGTCACTTCATTAGGTACGCTATCTCATGAAGATGTACCGCAATATGGAGACACAGCAATGTCTTCTTCCTTTTGAAGATGCCGTCTGCGGCAAACGTTCCCTGGTCGCCAGCTGTCGTCTCAAACTGGAGCGACTGGAGCAGGTGACCCCTGTTCTCAACTTTTTCCTTCCACCTCTGTTGCCGTGGTAACGGTGGTAACACGCTCGTTTGAAAGACACTGCCCCCTTGGTGTGACATCATTAATGATGTTAGGTCATTATCACGGTGGCCACTAGAGGGCGCGCTGCAACAACAATCCATCCTCATCATTTGTTTAAGCAACCGAGGTGGGTGTACATAGTGGATCCCCTCAGTATAACTATTTATATTTATTTAATTTATATAAAATGTATATTTATATTATAGAAAAATAAAAAAATATAAATATAATATATATAATTATAAAAAAATATATAATATAAAAATATAACAATAACAATATACCAAGGTATTCAAGTATTCATTGACATCATTTTCATACAGTGTTTATAATGTGGAGATGTTGCGGTGGGGGGGCATCCCATCCCATCCCATCCCATCCCATGTGCATGTGGTTTGTTATGCACGGCATATTGACGTGCATCTATCGATCCGTGTGAGCGTTCAGGCTCTGGACCTGCTCGGCCTGAAGCCCACAGAAGCTCAGCAGCAGGCGTTCAGGTCCCAACTCCAGGCGGACCCGTCCGGGACGGTGGCCTACACAGGTTAGAACTCCCTATCCGCTATCCCTCACTAGACCGATGTTATTGTTGTTAAAGTGTCAGCATGGGGCGACAGCATCAGCAATCCGCCAACACGCTAAAAGAAGTATGCCGTAGGGAACTATTTGATATACTCCATGTTCCATTCCGTGTAACAAAGGGTTAAACGCTTCTTGCTGCTGTTGTGTTGTCAGACTTTGAGAGGCTCACCAGGGAGGTGTTCAGGCCTCAGCTGGAGGAGCTGGCCGCCACCCAGCCGGGGTCAAAGTTCACATCCGATGACCTGTTAAGTCTGCTGGACTCGCCCACTCACCAGCCGGTAGGCCCCGATCTTTAACTTTAATGCAGTAGATTGCTACTTGTAAGACGGGTGTCATAGATACATAACGACAACAAAACACAGGTATGTCTGCCTTCAGACAGCCACTTGTAACTGGTCAAATCTGGCCCCCGAGCCTTGGGTTGGACATTTGTGGTCTATTACCGTAATTTCTGGTGTATAAGCCGTTTTTTTCTTAAACCTTGAACCCTGCGGGAAAACGTGTATTGGTACTTATATATATATTGTTTATTTATCGCTCCTTATGAGTGTTAAGTTGCTGTGTGATGAGTTGAATGTTGTTTGTAAGATGAAACCAGATGAAACCATGAAGTCAAAATGTGACTGAGCAATGACCTTCTTCAATTTCTAACGTAAGCACATCCGGCTCATGATTGGCTCCTGTCAAATGAAGAGCTGTCTGGCCCTTACGGACTTGTGAAAATGTGCAGTTTATATTCCGGTGTTGCTTATATATGTACAAATCTTATTTTTACATTTAGTGGGTGCGGCTTAAGCACCGGAATGTATATCATTAATGATATTATTATGTTATATTTATATTATTTTTATTATTTAGTTAGTGTTATTTCAATATAATGATATTATATAACATATATTTCATACATGCAAATGTATAAAAGTGTGTCTCATATGTTTGTTCATAAAATAACATTAAAAACAGCGATGTTGATTAATCAAGGTTAATTAATTTGAATTAACTTTGATATATGTGATTTCAAGTTGTAATCATTTGACAGCCCTGCTTTTAAAGTACGAGTGTTATATTGGCTATAAGTGTGCTGGTACACCAACATGGGCCCTGTCGTATCGACACCATGGTCATTGATCTGTTGCCGCTCTCCCGGGGGGGGGGGCAGTGCACTCCTATTAGCAGGATGGAAAGCTTTGCGGGTCGCTCACTCACTGCGATCTGCAATCGATCACGGCGTAGCGCAGCAAGTAACGCGTGCCGTAGGAAGAAGTGCTCTCGTGCTCAAAGAACGTATTCACGGAGCAACAATGAACATACGGATGAAGCTTTCAACCTGCGTGTTTATATTTTGCGCGTTTATGTTTGTGTGTGTGTAGCAGTCGGACTCAGACGACCTGGATGAAATGGAACGTGTGAGGAAGGAGCACATCGAGGCTTTGAGGGAGATCAAGAGGCTCCAGGTAAAACCCAAATCCTACCTCATCAGATAACAGCTTCACAAACAGGAAGCAACATGTGAAGCTACAAGAACACACATATGTTATATGGAGATATGTTTAGCGGCGTACCTCAAGGGTCAATCATAGGACCAGGACTGTTACATACAATCCATAGAAGACCAGAATGTACCCTTTGCACATTTGGATCTTAATGAGGTTCTAAGTCAGGGGTGGGCAAACTTTTTGACTCGCGGGCCGCATTGATTTAACAAAACGGGGGGGGCAGACTATATATTTTACACGTAACAGTCCACCTGGTATTATTGTATCTGTAAAAGTGTCACGCAATCTGCTATTATTATTTATTATTTTATATTTATATGTAAATATTTTATATTTAAATATTTTATATTTAAATATTTTATATTTAAATATTTTATATTTAAATATTTTAAATTTTATTATTATTATTATTATTATTATTGTGTCCCTTTTTTCAGGAGCACTTTGTAAACAACAGACCACATCAAATAACAAAATTGATAAAACCATCAAAAGGTTGGCTCAAGCCATGATGCCAGTTCGTATGTTGAGTTTAAATGAAATACTTTGGAAAGAACGGACGGGCCGTATTCAAACACTTGGCGGGCCGGATGTGGCCCCCGGGCCGTAGTTTGCCCACCCCTGTTCTAAGTAGAGCTACAATATCCAAAAGAATAATTCAAGTGAATTAGGCTGTTTATCTGATTATTAAAAGTTTAAGACCATCTCTCAAAATATGAGAAAAAACGCCCAAAGCAGAAGAACAAGAAGAAGAACAGCCAGTGAGTTGAGATGAGGCGGCTCGGGCATCTGGTCAGGATAACCCTCTCGGGGAGGGAGGGGGGTGTTCAGGGCACAGCCGACTGCTAGGAGGCCTCGTGGCCGACTGAGGACACGTTGGAGTCTCTCAACCGGCCTGGGAACGCCCTGGGATCCGCCAGGAGGAGCTGGACGAAGTCTGGGCTTCCTCCTTAAGCTGCCCCTGATTTGTATTTCTACAATGTGGCGGGGGCCAAAAATGGGACACAAACTCAATAAACGTCCAACATGAGGAAGACAGGAAGTGGCAGGAAGTGGATAATGAATATCAGTGATGGCACAGAGGTTGGATCAGACAAGCTCAGCTTCTTCTGACTCCTTCTCGGACACGTTGAGTACGTGCAACGCGATGATGTGTTGGTTGTATTCCTGACTTGATACGTGAACGTGTGTCCCTTTTGACTGTCCCCTCCAGGAGCAGCTGCTGGAGTCTCAGAGGGTTCACCTTCAGATGGAGGAGGAGCTGGTCAAAGTCAAACAGGTCAGCTAGCAGCTTGTTGGATGGCTAAAAACGATCCAGCGGCACTTTCCGTATTTACTTGCACGGGGCGGGAGGGGTGTGTGTGTGTGGGCCGGCGGTGGAGGGGCACTCGGTTTAAAATAGAGCAGCAGGTCCATGTACACACCTCCACTCTTTCATCTTCAACAAGCCAAAGTCTTCCTGGCTGAGGGCGGCGTGCGGAGGAGGCGCACGCCGACACATCAGCAGCGCTGAGGTGGGAGGCGGGTGAGGCCTCCATTGAAAAGCGTTTTTTTTTTTTTTTTCATGCAGGGGGGCTCAAAACGGTTGCTGTTTGTTTGTTGTGATTCACAGCTGAAGGCTCTCGGCCTCGCTGGCTCCCACTTCTCTTCCTCTGCTCGTTTGTTCTGTTGCATAAAGCGATCAATCGTGAGGCGGCTGCCAGCACGCCATCAACACACCTTCTCCCGTCGTATGCTTGCATTGCTTTTACGGTCACGAAGTCCTGTCCGTCAATCCTGTGAAACATAAATAACACGCCTAAATCCGTGATCATAAGGGGGGCTGTCTGATAAATGGGGGTGTCACTTCCGATGCAGTACTCCACCGGGACGGCAGCCTTGAGTTGGGTCCAGCGAGGGCCACATAGCGAAAAATGAAAATATTTCCAACTTTCTTCTTAAAGAGGACCTATTTTTTGGCTATAGAGCGTTTACACTCGATAACCAGCGCAGAAAGCTTTCTCCATCTTCCAGAATCTGCACCTACCCCAACTGTATCTCTTCTGTGATTCGGTGCTTCCCACCAAAATGCCATCCATTCATCCATTTTCCTCCGCTTATCCGGGTCCGGGTCGCAGGGGGCAGCAGTCTTAGTAGGGAAGCCCAGACTTCCCGGTCCCCGGCCACCTCCTCCAGCTCCACCGGGAGGACACCAAGGCGTTCCCAGGCCAGTTGTGAGACATAGTCCCTTTTTTCTCAAGAAAATAGTTTACTCTCAATGGTAAGTAGCTTTAGCACAAGTTTTTATGCTACCTACTCAGTTAGCGCCACTGATTGTGGTGGGAAATGGTTGTCGGCAACCCCGCTTCCTGTATGCGCACTCTATAATGCTACACAGACAAGCGCTTTTGCTCCATGCCTTCCATGAACAAAGTTAGGACATTGGTAAACTGCATAGTGGCCCATGTTCACTAAACATGAAATTGACATTGACAGATTAAAATGAATTTCTTTTGCCGGTAGGGAATCAGGAACTCCAACCACTTATGTCTGATGGTGGCGTCTTTAGGAATCGGAAACAAATGTAGCTTCCCCTTACATCCAAAGAAACACTTTCTATGAGCCTGCTTGCAACATAAACACAAAAGTAGAGCTTGGGGGAGACCAAAGAGCTTATCTAGCTTACAGCCACGCTCATATAAGGAAGTCCGCACTCTGTGACATCACAAAGGAACAGTTTGACCACACCTTCTGAAACAGAGCGTTCCGAGCCATCCCAAACTTCTTTCAGGGCTCACTTCCAAATGCACAAAAATCATTATGTGAAACTTTGGCATGGTTTAACACCAGAAGACAACATTCCAACTACAGTAAACCTCGGATATATCGGATTCAATTGTTCCCACTGGTTTTGTCCGATGTAAGCGAAATCCGTTATATGCGTATACCGGAAAATGTCCGTTTTACGCATATATCGGATTTATATCCGGTATATGCGTAAATGGGATTTTATCCGTTATAAAAAGGCACTTCCTTGACTATGTTTCCAATGTACCTGGACGCGCAGGCAACGCTGCAAACGCTGCAAATGACGTCGTATAGCGGCCTGTCACGATTCGGCGAATCGGAGCGCCACGATGCGGCCATCCGATATATGCGAGGGAAATTTAATGGAAATGCATTGGAACGGGACTGGAGATTTTGTCCGAAATAGGCGAAATCCGTTATAAAAAATCTGATATATGCAATGAATTTTTATTGGAAATGCATTACAAAAACTCGCTTCTTTTTTATCTGTCCATTGTGAGCGAATTTCCGATATATCCGATTCCGATATATCCGAGGTTTACTGTACATTTATAGGGCAGAAAGGTGGAAAAAGCATCATAGGTCCCTTTGAAATTATATCTTTAGAATGTGCCATTAGCCATTCATAAAAAAAACTGCTGCTTTCGGGCCACACTTTGGATACCCCTGCCATAAATGTTACTCAGATAGGCTTTCCCGATGTTGTGTGTGGCACTGGTTGTTTTAGGGTAGTGTGGGCTGTCGATATTGGTCTTAGAAAGGACGTGCTGGACAATACGACTATACGGGATACCAGACAGGCTGCTCTTTTTTGTTCCGCTTGATGCTCCGATTCACGCATGGCGAGAGATGCTGCTGTTTTATTTTTTGCATGTGCTGTTTAGGAGAGGGAGAGAGAGCGAGAGAGACGCTCCCTCATTAGACTCAGTCATCTTGGGAAGCAGGACCCACTCGGACCCCAGCTGGGGACAAGACTGCTCATGCTGCGATCCATTAGTTACTCAACCAGTGGCACACAAACACAAACACAAACACACACACTTCCTTTCAACAATGGGCCCACATTTGCGCTTTCAGACATGGTGTCATTTCCACATGAATCATGTCCTCAAGAAGAACACCAAGAAAGGCGTCTGATTTGAGTGGAAATACACAAAATGACCTCGCCGCCATATGTATTCGCCGCCATGTGTCCTTCGTGATGTCACACATGTTGCAGCGAGGACACACCATCCGTTCCCCCAAACGTGTGTGCACGTGCGCTCGCCCGCCGTGGCGTTTGGGTGCGAGGGCCCGTGCGCCTCCATGTGACATGTGGCGGCGGCACACGCATGTGCTCCGCTGCATGCGACACCTGACAGCATCTCAGGAGGACGTCGGGCCGTCTCGCTCGGCTCTCAGAGTCCCGCCAGCCCAACATCACGCGGCCGACAACACGTATACGCTTCCGCATTTGTGCTCACAGTCGTGGGCGGGGCTGCCGGTCTCGTTGCGGCAGGTGTCATTGACACTTATGTAACTTTCCATCCGAGGTTGAACCTACCCGTCCCACCCGCTGACACATGACCCCGCCGCTTTGTTCATAACGTGTGCGAAAATATGCAAGCTGACACGTTAAAGCTGCAAGCGGTAATTAACGAGCCCTCGCCCAGTCCAGGATAGTCCAGCTATCCTGGACCCCAACTAGAATACATGCCAGTCTTACGGCGGCTGTATGCCTTTCTGCCACTAGGGGACGCCACGGGAGTTCGTGATGAAACTTTACTGCCATGCTCCGCCCACTTTTTATTTTTAAAAAAGCCAATGTGTGGCCTGGCGTCCATTTTACTGACCTTGGCACATTCTAAAAATACTACAAAACTACAAACAAAACAGCAAAAATGGAAAAAAGACAAGTAATTTTGTGAGAATACAGACAAAATATTCAGCCAATAAAGTTCTAATATTCTAACTGTCCAGTCTACTTCCACATCAGATTCGGGATCCAACACGAAGCGGAAATTTTAAAAATATGTTTATGATCAACGCCTATAAAGTTGGGTTCAGCAGCTGTACGGAAGTCCTCGTGACCAACCGGACCAAGCGGAGTGGGCGTGCCTGGAGGCAGACCGCAGGTGCAATAAATTTGATAAAAAAACAGACCGTTTTCACAGGAAGCACGAAATCCAAAGAAATATAGCTGAATAGGTGCAGATTATGGAAGATCTATAAAAGCTTTCTGTGCTGGTTATTGTGTGTAGCTGCTCTATCGGAGTCCACAAGCCAGGACTAAGGGACGGAAATGAGCAGAACAGGTCCCCGAAAAAAAATTCAGTAATCAGTTCTTCCATATTCCATTTCCCAAAATTCCTGAAATTTTCATCCAAATCGATTCCAACCCTAATACGACAAACAGATAAACACAGGCAAAAACATAGCAGAACCTTCAACAGGCCTTGAATGCATCACCAAAGGCTTGGTCCTTCCTCTCATGCCTCCTTGCAGGAAGCAAAAGTGGGAGCGGAGGAAATACGGGATCTCAGGACTCGTATCCAGCTGGCCGAGGAGGCCCAAAAGCAAGCGCGAGGGATGGAGATGGACTACGAGGAGGTCATCCACCTGCTGGAGGCGGAGATCGCCGAGCTGAAGACCCAAAGAGCCGCAGAACCGCCGCCTTCCGCTACCAAGGTGGACGAGCAGCACACGGACAAACCACGTAAGACGAGGAGGAGAAACACGCTAAGCTCCCATGTTGTTTGTGGCGTGTCAGGAGGACGGCGAGCAGATGAAGAAGAAAGTAGCCGTGTTGGAATGTCAACTCAGAAAGAGCGACGCCGCCAAAAAAGCTTTTGAGTTGTCGACAGAAAAACTTCTGACTTTTGTCGAGGTCAGTAAACACACCGTGGAACATGAATACTGGAGCTGGGTGTACCTAATGTAGTGGCTCATGGTTTTCAATAAGTATTGACTATGATATGAATGTATAATAGTAATTAATATAATTATTAAAAGTTATTTTGTCTTCTCCTTAGAATGTTCAAGAATTCCTGCTGGAAGGACTTGGACCCACAAAGAGTTTCAGGTACCTCCAAGATTCCTATTCATAATTAGTGCGTAGGAAACCTGTTTACAACCTTCTAAGCATATTTTTTAACATTATTAGAGACCTCTGGAAATGAAATAACACCCCTATGGTCAGCTTTAGTCTGCTATTACACAATAAAGTAGACTTTTTTTTTTTATAAAATGTTGGCACGACAGAAAGTGATTCGGGTCGGGGAAAAAGAAGACACGAGTCCACCTTTGTTACGTAATAAGCGCTCCTGGCCCGTTAGTCGGCGTTCCATTCAGGCTCACACCCGGCGGTCCGCTTTGACCCACTTCCACCCAGGTGGGCTGGCGGTAAGTCGCCACTAATGACCTCCCGCGGCGAGGGAGAGCCGTTACGAAACGTCCGGGGGCCCGCGGGGAGCGCCAGGTCGGCATGTTTTTCCCCCAAACCGAGCCTGGGTTCCTGCTGAACGAGCCAGAATCCCGACCCAAACGCTCCAGACTGAAGGAGCAGCGAATGAATTTGGCGACGGGCGTTACGTAACGTAGCGCTGATTCATTAGCATCCGCCACAATGACACCTTATCACTTCCTGCCTTCCGTCCTTCCCTCCTTTGCATCGGTCCTTCTTTTCTTTCCCGCCTTCTGCCAGCTCGTCTGGCGCCCGCTCGTCCGTGTTGTCACTTTCGATTTCCCTCCTCGTCCTCGTTCTTGTGTAAGTCCACTTCCTTAAATCGGGTCAGTCGGTCACTCTATTAAGTCACTTGTTTGTTTTTTTCTCTCAGGTCAGTGTGACTCTCATCTTTCATAACATACGTACCCCCATGTCGCTTTACACGCTCCCGTGTGTGTGTGTGTGTAAGTGTGTGTGTGTAAGTGTGTAAGTGTGTTTCTAGGTTAGACCCAGCAGTCACCTTTTTGGCACCCTTCTGTTACCAAGTACCAAGCAGAGCCGTAGTCACATGGCCTCCATTGTTGCTGAATTGACCATTATATTATATATATTTATATTTAATATTGTAATATCAAATGGGGACGGCACGGTGGTCTAGTGGTTAGCGCGCAGACCTCACAGCTAGGTGACCGGGGTTCAATTCCACCCTCGGCCATCTCTGTGTGGAGTTTGCATGTTCTCCCCGTGCATGCGTGGGTTTTCTCCGGGTACTCCGGTTTCCTCCCACATTCCAAAACCATGCTAGGTTAATTGGCGACTCCAAATTGTCCATAGGTATGAATGTGAGTGTGAATGGTTGTTTGTCTATATGTGCCCTGTGATTGGCTGGGATAGGCTCCAGCCCCCCCCCGCGACCCTCGTGAGGAAAAGCGGTAGAAAATGAATTAATGAATGAATATCAAATGCTGGAGCCTATCCCAGCTGTCTTGGGGCGACAGGCGGGGTACACCCTGGACTGGTGGCCAGCCAATCGCAGGACACATATAGACAAACAACCAGGAAACCGGAGTAAACCCACTCTCGCACGGGAAGAACATGCAAACTCTACACAGAGATGCCCAAGCGGAGAATCGAACCCAGGTCTTCCTCATCTCCTGACCGTGTGGCCTACATATTATTCATTCATTCATTCATTTTCTACTGCTTATCCTCACAAGGGTTGAGGGGGTGCTGGAGCCTATCCCAGCTGTCTTCGGGCAAGAGGCGGGGTACACCCTGGACTGGTGGCCAGCCAATCACAGGGCACATATAGACAAACAACCATTCACACTAAATAATGAAGTAAATAATGACAAAAAAAATTCAGTCTTGGGCTACAGTAACCTCTTGCAACTTGACTTTATGGTGTTTCATAAACATATTCATGTTGCTCCATGGTTGAATTACGGCCTTTTATTAGTCAAACAACATGCATATGAAGGCAAATTAAAATGAAAAAATTTCAAGCATAAAAATTGGCAAAATGAAGTCAA
Organism: Doryrhamphus excisus; assembly: GCF_030265055.1. NCBI lineage: Eukaryota > Metazoa > Chordata > Actinopteri > Syngnathiformes > Syngnathidae > Doryrhamphus > Doryrhamphus excisus. Next base: position 16,609,882 of record NC_080468.1, read on the forward strand.
TTACGAATATAAGGCATTCAGAAGACGCATTCAAAGACATGGTGATTTGTTGTATTGTTCACTAGTCACTCTGTGGGTGTTATTAATGTCTACTATATCAGGTAGTAGGAGTGTAAAGGTGACTATAGGGTTGTTATTTATGTCTAGAAGGCTCTAATGATCATTTAATGGTTGTACACAGGCTTTCTATGTCTTATGTTTCATTTTCTCTTATTATGTCTACTGTATTGGGTACAATTAGCATCAATAGGGGTGTTATTTTATGTCTAAAAGGCTCTAATAATTTAAAAAAACCTATTGAGAAGGTTTTCTATGTCTTATGTTTCATTAGCTTTTATTATGTCTACTGTATAGGGTACAATTAGCGTCAATAGGGGTGTTGTTTTATATCTAAAATGCTCTAATAATTTAAAAAACCTATTGAGAAGGTTTTCTGTGTCTTATGTTTCATTCTCTCTTATTATGTCTACTGTATTGGGTACAATTAGCGTCAATAGGGGTGTTATTTTATGTCTAAAAGGCTCTAATAATTTTAAAAAACCTATTGAGAAGGTTTTCTATGTCTTATTTTGTCTTCTATTTTGAGTAAAAGGAGTCTAGAGGTGACTATAGGGGTGTTATTTCATGTTTAATGGTCTCTAATAATGTTTACAAGGTTGTTAACAGGTTTCCTATGTCATTTATGTCTTTCGGACTTTAATAATATTAAATATCATATTTAAATAGATTTTCCATGCTCTAATTATGCAAGCATTCCATTCCTGAATAAGGAATCCTAAGTTGTGTTTATTTACTTATCGTGGTCGGGTCTGGAAGCAAATAACCGCGATAAATGAGGGATTACTGTGTTGGAATAGTTGTGCAGAAAAGTAATATTTAATATTTTAGGAAAGTTACTTTTTGTGTTTGGCCGCAACATCGCTTTCTTGACGTAAAACATGTAGGGACGTTGACATACTCATGATATTCCAACTTTTATAGATCATATCGTAAATCATGCATTCTTTATTAGGCTTCCGTAAAAACGTATGATTCTATTGAGCTTTTCTGTCAATATAGCATTTTTAGCATGCACGAATGCAAAGCTGTGGTGTGTGTGCGTAGCTGCGGCGACGTCAAAGCGGGCCCTCAAGGGCGGCACAAGAAGAACGCCTGGACGCCGTCCTCGCTGCTCCAGGAGGCCAAGGAGCTGAGCAGAAGCGTGCGGGCCGTCATGGAGGTGGACAGTAAGTCGAGCATCATGGCCGCCTCCTCCCGCCGCGCCCTGCATGCGCCCCCTAGTGATTGAGCTGACGGCTGCGTGTCCTCCCTCTTTCAGCTCTGACCTTCTAATGGACCCCAACCCCCTCACGGCAGGAAGCGGACACCTTCAGCCGTGTTCCCTGACATCTCCTCCTTCCATAGACGCTAACCTGCATGTCTTAGCACGTTTGTCCATCTGTGCTACACAACATCTACACCAAGTGTCTTCATCCCGGCCAACGTGCACAAGCTCGGTTTTTGTCTCCATCTCGCCGCAAAACGTTCCGCCTGTGACAACGGGCTGGAAAATCCTCACCAAGCTCGCTGATGAATTCCTAAAAATGTGAATTTTCCATGTGATGTCTGATGATCGGCACACTGGAAAACACTATTTGTCACTCAGAGACAGATTGATGCGTCTACTTTAGCGTCCGCAAGCTAGCCAGGCTAGTTAGCCTACGAGGTTGGCCACCCACATCATGCTAACGGGTGTTAGCTTGGCTCGGAAGCGTTACAACGGTGCCAAAACAGCGACGGACTCCAACCAAACCCTGCATTCTTTGTGCCGTCTTTGACCCGCTAGCTTAGCTGTGGAGCCACAAAACGTCAACATTTAGCTTAGCACATGTTAGCATCTCGCTGTTAGCTGATCGCTGTCTATCCTTGTCTTTGCTTTGCGGGACGATCGTGTTTGTGACGTAGATTAGCGACAACAATTACAACAATATTTATACAGTATCACAGCAATAGTACAGCAATAGTACAACCATGTTACAACACAATACTATGACTATATCACAATATCGCAATAGTACAAGGATCGGCTAAATTGGCAACATCGCTTCCTCCTGCTACGTCTTCTTCTTCGTCTCCGGCAGGGTTTGAGATGTGCTAAGAAGCAGAGTTGCCATCTGCTGCGTGGAGTTGGAACAACACGGTCCCGTTATAATGTGTTTATTTTTCTAAGCGAGGGGTCAACACAAAATGGCACCAAATGTGTTTGTGGCGGTCCTCCCGCCAACAAACGAGTATACGGGAACACTTGATTATTCGTTTTGAAGCTGAGTCACGGCTAAACTTGGAGTCGAGTCTTTTAGTTTGAACACAAATCTTTATTTGTACCGCGCTAAAGGACGTGTCGCTGTGAGGACCCGGCGCCATCAGTCATCTAATTCTCATCCCTCATTCACGACCTCGCTCGCCCTGATGAGGAGGATGAGGATGGAAAAAAAGGAAGGAAATTAGGTCAGGAGAATCACGTCCGTCCGCCGTTCATCACGACTGCTGTTGCCTGGATACCAAAGCTACGTGCGCACACCAAAACACAGCCCCCACTATTAAGGATCGTTATTGTCATTGTGACACTTTTTCATGTCGGTCGAGTTGTTGCCGACTTTTATTTTTCTACAGGAGAAGCCGCTGAACGTGGGACATTTGTCAACCCAAATGTTTGTCAATAAAGTTTCTAATCTGTGGTGTTTTTGCAGCCTGATTTGGACAGCGGGCAGCTGTGAAACGTTGTCTCCTTTTGTGGAGTCAAGAGGTTCTCGTGGTAGAGTACGGCGAAGTGTGGAAAAGTACAGTAAGACGCGAGCGGCAACTCGACACGCCGTGACCTCGTTGCGTCCTCATCGCGTCCTAGTGGACGCACAAAGACGGTGATGCAATCGGCTCAATTGTGATGATCTTCTGTGTTCTCCTGCAGTTCTTCCTTACGGCTGGGAGGAGGCCTACACGGCAGACGGGCTCAAGTACTTCATCAAGTAAGAGCCTTTGGACTTTGCAACCGGTCGCCATGGCAGCTTCAGGGCCTCCAAACGCATTTTTGTCTCACTCATGAATGGGAACGAGCGCCAAAGCCGTCCTCTGTCAATCGCCGCGCTTCTCCGTGCACGTTGCCGTGGAAACGCGGCCAGTTTGTGTAACAGTCGACAAATTCACAAAGTTGTTAACGCAGCTTCAGTCGCTCCACTTCCTGTTGTGCTGCCCTTTGACAGTCACGTGACCCAGACGACCTCATGGTGCTCACCGGGGACCGCCGCCGCCGTGACCGCACCCCCACCCTCGGAGTTCTCCAACGGCGAGCCGGAGCAGGCGGCCGAGCGGCGGCCCGGACCGTCCATCGAGACGGAGATGTAGACGGAAATGGAGGTGGTTGTTGTTGCCGTGGAAACCAATCGTAAGACTGTTTTTGTAAAAGAAGCTGGCTCAGCGAGCCTTTTAGCCAATCAGAAGCCTGAAGACAGCCACTGGTGGAAAAGACACAAAAACAAGAATAGCCAATGGAAGTTCCACAGCAACATGATACACTACATGGCATGTTACAGTGTTTTAGATGACCTGTTACACGACATTTTACATGACATACTACATACATGACATGACACACTACATACATTACATGATACATGACATTTGACATGACACACTACATGATACATCACATGACACACTACATACATTACATGATACTACATGACATTTTACATGACGCACTACATGATACATGACATTTGACATGACACACTACATGATACGACACACTACATACATTACATGATACTACATGATACATGACATGACACTACATACATTACATGATACTACATGACATTTAACATGACACACTACATACATTACATGATACATGACATGACACACTACATACATTACATGATACTACATGACATTTTACATGACACACTACATTATACATGACATGACACACTACATACATTACATGATACTACATGACAATTTACATGACACACTACATGATACATGACATGACACACTACATACATTACATGATGCTACATGACATTTTACATGACACACTACATGATGCATGACATGACACACTACATACATTGCATGATACTACATGACATTTTACATGACACACTACATGATACATGATATGACATGACACACTACATACATTACATGATACTAAATGACATTTTACATCAGAGGTAGGGAACCTATGGCTCGGGAGCCAGGTAGGGCTCTTTTGATGACTGTATCTGGCTCTCAAGCATTTCTTACCACAATAAAAATGTATGTTTGCTAACATTTTAAAGTAAACATCACAGAAATGACTGTTAAAAATAATATTAAAAATCAAAACTTTCTTATGCATTTTAATTCGTCCATCTATTTTCTACTGCAATATGGCCGACCATATCCATCTTTCTTGATGATATTTTCCAGGTCAAACACCAAAACTTGATTATTACTGGGTAATGCTGTAGTCTACCTCGGTCATTGAGATGTCAAAAAAACATGTAAATGTAAACTTTTCGTCTTTTAGTCAAATAGTCACCTAGCTAAAGCTGCAGAACCAAGCCTTTTGACGAAGATGGCCAAAAGAATGAAATACGTGTACGGAGTATGGTGCAAAACCATGCAGCAGCAGAAGTTGCATTAATGGCAGCAAGTATTTGATTTATTATTGGACACTGCGCTGCTCACGAAAGTATGCTGGCCACACCCCCTTGGCGTGGGGTAGTGTGCCTGGTCTACGTAATTAGAGCCCATTATATCTAAAACTGTTGGTCTTACATAAAAATGCACACATTTTATTGCATTCAATGTTTAAAAAAAATGTATATGGCTCTCACAGATACACATTTTAAAATATCTGGCCTTCATGGCTCTCGTAGCCAAAAAGGTTCCCGACCCCTGTTTTACATGATACACTACATGATGCATGACATGACACACTACATACATGATACTACATGACATTTTACATGACACACTACATGATACATGACATGACACACTACATAATTACATGATACTACATGACACACTACATGATGCATGACGTGACATGACACACTACATACATTACATGGTACTACATGACATTTTACATGACACACTACATGATACATGACATGACACACTACATACATTACATGATACTACATGACATTTTACATGACACACTACATACATTACATGATACTACATGACATTTTACATGACACACTACATGATACATGACATGACACACTACATACATTACATGATACTACATGCCATTTTACATGACACACTACATGATACATGACATGACACACTACATACATTACATGATACTACATGACATTTTATATGACACACTACATGATACATGACATGACACACTACATACATTACATGATACATGACATTTTACATGACACACTACATGATACATGTCATGACATGACACACTACATAATTACATGATACTACATGACATTTTACATGACACACTACATACATTACATGATACTACATGACATTTTACATGACACACTACATACATTACATGATACTACATGACATTTTACATGACACACTACATACATTACATGATACTACATGACATTTTACTACATGACACACTACATGATACATGACATAATACCACATGACACTCACAGGGTAGCTACAGTGCTTTGTGTGTTTTGATGGCAGTGTAGTGTGTACGGGCTGGTGCTTGGAGGTGATTTACATCGGCAAAGTGGGCCTGAAATAGAATTAGTGCTGACTTCCTCGTTCCTCTTTGTTCTCACCCGGGCCGGGTGAGAACAAAAATCCTTTGGAGTCCTGGTCTCGGGTCTGGTCGCGGTTCTGATCTCTGTAGCTTTGCTCTGCCTTCCTGTCTGACAGACGATGTGGATCTTGGCCACTAGGGGGCAGCTGGCTGTCACCTGAACAGGTTAGATGTTTGCGCGTGACGGAGATGAGTCACGGAGCCGTTTGGCCAGCCCGCCAGGTGTGGAGGAGCCTCGTCCTACTTTTCACCCCTGACAATGGTCACCACAACATCCGCATCCTAGCAACCGTTGCTAAGGACGTCTTGCAGCTCGGTGCTTAGAGAATCATATTCAGACTCAAACATCAACTTCACTCCTTCCTTCCCTCCTTGTCTGGCTTCTTCTTCTTTTTTCCTCCCATGCTTCCTTACACGTCTCCTCCCTTCATTCCTTCTTTCGTTCCTGCCTACCTTCCTTCTCCACTTGGATGTGTTTTTCCCTCCGTGTCGAGCACATGAGCTTCAACGTGACCGTGTGTGTGCGCGCTGGGGTGGCGGTGGTGGGGGTCAGGTTGGCTCTGGCTTCTGATTGGTTAAAAGTAGGTCAAGCCGATCCACTCATGTGACCCAGCATTCCTCTGTGGGCGTGTGTCTGTGCATGCGTGCGTGCATGTGTGTGTATGTGTGTGTGTTGATCACGGTGATACCAAGACAGTCACTAAAGTTCCCGATTCTGATCTTTCGGACTATTTTCCGCATCTCAAAGTTAATCTTTCAATGAGAAACAAGCCCGATGTAAAGAAAGCGACATTTAAAAGTTCAAAAAGTTGATCCTTTGAAGTAGTTTCCTCCGAAAGCACAATAAAATCCATAAATGAGGCGAAAAAAAACCCTGACTGTCTGTCTGACTGTTTTTGTCATTCATGAAGTTGTAATTTAATAAACATTTACAGCTTAATTTAATCATAGATTGTAGTATTTAAATTAAATGTTTGAGGTTGTGTTTACATGAATTAAAAAAAGTTAGCTAGGCGCTATGTGCCGAGAGAAAGGGGCGTGGCTTGAGATAGTAGCTGTGACGCCACGAGCCCCTGGAGGCAAGAGAACGATTTGTGTTTTCCGATTCCAACCAGCTCAGTTCGGCTCGGGTCACTGTTCGTTGCTTTTGTGGTGGATATACTTCCATTAATATACGTCAACAATAATATTCCACAGTATCACGCCTCGTTCCTCTTCAATTTGTCGTCTCTACCCGGAATCGGTTTGCCGAGAGGGAGTCGGTCAGTGTTCGCCGGTTCAGTTCGAAAGACTCTTCCGTAAAATTCAGTTCGTTCACCCCCGCTCGGGCGCGCTCACTCGCAGTCGCGCGCTCCTCTTGTGCTGAACAGCAAGCGGAGACTGTCAGTGTCAGACCACACGTCCCTGCGGCGCCGCAGTCTTCGCCGAGGCCCGCTTCTGTCGTCTTTTGGGGGTCTTTTGGCTCCCCGAGGGAGGCGCCATGGAGAAGATGTCCCGAGTGCACGTGAGCTCCTTGAACCCATGTTTCCTTCCCGCGTCTTCTCATGGAGTCCTCAAGTCTCTGCTGGAGAACCCCGTCAAGCTTCCCATGCATCACGAAGGTCACTCGACTTCTTCGTTATTGTGATTGACATCGTTATTATTCTTAATCTAACTATTATCTACTATTATTGCTATTTTCCTGAAATGTTCCTTGTCAGACGAACACTTAATAGTTGTTTAAAAGTTATACAAGTCCTAACTAGTGTTATAACAGGCTTCACTTTATTTGGTCCTTTGGTGTTTTTGGCTCTTTGGTCTTGTTTGATCTCACCGGCCTCACGTGAGACCCGGAACACCACCACCGCTTCTATATGATAGGATATTATATAATACTATATTGTATAATTGTTATTTTAGATCATATTTTAGATAATAATATGATGATATAGTACTCTGTGTCCTAATTTCTCATAAGGATATTAAAAAGGGGCTCTTAAAGACATGTCATTGAGGGGAGATAAATATGAAATAATATTTAATAATACAATGAAATGTACGAACCCATAAACATAATCATGTAATTGTATTATATATTCTAAAAGTGTCTCTTTTATAAATAATGTAATTTATGATGTAAGAAGTTTGATAAACATCAGTCATTGATGTTAGATATTAAATAATATTCCATAAATTATTTTATTATTTTATTTTATTCCATAAAATATTTTATTAAGTATTAGAAAAGTGGCTTTTTCAAAAGTTGTTGATGTTTAATAAGTCATATTGTAGAATTATAAACATATTCTATAATAGAATTTATAAATGGAGTATAATTTCTAAGAAATAAGATCAAATGTTGTCATTTCAAGCTTTTCTTTGATGTTAGATAAACATGAAATCATATCTTGTGGTATGATATCATTCATAAATGATACATTTTTATCATCTAAGAAATTAGCTGTCAAAAAGAAGGGATGGGCTCCCCTTTAGCGTTGACGTTATTGGGTCGTCCGGCATGGAAATGTTGGCCCCGGTGGTGAAACGGCGGCGAGAATCCCAACATGGCGTCGATGGCGAGCAGCAGGAAGTCAAGTTGTTGATAAATGTGCGTCTCATGACTTCCAGCGTCTCATGACTTTTCCCGCCGTGCCGTCCGAGCAGCGTTCAACAAGGAGAAGGAGGAGAAGCTGCAGGAGGACAGCAGCGCCCCCCAGTCGGCCTTCCTGGGCCCCACCCTGTGGGACAAGACGCTGCCCTACAACGGAGACAACTTCCAGCTGGAGTACATGGACCTGGAGGAGTTCCTGTCCGAGAACGGGATCCCCTCCAGCCCCGCCCAGCACCCGCCCCACCCTCTGCCGCAGCTGCCCGGCCACCCGCCCATCATGGCCCCCGCGCCGTCGCCCTCGGTGATGGACCTCAGCAGCCACGCCTCCACCTCGGCCTCGCCAAACTGTCTGCACCCCAGCCCGGCTGGTGCGTCGAAGCCCTTTCAAAGTAAGAGCGCACACAATGGCGACGCTGAACATTCACGCTGAACTTCCTGTGCTAGCGTAGTCAAGAGGTGTGTGGGGGTCAAAGGTCGTCACCTTGATGCTGCACGTGTTTATCTTATCTGTACCAACATGTCACATGCTAGCGTACGTGGACCACAGGACCGCATCTATCTGTGGTGGGTTGCTGAGGGGTGGGGGGTTCTCCACAGCCGTTATTGTGGTGCCGCAGCGCCACCTGGTGGACCGAAGGCGCCGCCTCGTCTGGGCTGGTCCTAACAAAAACAAAGCAATAACCAGTTTTTAGCTCGGCCTTCTACGTTTAGCGGCGTAATCTGCCATGTTTGCGTTCCCGCACGGCCGATAAGAAGCCATGTTGGCGAGGCCCCTAATGAAAAGCAAACAGCTGCAGGGAGGGACGACGAAAGCAACACAAACATCCTCATCCTGCCGCAAACATTTCCTCCTCGCGTATGTGAAAAGCTACACTTTTAACTGTTTTGTTTTACTATTATTGATTATTATTGATTAGGATTTGAAAAACTGAGTCCTGTTGGCCTCATGATGGCCGACAGACAAGCAGGTGTGTTAGTTCTCCAGGTCAATGAGGGTGCCGCCACCTGCCGGCCGCAGGGCGTTACTGCACCCTCAATGATTGCCATTTCCGGTCTTGTCCTCCAGGCCTCAGAAACACTCCCAGCCCCATCGACCCAGACTCCATCCAGGTCCCGGTGGGCTACGAGCCCGACCCGAGCGACCTGGCGCTGTCCAGCGTTCCGGGCCAGGAGATGTTCGACCCGAGGAAGCGCAAGTTCTCCGCGGAGGAGCTGAAACCTCAGCCAATGATTAAGAAAGCTCGCAAGGTCTTCATCCCCGAGGACCTGAAGGTAATTTGGAGCTGGTGCTCGCCGCTCAGCATGATGCACATTTCATTCAGGCGCCCGCGTTGCAGCGCCGCCATTGGCCGCCGCTTCCCGCCTTAAGAGGCTTAAGGGCAGGAGAGACGTGACGTCCGAAAGCTGGGAGGATTTGATGTTTGAATTTGTGCAAATGAAAAGTGGGGCTGAGCCACTAAAGCTGATTAATGGGGAAGCAGGAAACAAGAACACGCCTCGTTCATTCACTAATGGACTCTTGGCGATGCCACGACTGGCCGCTGGGGGGCAGCAAAGTCATTGAAAACACCAGTCCAATAGTCTCATCACTACTTACTGTTAGTAAACAGTAACAATTGGAAATATTTCATACAATACTACAGTAGACCTCACCGTAGGAGGTACTTATGTATTATTGTGGCCTTGCAAGTATTTAAATACTACAATAGCTTTTCATTCTTGGAGGTATTTGAGTACTACAGTAACCGTGTGAGTATTTAAACACTACATGTCGCTCATCTTTGGAGGTATTTAAGGTACATGGAAGTATTTTAGTACCATAGTAGCCCTGGAAGTGTTTAAGTAGTACACTTGACTTCATCCTTGGAGGTATTTGAATACTACAGTAGGGTGGGACCATAGGTCAATCAAGAGCTTTGCCTTCCGGCTCCACCCTTTTCCGACCCTTTTATCAACAAGGTCCACCCCCCGCCCCCGACCCCCCACCCCCGTGAGGAGGTGGTCCCAAAACACAAACTATGTCACATTGCACCGGACCCTGATGCTTGCCCCTGCAGGTGGGGAGATCCTGGGCCCGACCACCAGGCCCTCCCCCTGGCCTGGCTCCAGGGTGAGGCCCCGATATCCCGTGTTGGCCTGGGAGACCCTCCTGGGGGCACATTTACCCAGAAAACCACGATAAGGTGGTGATTCACAGAGGAGCTAGAGTAGCCTACATCCTTAATTGTAGTATATAATAATATACATCATGAAATATTAATGATAAATGATTAATGTTATTCTTACAGAATGCCAAGTACCAATAAAAAGGATCTGGCCACACTTAGGACATCCATGCTCTATAGAAAGGATGCTAGCAAGCTTACTTTGAAGTAATATTTTGGTTTTTCTACCCCCCCCCCCCCCCCCCCCCCCAACACCTGTTGCCTTTGAGCAGGATGACAAATACTGGGCCCGGCGCAGGAAGAACAACCTGGCCGCCAAGCGTTCGCGAGACGCCAGGCGGCTGAAAGAGAACCAGATCGCCATCCGAGCCGGTTTCCTGGAGAAGGAGAACTCTGCTCTGAGGCAGGAAGTGGCCGAGCTGCGCAAAGAGCTCGGACGTACCAAGAACATCCTGGCAAAGTACGAGGCGCAGCACGGGCGGCTATGAGGGCACACACACACACACACACACTCTCTCATACACACTGTACTAACGGCTCCACTCACTAGAAAGTGAAGCTTCCATTAAAACTGGAAGATATTTTTTAATAACGTGGCCACCAGAGGGCAGCATTGCTCGTTTAAATCAACGGTGTGTTTGCGCCTATGCCCAACATTGACTTGGCAGCTCCGCTTTGCAGTGAGTGGAGCCAATCAGAGGCCAGAATGTCTCCGCCCTATACCAAGCCTCGCCCATCCCGACCCTCTCGCGAGCGCTGCACGTGCATATATATATATATATATATATATATATGTACAGTACGCGTGCGCGGCAGCCTCATCAATGTGAACGCGAACGCCTTCTGCTCTTTTATAACGAAATGAGCCCAAAAATGCCAAAAATGTTTTCTTTAACCCCTCAGAGTTCGTTGAAAGCGAGCTTTGACGCCATCAGGGAGTAAATAGCTTATTAAGGACCAACCCAAAGAGCAGCAGAGATATTTTATTTTGCTTTACTGAGCAGCTCAGGAAGCTAATGCAGCCCGCTAGCAGGAGCAGTTAAAGCTGTCTTGTGGCGACAAAAAGGCTGGCTTCAATACATTTTGAATGTTTGAAATGATAAAAAACCACAACTTACCTGGTTTTAAAGTGCGTTTAGAAAGCAATCAGTGCAATAAGTTGGCTTCTTTTCTTTTTTTCCTCTGCGGTGTTCTACCAGTGTGTAGCTCAGTGCTGCCCCCAGTGGCAGAGCGAGGCATGAATGTATTATTTTACACGTTTAACAATGGATCACTTTAGTACTGCAGACCAAAAGAAAGACCTTAAAGGATATATTGATATATATTCCAAGTTCAAATGTTTATATCGGTGTTTTTGTACAGTCTCTTTTCCTACTTAGATATTGGATGTGTATTTTGGAAAAGCGTTACTTTAAAGCAGTGCAGTGTTCATTTAGAAAGCAAACTACGGGCATTACGCAAGCGTTGAATTTGTCTTTTACCCGCGTTTAGTTGAAATACCTCGCCTGAAGTACCTGACGTTTGTTGACACGGTCGATGACGTTTATAGCGTGCGAATGTAGTCACCCAACACAAAGCACTTACTTTCTTTTTCTGCTGTCCTGTCTCATTTTTCCCTTTTTATCCGCTTATTGTGGGTTTTAAGACGTTTGTCTCAGTTTGAACATCAACGTTATGAATAAAAGGAAAAAAAAAAACGACCAACAAACTATTTCTGTTTGAGTCTCTTTGCTCTAAAAGTGTAAGGAATGGTGTTTGTGTTCCATTGAATATGATTGGAAGATTAATTTATTTGAAGTCTTACTTAAGTCATACTTAAGTACATACTACATTGTGTAAAGGTGACTATAGGAGAGTTATTTAATGTCAAGGGTATTAGAAGGTCCTAAACAGCTTTCCTATGCTCTAACTATGGAAATTCCATTTACAAATAAAGAATCCTGTTTAGTGGAAATTCATTTATCACTGTGGGGTCAGGAACCAACGAACCGCGCTAAACGAGGCATCACTGTATTTGTATTTATCTTTATTTTAGCAACTTGTATGCTGGGAAATGCTTAAAATAATACATAAAAGTTGCTGAAATATGCATTTTTTATTATTCTGGACATTATTATAGACATTTTTTTATTAATTTGAACAATGAGTTTCTACCAGGGTTCGGTCCCCGCCCTCGGCCATCTCTGTGTGGAGTTTGCATGTTCTCCCCGTGCATGCGTGGGTTTTCTCCGGGTACTCCGGTTTCCTCCCACATTCCAAAAACATGCTAGGTTAATTGGCCACTCCAAATTGTCCATAGGTATGAATGCGGGTGTGAATGGTTGTTTGTCTATATGTGCCCTGTGATTGGCTGGCGACCAGTCCAGGGTGTACCCCGCCTCTCGCCCGAAGACAGCTGGGATAGGCTCCAGCACCCCCCGCGACCCTCGTGAGGAAAAAGCGGTAGAAAATGAATGAATAAATGAGTTTCTGGTCAGCAGGTGGCAGCACCCTTGCTTGACCGTTAAAACAGCGAAAAGCTCATTTGTTTGTGTTCAAATGAATGTTGGGGTGTTTTTCTCCGAACTGTATATTTGATTTACTTTCATCCTCAACATGTGGAGCGTTTTTTTTGGTGATTAGTCCCGGTGTTTTTGCTCTGGCTAAGTTGCAAATGTCCTTACATAAGTCCATTTTGTCAAAGTGGAAGCAAACGCATGAGAATATTTTGCTAATCCCGCTGTGTTTTTAGCGGCGGGTGAAAAAGGCAGCTGGCATAAGGATTTAAATGTGCTCTGCCGCTCGCTGAAATGCCATGTTTCTCTTTTAATCACTTTTAAACGTCATCTTTAAACACGGTATGTGGCATACGTTTTAACCCCTGAACCAGCCCGAAGCATGCTAGTTTTAGCATTGGTTTGCTACAGCAGACGCCAGGATCCGCAACAAGCTGGCAATGGTCGGGATCGTTATATTTACCGTCATTTGAACCACAAACACGTTTTGACGAGCTTTGTAGTAAACGTGCGCAGCTATGTGCTTGCAAGGATGGTCAATTCCCAGGGCACTGAATCAGTTGCAACGGGACTGTTCAGGTCTTAAGAGGTTTTGCAGGTTTTGTTAAATCCTGGACAGCTGTAGTCTGGTAGACAAAGACAAGATAGGACAGCTCTAGTTTGGTAAGGGATAGAACAAAGACTAGATATGACCGACAGTGACTACATAGGACAGCTCTAGGCTGCTAAGGAATAACACAGACGAGATAGGACAGCTCCAGTCTGGTGAGGGATAAGACAGCTTTAGGCTGGTATAAGGCATAAGACAAAGACTATATAGGACAGCCCTAGTCTGATGAGAAATAAAAGACTAAGACAGCTCAAGTTTGGTAAGGAATGAGACAAAGACTAGATAGGACAGCTCTAGTCTGGTCAGGAATGAGACAAAGACTAGATAGGACAGCTCTAGTTTGGTAAGGAATGAGACAAAGACTAGATAGGACAGCTCTAGTTTGGTAAGGAATGAGACAAAGACTAGATAGGGCAGCTATAGTTTGGTAAGGAATGAGACAAAGACTAGATAGGACAGCTCCAGTTTGGTCAGGAATGAGACAAAGACTAGATAGGACAGCTCTAGCTTGGTAAGGAATGAGACAAAGACTAGATAGGACAGCTCTAGCTTGGTAACCTGTTTACGGCCTTCTAGATACACTTTTTAACATGATTAGAGCCCTCCAGATATTAATTAACACCCCTATAGTCACCTTTACAATCCTATTACCTAATATAGTAATACTGCAGTATAGTAACACGTTAGTATTGTGAGAGTGTGTACTCTGCCTCTCGCCCAGAAACAGCTGGGATAGGCTCCAGCGGCATACAAAGTGGATGGAGCGGTACATCACAAAGCTGACGTGCAGGCCTTTGATTTTTACTATATGTGGCCCCTCGCTGGGAAAAGTCAGGTCACCCTGCCGTCCAATCATGACGCGGCACTAAAAACCAGTTTTTGAGGTGGAATAGGAGCCAAAAGTCCACCAAAGAGCGCATAAGTCAAAAAAACATCAAAACAGAACGTTGTGATCATCAGGGCGTTTAATTCATTTCCTGCTTTCGGAATCTTCCAAACGACTCCCCCCATGATGGGGGTCATCCAGAGGTCATTTAGCAGTTGAAATGTAAGACATACAAGAAGTGTGAGGTCGTGCGTCAACTTCGAAGGTCACCTGGAACCACTGAACGCAACCCAGCGGCAAGATCCGCGGATGATGTTTTCGCCGAGATTACGTTTGACGTCACGGTCAGACGGAACCGCCGCTCGCCTTTTTGCCCCCCCCCCGCTGAGGTTCGCGTGCGGCGGCGACGGCTCATGTAGCCGCTCGGTGTTGACAAGCCGAGGCTTACGTAACCCCCCCCCCCCCCCCCCCCCCCCCCCCCATGACAAAAAAAGCAGCACAAACACATAATACACGGTGCTAATACTCTGCGTATAATCCACAAACATGGAATATGGGAGCAGGCGGATAATTGTGCAATTCCTATTATAGATGAGGAGCGCTGGGCTCTTTTACGTAAGAGGATTTGTCCCTCTGAGGCCTCGGTGGCACGAGTCCTCCAAAGAGCGGCTGGCGTCGGCGTCTGGGCCAATGAGCACGGAGGAGGACAGGCTGGTCTTTTTGGTGGCTTCGGGAAGAAGACGGATTAAGCTGCTCACTGCGGACCGACGTGGAGACCGAGAGTGTCCATCAGAAACGCTTCCATGGGCCTTCACGTGTTTCAACTTCATATGGGAACATTCTGGACCAAGACGGGAAGAAAATGGGAATTCTTTGGATTCAGAGAAGTAAATACGGGAGTTATAAACTTACTATTCGTGGTAGCTTTGTTTTGATGAGCTAGCTAGCACGTGTCAGGAAACAAAAAACTGCTAACACAGCTGGGATAGGCTCCAGCACGCCCTCCACCCTCGTGAGGATACGGGTAGAAAATGAATGAACTGCTAACTTAGGGTGAAGATATTATTTGTTAAACTTTCACATATTAGCGTTAGCAAACAACAAAGTCCTAGTTGTGTTTATCATGAAAAAAAAATACGCTTTTAAAAGCGCCCACATTTCCCCAAATAAACGTTCACGTCCAGATATGGTCACTTCCTGGTCCAAACAACCAATCAAATCCACGTCCAACGAGTGACAGGAGCAGGCAAACGTCCATGACGCTTCACTTCCGGACTGCTCGGTCACGTGAGCAGTTGGCCAGCAGGTGAATGGTCCCAAAGCGCGTGTTGGGGGCGGGGTCTTCACTGATTGGCTGCACCTGCAGTTGAACACCGTTGAAGGGAAATTTGGAATTTGCGGTAAATGTGTTTTCGGCAGATGAGCTCAAAGCCTGGAAGACAAGTATGGAGGAACACAGTGAGTGAAGTTGTAGTGTCGGACGTGTATTTACTTCTTAAAGCTAGTTTGTTCTAGAACGTCTTTTCCCATGTTGCAGGGATTAGCTCAGCTCCTCAGCGACGCACATACAACTGCCAAGACACCCGGTAGTACTCCAAAGGAAGGTATGACGTTTTTCAGTGTCGCCTTATGTCATAAAAATGTCATTAAAGTCACTCAACTCACTTGTTAGCTAGCTCGCAGGCTAATAGCGAGCTAATGTTAGCTTCACTAGACTCACTTCGTAGCTTGCTAGCGGGCTAATAGCGAGCTAATGTTAGCTTCACTAGACTCACTTCGTAGCTAGCTAGCGGGCTAATAGCGAGCTAATGTTAGCAGCTAGCAAGCCTCGAGTCGACCTCTTATTGCACAGCTCGGTGTGAAAAGCGTTTAAATGGTTTGGAATGAGATCTGAGAAATTATGTAAACATTGTAAAACCTCCGTGGGTGTGGGGGGTGGGCAGGCATGTTAAAGCTGTTCATGCGTGTTAAATACAACTTTAATATGTTCCCAGCATGATCATGTGAATATATTTTGGAGATGGGAGACTTTCATTGATTCAAAGAAATAGAAATGCAACTCAAGCAGTCTTTTTTTCTTTCTAGTTTATCCCAATTTCATATTTGAAATGCTAATAAAGCAATTCAATGTCATTTTGACACAGCTGACAGGAATAATATTTTAAAAAAAAAAACAATAACATCATAATAATGTGAAGTGTATGTGCTAAAGTATGATGATTACGCACATCTGTCACAATGAGAGTTCAAATGTTGTTTTTATTTATTAAACATTAGAAGACATCCATATTGTGGCAGCAAATACGCAGGTTCGATTGCCATCACTTCCATTCACTGAAAGTGTGTGTGTGCTCCAAATTGGTCCTGATGCTGCATCAGCTAATTTGTTTCCCTGGCAACCGCCATCATCACAGGCTTACTTGGACGTGTTTGTTAGTTTTAAAATAAACAAACTCTTACCCGCCGTGCACCAGCCAAGGCCGTTTAACGATTTAAAGGTCCGGGGCCGCCCCTGAACCCTCCCCGGTCCTCACACCAGCGTGCTCCGCTTCTCACGCTCCCCCCTGTCGCGGCTCAGGTCGGGCGTCTGCAGCTCGGCCGTGTGGTTGGGCTCATATCGAGCGGAGGCAGGCGAGTTCTGCATGACCACCAGGCGGATTGGCGACTGGCTGGGCGGCGGCGGCGCGTTGTCCGGGGCGTACTCCTTGGTGGGGTCTTTGCCCCGGCAGTCGTACAGGATACAGGAGATGAGGAAGACCAGGAGCAGGATGACATAGCTGGCCACCAGGATGATGAGGTTGAGGGTGACGGGGTCAATCTCCAGGTAAAATTCCATGAAACCCATGCTGACGCTTCATATCCACGGCCGACGAGCGGCGGCGGCGGACGGGGTGGGGCGAAGAGGTAGCGAGTGCTGGACAGCTGGCGGGAGGAGAGAAAGAGCAAGAGATGAAATGAGAGGGATCAGGCAGCGACAGCCGGCCAGGCTGGATGGGAATTAATCCTCGCTGCTCCTCCAACCTTGAATTCTACCGACCAATGATTAAAGCTGCTCAGTTTTAATAACTTAAGCCACGTTTGGACCCGGCCAAGTCCGCGCCCGGGGCCCCGCATCCATGTGGACACCAGCGAGAGGACACACTCCAGCGTCGCTTTGGTGTCGGCCGTTGAGTCACGTGACTTTTACATCAGTTAACATCAGCATGGTCCTCGCTGGTGGGGGCTGCTCACGGGAATCAAACGACAGCGGAGATTCCCTTTTCCTGTGGAAAATCATCTCAATCCAGTTCATCCGTTCATTTGTTTTCCATGCTGCTAGTCCTTACCAAACATTCCCACCCACATTCATACCGATGGACAATTTGGAGTTGCCAGCTAACATTTTTGGAATGTTGAACGTTTTTGGAATGGGGCAGGAAACCGGAGTACCCGGAGAAAACCCACCCACCCACGCACGCACGGAGAGTACATGCTAACGTCACACAGAGATACCCTAGCGGGAAGTCCAACCCAGGTCTTCCCAATCTCCTGACTGTGTGGCCGACATGCTAACCACTCGCGGGCCACACCTAAAAATATGAAAGAATAATTTTTCATGTAACTATATTCTAGCATTTAGCAAAAGACTCTCCATATTTGTTAAAGAATCTTCTCCCACAAATCCATCAAAGTCCTCATCTTGTGTATCTGAATAGAACAGCGTCTTATAGCGAGGAAAATGCAGTAGTTTGTTATGCGTGATATTGTATGTTAACCAAGGCGGTGTATGGAAAAATTAGGCCAAATTTTGACCCCCAAAAATCTTCGGAAATCGTACCATTTTTGGAAAAGCAACTTTTGACTGTACAGGACTGGTTAGCTAGTCACTTAGCATACTGGTCTTATTTTTGTACCGCAGTGGTTTTGGTTTTGGTCTTGGAAAGATTTGGTTAGTACACGTTTCGGTTGGGGCTTCACAGCGGTCGAGTGGTTAGCGTGCAGACCTCACAGCTAGGAGACCAGGGTTCAATTCCACCCTCGGCCATCTCTGTGTGGAGTTTGCATGTTCTCCCCGTGCATGCGTGGGTTTTCTCCGGGTACTCCGGTTTCCTCCCACATTCCAAAAACATGCTAGGTTAATTGGCCACTCCAAATTGTCCATAGGTATGAATGTGAGTGTGAATGGTTGTTTGTCTATATGTGCCCTGTGATTGGCTGGCCACCAGTCCAGGGTGTACCCCGCCTCTCGCTCCATGACAGCTGGGATCGGCTCCAGCACCCCCCGCGACCCTCGTGAGGATAAGCGGTAGAAAATGAATGAACGTTTTGGTTGGAGTAATGATGCTAACCAAGGTTCCTCCTCCCCCTCATGTCAGCCAATCGGATTCCCGTTCGAGTGTGCCTCCTCGTTGTGGTCTGCCTGAGACTGAGCCGACTGCAGCCAGTTCCTGATGTCTGAATGTCTTTCATTAAGAAAAGTGGTGGGGCGAATTAGGAGCACATGTTCTTGTCACAACCACCAGATCTTTTCTTTTCTTTTCTTTCTCTCCCAAAGGCCACCTCCATGTCTCCATGTGACGGCTTCATTGATGAGGAGGCTTATTGTTGAGAGGAAAGGTCGGTGCATCTCTCATTAGCACGGGCTAGCATCTGTTCTGCATCAGTGAAACACATCATGTTGTAGAATAACATCTGCAGGAAGTAGCAACACCTAAATGCACGTCCTCACCAGCAGATGGTCAGCACCTGCAGTGGAGAAGGTGGGATTGAAGTCACAATTATTGATGATGATCGTTTCATTATTACATTTTTTTATTTTTTTGGGGTGGACTCCTCCTATTTATTATGTTTATTATCAATGTGTATTAATATTTTCATTTATTTAAAATTAGAATTTATTATGGTAAATAATACATGTTGATGCCAAATATGAACAAATGCAAATGATAAACAAAATAATTTATCATTAATAATATCACAAATGAAGAAATAAAAATACAAATGTAATATAAAAAAAATAAAAGTAGTAAAATATCAATAGATTTTGTTGTGTTCAAATAGACATTGTAAAAATAAATAGTTAATAATAATAATAAAAATAATAATAAAATAATAATAATAATAATAAAAATAATAGAGTGAATATTAGACTTTAAAAGAGGGTAAGAGAGAACAAGCTGAAATTAAAAACTTAAAAATTCCATTTTAGACATTTTGGATCACACCGGTGCAAAAGCGGGCCGCCATTCTTTTCAAACACAATGTGAACTTCCTGTGTCGGGGCAGGCGGGCGGCGCCCGAGCACACACAAACGGGGCGTTGAGGTCCTCCCCGCCGCTTCAACCAGCGTCAAGTAAATCCGTTAGCACATGAGGAGATGAAAGAAGCAGATGTGGAGAAAAGGGAGTGAAGGAAGTGCCTCTCCCAGGGTGAAGGGACCTTGCGGGGGCCTGGCCGCCATGGTGGCCCTCCTCCAGGGCTCAAAGCGCCGCACAGACGGCCCTCCACCGCCGCCGTCGTCGGGAGGTCTCACTCCGATCCAACGTTGCACGCTGATAAAGTTAACGTGAGGAAGTTTAACAAGAATGACCTTTGACCCGACAGGCCGTCGTAGCCGGCAGCGTGACGGGACGTAAACAAAGATGGAAGGACGACTGCGATTGGCTCACAAGTCAGGACGTTAGGACGTCAAAGGTGAAGTGGCGGGTGTGGACGAGCGGCAAACGCCTTCCTGTTCTCCAGCTGATCCTTTTTCATCCCGCCGACTGCCAGCCGCTTTGCGTGCCAGGCCTTTTCCGCCCGGGAGTCAGGGGTGTGATTAGCGTGAGGGGTGGGAGGGTGGGGGTCGGGCATTGAGGACACCGCCACCGTGCAACACCTTATTCGCACTTCGGGAGTCAGGAAGGGAGGGGAAGGATGGGATTTCCCCTCACAAAGAATCCATGCTGAACACACTTCAGGAATCTTTGAGTTGATTCCAGGGATGCTCCCATCATCCATGAGTGAGATGGGCCGACACCGCCACAACTCACTGGATCAACTCTTTTTAATGTATTTATGATGAGTGGTGTTTTCCAAGGCCCCCGCAGCTACTAAGTGGTTGGGCCCCCCTTAGCAGCAACAACTGCAATCAAGTGGAGTATCTTTCCAAAGCTCTTGGGTATCATCGAGATGTGTCTTGATTTTCTTTTTGTCCAGCAGCGGTCTTGGTCTTGGAACCATGCCATGCAGGCCGTTTTTGCCCGGTGTCTTTCTTCATGTCATGAACACTGACCTTAACCCTTAGATGCACGAGTGACTGGACCCTACACTCTTCCATAAGTGGGTCAAAAATGCGTTTTGATGCCAATTTTGCCATTTTGGTTAGGAATAATCACTTGATATTTAGTATTATATTTAGCTTCATTTATTCCTGACAGCCAAAGTTGATAAGAATCAAAGGTTCCTATTGGATTCCATAGAAAATGCATGCAGGTCATTTTTGACCCACTTATGGAAGACAAAAATTATAGAAAACAAAACTTTCTTAAAATGTATGAAATGTGAATGACATATCAAAAACATGTTTTTTGAGGAATACCTTGAATATGAAATTATTTTTTAAAAATGTCATTAAAGATATTTCAAGAAAACAACCTGACCGGGTCATTTTTGACCCACTTTTAGAAGGTTGGGGTAGTAACACAAAAACAAAAATTTCTTAAAATGTATAAAAGGTACGTTAAAAATGTGAACGGCATGATATCAAAAACATGTTTTTTGAGGAATACCTGGAATATGAAATGATAAAAAATGGTAATTACAGTAAACCTCGGATATATATCGGACTCGGATATATCGGAAATTCGCTCACAACGGACAGATAAAAAAGAACCAATTTTTCTGTAATGCATTTCCAATAAAAATTCATTGCATATATCGGATTTTTTATAACGGATTTCGCCTATTTCGGACAAAATCTCCAGTCCCGTTCCAATGCATTTCCATTAAATTTCCCTCGCATGTATCGAATGGCCGCATCGTGGCGCTCCGATTCGCCGAATCGTGACAGGCCGCTATACGACGTCATTTGCAGCGTTAAATCCGCTAAATCCGCTAAAAACGCTAAATCCGATTTACGCATATACCGGATATAAATCCGATATATGCGTAAAACGGACATTTTCCGGTATACGCATATAACGGATTTCGCTTATATCGGACAAAACCAGTGGGAACAATTGAATCCGATATATCCGAGGTTTACTGTACAAAGATATTTCAAGAAAACAACCTGACTGGGTCATTTTTGACCTATTCTTGACCCACAAGTGAGGCCTGCAGTTCTTTGGGTGTTGTTGTGGGGTCTTTTGTGACCTCTTGGATGAGGAATGTTCACCACTGTTCCATGTTTTGGACATTTGTGGGTAATGGCTCTCACTGTGGTTGGCTGGTGTCCTAAAGCTTTAGAAGTGACTTTCTCGCAGCAATACGGGACAAAGTGTGTCCCATGACTGTTCGGTACGAGATGTGTCATTTTCTTGGCAACCCCATGTGACTCAGCAGATGTCGGATTTTCCCGCCACACGCTGATCGACTTTGAAAGGCGTTTAACGGCATACGCCAATCAAGTGTTTTTTTTGGTAAAACGGCCAGTCGATTGGAGCATACTTGATTCTGTTTGGGCCAAAAATCTGCAAAGGTGTAATAACTGTAATACACCCCCACCCCCCCCAACCCCTGCCCCTCGACTAAAAAACACACACACATTCCCATGCATGCTGCCCTCGGGTAAGGATAAAGTTAGCCCACTAGCAGTGACAATGAATTGTAGCCGCTACCCGTCACTGACAACCCCTCAGGACCCCCCCCCCCCCCACCCTAACTATAATTTCATGTTGCTAGGCAACGTCAAAACATGAGAAAATACAGCAGCTGTCTGCAAGGATGACGCTGCAGTTGGGTTGTTATGACTTTATTGGTACAAAACATGAATAAATACGGCGGTAAAGACATTGCAGTGCATTCATTTCACATTTCTCAATTAAGGATTGATTATTTTTGGCATTTGTGCGTGTATGGATTAAAAAAAGAGGGTCGCCAGCGTTAAGGCTAAAGATGATACATGATAAATGTGACTAGCTTTGCATCTCTTAAGAGGTTTTGTCAATTCATCAACAATTGAAAGTACCGTTACTCTCTACACTTATTGCTCGTTAGCAGCAGTAAAACATTTAGCATCAACACTTATTGAGCTGTCGTCAACTAGCATATGGACGCTAGGTAGTTTATTTACAGTTGGTCCGAGGCCTTCAGCTGTATTGTCCACACCTGTCAGACGTAGCATCAGAAAATAAGGGAAATTATCCGGGACAATTTGGGGGAAAGAATCTGGGAAATTTTCTAGAAAAATTATGGTAAATGAGGGAAAATAAGCACAACTTCCCAAATGTAGGAAATTTTAAAAAATGAGGTTAAATGAGGGGAATTTTCAGGGACGATAATGGACGTTTTCCAGAAAATAAGGGCAATAGGGAACATTTTCACAAAAAAATGAAGGAAAATAAGCGGAATTTTCCAGAAAAACTGAGGGAAAAGTAAGGAAAAATATCCAGGAAAATAGGGAAACTTTCTGGGAAAATGAGGAAAAATAATGGGAGTTTTGGGAAAAAACCTGGGAATTTTTCTAGAAAAATTATGGTAAATGAGGGAAGATAAGCACAACTTTTGAGGAAAATGTAGGAAATTTTAAAATGAGGTTAAATGAGGGGAATTTTCAGGGAAAATAAGGGGAATTTTTCAGAAAAAATAAGGGAAAATTTCTTCAAAATAAAAAAATTCCGACCTGTCTCCGATGACATACTAAAAAATGCAAAAAATGTGTGCAGTTGGGTTGTGGCAGGAACTGGTGTAAAGACTGGACCGCAGACTGGCGCAACAGTGTTATTTTACCGGCATGTTTTTATTTTGAAGGCCCGATTTTACTGGCTACGGTATGTGTTACGCCATGTTGCATGATTGTCGCTGTACTGGCAGAGCTGGAGAGGATTTTTCCCCCTGGAATTTAAAATAAGGGAAATGATAAAAAGGTGAGGGCACCGGGAAGGAGAATTTCGGAAGTTTCTCGGTGGGAACGGAAGGTTGACAGGTGTGGCGTTGGCATTGAGCGTCCATCATGTCTCGCAGTACCCCTGACTGACCACAAGGGCGGCCCGGCTCTCCCTCCTCCTGTCCCTCTTCCTGCCGAGTCGAACCCTCCAGCAGATGGCGCTGGATGCCAGCAGGCCCAGTCCGGCCGCCAGCAGGACCAGCCCCAGCACGGAGATGGTGGAGCCGTGGGAGTTGAAAGTGTAGGCCACCGTCGTCACCACCACGCCGGCGATGAGCACCACTATGCCGAACGGCACCGTGCAGCGGTAGCAGGACATCTCGGCGCCCCCGGTGGCGGCGCTCAGCTGGGCCTCGTTGACGTGCGGGACTTGGGTCGTCGCGACCACCGCCTGATCCTTCCTGGGTTTGTCGCAGCCGAGCTTCTCGTAGGAGAACGACATGGCGGCGCCGGATGGAAGCCGGGTGGCATCTTCAGGGAGGACCATCTTACTAGCCAGGAAGAGGTGGGCCATCTTGAGCCCCTCAGCCAATCACAGAAGAGCTGGTGATCAGCAGATACGATACAATCTTGAAGCTCAACTCAAAAGTAGAAAAAGTTAAGATGATTTTTTTAAAAAGATGATCCTCTCTCTGGAGGGAAAAAGAAAGAACTCACGACTCAAGTCTTCCGCTCTTCATCACGTCCAGAAGAAACCCGAGCGTGGTCCTCCTCGGCAAGTAGCCTCTACAGGTCGACCTGCATGGTCCTGACTGCAGCAGTGGATGTACGGGCAGGACTATCAATAGAAAGACGGGGCACCCCCCCTCGTCTCCTCCCTCTGCACCTCCTACTCAAGCAAGCAGGAAGACTTTAACTCCTTCCTGCCTTCAATGCGCCGCTTCAACGCTTCTGCTTCACTTCAACTAGCAAAGCCGGCGCCAACACATTTGCGGGTCGGGCTGCCGAGGCGATCATGTGATTGTTGTTTATTTCTCATCACGCATGAGCTGTTATGATGCGTGTCACGCTATCCGAGCTTTCTTTGAGGGGTTAAAGTCAAGACGCAACAGGATCCATGTTCAGGTTACTGAACCCAGCTGGGAACATCTGGCCTTGTTCGCTTTTTCTTTTCTAAATGTTGAAATCCTCAACAGGTTCCGCTGTTGCATGGAGCTCGGGGGTGGGTGGAGGGTCAGTGATGGGGAGACCCGGTGAGCCTTTTGATCCGGAGTGAGGGGTCGACCCCCCCCCACCCCACCCGGGGGTCAAACAGCTGCCATGCACGGAGGCCTCATGTTCACGGTGTGGATTTCACAATGAATGAATCAACGTCCGAGGACGAGCGCTGAATCGTTTCCTTCCCGGATCCATTTCTGGGCGGAGGATGCTGTTGGTGTCTCTGTGGAGACGCCGTCCCCGCTTCCTGTGTACAACAGATGGTCGGGGGGGCTGGACGTGACGTCACAGTTTGTCCTTTTGAATTGTTTGTACTCCCGGCACAAAGTTGCTGCTACTTTCCCACCGTAGAAACACAGCCAGACCTCTTAGACTCTTAGACTCAAGTCGAACACCACAACTTTGGGCGAAACATTTTGAGAATAAAGTCGGGAATTTACCAGAAAAAAGTCACTACTTTACAAGTTAAAAAGTCTTACATTCATGACAGTAAAAAAAAGTTGTAATATTACCTTCCCCCAAGGCCAAAGGTCACATAAGTCCCCCCTTTTCATAGCTGTCTCAGGCAATGCCTGTTACTACGGAATATTAAAAATGTAAGAATAAAGTCATAAATTTTACAGACTAAAGTCATAAATGTATACAGTAAACCTCGGATATATCGGATTCAATTGTTCCCACTGGTTTTGTCCGATATAAGCGAAATCCGTTATATGCGTATACCGGAAAATGTCCGTTTTACGCATATATCGGATTTATATCCGGTATATGCGTATATGGGATTTTATCCGTTATAAAAAGGCACTTCCTTGACTATGTTTCCAATGTACCTGGACGCACAGGCAACGCTGCAAACGCTGCAAATGACGTCGTATAGCGGCCTGTCACGATTCGGCGAATCGGAGCGCCACGATGCGGCCATCCGAGATATGCGAGGGAAATTTCATGGAAATGCATTGGAACGGGACTGGAGATTTTGTCAGAAATAGGCGAAATCCGTTATAAAAAATCCGATATATGCAATGAATTTTTATTGGAAATGCATTACAGAAAAATTGGTTCTTTTTTATCTGTCCGTTGTGAGCGAATTTCCGATATATCCGAGTCTGATATATCCGAGGTTTACTGTATAAGTTGTACATTTACAAGAAAAAAAAGCTTTGCCCAAAAGTTTGGGCACCTGTGGTAATTTTCAAGATTTCATCTGTCAGGTTCCACTCTTGAGGAACATGGTGAGGAACTGGAAGACCACAGGAACAGGTCCAGTTAAGGAATCTCAGATAAGCAGAGGCCAAGGATAGTGAGAACAGTCAACTCAACCCACAGACCAGCTCCAAAGACCTCCAACATGATCTTGGCGCAGATGGTGTCACTGTGCATCCTTCAACTACTCAGTGTACTTTGGACAAGGAGAAGAAGCCTTTCGTCACTTGAGGTACGCTAAAGCACATTTGGACACGGAATAAGGTGCTGTGGAGTGATGAAAGTCAAATGGAGTTATTTGGACATACCAGGGGCGTACGATATACATGGCGGACGAAGAACACAGCATTCCAAGACAAACGCTTGCTACCCACAGTAACATTTGGTGGTGGTTCCATCATGCTTGGGGGCCTGCGGGGCCAGTGCAGGTACTGGAAATGTTCAAGTTGAAGGTGGCATGGATTCCAGTCGGTATCGGCGGATTCTCGCCAACAATGCTCAAGAATCTGTGATTATGAGGGGTGCCCAAACTTTTTCATACCACTCTAAGGCCCTCTTTTTGTAGCTGTCTCAGGAAATGCCTGTTGCGATGGAGTATTAAAATCTGAGATTTCAAGAATAAAGTCACAAATGTATGACAAAAAAAAATCCTAATGTTATGATATTAAAGTTCTACATTTATGAGAAAAAACTGGTATCTCCGTATGTTACGGGCATTTCCTGAGACAGCTATGAAAACGGGGGATTTATTTATTACCTTTGGCAAGGAAGGAGGAAGTGAGAAGGGCCAGACATGCTCATTTGTTCACTTCATAGTAACACTTTATTCCCAAAATATGACAACTTTTTTCTTGTGAATTTACAACTTTAGTAAATTTACAACTTTATTATTGTAAATTGATGTCAAATCTCAGATTTTGGTTTAAGAGGCACCAGGAATGATACTGTACTTATTTATATTCATATGCTTTGCTTCTCGGACATTGTTCAACATGTTGCATCATGGAAAAACTGCTTTTTTGGCAAACGTTTGACAACTGCGCTCCCAAAGCAAACATTCTTCTTCTGCTGCTGCAAAGACTTTGCAGAGTGTTTGTAATACAAGAAGGAACAATGTTTTCCGAGCTGGAAATATCAAAGTATGAAAGTGAACGACAATTGCGTCACCGTTCAGCTTTTTAAGCATTTTAAATCATAAAAATGTCAAAATGAGCTAGAATACAAATACCAGGCAGAAGAAGCATTCAAATTGTGAATGTAGTGTTTTACATTGGACACTAGGTGTCAGTAAGTGTTCGGCATCAGATTTAAATAGTTAAAAAAAACAGCACCGCTGTAGGAGCCATAACCAAAGACAAGCTAAAACTCAGCTCGGAACCTTCCATGCATCTGTCCGCCCACCATTAAGGTCTGCTAGGGAACGCATTTAATGTGACACACACGAACAGGAGTTTTCTTCAGGGCTAAATGTCTTATTTGCTCTTATTATGTCTACTATATTACATCTTTTTTCCCGCATATCCCCAGGGTCATGGACGTATGCTGGAGCCTATCCCAGCTGACTTTGGGCGAGAGGCGGGGTACAACCTGGACTGGACCGGTTTGTAGGTCTAATATGTATTATTTTCTCTGATTATGTCGCCTGTATTGGGTAATGCAAATTTAAAGGTGACTATAGGGGTGTTATGTCATGTCTAGAGGGCTCTAGTAATGTTACAAACTCTATTTAGAAGATTGTAAACATGTTTTCTGTGGCTTAGGTCTTATTTCGATCGTTAACTCGCCTATATTGGGTAATACAAATGTAAAGGTGACTATAGGGGTGTTATTTTATGTCTACAGGGCTCTAATAATGTTATAAACCATATTTAGGTTTTGCAAGTCTAATATGTCTTATTTTCTCTGATAATGTAGTCTATATTGGGTAATACAAATGTAAGGTGACAATAGGGGTGTTATTTTATGTCTAGAGGGCTCTAATAATGTTATAAACCATATTTAGGTTTTGCAAGTCTAATATGTCTTATTTTCTCTGATAATGTAGTCTATATTGGGTAATACAAATGTAAGGTGACTATAGGGGTGTTCTGGGGTGTTCTGGAGCGTGTCAACGTCAGGCCAGCAGGAGCGTTTGGACTGGGGCTGGAGGAGACAGGCGTGTGTCAGAAATAGATATTTTTATGGACGTGTCAGTTACTTTTGTGCCATCATTTTTTTTCACCATTCTCTGGTGGCCGTGGGACTTGACCCCCTGCAAAAATCAGAGTTCCACTAAAAAGACAGCGACGCAGGATGTGAGGCTGTCAGTGTGATGACATTGTTGATATTATTGGGGGCGAAGGAAAGTCAGGAAGTTGGCAGAGGAAGCAATGAGCCAAAGAGTGACAGGATGTCACAGACGGCTCAAATCAAGAGCTCATAAGTTGCATGAATGTGATGACAAATGGCTATTTTGGACTTTGTTTGTTTGGGTTCAAAATACCTTGAAAAGTTCGAAATGGATTGGGATTACATTTTCAGGGATGGGTCTGGATCCAGGAATTCCTTAAAGGATTCTTTAACATCCTGAAATAGGACCAATTTCGACATTTGTGCGTACAACTCCACACAAAAACGGTCGGACACTTGGAAAAAAAATGCAAAATGTCTGCGCTCTCCAAGTGCGTCTTTTAGAGTTTAGCTTGTTTAATATATATATGTGTGTGTATAATATACTCTTGAGCAAAATGTTCAGTGCAAAATTGCAATAAAAAAATTGCAAACAAATAGCATTTTGCACTGTTGGATCTAAAGAAGCTTCATATATAGAGCATCAAAATGCAAAAAGAAGAAATTGGGGTGAGACAAAAAACATTTTGTGTTGTTTTATTTCTATTTGGGGGGGGGGGGTCATGAGTATATACTAAGGATGATGTTCACGAAAATAATATTTGTATTGAATATGTCCCAAACCTAACCAGAATGGGTTCCCTTACAGTTGTGCACAACCCTGGTCTTGGCGTGTTTGGACGGTCAGCCTGCTAAAGTCTCCTGACATCTAGTGGTGGTTCAGAGGTGATACAGCTTTTCATTTTTATGGGCCTGCAAAGCATGCTATTATCCCTCATGCCTATTACATTGTATTCTGCCCAGCTAACGATGGACAACCAATCACTAGAAATGTCTAGATTGCGACTGTGTCCCTCACCTGGCTTTGGGATCTGCTGGACAAGGTAGGGAACTCTGCTGTCCTTGCGACCCAACCTCGGAAAGAAGAAGATGGATGGATCGGTGACAAGTAAGGACGTTTGTCCCTTTTTTAGATAAGATATGCCTTTATTAGTCCCACAAGGGGGGGAGGGGTTCAGGTTTGTGAACACCATACCATAGTGCTGAACTTCTTATTACACTGTGATGTTTGTAAAGTCAATGTTGGTCTCCTTCAAGTGTTTTGAACATTTCATTTGCTTTTTCAACATCACAGCATGCCTTTTTACACTTGTGTGATAGGTTTGTCCCCCATCGCATTTCTCAAGTGTTTTCACATTTGTGTCGCCGTTTTTTTTGGCTTTTTATGACATCACAGTATACACGAGTCCTCTATTTTGCAGTTATTTGTATTTTACATGGATAAAGCACAGCTAATCTGGTCTGACTGGAGCCTGTCTGGATCTGCTTCCCGTCATGGCGGCCAAAGGTGTTCTCGCAGAATTAGGTGTTTAGCATTTCTTCATGGTTTGGCTTATTTTGTACTCTGTGGGAGGGTCCTAGGACTTTTACTAGGAATTTTGAGTAGTGCTGATATTTTGATTCAATACGATACCAATCGCTGTTTGTTTTGTTGGTATTTTTTTAGCCCAATAAAACAATGGCAAACATCTGAAATCAACTGATATGCCTTGATCCTCAAGATGGAATATGTTTATTATACAGGACTCCGGTTTCCTCCCACATTCCAAAGACATGCTAGCTTCATTGGCCACTCCAGATTGTCCATAGGTATGAATGTGGGTGTGAATGGTTGTTTGTCTATATGTGCCCTGTGATTGGCTGGCCACCAGTCCAGGGTGCACCCCGCCTCTCACCCAAATACGAAGATAAGTGCCATAGAAAATGGATGGATGGAAGATTTAGCACTTTAGCAGCCATCTGTAGAAACAAGCAAGTTATGGCCAGACCAGACTGAAGTTTATTATCACATCTTCACATTGACACAGGGTTACATCAACAATTAGAGTGGAACTTGTTCATGAGCGTCAAACCTAAAAGTAACACCAGCATTTCATTTCAGCTCAGGTCAAAGTTGACATGACATAATCGGGCTTAGCATTATTATGTATGATGTAATACTGTATGCTTGTATTTATATTTATTTGACAGAAAGTCTCGGACAGCCACGTTGCTAATGCTACATGCTAACATTAAAAACGTCACCGTACGGGACTCGGGGAGCGGGGTCTGGAAGCGCGGTGGTGGTGTCCCGTGTTGGTAGCCATCAGCGGCCTCCTGAGCCTCATGTCCTCCTGAAGCCCCCCAAGATGGCGTCCAGGGTATTGAAGGCACTGTAAAATTCATCTTCCGTTTTAGCCCCTGGAAATTCAACACACCAACATTTCACGTTCATTCCAGTGTCACAACAACATAGCAGCAGTTCAACGCTCGGGAATAAAGCTGGCTCGGACAAACGCTATGTTTCGATTTGCTGCGCCGGATGCAAGAACCTCCAAAAACATCTTTTGTGTGTTTTAGTGTGGGCGCACAACCCCCACTTACCAACCAACGAGATGGACCCTGAGGAAAAGACGGATGCCGTCATGCCAGGTCGAAAGTTGTACTGCAGCGCAGGAAACAGCTCCGGTTCGTAACTAGTGAAGGACAAACACACCCGAGAAGGTCAGCAAGGGCTCGGCAGGCTCTCCTGTGCCACGTCACCGATGTCAGCTGACCTGCAGTGGTCTTGGTGGGCCAGGAACAGATCCTCCAGGTTGATTGGGAAGGTTTTGCAAGTGCCTCCTATGTTGAGAACCTTGAAGTCCAGAAAGCGGACCGGGTAGCCCAGCTTGAGGACTTTGAAGGCAAACTTCCTGGCGGCGACCCTGGACTCCTCTTCGCTGCGAGACAAACACGTTCAACGACGGCCCAACGCCTTCGAGCGCAGACGGACACGCACGGACTGACCTCTTGGCTCCTGTGCAGAAAAGGATTCCCGACTGGAAGATCCTCGCGGTGGTCTGGGGCTTCCTGATCTTCATGACGAGCGACTTGAAGACCTGAAATGGAAGGTGAGTTTTAAAGTGAATATTTGGGGGCAGCAGGGACGACGTCCATTATTTTGAATGCAAATTGTTGCAGTACTGTGTTGCAGTACCACATTGTTTCCTCAGGGGGCAGCAGTCACAGTTACAGTCCGTGAGAATATAGTGCCAAATGTATTTGATTTCAAAAGTTCAACTAACACTAACAGTCCGATTAAAGGCTCTGATTTTTTTAAAAAGAACATTAAGAAATATATGCAAGTAATGGGACACATATTTGGACTAAAGCCGTCAAAAATACATTTATACATGCTGTGGTCGTGCAGTAACAGGCACATTGACGATAACATGTAATATGCTAACAGTATTTTGCCGTATTTTAAAACTTACCGGAACTTATTTCTTGGGCGTATTGATTTCACACCACCCATAGCAACAACCGTTACTTCCGTCAACAGCAACAGCACAGAAAGCCGGTGTTTGCTAGCTACTACTACCCATGGCCGGTTTGGTGAGGGCTACCTCCACCACCTCCACCACCACCGACTACTTTGTGGATCCAGAACATTAGCTTTTTTTAGCCTGAATATACGGAGGATGAGATACAGGATTTAGAAGCTGATTGACCAAGAAAGTGAAACGTTAGACCAGACCGGCAACGAGAGAGTCTGGACCGGCACGGCGTAAAATGTGGAGGCTGCCAAGCCATACCGGCAGAAAGGAAGTGTTGGTGCTCTTTCTGAGTCACACACGGTGTTGCCGGCGATGGGAAGGTTTCGTCTATATGGCGACGAGGACATTTAATTGCGTCAAAAGACGGCATCATAACGAACGAAGGAGAAAAAAGAGAGGAGAAGACGCCCGAGGTCTGCTGGACCAGACGGACAACAGTCCCTCCAGTAAGTATTTGATTCCCATTTTAACATTCCCATACACATAGTAACACATATTAACGTCCTGGCCATTTTTAGTCCATCTGGCCGTGTACAAACAAAACATGGGGAAAGGTGTCCTATCGTATTGATTTGGAGTGGGCCCGTTGCCTCCCTTTTAACGTTTTAAATTGACATAAAATTGCGTAAATAAATAAATTTGACATAAAATATTCCTATTCACCTTGAGGGCTTTTATTTATTTTGAATGCTTTTAGCTATCTATCTTGTGGCAACCAACCAGCTTGTGCTGCAGTACCAAATTGTTCCTCAGTGGGCAGCAGTGAGCTGATGGGGAAACCCGCAAATGCTTAACAAGTTGCACCCGTGAGTCAGTGAAACCCGACTCTTCTTCGATTACCCGAGTCAGTGAAAGAAGAGTGTTGTGTCTCATGTCAAGCACCTGTGAGTAAGTGAAACTCTATAGTCATAAAAACTCAATGAGCCTTTGTTGAGTACCCGAGAGTCAGTCAACCACCAGTCTTTTTACCTCTGAATCAGTGAAAGTGGAGTCGTTCAAGTCTTTGTCAAGTACGAGTGAGTCAGTGAAATTCAAATCTATGTCGAACACCTTTTGAGTCAGTGAAATGAGAACTGACGGTCTTTTTACCCGTGAATCGGTGAAACTGGACTCGCACAGGTGTTTGTCAAGTACCAGTGAGTCAGTTAAACTGGAATATATGTCAAACACCTATGAGTCAGTGAAATGAGAACCACCAGTCTTTTTACCCGTGAATCGGTGAAACTGGAGTCGCTCAAGTCTTTGTCAAGAACGAGTGAGTCAGTGAAATTCAAATCTATGTCAAATACTTGAGTCAGTGAAATGAGAACCACCAGTCTTTTTACTCGTGAATCAGTGAAACTGGAGTCGTTCAAGTCTTTCTCAAGTACAAGTGAGTCAGTGAAATTCAAATCTATGTCGAACACCTTTGAGTCAGTGAAATGAGAAGTGTCAGTCTTTTTACCCGTGAGTCAGTGAAACTCGAATCTCTCTGAGTCAGTGAAAAATTGAGTCTTCGAGTACCTTTGAGTCAGTAAAACTTTTGAGCAACTTTGAGTCAGTGAAACCCAAGTCTTCATCAAGTATCCAAAGTCAGTGAAACTAGAGTCACATACCCATGAGTCTTTATCAAGAACCAGTGAGACAGTGAAACACTTCTGTCTTTGTCAAGCAGCCATGAGTCAGAGAAAGTCAATGAATCTTTGTTGAGCATAAGTCAGTGAAACTCGAATCCAGTCAATGTGGGGCACTTGTGAGTCAGTAAAACTCAGTTTTAGTATTTGTCAAGCGCCTGTGAATCAGTCCTAATCGAGTCTTCACCAATGTTGTCGGTTACCCGAGAACTGGAGTCTTTGTCAAGTACCCATGGGTGTTCATCAAATTTGTGAGTCTTCATCACATGCCAGAGAGTCATTGAAACTCAAGTCTTGTCAACGACTGATGAAACTCTCGAGTCTTCGCTGATGTGAGCTAGTAAAGCTTGAGTCTTTGTGGAGCACACAAAAATCAGTGAAACTCCCGAGCACCCAAACACCCGAGTCAGTGAAAATTTGGTCTGTCTCGAGTCTTCACCTACACGAGTTAGTTAAACTCGAGTCTTTAAGGAGTGCCCACATGTCAGTGAAACTCGTAAGCACCCGTGAGTCAGTCAAGTACCTAAGTCAGTGAAACTCAAGTCACTCGAGTCTTTGTCAAGTACCTGTGAGTTTGTGAAACTAGAGACAGTCGAGTCTTTGTCGAGCACTTGTGAGTCAGTCGTGAGTCGGTGAAACTCTGCAGGCACCCCAGAGTCAGTGAAACTGGACTCTTTGTTGAGTACCCGAGTCAGTAATACTGAGCGCCTATGAGTCTTGATGTCGAGTCTTTTCCGACTTTAGTAAAATTTGAGTCTTTGGAAATAGTACAATTTGAGTCTTTGTAAAGTTAAGTCTTTGTCGAGCCACTGTGAGTCAGTGAAACTCGAGTCTATGTGGAGCAACTGTGAGTCTGTAAAACTCAAATCTACGTCAAACACCCGTGAGTCATTTGAGTCTTCATTTAGTACCCCAGTGTCAGTGAAACTCAAGCCTTTGTCGAGCACCTGTGAGTCAGGGAAACTCAAGCATCCATGAGTCAGTAAAACTCGAGGCCTTTTTAAGCACCTGTGAGCCAGTTAAACTAGAGTCTTTGTCGAGTACCACTAAGTCGGTGAAACTCACGGGCTGCAAAGTGAATCGTTTGGTTTGCGGAGTCAGCGCTGCAGCTCCCGGCAGGAAAGGGAACGGTGAGTTGATTTGTTCCCTTTTCCACAAGGCAAATACATTGATACAAATGAAGTTAAGAGTTTTTTACTTTGAACGAGTTAACCCAGACCAGTACCAGCGAGTCATAACTGGCGCATCTCTATTGCCTATTCAGTAAAAGTGTCAGTAAAAGGACATTTAAGGTACTTGGTTAAGTTCTAGTTCCCATACCGTTGATAGATGTTGCACGTTCCAGGAATTGCGAGCAATGAACTCCAGGTCCAGATCACAACCCAGCTTAACAGATGATGTGACGTTCCTGCACACGCACGCACGCACACACACACGCGCACACACACACACACACACACACACAGAGCGAGCACGTATTATGCAAAAAAAGCTGCAAACTTCAACACCGCAAGCGGCAACAAAATGAAACGCATCGGCAGCCTACTGAATCTGCGGGCCGGTTCGCGGCTTGGCCGTCCAGCGGTGGCTCGGGACGCGTGCGGCGGCCGGGGGAGCCGGGGGCACCGCCGCCGCCGCCGGAGGCGGGGGGCCGACGACCACCGGCAGGAAGGAGGTCATCGGGCGAACGGCAGTCCCGGCGGGGGTCCTGCAGATGGCCTGCATGGCCAAAGGCCTGCGGACCCTCTCTGAAACCGGTCTGCTTTCCAAGGCCACAAACATTTCGAGCGTCGGCAGGAGAACTTGTATAAGGTGTGTGTGTTAATGGCGTGCACGAGGACCTCCGCCTATGTTTTCAATGCAGACCACCGCTCACGAATTCGTGTCCGTTGGTGGCTCACAAAGACGTGATGCCAAACGCCGGGTGACGAGCTGTGAAGTCACCCCCACGTTTATTGCATTGTGGGCTTATGTAACGCACAGGGCCATTAGATAATAAGTTCAGTTTCAGTTAATGGCAGGGCTCCCAAACGGTATTCAAATACAACGCCAAGTGACATTTAAACACAATCGAGCATCGAACTGCAGGGCTCTGCAGGCTAATACTTCAAATACTTCACTCATGACCTTGCGCCATACACTCTTTATTGCAGTACTTGAAACACTTATCCACTGTATCTCCCCGAAAACCCACCGTAGAAGCTCGATTGTATAATCTTGTATAATTACATTTTATAATGTGTATAATTATGAAACATTGCACATAATATATATTTATTATATATATTCATATGTAATAAATATCGTTTTACCTCCAAATTCAGTCTTAAGCCACACAAACAGGCCTCACGTCGACCGTCTTGTAAGATTGGTGCACAATCAGCAGAAGTCATGTACTAATAACCACGGTTATTAGTCAAATATGTACACACCTTCTTTCCTTCCTTCCTTCCTTCCTTGCTGTCTTATCAGTGGTATTTTATTCCAGCATCTTCAAGACAACCCCAGTGAAGGAAACGCGTTGCTCGTTCTGCTCTTCGCATTCTATCTACTCTTTCTATTTCATCTTCCTTTCCGTTAATTTCCCAACTTGTACTCTCTTTTTTTGGAATACTCTCTTTTTGGAAGTGTCCTTCCTCTTTCCACCCCTCCTTGTATCTGCACGTTTGCACCCTCCCTTTGAGTAATTCACTTCCTTGAGATTATCTAACTTCATATAAACAACCCCTGTCTCTATTCGGGCGACTTTACGCCCTCGGTCCAGTTCGAGGGGGCTTATCCGGTCCATTGTGGGCCCGGCGAGTGCTCTTGCGAACAGTATTGGACCGTGGCCGCGCCCCCAGATGTTGTCCTGGGCGTTCGTGCGGCGATGCACCGCAATGAAATGTGAGCCTGCTCGGTAATTTTGGGATGTTTTACTCGGGGCAGGACAAAAGACACGTTAGCAGGCCCGGCCGGAGCAGATGTTGGAGCTCCGGGGAAACAAGAGGAAGCGACAAGAAGAAGGACGCCGAGGAAAGGAGACTCCCGGACGGTAAGCTTTAAGAGACGCTGACACGACGCGACGCTTTGACAAATCCGCTAGAAACGTTGCACATTTAAATGTCAAGCTAGCTTGTATGTGTGTATGGGGGGGCGAAAGGTTTTGAAAGTTCTGTTGACTTGCACTCCGACCGGACGTTCGTGTCTCTTATCAATCCTAAGCACCTGTCCTCCAGACCAACCATTTATTACCTTCGCCAGCTAACTTGTCTTAACAGGGCAGCGCGGATTTAACGAGACGTTTGAATGGCAACGGCTTGCCCCAACAAACTTTGCCTCAAAAGTGTTTGCTTCCCGTTCCATTCGAAGCAGGTGAGGCTGGCTAACGAGCAAATGTCAGTTAACCAGCAGCAGTTAACAGTTTTAGCTAAGTAGCAACTCATTCGTTTCATTGCCTGCCTCCACACTCCCCCCAAAATGAGCTAAGATAAACTACGTGGACGTGGAAATACTTGATTACAGGGCAGCATATTGACATAATATGTCATATTTTGTCAGCTAAAAAAAAAAAAAAAACTAGTCACATAAGTTGTACTTGTCCTCAAAAGTGTTTGGTGCAGGACATTGAGCAAGCTAGCAGCTAGGTGTTCTGTCTGGGGGTCCTCACAGATATGGCCCAAGATGTCCGTGGATTCTAATCATTCCAATCATTCCTGCGTGCTGGTGCCATCGCGAGACTCCAGGATTTCCTGTGCCTTCCAAGCAGCCGATGAGAAAGATGACGTCCCTGTGGTGGGAGAGGAGAGGTGAGACGACATTGGGGGGGGCAAAGCAGTGACCTGATGTCCAATGAGGGTGATTCGGCACTTCCCGACTGACCAAGCTTTGTCCCCTTGGTAGTGTTTTGGAGATGCTGAGCTGTTCCAAGTTCTCCGACTTGGAGACATGGCTGTGCATGCCGTCCTCGATGCTTCTGCCCAGACTCCTGGACTCCACCCGCACCTCCTCGTCGTCCTCGTCCATCGGCGCCGCGTCCAACTGCTCCTCCTCCTCAGCCTCCTCCGCCTGCCGCCGCTCCACCTGCAGTGATGGAGACATGGCAGACAGGTAATGCAGGAAGGCCCGTGGCTTGAATGTGTCTTTTCAAAGCGAGACAAAGAGCTCCCGGACTGATGGGCTGCACTTGATAAGTGGACTTTTGATTCCTCTCCTGTTGCACACGGCCAGTAAGCCAACACCCTGATCGCCACTCAACACTCGCAGGGACTTTTTCCTTTCGTCAAACGACTTTTATTTACTGGGTTTTGTCTATTTGCTGCGGTAAAACGTGTCTTTGTGCGATGTTGACTTGGACTTTATTTACTGGGTTTTGTCTATTCGCTGCGGTAAAACGTGTCTTTGTGCGATGTTGACTTGGACTAAACTCCTGGATGTAGTCCTGAGGAGGAAAAGGAAGGGGAGCTGTGAGCAAAGGTCGTGGCGAAGTCGCAGCTATGTTGTCTCAGAGGCCAGGTAGGAGGAACGCTTTGTTTCATTGGTGTCTTTGCTTTGACTTGACCACTTTCATCGCTTTGTGTTGCTTGGGTTGGTGTTTAATAAGATGTTATATTTACATATCAGAAGATATTAGATGTAAAGGGTGAACAGGTTCTGATGTTTTTGGGGAGGAGCTTGTGGTTCGGTACCGTTGCGTATCGATTTCCCGCACGGCACACATTAAAAGTGAGGGACAGAAAGTGTATAATTGTCATTGTGATGCAGCTGCACAAGCCCGGGCAGTGAAGTAAAAAGGCAAAGCGTTTGACATGGAAGTGGACTAAAGTAGTTTTCATAAAGCAAACCTGTTTGCGGCCTTCTAAATACGATTTTTAACATCCATTGGAGCCCTGTAGACATGAAATAACACGACTGTAGCCACCTCTACACCCAATATAGCAGACACAATAAGAGAAAATACGATATATAAGACAGAAAGCCTGTTTGCAACCTTCTTAACGTGGATTTTAACATTAGAGCTCTCCTGACATGAAATAACACCCCTATAGTCTGTGCACTGTTTTTACCCAATATAGCAGACATAAGAGAAAATACGATATATAAGACAGAAAACCTGTTTACAACCTTCTTAATGTGGATTTTAACATTAGAGCTCTCCTGACATGAAATAACACCCCTATAGTCTGTGCACTGTTTTTACCCAATATAGCAGACATAAGAGAAAATACGATATATAAGACAGAAAACCTGTTTACAACCTTCTTAACGTGGATTTTAACATTAGAGCTCTCCTGACATGAAATAACACCCCTATAGTCTGTGCACTGTTTTTACCCAATATAGCAGACATACGAGAAAATGACTTGGAGTTGGACTATGGACATTATTGTTATTATTTGTTGGATAACATTTATTAGGAGCAACAAACACAATGTGGTCAAGTCAATTTTACTCTACTTCCCGCAGGCCACCAGACAGGGAGGCCACCTTCCTCACCCCCGCCCTGGGCAAGGAGGCGCCGTTCCTGGTCACGCCACTCCTGCCCATTCTCACCTCCACGCCTGCCGCAGCGGCGCTGGTGTCGCCAGGCAACTGCGCCTCCCAAGGCAGGGTCAGCATCAGGAAGCGCCGACGCCTCGCCGCCAGCCCTGGAGGACTGCACTGGAAATCTGCAGGTGAGAACTCGCTCCTTGAACGCACCGTCAGGGAGGTATTCATTCATTCATTTACCCTTTGGCGCGCGTGGCCTTTGGGTGTTCATATTTGATCATTCAGTAGAAAGGATCTGCAGTCCAGAATGTTTAGTCTAAACATCTTCTCCCACTCACGCACACATACGGTGTTTATCAAGTCAAGCGACTTCCTGTGTTGATCCTCGTTAGCGCCACCCATCAGAGGAACGATAATGAGTTTCCTGTTGAACAGATTGCAGCTCATCCTGTGCAACACATTCATCTGCAGTTTTTTTTGTTTGTAGCTCAGAGCTAATTGTTGCTTTTGCTGGACTAGATTATTATTTGGTCTCTGCAGGATTTTGCAGGCTTTTTTTGTGATCGTCGCAACCTAAAATGACGGATTTGGTCGGGAAAGTTGGGGGCAAACGATGAGGCTTTTTTTTTCAGTAACGTTGCATCAGCTTGTGAATTTGTTATCAATGTTTGAAGTGCCCTTTGACCCCTAAATGGACAAGTCTTGTAATACAGTCACTCCTGGCAATATCGGCGTTCGATTGTCACTTCCTCGCTGTGTTGCGCTTTTCCAGAAATTAATTAGTTAATGATCGCTGTTTAGTGGTCAGAACATGGACTATAAGTCATATGTAGTATTCAGGGGCCGTGAATGGTAAATGAAGTAAATGTCGCTATTGATGACATGCTTGGCTTATGCAATGAAAAACTGTTATGTTTTGATAACATTGAGGACATATTAGCTCTGTAAGTCTTATAGACTTAGACCCAAAAGAATGATTTAATTGACAACTTGATGTTTATTATAATGAATATTCATCAAACACACTATTGTAATGATTATAACACTGATTTCAGTGCCATGCCAATAACAAGACAAATTCAAGACAAGACAAACTCCATAATGGCGTGATGTTTTCCTGCGATGATGGATAAATCTTTATTGGCTTCCATTGCATGTTCATTTCACATCACCCCTTAAAATGTGCCTCCCCTTTTTGCCATGTGGCGTAGCGGTGCACGCATTCTCACACCAGGTTGTGTTTTTATAGATGGAAAACGGCACACATCTTTTCCACCCTGCGCACACAAGGCTTATAGATGAGGCCCCTGATGCAAAACATGGAGACACTACCTGACATGACATTACCTTAACACTGCATGAAGTCAGCCATGACATGCCCACATTATAGTCACCAAAACCATTTATCAGTATGATGTCATAGTTGCGTGATATCCACCCACGCCTGATTACAGTTTGAGCTTTGTTCTTTGTTTTTTTTTTGTTTTCTAGTGTTTGTTACATGAGAAAGCTGCAATCAGTAGTTGGGATTGGTGTTTCCTCTGCTTTGGGTCAAATTTGATTGGCCGAAATGTGTCGTGATGAATGGTGACATCCTGGCCGGGAGGGCCTGAGTGAATATGTTGCTAGCACGTCCATCTCCCCCCTGCTGGACGCTCATCTCTCCTGTGTTGTTGAGGGGTGATGGTGGTCAATGAATGAACGTATGAATGAATGAATGAATGAATGCTATATCCTTCCAGAAGACAAGAACGTGCTCCAGCTAGGACAGCTAGTGTTTATACTCCTTTGCCCTGCAGAGGGCGGCAGAGCTGCTCGTTCAGTTGGAGCCCAACGGACCGAGCAGAATAAACACTGAGGTTGGCAAACTGGAGGAAAAAAAGTCCACACTGCCAAACGCAGTCGTGTGTGTGTGTGTGTGTGTGTGTGTGTGTGGAGAAATGAAGCAAAGGAAGTCGATGTTTTAATGCGAAGGGACGTCCGGGAGCTTCCTGCTGTCCCCTCATGCACTTTTAATGCAGCCTCATTGTCTGACATCTGATCTCTGTCTCTCAAACACACACACACACACACACACACACACACACATGAAGTGGAGACTTGAACCCACTTAGATGTTGCTTCAGATGAGTCCCAGGTCAGCCATCAGCACCACTGCTCCTTTTTTTGCCAAATGGAAGTAGTCGTGTTTGTAAAAGTCCCGGCCTAGTACGTTGTTTTTCATGGTTGGAAATAGAAATAATCTGTTACAGGGTCAAACTGTGGCCACGGTCAACCCTTTAAGTGTACAAGTCATGTTCGATGCCACATCTGAGCATTCCTGACCACTCCTCAAACATGTCTAGCTTTACGTTACCCCCCTCGTACGCGGGTCGGGTGTTGGGTGACAGCTACGTGTCTCTGGTTTCTCTCATCCAGTGTCGGTGCCCAACGTAAGCGGAGAAGAGGATGGAGCAGGTGAGCTGGCCAGAAGCCGCCTCCTGGCTCGCAGAGGCGGGGCTTCAGAGGCGTGGGTCGGCGACCGGGCGGCCGTGAGGAAGACGGTTTCGGTGGACGACCGACTGCTGCAGCCGGCGGGCGGAGAGCAGCGTCACCTGAAGCTGCTGAGCCGACTGGAGAGAGGAAGAAAGAAGCTGCGCAACGTCCATGTGAGGGTTTTTTTCCTTTCATCCTAGTTTTGTTTGCGAGCATCGAGGAAAATTGTGAGCATGGATGTTCAATGTCATATTTGTTATGGTGCAACTTGAATACCTGACTGCTACCAAACAGCTACCGCAGTTCTGACAAGCAAAACTAAAATGTAATTTCTTATGGGGAATATGACATCACACGCTGGCAAAGTGGGGGTCCTTCAATACTTCTTGTGCATGGGCGTCCAATTCGTTTTCATTGAGGGCCACATTGCTTTCGGGGCTGTCCTCAGAAAGCCACTTGTAACTGTCACTATACAGCATAGACATGTAGATATCGGGATATTATTCCTGCCGGGTGATTCCCGAGCTGTACGACTGGCATGGCGAATTGGCTCCCACGGGTTTTGCGACCGGATGCTGCCATTCCGGTCGGGAGTTTTCACTCTCTCTCACCCTGGACGTGGTCTATCCTCAACAGAGCCCGTCATGTTGTGGCATTCATGCACGGAAACCACCTCATGTGCAACGAGCCCTGACAACATGACAGCTCGTTATCTCAACTGCCCGAGCGCTAAGTCATCAATAAATCCACAAGGTGGAATTAATTTTAGTTTCCAAAATTGATATCCATGTACATAAAATTCACTACAGTTATTTACACAAGTACTTTTAAAAATGTTTCTTGTTTTTAATCATTGCTCCTGAAAGTCTTCCACTGCCCTGTCGGATACTGGTCTGTGGCCCGGTGGTCAGGGACCATTGCTGTACAGGTCTCCCTGGGGTTGGTGTTGGCTTCAGTGTAACATTACTGACACCTAGTGACCAGTGTAGAACACTGCATATCATCACGTAGTCCAACGCGTCTTGGGCTTTGAATGTGCATGATAGTCGGCCATGTTCACCCACAAAACAGCACGATTTATTTGCTCATTTTCACCGCAAACACTTGCTCCCAAAGACATATTTGTACGTCTTTTAAGTTTTTTTGAGCAGGAGGCAAAAAGAGGCGATGATGCAACAACACAACAGATGCATTTGAGCTGTAAAACCGGCCACAAGGTGGCAGGAATGCATTTTATAAAAGCATGTAAAAGAGCTCATCAAGCAGGAAGTCTAAAAGCATGGAGCCGTGTAGCGTCCACAGTTTATACATTGAATGCTAATTATAATTCACGCACAGTTCACTTCCAAAATGGTTATTTTCATGGAAAAATTTTTTTTTGTGTTGTTTATGTTCTGGTATAGGCTGCACGGCGGGCGAGTGGTTAGCGCGCAGACCTCACAGCTAGGAGACCCGAGTTCAATCCACCCTCGGCCATCTCTGTGTGGAGTTTGCATGTTCTCCCCGTGCATGCTAGGTTAATTGGCCACTCCAAATTGTCCATAGGTATGAATGTGAGTGTGAATGGTTGTTTGTCTATATGTGCCCTGTGATTGGCTGGCCACCAGTCCAGGGTGGACCCCGCCTCTCGCCCGAAGACAGCTGGGATAGGCTCCAGCACTCCCGCGACCCTCATGAGGATAAGCGGTGGAAAATGAATGAATGAATGAATGTTCTGGTATAGTTGTTTAGATATTTTGTCTAAATGTTTATGCTACAAAGTGGAAGTTATGCTTATTTGTAGAAACAGTGTTGATTTGTGGAAGAATCATAATGTGATGCTTACACAACAGTAGTCTGACGGAAGAGCTGCAGCCTATATCGCTATCGGTCCCAGAGAGCACTTGTGTTATATTTGTTCAGTGTCTCTTTCTTCTGGCTTGTGTAACAGTACCTGCAGAAAAGCCCAGTTGATCCCTCACCTTGTCCGCTTTGTCCCTGTTGATGAAGTTCTGAGCGATTGCGCGGCGGCGGGAATCTGATGTGAGTCACAGGCTTGACACCCCGCAGGCCTCTTCAGTCTGGCTGAATACGCGTCGGGCAATTAGAAGCTTTTAGCGACGCTCCCGAATTGAAGCTGTTCTGACTCGGGCTGAAGCTGCTCCGGCACGGCGTCGTGCGCCACGGCGAAATACTCCTTTCACGTCTTTGGAAGCGGTTGCTCGGTGACAAAATGAGGCTGACCTTGTTGTCATCGTCAGCATGATGGCACATGTTGTGACGCCCGTAATGAGACGGTGAGGGTGGAAGCTGGGAGCAATCTTAACACCGTCACTTTGTTGTAATGACACAAATTATGACACATCTTTTTCACACTTTGCCCTCAGCCCACATGGTCGGTGTCACGTTGTTTTGCCAATCTCTTAACCAGAAAATGGATTTTGGGGCGGTTTAATGACATTCAAAGACATGTCATGTCAGAAACCGTCAACGTGTCAATCTGTTTGAGTCCTCATCTCTCGCGAGAAAGTGATGATGATGATGATGATGATGATTGTGCTGGCTCGCGTGGGCAGCACTCGTACGTCTCCAGGCGGCTTTTTTTAAATCACCGGGCATGACGGAGTGTATTTGTGGCACTTTTGAAGGTCGAGTGTGTTTTGAATCAGGTGGGACACATGATCCTGTGGCCGTGACGCAAAACTTCAGGGCCAGAGTGGAGAGTGTCAGTGTTGGTGGGCAGGTAAACGGGGGCTTGAGCGTACGTGGTTATTGACGCATGTGTGTTGGTTTCATTTGGAGAAGAGATTGGGTGGGGGGAAAAGCACCACCAAAGAAACAGCCTTGATGTTTTCTGGGCTTCATGTAAGCGTGTGCCGATGTACTCGTCATGTAATGTCCTTGCACATTTCAAATGCACCATGCTGGTGAACAGATGCGCTATGATGCGCCATCAAATCGGTTGGATGGAGG
The DNA here is from genome assembly GCF_030265055.1 of Doryrhamphus excisus. NCBI lineage: Eukaryota > Metazoa > Chordata > Actinopteri > Syngnathiformes > Syngnathidae > Doryrhamphus > Doryrhamphus excisus. The sequence goes on from NC_080468.1 coordinate 16,653,986, forward strand.
ACACACAGACTCAATGACCGACAAGGGCCGCCACTCAGTCACTTTATTCCGGCGCACCCCGGCATGGGGAAAGATGCACAGAGTGAACTCTCTTGTCATCAGAGGCGGGGACGGCCAACAAACCAATGCTAATATGTACTGCACAGAAACGACAACAATGGGCATTTACAATGCTACGATGAAACAACAATGTAGCAAACCCCCAAACCCCCCCACCGCACGACCCTATCTGCCTTCAGCGCTGTCTGCCTCAATCGGCGCGAGGTTTGTTTGTTTATCGGCCACGGGAGGTCCCATGAATTTGTAACTTTGAGCCCCCAAGCACCCTTGCCCCCCACAGCTTGTCATCCAGCCTCCTTGGTAGAGAGAAAGCAGGAAAACAAACACGATTATTTGTATCCCTTATCTACTGTATGGCTAGCAATGCTAGTAAAGGCTAGCAATGCAGATAATGTGTTTGTCAACAGAAAAAAAAGCTACTATTTTTTTTAAAGCTACTATTGTTTCAAGCTAAAACTTCAACTCTGAAACGCTGATGTCCATTCCTGTCCGCCCCCCCAACTCGGCATTCCTATCACCGGGAAAACATTTACCCACACAAGTACAAGTCTTATTTATCGCTTACGTTTTATTTCTTATTATTATGCCTACTACATTGCGTAATAGGAGTGTAAAGGTGACTATAGGGGTGTTATTCCCTGTCTAGAGGTCTCTAATGAAGCTAAAAATGAAAAATTTAGAAATAACTCTGCATCTGCTCTTTGTATCGATGTAGGCATTACACACACATGCATACTATATACACACGCATACACGTGCAAGTGTGCCTCAAAGAAAACTGCAGCGGAGAGATCACATAACAGTCTGTGTTTTTTGTGACTAATCCACAAAGAAGTAGCACAAACAATTGAACACGAGTCCATAATGTTGTATCAATGAAACGTAGCATATCTAAAACGTAGCATATCTAAAGGTAATAATGCGTCGAGAATGCAGAATATGAAATGTATTGTGTACGCAGCACAGCTAGCATTAAAAGACGTTGTTCAGTCGTGTGCCCATTAGCTCCCTCGGCTCTCTAAATAATTGATTGCTGGGCAACGCAGGCGGCGCAGCGACGGAAGCGTCCTGGAGTTGTGCCTCACATTGCGCTGTCGCTCGGACCCGCCGTGGAAAATCCCCAAACCCTCGCCGTCGTAAATCTCCACAATATTTGCCTTTTCATTTTGAGCTAAGTTTGCCCACCGTATCCGTTGGACGCGTTGCATCACCTCATTACAGCTCCTCCAGCTCGTTAGGAACCTGACCGTTTTTTCTCCTGGGACCTTTTCTCTCCACAGCGTGGTCCAAAGATCAATTGCCTCTTCCTGCGTTTTCAGGCCAATTTGTCCACACGGAGGATTGAACAATACCACATTGTCTGTCTGAATGATGACAATATGTTGCATGACAATTGTTCTCCTGGTGCGTCTCAACGTGGAGGCCATTCTGTTTTTTGTATATGCGTGTGTGTGTATATATAATGAACATTATGAGAGGAATATTTACAGATTATTCTAGAAGAAAGTTGAAAATGGGGAAAAAAAGGAGCAAAATTTAGTCTTTTCCACCGACTGGTATATGACTGAGAAGCTGAGAAATATATACAGTATAACTTTTTAGCGGCGGCAAGGCGGTCTAGTGGTTAGCGCGCAGACCTCACAGCTAGGAGACCAGGGTTCAATTCCACCCTCGGCCATCTCTGTATGGAGTTTGCATGTTCTCCCCGTGCATGCGTGGGTTTTCTCCGGGTACTCCAGTTTCCTCCCACATTCCAAAAAACATGCTAGGTTAATTAGCCACTCCAAATTGTCCATAGGTATGAATGTGAGTGTGAATGGTTGTTTGTCTATATGTGCCCTGTGATTGGCTGGCCACCAGTCCAGGGTGTACCTGATACATATTTGTATCAGGTGCACCTATTGGGTGTTAAGTTGCTGTGTGATGAATTTAGTGCTGTTGGTAGTGACGACATCATAACTGTCACTGTACACTGGTATATTTGCACATTTACAAATTTGGCACCTAGACCTCACAGCTAGGAGACCCGAGTTCAATTCCACCCTCGGCCATCTCTGTGTGGAGTTTGCATGTTCTCCCCGTGCATGCGTGGGTTTTCTCCGGGTACTCCGGTTTCCTCCCACATTCCAAAAAACATGCTAGGTTAATTGGCGACTCCAAATTATCCATAGGTATGAATGTGAGTGTGAATGGTTGTTTGTCTATATGTGCCCTGTGATTGGCTGGCGACCAGTCCAGGGTGTACCCCGCCTCTCGCCCAAAGACAGCTGGGATAGGCTCCAGCACCCCCTGCGACCCTTGTGAGGAAAAGCAGTAGAAAATGAATGAATGAATGAATGAATAACTTTTTAGCCCTGGTCTACATGCACCCCTGCTGGCCTCATAAACCGCCCTACCGGTCTGCTTCTGTTGGGCTGTCCAAGCTGAGGACACCAGCAGGGGGCGAGCTTGCCCTCGTCCTTACGGCCGTCTCCTGGACTCTATTAAGAGCACTCCGACTCTGCTGGAGCAGGAGCTTTTATAAATGTGGAGTGGAAATTCTAACAAGTTAATCAGTGTGACTGTGGGCCAGCGGCTGTCTCCTCGCTGCTTTTTTTCCATCACCAGAAAAAAGAAAAAAGAAACGCTACCAGATGATGATGAAGTAGAAGGGGAAAAAAAAAAAACGGACCTGCCATCTGTGATGAGCGTCTGGCACGGTTGCACCTGATGTTTGGATGTTTGACAAACAGAAAGAATTTTTGTGCAGGAAGGCGTACTTGGATGAGTTTGTCATGTAAGAACACTCTCCAAAATCTTGTAGGGAGTCTTCGTTCTGGTCCCCACTTTCTGGTCCCCTTTCACATCCTGCGGTTGTCCCGATACTTGTGCGTATTCCGTTGACTGCGGCTGACCTCTGTTGAATAAGTCTTTCTTGGCCGCGCCACGGATGGATGATAATGACGCTTTCACGTAAAAAGCGGCCATTTAAAGCAGAATAGTCGCGGCGGGTCACCGGGGTGCAGCCCGGTGCTGCTTCTGTTGACTTATTGGCTGCGTGATCAGGAGGCCGGAGGTTGATGAGGTGATGCCTGTTTACTGTCAGTTGTAGCCAGCAGAAATACATGCGCCATACATAGCCCCTCCAGCACAGGGGGGATTTGTGTATGTGAGCTGTTTACTCGTACATTTTTCTCAGGCCCGGCTCGCCGTCTTGTACACAAACACTCACAAACCCCCGCACAGTGGCGTATTAAGCAGCGGCACTCCCGCGGGACTAATCACATCAGGGCGCAAGTCAAGCAAGTCTTTCTGAGCATCCATTAAGCTGCTGCGCCGCTCCAAATCCTCCATGAATCACCTCACCGTGAAATATTAGCTCTATAAATTCAGCCTGCCATCTTATTAAGCTTAATCCCAGAATTAAAAAAAAAAAAAACGAAAAAAAAAACCTTGCAACAAACAATGCAAAGAGATGTAGTTGTCGGGGGAAAGAAAGAAATCCTCTGCAGTGCAGCACACAACACGCAAAAATGAGAAGCTCTAACTTTGACTGATTGTCACCGTGCTCCTCCATTCACAGCCAAACACAGCAGAAGGGGTGGGGGAGCGGATTTTTACGATCACTTTAAATATTTCATAGCCTCTAAATGTCCCTAAAGTGGGTGGCCGGTGGACGGCGTGCATAAAGTTCAGGCCCTCAGACGGACGGCGCGTCTAATTACCGATCGTAAGCAGCCAGGAAAAGTTTGTTTTGAACAAAGACAAAGTTTGGTGTTAGACAAAACACCTGCCGTGGGACTGATGAGCAAATGAGCTGATGTTCAATGTACTCTATAGAGCTGCCAGAAAACATCCAAATCATCCAGATTTTAATTAGTCCAGGTGGTCCTCACTTTACGAGGTTTCACTGTCACAAACAGGCGGCCATCTATTAATAAAAACTACTTTTTTTTGGTCTGTGAAGTCGGTAAGAATACAATTCGGTGTGTGCCTCATGTGTGTCGGGCGGAATAATAGCGTGCGAAGCCACACTAAGCAATAACGTGGCTTATTTGTTGACAGTTTACACTTCATTATGTCTCCCAAGCGGCGGTGCGCCAAAGAAAAGGAAAGCCATCGCCGTTAAAGTGAAAACGAACCTGATGTAAAGCTCAGAGAGAGCACGCGCCCCGCAATGTCGGCCGCTCTTTCCATCATGACCGTCATTAACGATATAGATGATTGAATGCTACACGGGGTCATGGCTTGAAATGAAAATGTATGTAATCAGAGCATAAAAACTGGTTTATGACCTTATGGTTTAACATTGTTAGAGACCTCTACACATGAAATAACACCCCCTTGTCACCTTTACACTCTATTCCCCAATATAGTAGACGTAATAAAAGAAAAGACTGTTTGTGTGTGTTGCTGTAAATGTGTTCCAGGGCGGACAGGAAGTGACGTTTCAGAGTTCGGTTTTAGCTTGGCGTGTTAGGGATTATTATGCCTTTTGTGAGATCAGGTGCTTGTGTGTCTCACCCAACATTGCACTAAACATACTTACATTCTAACGATGCACAGTAGCGTTTTTCCAAACAGATACTGATACCAATAACTTTCTGTTTCTCCATACGGATGAAAATGACAGACTCCAACAAATTGGGATTTGACCAAGTGTACCCATTGATTTGTCCTAATCAAATATCATGACATCACTACGATCAGGAAGTCCAGAGTATACAAGATGCACTCCAAAATACGATAATCATGTTTTTAATGCGTCTTATGAAAGCCTTAAGGGATACTGGATTTTTTGACATGATTTTTTTTTTTTCAATAAAAAAAATGCTGAAATTATGTAAAAAAAAAAAAAAATGTTTATTTTTTGAATAACAGGCCATATTCAAGCACTAAACAGCATGATATGTTAATACAGTAAACCTCGGATATATCGGACTCGGATATATCGGAAATTGGCTCACAACGGACAGATAAAAAAGAACCGATTTTTCTGTAATGCATTTCCAATAAAAATTCATTGCATATATCGGATTTTTTATAACGGATTTCGCCTATTTCGGACAAAATCTCCAGTCCCGTTCCAATGCATTTCCATAAAATTTCCCTCGCATATATCGGATGGCCGCATCGTGGCGCTTCGACTCTGAGCATATTATGCTCAGAGTCCAATAAAGTTAAATTCTCATTACCTTACGTCTCTTTTCATTGCCCAGTCCAGGTACATTGGAAACATAGTCAAGGAAGTGCCTTTTTATAACGGATAAAATCCGATTTACGCATATACCGGATATAAATCCGATATATGCGTAAAACGGACATTTTCCAGTATACACATATAACGGATTTCGCTTATATCGGACAAAACCAGTGGGAACAATTGAATCCGATATATCCGAGGTTTACTGTATATTTTCGAAAAAAAAACATGAGTGTAAAGCTGCAAAATTTGAAGTGGTGAGGGATTATTCTGTAAACTCCGACTTGCACTACAACCGACACGAGAGTCCAGAAACGGAACTGGTTGATAACCCGAGGACCACCAGAACATGGATTTTACAGTACGGGCGGAACCAAGCTAAAGTTAGGCGCATACTCATCCAGTCCACGTCCACATCACTCTGCTTGTCACTGACCTTGCCTGCCAGGCCGCCATCGGGGGCCGGCGCTGCCAGGAGGGGTGACTGCTCCACCCGCCCCCGCCACCCGCTTCCTCCCCCGTCTGCAGCCTCCTCGCCAGGCCATGAATGCCAGCATTGCTGCGCTAATTAACCCGGGGTGAGGCCAACAAGCTCGCCACAGTCAAGCCTCTGACAAATATCAGAATAAAGCCTTGTTCAAATTAGCAAGGTGATGTGAAAAGCTCGGGGTGGAGATGGTGGGCGTGTCTGTCGGTCCTGGCCGTCTGCGGCGAGAGCAGGATGGCAGCTGCGATGGGGAGAGCACGGCTACATGAGCTCCCATTAGCGCCATGCCGGCTCCTCCATCTTCTCATTCACATCAGTTCACCATCATTCCATGACGCAAATGTCCCCGCTTGGCCCACGACGGTTGGCGTGATGCGCAAGCGTGATTGAGCGTTGACAAAGTGACGCTCGTTTTCTAAAAAGAGAAGAGCCAGATGGAACGGAGCTGAATAAATGGCTGACTAACACGGCCCGGAATAGAGACGCGGTGTTGTTGTCACAGTGACAACATGGCGTCTCTCCTTTGACTGGCTTGCTGTTCTTCCCGGGTCACGTCAACACAAGACAGAAGAAGAAATGCGGACGAGATGAGCTGCTGGATGGGAATCTCGTCAGTCGAAAACATCTCCCGCCTCAGTGTGCGCGCACGCGTGCGTTATGTGCCGCTCGCTGGCACCAGTCGGCCGTCAAAGTTACTCCTGCTGGCCGAGCGATCATCTCATCTTGGCGGCGGCGGGAGGGTCACTGCAACTTCCCACCGGCGCACTCATCGCCGCCGTTCAGCAGCTGCCGAGTCAAATTGACCTGAGTCAAGCCAACAGAACTGAGGAGGCGGAGCAGATGTCTCTCAAATGATTTTTCTTTCCGACGCCACAACCCTGCTGCCGCATTCAGAGACGCTAAGCTCTGTGATTTACATTCACACCTCCAAAACACATGTCTAAGACGCCTAAAAGCAATATCGTTCAACATTTACTTTAGTTTAATCCACAATGGAGTGCTAGCTAGGCATCACCTAGCAAGGCGAAGCATTGAAACGCGGCATTAGTTTCTCATGCTTACCAAATGTTTGGGACAGCGTTGGATGTTTGAGAGAGCCGTGGTTTAGTGAAAATCCTCATGCTGTTTTCTGTCATTCTGTGATGGGTCAAGTTCAATTTCCCCGCTTCTTCACCACGGAAACTTCCATCCATCCATCCACTAAGATCGCGGGGATGCTGGAGCCTATCCCAGCTTCTGCCGAGAGGCAGAGAACACCCTGGACTGGTCGCCAGACAAACGCAGCACGGGAAACGACAATTCCACCACCAGCGGCGTCGGGAATGGACCGCCAATATTGGAGATTTTAGATGCAGGCCGGTATTACCCGATACTGTTTTTCAGGACTGATATGAGTGTCTGATTGGGACCCCCCCACCCCCCCCCAATTAATTAACACAATTAATTAACATTCAACGTGCCAAAGGGTTTGTTACGCAATATTGTACGAAAAACTAATGAAAATGTGGGGCAGTTAGGGCAATGCCCCAACCTTGCCATTCTGTACACAATACACGATACGAGGCTCCTCTGGGGCGGTGCGTTTACATGTGCTGATGATTCCAATCTTCATCCTTTTCTCTTCTGCAGAGTCTGGGAACCCCGAGCAGATACGACTCCAGAAAGAAGTAAGTCTCGTCTTCCTGACTTCACTTCTTCATCTTCTGTCGTGGCCTGCAGATGATCGCTTTTATACGCAATCGATGTTCTGGTTAAGTGGTTGACTTGCATGGGTTCAGCTTCGCTCAGTCATTTTGACAGTATTTACTAGATATGGTGGAGTATTGACCAAGTTATTCAAAACCCTCAGTTTTTTTTACTAAGGCGGGACTCGGGGGTATTCATTTCTATGAACTCGTCCGCATATCCTGCCCCCCCCCCCCCCCCCCCCCCAAGCTAAATTGTAAAGGAAACCAGGTAACGTGGAATTAATTGTGCAACTGTTACTGTGGTTCTGTCCACACAGAAACATTCCTGGCTTTTTTGGGGTAACGGCAACAGAACGGCTCACTGGGTGAAAGCGATCTAACACACAAGGCACCCCTACGTGGGGCACTGTAAACGGAACCACCTGACACACCAAACTATGGAAGATGTGATTTGAAGATTTTGACACTTCGGAAGCCGTTTTACCTGAAAACGTTTCTAGGGCCACATTCAGAAAAATAATAATAATAATCTGGGATTTGGAGAATAAACCTCTTGGATGAATCCTCGCCGTGCTTTTGGTGCCATCTTGGTTGGCTGGCCACTCCTGGGAAGGTTTGGCATTGGTCCATGTTTTGGCCATTGGTGGGTAATGGCTCTTACTGTGGTTAGCATTCACGTGTGAAACCTCCAGCTAGCTAACTGTGCATGAAGAACATGGTGAAAAGAAAGAAATAGGAGTATGGTGCAAAACCATGCATTAATTGTATTTTGGGTTAAGAAATATTATATGGCTCTCACGGAAATCGATTTTTTTAAATATGTGGTTTTCATGGCTCTCTTAGCCACAAGGGTTCCCGACCCCGGCACTGGGCCACTCGGTGGTGTCATTTTGGATTGAGCTCACCAGAGTGTGTATGCCAGCGACAGTGTTTGAAATGAGTTTTTGCCGCACCGCTCTGCGGTTCTTCGGCTGATGTGAAGGCGACAAGGATGCGATTTCATGTCACAGCTCCTTTTGTTTTTAATGCTGCTTGACAATTGCACTCATCTGCAGCTACACTCGATGATCTTTACAACACACACACACACACACACACGCACACTGAGGGGCCCAAGGTAGCTATTAAGTCTAATCGCTTCTGGCTACTTGTTGCCATGGCGATGGAACAACGCACTGTAGGTTTTGTCAAAGAGAGTAAACAGCGGCTTTGGTGAAGTCTTTAATGCTTTAATGCATGGTAGTTGGAATCTACTCGACTGGGTTTCACTAGTCGGACTTTTAGGACACAAACCCAGTGGCAACGAGGATAAAGTACCTAAGCCGGTGTGGTGCTGCAGTCAGTGGACAATTACTCCATCAGCTTTGAATTAGGGCTGGGGCATCATCTAAGCACCAGTACGCATACAATGTCCAACCCGAGTCAGAACGGGGTCACGCTTGCATGAGTTGAGGTCAGTTACTCGGCGGCGGCGGGCTCGAGACGTTAACACGCCAGCACGCGTTGGAATCGAGTCGTGACATTTGCTCGCCGTCTGCGCCGTGCGACACCCGGGGAGGCGCTAACGCAGCGGTCTTTGATTGATGTGAGTCATTTTCTCGCTGTTGCACGATCCCCCAAGTGCTGCTCTGAGACCCCCCCTTCCCCACACGCACACACACACACACACACACAAACACACACACAAACACACACACCGCAACCACTGCACTGCCCATTAGAGTCATGTCGACTCCCCTGCTTTACTGCCGAATCGTGACTTGTTGACTTGCTGTCAGAACTAAGCACAAAGATGCTAATAACTGGAGAGACCCAACAACCTCTTGTTAGGCTTTCTTCCTGGGGAGGCGGGGGTTTCCATTGTCGCTATTAACATCTTGTATGCGTGACTTTATCTCAGGTCTTTACATCTTTATCTAAAGGGGACCTAGGATGCTTTTCCCCTTTTCCGACCTATGAATGTACAGTAAACCTCGGATATATCGGACTCGGATATATTGGAAATTGGCTCACAACGGACAGATAAAAAAGAACAGATTTTTCTGTAATGCATTTCCAATAAAAATTCATTGCATATATTGGATTTTTTATAACGGATTTCGCCTATTTCGGACAAAATCTCCAGTCCCGTTCCAATGCATTTCCATTAAATTTCCCTCGCATATATCGGATGGCCGCATCGTGGCGCTCCGATTCGCCGAATCGTGACAGGCCGCTATACATCATTTGCAGCGTTTGCAGCGTTGCCTGCGCGTCCAGGTACATTGGAAACATAGTCAAGGAAGTGCCTTTTTATAACGGATAAAATCCCATTTACGCATATACCGGATATAAATCCGATATATGCGTAAAATGGACATTTTCCGGTATACGCATATAACGGATTTGGCTTATATCGGACAAAACCAGTGGGAACAATTGAATCCGATATATCCGAGGTTTACTGTAGTTGGAATGTTGGATTCTGGTCTTAAGCCATGCCAAAGGTTTGCACTTTTAGAAGTGAGCCCTCAAAGAAGTTTGGGATGGCTCTGAACGCTCGGGTATGAAGAACGTAAAGAACGCTGGGCTTCCTTATATGGGCGTGCGCTGCAGGGGCAATTATTGGTCTGTAGGCCATCCACGGTTTCCATAAGCAATGTGTAATTGGCCGCTGATTTGAAAGATAATACACATCTCGTTGTACTTTAACTGAGGCGGGCGGTGCATTTGGTACCTTGACCTTTATGGGGTCTTAAGCGGCATACCACCACTATCATATCCCAATTACTGAAACCATCATCTGTGTCTGTGTCGGACCAGGACCAATTCTGTTCATGTGATGATGCATTTAAGCGCACCGGTAACGTTGAGTCTTAGGCGTAGCCATACATACTTATACATGTACTGGAGGCAGTACAATTTAATGGAACAAATACTGGAATTGTATCTGTCAATGAAGGCAGTGCTTCTGATAGCGTTAATGGCCTGCAGAACAGACTCTGCTGGCCCTGACTGCCCACCGCTGACATTTAATAACACTATATTGATAAGCAGGCACGTTATAATTTGCGTTCAAGTCAACTATGGCAGGTCTTTCGTCTTCTGATTGGCCAAAATTGGCCAATGTCATTTTATGTGGACATAATAATAATAATAATAATAATAATAATAATAATAATAATAATACATTTTACTTGTATAGCGCTTTCCAGAATGCTCAGACACTTTACAGTGAGATAAAAACAATAATTACATTAAAATACAACAGTCAGAGAGAAAAAAAAACAAGGCACAGCAGTCAAGTATAAAACGTTAGACATTAAAGAAGCATACATACAAATGTAACTGTGGCCACGGGTTCGAGCCCGGGCATGTGAGGGGCTGGGCTGCGTGGGTTGCCCACAGTTACAGAAAGTGAGGCAGAGGAGGACGAAGGCAGCTCACACTATACAAGGCGCCGGCCTTTGCCGTCTTTCTCGCTACCCCACTGGTCACATGACCGGACCTGGTGGCAAGGTGTACGTGGGGATGAAATGATGCTGCCAGGTACGAGCGCGACGAGTAACAGCAGCGCAAATATTCAAATGAGACGCTTTTAAACGGCCCCGTCCCCTTCAAGCGCACCGACCATCCCCCTCATCCTCTTCACCTGTTGCTCTCAATGGGAGTCATGGAAACAGTGGAGCCAATGAGCTCCAGTCGCTTGCTCCTCAGCAGAGGAGGGCAGGAACCCATGTTCACTGTTTACATTGTTTGCTTCCTTCCGGGACATGGTCTCGCAGCCGAGACGCAGAGGGACATCTCCTTCTTGTCCTCCCCTCTCACACACACACACACACACACACAAGCAAAGCCACGTTTGGGCGTGAAACGCCTCATTTACCTGCCAGCAGAGTCTCGACTTTGTGACATGGCACGCCATCAAAGTGCACATTCATCTCCCACTGTGACGTGCAGTAAACAGCCCCTAATGGAGATGTTTGTGCATCATTATTGCACTTAGAGTAACATTGTCCTGTTGCGTCTTCGTGTCTGTGTATTGCTGCTTATGACGCTCTTAATGCTGCTAGGTGCTACAGATAATGGAGTGTAAAGACGAGGTAGGTGGAAGAGCCTCAGCACGATTCAGCCTGTCTCTCGCCAAACGTAATCTGGGCCTGAAGCTCGTTTGAAATAGATGAATAAGATGATTAAAGAGGGTGGGCGTCCACTTGAATTAACATTAACCTGTTAATTATCCTCGCCAATGAAACAACTGTTTACTGGCAATAACAAAGCTGTAAATGCAGTGAGCTCAAGCTTAGGTCTCAAACAGCCGGTCTACGTGCGAAGAAATGCACAGAGGGCCGCAGACCTTCTTTATTATGGCAAACGGGCGCTTACGCACCTCGTGCGGACAGTGTGTCTTTCCTATGTTTTGGCAAAAACGGGTTTGGGCAAAATGTCAATTTTTCATCTATGTGTACATTCCACATGTACTATAATTCAGTAAACCTCGGATATATCGGACTCGGATATATCGGAAATTCGCTCGCAACGGACAGATAAAAAAGAACCGATTTTTCTGTAATGCATTTCCAATAAAAATTCATTGCATATATCGGATTTTTTATAACGGATTTCGCCTATTTCGGACAAAATCTCCAGTCCCGTTCCAATGCATTTCCATGAAATTTCCCTCGCATATATCGGATGGCCGCATCGTGGCGCTCCGATTCGCCGAATCGTGACAGGCCGCTATACGACGTCATTTGCAGGGTTTGCAGCGTTGCCTGCGCGTCCAGGTACATTGGAAACATAGTCAAGGAAGTGCCTTTTTATAACGGATAAAATCCCATTTACGCATATACCGGATATAAATCCGATATATGCGTAAAACGGACATTTTCCGGTATACGCATATAACGGATTTCGCTTATATCAGACAAAACCAGTGGGAACAATTGAATCCGATATATCCGAGGTTTACTGTAATAATAAGTGCAACCAACACACGTTTTACTCCTTCATGGTCACCACAAACAAGCCAAAAAGCCAACAAATGTACATACGTGTGCTTCAAAAGAAAACGCAAGGCATTCAGATGCGCATTAAATTGTCTATTTTTGACACATAACTTGTTCCTCTGCCTCCAAAACGTTCCCCTCCAATGTCATATGTCGGAATTGGGGAGGATCCGACAGATCAGCCACCGATTACCGTATTTTCCCGGAGTAGACGTTGCACCAGTTGGTTCATTCATTCATTTTCTACCGCTTTTTCCTCACGAGGGTCGCGGGGGGTGCTGGAGCCTATCCCAGCTGTCTTCAGGCGAGAGGTGGGGTACACCCTGGACTGGTGGCCAGCCAATCACAGGGCACATAGAGACAAACAACCATTCACACTCACATTCATACTTATGGACAATTTGGAGTCCCCAAGCTCGGTTAATTAGCTGTCTTCGGACGAGAGGCGGGGTCCACCCTGGACTGGTGGCCAGCCAATCACAGGGCACATAGAGACAAACAACCATTCACACTCACATTCATACCTATGGACAATTTGGAGTGGCCAGCTAACCTAGCATGTTTTTGGAATGTGGGAGGAAACCGAGGCCGAGGGTGGAATTGAACCCTGGTCTCCTAGCTGTGAGGTCTGCGCGCTAACCACTCGACCGCCGTGCCGCCCACGACATCGGTTATAGAAGTAAATTTTAGGTTTATCGCCCAGGCCTGGTTTTCTTGGGGCGGGGGTCACAAAAGCATAAACTACCAAAATAAACACATTCTGCTGCAAAAACAATTTACAAAACCCCCCCCAACATAATTTAATGCTGAATCATGACCACGCGACGCTCCACTGTGATCCGCGTCTCTGAACGTGGCCGCTATTGCACTTGCAACCTCAAGCAGCTGCTCCAACAGATAAGAAGGACAAAGGGGGGGGGGGGGGGTTTAAGATGCTTAAACATGAGTCACATGTCAGGTAGCCGTGTCACATGATCTATTGGCAGGAAATGTGAGAAGTCGTCTCTTGGTGTCGCCTTGCTTGTATAACCGTACTACTGTTCCTAATTGAGTGTCTGCAGGTGCTTTGGTATTGTTAGCACGCACGACGGCCTGGAGGTTTTAAAATTGCACTCTTTGTCGTTACTTCTGCTTCATCCTTTCCGCTCCAACATCACCACGTCTTTTAACGCCTCACTGTCCCCCCCCCCCCCCCCCCCCCCCAACGTTGACACATTGATTCTTCTCTGCTTTTCAGCCCGAGGCTGCTGCCCCTCCCCTATGCAGGTTTTTACACTGAGTGTGTGCGAGAGAGAGAGAAAGAGAGAGAGAGAGATATGAAAGGCTGTCATCAAGCATCGCCTGTTGTTCCTTCAAACATCTCTATCTCTTCACTTCCCGCCTCCCTCCCTCGCTCCCTCCCTCCCCTCTGGCTCTCATGCGCTTTCTCGCTCGCGGATGTGTCGCCATGCGCTCGCCTGGTGAACAGGTGTCCAGCGCAGCCAGCCAGCCAGCCAGCGCGCGCGCGCGCGCGAGCGGGGAAGCGACAGACTCACACAGTGGCGAATGGAGATGCTCCATCAGTCAGAGAGGTTGAAGGACCTCGCTCAGGAGCCTCCGATGTCAGTTTAGATCATCCGCTGATTGACCCCCTGCCGTCTTTTCTGGTCAGTATCAATGCTGCTGACTTTCCACTTCCAACATCCCTGCTGCCGTCGGAGCCTTTGAGGCAACTTGTGTTCTCACCGAGAAGAGTAGTTTTCCCATCAGGAATGTGACATTGAAGATTTTTGTTGCCGCATCCCAGCAGAGAGTCAAGCCGCCGCTGCGTCTTTCACTCGCTCGTGGCAAAACAAATTTATTCCGTGGAAGGAGAACTGAATGCCGCATGCTTGGATGATGGTGCTTTTCTCGCTCGTGATGACTCGATGATGCCGTGGTCCTCATCCTCGCTTCCTGGTATGTGTCTTCAGGTCAGACAGCAAGATCGCACGCTTGGCTCAGAGGTGGAACCAGCGTGGTGCCGGAGATGCGCTGCTTAAAGAACTGAAGCCCCTGTTTCACACAGGACCACCCAGATCCTCACTCAGCCTGGACAGGTGAGGACACCAACATCACAATCATGTCTGCTCAATCCATCCTACGTGGAAAAAGTCATGGATGTGGAGCCACGGCTCCTGGGAAGGCTCTCTACAAGATATTGTAGATATCTTGTTGTGTCCATTTGGGACGTTAGATTGGTTTGACGTTGGAGCAAACTCTTTGTGCGGTGGGAACAGAGAAGGAATGACAAGTAGTGTACAAATATGGAGTCCATATGGTGTAAATCCCTCGTTACTCGCCACTTTGCTCCCTCATTTTATCACCGTTTTCCAAAATGAATTACTGTAGTCACTTGCAATATTGTGGTTGGATCATCTCATCACAAACAGTGGGTGGGGTGGGGGGGCATTGCGGAAGGAAGTAGGAAGGAGGAGTAAAATACGTAGATGTACAGTATATGGGAAAATACGACAGGACTAAAGTTTTAACAAGGATACAAAAACACTACAGTACAGTGGAACAGTGGCAAGACAATGTCGAAGCACAGTCAGAGGAGTGAAATACACGAGTTCCTTCATAATTTCGTGTCTAAACTCGTAGGTCAATCATAAAAATTCTAACAAATGTGAGAAAATGTTAATGCCTGTCTGAGAAAAGTGTTTAAAGTTTATGATTATGAGTTTTGCCTTAAAAGCCTTAAAACATAATTGTCAACATAAAGAACTAAAGTTGGCCCGCAGATTCAGTTGAAGCTAACAGGCTAGCATGCTTGCGGTTACGTTGACGTTAGACAGACAGCTGCTAAGGCTGATGCAGTCGACACGTTGGCGTTCATGGCACAAAATACGGACATGCTTATGTCCTCGAAAAATGTTTACCTGAAAAATACTAGCGTTTAATTTAGTGTTTACGTGTTTTTGAGCTGCTGACATTTAAAGCAGGCAGTCCTTCATATGTATTTTGTTCTTTTTTACTGGCTTGTTAAGTTGTTTGTTCTAAAAAGATTTGACTTTTTCTTGGCCCACTTTATTTTATCAGCTATTTTTCACATACAATTTTTTTATGTGCATCTTGCATGAAGCTTTAAAATAAAAATAAAAAGCTAGATATTAATGTCTACGGGGCTCTAATCATGTCATAAACAGGCTTTTTATGCTCTAACTTCAGAAATATTCTGTTTATTAATATTGAATCCTACTATACGGAAATTGACTTATCGCAGTCAGGTCTGGAACCAATTAACTGCACTGAACGAGGGACGTCTGAAATTGTAAAATCATAAAAACATGTTTGTGTTAGCATTTTCGGCTCTCTGGAATGAACTAATCGCATTGACATTTATTTTTTTCTTTTGGGAAATATTGATTTGGTTAGAGGTTGACCTTCGGGAACAGATTGATGACGCTAACCAAGGTTCCACAGTGTAGTGGTTTTGTTACCGGTATGAATCCGTCCCTTCATTTCCACATTTTTATTTGTTAGTTCCAACAAACACTCGCTGCTCCAGCGGTGCCGCGAGCATCACACTTGTTGCCATGGTTACAGGCAGCAACTGGACATGGACGCTGGCAACCAGTTTGCTGGAGTCTTTGGTGTAGAACAGGGGTGGGCAAACTTTTTGACTCGCGGGCCGCATTGATTTAACTAAATTGACGGGGCGGATTATGTAGTATTTTACAGGTAACAGTCCATTTTTACACCTATATTTTTACACATATTTTACATGTAAAAGTGTCATGCAATCTGCTATATGTGCACTTCGAAATCATTTATTTGATGTAAAGTGTGTTAGAAATTGTATTATTATTATTGTTATTTTTATTAGAATTATTATTATTAGTTATAGTAATGTTATTATATTATTATTATTTTTGTTAATAATAATACCATTATTATATTAATATTATTAACAATATTAATATAATAGTAGTATTATCATTATTGACAACAACATTATTATTATTATTATTATTTGTATTACTATTATTGTGCTTGTGCTCCTTTTCCCAGGAGTATTTTGTAATATTACTACCATTATTATATTAATATTATTAACAACAATATTAATATAATAGTAGTATTATTATCATTATTGACAACATTATTATTATTATTATTATTTGTATTATTTGTATTATTTGTATTATTTGTATTATTTGTATTATTTGTATTATTTGTATTATTTGTATTATTTGTATTATTTGTATTATTTGTATTATTTGTGCTTGTGCTCCTTTTTCCAGGAGTACTTTGTAAACAACAGACCACATCAAATAACGAAATTGATAAAGCAGCTACCTCAACCATCAAAAAATTGGCCCAAGCCACGATGCCAGGTTGTATGTTGAGTTCAAATGAAATATTTGGAAAAAACAGGCGGGCCATATTGAAACACTTGGCGGGCCGGATGTGGCCCCCGGGCCGTAGTTTGCCCACCCCTGGTGTAGAAGGTCGCCGTGTCTGACCTGACCTGCCGGCCTTGTGCTTTTGGGCGAACACGCTCTCTCGTCAGCAGGGCATAAACACGCCGCCGTAGTCGTTGGACCCTCATTTCCATGGACGATGTTGTTCAAACGCCATTAGTCGTAATCCTGGCGTTTTTTGAAGTGAAGCCCGGGAATGACTTGGCTGCAAATGAAATGATTCTAATCAGGCTGACATTGCGAGAATGATTAATCATCATTACCATGCCGCCAATTCAATCACAGCCTCGATGAAGAGACGTTAAACGCTGACTCTAATGACGAGTCATTAACGTGACGAGCAGAGAGCGTTTGAGCCAATCAACTTCAGTTTGTCGACAGGGTGAAGTCCTGCTGGGCCGAGTGCAGAACAATCAGCTGAGCGCCAATTTTCATCCGTCGCCTGCTAATGCCGAGACCCCGCAGGTGTGTTCTCATGAAGAGCCCTATAACGAGCAGCATGAGAGGGAGGCTCCGTGAGAAGGAAATCAGCCGTCATGGCCGTTGCATGTTGCCAGAGTAAAAAGAGTCCAGGCTGTGGTGGACAGCAAAACATCGCTCGAGTCGGTCGGGAATGTAGGAATCGACATCCGTCAAACGGAGGTGTTCTAGTCGCGTCGCCTCCCTCAGTCTGACCCTCCACCCCCTTCCCCCGGCAGACGCCTCCCGGCTGTAATGACCCAACAGATGCAGAACCTGCAGCTGTCCCAAGCCAGGAAGTGCCCCGGCGGACCGGCCTCCCCCAATGCCGCCAAGCGCCTCTATCGGAACCTGTCGGAGAAGCTGCGAGGAAGCACGTCGTCCTTCGAAGACGCTTACTTCTTTGGAAAGACCGATCGCCTCCGCAAGGCCTCGGTGAGTTTGGCGTGACCGCCAATCGTGTAGTCCCAGTCTTTCCCACACATTCATTTGTTTGTGGCGGTACTCCACTATTTAATACGGTTAATACGGCAGAACCTCGGTTAGCATGTTTTTCCAGTTAGCATACATATTGTTGTGTAAATAATACACTGCCAAAGGGTTCTTAAACATGTAATTATGTTCTACATTGTTCGATTTTTGAAAGAAAACGGTAAATTTGCAAGTATTACATTTATACAAGCTAATGCTCACATTTCAGCCTCATTTCCTGAAGTGATGTCATCTGGGTTTCTTTTCAAGATGGAGGATGTTTACAGTGATTAGCAAATCTATAGCATGATCTGTCAATAGTTTTCGAGGAGGAAGAAACATTTGGAGATGAAATCGAGAACTTGAACTATGTCGTAAAGCATTCATGTCTTAAATGTCCTATTTTCTTTTATTTTGTAACTACATTGGGTAATATGAGTGTAAAGGTGCATATAGGGGTGTTATTTCATGTCTGGAGGGCTCTAAAATGGTAAAGGCATATTTAGAAGGTGGTAAACGGGTTCAATATGTCTTATTTTCTCATATAATGTCTCCTATATTGGGTAGGAGTATGGGAGTAGTAGTAGTAGTAGTATGTAATAGTAGTAGGAGTAGCATATAGGGGTGTTATTTTATGTCCAAAAGGCTCTAATAATGTCAAAGAACGTATTTAGAAGGCTCTAAACAGGTTTGCTATGCACTATGTCTTATTTTCTCCTATTATGTATGTCTATATTTAGTAGGTTGTAAACAGGTTTTCTGTGTCCTAACTATGAAAATATTCCATTTATGAAACAGAAATCCTACTTTGTGGAAAATCATTTACCATGGTCAGGTCTGGAACTAATTAACCCCGATAATTACAGGAATTACTGTACATTATCTTTAAAATCAGCACGCGCTTACATGGAGCACGAGACATCAGTGATGTTTTTGCATGTGTTAAGGCGCATGCATACCGCTAATAGCATATCGCTAATAGAAATGCTTAAAAATGTGATGTCGCACATTTCTCATGAAACAAACCATAAAGCTGAGTTTACCTCGCCACTCACCTGCCACTCTTCTTTCATCCTCCTGCTTTCTTGTCATCCGACCCCACAAATAACACTCAGATTTAAAGTGTCATCCAAGAATGACCATCCAACGTGAAATATGGACCCCGGTGATGATGACCAGCAGCGTAAATTGTTTCTCCAGCCACTGAATAATCTCGGAGGTAAATGTAGACGATGATGGGGAATCCGCTCAGGATGCGTGAGCTTGCCTCCGAGGGATCAATAAAAATCTTGTTTGGTGCCTCGCTAATTCGATGTCTCCTCGGTCTGAACTCTCTGCTCCCACATTGGTGGCAGCTTTGATTAAATCCGCAATCTGCTGCCTGGAGCTGTTTTTCATTCTCAGGGTTGGATCATAAAGTCCCACTCGTGGTCACTCAAAAAGGGATTGAGCGTTTGGTGGGGGCCGCATAGTGAAAAACGAAAGCAACTTTGCAACACGTGGATGTGCTACGATTATAGTGTATCAATTTGTTTTTAAAAACTGAATACAGGTGAAAAAGTATACTATTATCATCACTCCCCCCAACTTCTTAAATAGTTGTTGTACATTTCTTGGCATAATATTGTGACTTTATTCTTGTAATATTTGGACTTTATTCCCATTATATTATAGCTTTCCAGAAAAGTTTGGGTTTTTTCTCTTAATGTTACAACTTTTAACAAATAATGTATTTTTTGTTATTTGAACTTTACGTTATTTGAACTTTACTTAAATTACACTTTTTTCTTCTTAATATTGTAAGTTTATTCTCTTAAAATTGCAACGTTTCTCATTAGAATACGAATATTTTCACTTATAATTTCAGCTGTTTCCATTTCTGCTGCTCTTTGTTTTTCTCAGCTATTTAAACTTTCTTCATGTAAATCCTGATAATGTTATGAGTTTAATAAACTCATAACATTAACTTTTTTTCTTGTTAGAATGCAACTTTGTTCCTTTTTATATTTTGGCTTCACTCTTGTAATTTTTTTTTCCATTTCTGCTATTTTATTTAAATGTTCTATTTCAATCATTTTCTTCTCATACATTTTTGTAATTATAACATAATACTTTTACTCCCAGAATATTTTGACTTTATTCTCATAACATAACTTTTTTCTCAACCCATTTTTTTTTTTCAAAAATTACAACTTTAGTCTTTTTGTTTCTCATAATATTACAACTTAAAACTTTTTTTTCTAATATTTCAACTTTATGCCACTAATATTACAGCATTATTCTTGTAAAATTCCAACATCTGGAGTGCAGCTTTTTCTTCTACAATTACTGCACATTTTTCCATTTTTGCTGTGGTGTTTTTTCCAGATTTTTTGTTAATTTATATTTTTAGAAAATACACCATAGCCCAATAACAAAAGAACACACGGCGGCCGCGAATGGCCCCCGGGTCCACACTTTGGTCACCCCTGGCTTAGACACTGACTGGAGTCACTGAAGAGCATTTGGTCTCACCAGCAAGCAGCACCCTTCATCACCTCTTCATCTTCACATCACAGCCTCCCCGTCTGTCTCCATGTGCGCTATCATCGCTCCTCTGGTGCTGACCTGTGAAACATTTGGTCAGCCTGATGACACGTACACACCAGACACAAGTGGGCGAGGGGGGGTTCCTGCATTGAAAATTGAGAAGAACAAAAACACTCCAGTATATTTTTGGTGCTTTTTTGCCCTAATTGGATGTAAATGTGTAACAACAAAGCAAAACTTCATGACATCTTCACGTCTGGTCCAGACCATGCAGGGCAGCGACTGCCTCTTCGAGGCCGTGGAGCAGCAGGACCTGGACACGGTGCAGATTCTGCTCTGCCAGTTCTCGGCCGAAGATCTGGACCTCAACACCCCCAACAGCCAGGGTCTGACGCCGCTGGACATTGCCATCATGACCAACAACACGCCCATCGCCAAACTGCTGCTCAAAGCCGGCGGCAAAGAGGGCCCGCACTGTGAGTACTTCCTCCCAATATTCCCTTTCTATTCCAGTCACGTGAAGCATTTGGATATGAGCTGCATTGGCTCCACAAATACATTCATTGCACCAAAGAGTGCACACACAGAAAATAAGACATACTGTACAAAACATAGAGAAACTGTTTACAACCTTCTGAATACACTTTCAACATAATATGCATACTAAAATAAAATAAGACATAAATGTAGAAATTGTTTACAACCTTCTAAATACAGTTGTTAACATTATTAGGAGCCTCTAGACATAATCAACACCCCTATAGTCACATTTACATTTCTTTGACCCAAATTGACACAATACGAGAAAATAAGACATAGAAAACCTGTTTGCAACCTTCTAAATACATTTTCAACAAAATAAGACATAAGAAAATAAGACATAAGATGTGGAAAGTGTTTACAACCTTCTAAATGCAGTTTTTACATCTAGACATTAAATAACATCACCTTTACACTTTACAAATAAGACATATAAGACAGAAAACCTGTTTTTTCAACCTTCTAAATAGTTTTTAACATTATTAGGGGCCTCTAGACATCAACACCCCTATAGTCACTTTTATATTTCTTTGGCCCAAATTGACATAATACGAGAAAATAAGACATAGAAAACCTGTTTACAACCTTCTCAATACATTTTCAACATAATGGACATAAAACAAAATAGGACATAAGATGTGGAAAGTGATTACAACCTTCTAAATGCAGTTTTTACATCTAGACATTAAATAACATCATCTTCACACTTTACAAATAAGACATATAAGACAGAAAACCAGTTTTTTCAACCTTCTAAATACAGTTTTTAACATTATTAGGAGCCTCTAGACATCAACACCCCTATAGTCACCTTTACATTTCTTTGGCCCAAATTCACATAATACGAGAAAATAAGACATAGAAAACCTGTTTACAACCTTCTCAATACATTTTCAACATAATGGACATAAAGCAAAATAAGACATAAGATGTGGAAAGTGTTTACAACCTTCTAAATGCAGTTTTTACATCTAGACATTAAATAACATCACCTTTACACTTTACAAATAAGACATATAAGACAGAAAACCTGTTTTTTCAACCTTCTAAATAGTTTTTAACATTATTAGGGGCCTCTAGACATCAACACCCCTATAGTCACCTTTATATTTCTTTGGCCCAAATTGACATAATACGAGAAAATAAGACATAGAAAACCTGTTTACAACCTTCTCAATACATTTTCAACATAATGGACATAAAACAAAATAGGACATAAGATGTGGAAAGTGTTTACAACCTTCTAAATGCAGTTTTTACATCTAGACATTAAATAACATCATCTTCACACTTTACAAATAAGACATATAAGACAGAAAACCAGTTTTTTCAACCTTCTAAATACAGTTTTTAACATTATTAGGAGCCTCTAGACATCAACACCCCTATAGTCACCTTTACATTTCTTTGGCCCAAATTCACATAATACGAGAAAATAAGACATAGAAAACCTGTTTACAACCTTCTCAATACATTTTCAACATAATGGACATAAAGCAAAATAAGACATAAGATGTGGAAAGTGTTTACAACCTTCTAAATGCAGTTTTTACATCTAGACATTAAATAACATCACCTTGACACTTTACAAATAAGACATATAAGACAGAAAACCAGTTTTTTCAACCTTCTAAATACAGTTTTTAACATTATTAGGAGCCTCTAGACATCAACAACCCCTATAGTCACCTTTACATTTCTTTGGCCCAAATTGACATAATACGAGAAAATAAGACATAGAAAACTGTTTGCAACCTTCTAAATACATTTTCAACATAATGGACATAAAACAAAATAAGACATAAGATGTGGAAAGTGTTTACAACCTTCTAAATGCAGTTTTTACATCTAGACATTAAGTAACATCACCTTCACACTTTACAAATAAGACATATAAGACAGAAAACCTGTTTTTTTCAACCATCTAAATACAGTTTTTAACATTATTAGGGGCCTCTAGACATCAACACCCCTATAGTCATAATAATAGTCATAAATATTGACATAATACAAGAAAATAAGACATAGAAAACCTGTTTGCAACCTTCCAATTACATTTTCAACATAATGGACATAAGACAAAATAATACACAAGATGTGGAAAGTGTTTACAAACTTACCCAATATAGACATAAGAGAAAATAAGACATATAACACCTACAAAACCTGTTTATGAACTTCAAAATATTTTTGTCCCCATGATTAGAAGCCTCTCGATGTGAAATATCAGCATATAGCCACCTTTACCAGCCACCTCCTCCAACGGGCCGGAGAGATGACCCCGCCCACCCTGGGCACCCTCTAATTGACGCACCAATAGACTGAAGCAGCTTCTCCCCCATGCCTGTGAAGAAAGTGGAATACACCTACATTATCAATTGGAATTTTGTGGAATTTCAATTCCACTTCCTTCACTTTGAAATTGAATTGGAATTCTACTTCCTGGTAACATTCATTCATTCATTCATTTTCTACCGCTTATCCTCACGAGGGTCGCGGGATGTGCTGGAGCCTATCCCAGCTGTCTTCGGGCGTGAGGCGGGGTACACCCTGGACTGGTCGCCAGCCAATCACAGGGCACATACAGACAAACAACCATTCACACTCACATTCATACCTATGGACAATTTGGAGTGGCTAATTAACCTAGCATGTTTTTGGAATGTGGGAGGAAACCGGAGTACCCGGAGAAAACCCACGCATACACGGGGAGAACATGCAAACTCCACACAGAGATGGCCGAGGGTGGAATTGAACCCTGGTCTCCTAGCTGTGAGGTCTGTGCGCTAACCACTAGACCGCCGTGCCGCCCTTCCTGGTAACAAACAGCATTAATTCATTCATTCGTTTAATTGCAATTTGGTTGACAAAATTGTCAGTTTGCCCAAGCTGCCACTTCCTCCCCGCAGAGCAGGTGCTGTGCAGAGGGCCCCTCCATCCATGGGCGGGGGCCCCATATTTTTTACAGGGAGATTAGGCATAAGGCATATCTTATCTTATCTTATTATTCTCTGCAATTGAGGCATTGAACAAGTCAGCCCTGGTGGCCGCATTTTGAACACAGTCAATTATTTTGTTCATTTATTTTACACCAAAAAGAATTAGTTGAACAATTGTGCTCCCCCAGTGGCATAGAAGAGGTTAAACAGAAGTCCATATAGTGTTGTCTGCAGTGATGGAAAGCGTATAGAGTGCGTGTAGGGTCCTGGGGGGTTAAAACAGTGGCCACTTTACTGCAGGTCTCCTGCGTGACTCCTGCTGAAAAGCCTTTAACGAGGTTTGTCGTTTAATGGTTGAACTTTTCCAATGATGCATGTAACGCCGGGGCAATTACAGCTAAGTGATTTATTGTGCCGCCGGGCCACGGCGGCAGGCGCTCTCCAAAACAGCGAGCCGGACTCCGGGCGGCGGTACAATCCCATCCTTGTAAACAAACACAGAGCAAACATTGCCGCTGTTTTCCCTCCTGGGGCCCTGCTGCTCTCTGTTTATGTCATTCCTCAAGTGCCAAGTAAATCAGTCAGCTCCGACCTGACAGACAACACAGACCCCCCGTCCCTCTGCATGTGTGCGTTGCATGTGTGCGTTAGCTCCTTCACATGCACGCTGCTCCCTTTTCCATAAAAGGCTATTTTAGGAATCTGGGATAAAAGCAAGACTGTTGGCATTCAATGTCGAACTAAAAATAAGGTAAATAAATAACCACGTCAACATGCCCTGCAGTTAATGTGGAAAAAAGACTTCTTTGTCGTTACAGACCTGCCAACTTGTACGCATTTTTTCGTCGGCACACATATTGACCCTTGAACACATCACTGCTCTCACGTACGCATTTTGTTCCATTCCAAACGTCCTGCTGAGTGTGATGTACGAAAACGCCGTCATTGGTCGGCTTAGGCCGTACAGTCCACCTCCGCAAATGCTTTGTCCTCTGCTTTTGGATCAACATTTGCTATAAAACTAACTTGTAATGCATCAGTAAGTTCCGGCTACACCATCGCTCCTCTTCTGTCTTCAATTCACGTTGTTTGCCCGCGGTAAATGAAGTATAACGCTCCTGGACGTGCCGTCACATCGCCAGCGGCCATTTGCAGTCATTTCGTATTGGCACTCGAATCAGAGCGGCAGAAAAGAGGCGTCACGTCACAAGAAAAGCTGTTATGTTGTTTCTCATAACTCATAACAAAGACCTGCCCATCATGTCGCTTCTGTCATGTCCTGGCCTTGAATGCCGCCTCGCTTCCTCCCCGACACAGGCGCCAGTCCAAAGGGTGACCTTTGACCTATGTTCCCTCCGCCTCCGCCTGCTGTTCACGTCCTGAACAGCAGCACGTGTGTCAGTAGACATGTGATTGTGGCAACACTGCAAAGAAACTTGTCATGGTTGGTGTATTCACGTCTCACGTGTGTAGTCGCCAGCGCCGAGAGCCGGGAGGCCCACCTGAGCGCCCTGGTGGCGGAGGCGGAGCAGCGGGCGTCCGACCTGGCGGCGCGGGCGCAGCGGGACGGCCTCTCGCTGGAGGCCTGTCACAAGGACAAGCAGCTGAGGGCCTGGGAATGGAGATGCAAGCTTTACAAGCGCATGAGGAGCGGCTTCCAACACGCGTGTGAGTCTTTTTGCATTATTTTTTTTTTTTTATAACCTTCAGTGTGTGAGGGAGTCAAGCTGAACAACGCGTGGCGGTGTCCAGGTCCTCCGGACGCTCCGACCATGGTTCGTCTGAGCGTGAGCAGTAGCTCCACGCTGACCGTCGCTTTCCAGGAGCCACAGTGTCTCAACTCCTCCGTTGTGACCAAGTACAGAGGTACCACTCCCAAACAAATATCTTCACTTCACATGTAGACATGCTAAGCTAGTTTTTCCCAGACTCTTGAGCAAAAACTGTTTACAACTCCATTCCACGGAGTTGCTTTTTACGAGCTCCGGAGTGAGACAGGGACAGGAAGTGGCAGTTAGCGAGAGTTAGCGAGCTGGCCTCGAGCAGAGCAATCAGAAGGTTAATGGCCGCTTCCTCATCATCTCAGGGAGAACTATTGATTTGTAATGAAAAGACAAATAAACCATTTCATCCGTGTGTGTGTGTGTGTGTGTGTGTAGTGGAGTGGAGCTGCCTCAAAGACTTCTCGCTGCTCGCCGGGGAGATGCTGCTGGAGAACCTGCAAACCCTCAAATGCACCATCAGCAGCCTCACCACGGTAGTGTCATCCACCTTCCTCGCCAAAACGTGACTCCTCGTCTGAACGCTGTGCTTTTATCGTGACGCGTCAGGGTCGTCTGTACTACGTGCGGATATCGGCCTACAACATGAAGGGCTGGGGCCCTCCTGCATCCTCCCTGCCGCCGTCTGCTGCTCCTTCCAGTAGGTCCCTTCTCACTCGCTTGGCACTTATTACTACATAGTATGTACTGTATTATGTAGTGCTACATGCAGTATGTAATTCCATAGTAGGTGAAGTATGTAGCTAGTATGTTACATAGCGGTACTTTATTGAACCTCGCCTCACCAGCACTCTCGACTCTCATTTCGCCGAACCAGGTGTACTTCGTTCCGTAGTAGGTACCCTTTATACCTGCTACTATGTACTGTATGTACGCACTAGTGAACAACTACGATAAAGTAATACAGCATAGTTGTTTAGTAGATCGTAGATAGTTCTTCAGTTGATAAACTGTACATACTACTATACAGGTCCTTGGTAGTACGTACACAAGTCAACTACTACTATGAATCCTTAGTAGGTAAACTTTGTTACTCAGTAGGATGCATGCCAGTAAACTATTACACTGAAATAATACTCTGTAGTTAGATTTGTGTTGCTAGTTCCTTGTATATTACTGTATTGTTACTTGGTAGTAGGTACGCGCTAGGAAACCACTACTATGAAGTTGTACTGCGTGGGGACTTAGCAGTGCATTGCTAGTTCCGTAGTAGGAAAAGTTATGTACTACCACGTAGTTAATTGGTGGTATAGACACACTAGTAAACCACTAGTATGAAGTAGTACTGTGTAGGTACTTAGTAGTGCGTCAGTAGTTGCATAGAAGGTCAACCTTGTACATGCTACTTATTAGTTACTTGTTAGTATGTACGGACGAGTAAACCACTAGTATGAAGTCGTAATCTGTTCCTCAGTAGAACTATTTTGTATGTACTACTATGTAGCTACTTGTTAGTATGAGTACATACGCACTAGTAATCTACTAGTATGCTATAATGTAGTACAGCATAGTTGGATAGCAGTGCACCACTAGTTCCTCAGTACGTACTACCATGTAGTTACTTGGTAGTACATACATACTAGTAAACTACGTAGCGGTTTAGTGTCGTGGAGCTACGTTGTTTAGTCTTAGGTAGTTTACTAGTCTGCATACTACTTGGTATGCAGTATACCACATGCACGCAGTATTTGCTACGTAGTGTGCACGACCAAGTAGTACAATGTCACAGTGTCGCCAGGATATTTTGCAGCCATTCTTCCTTGTGCTCGGAGCGAACCAAAGTTAAAGTCATTTTCAATACACAAGGGCATTCTTCTTCTCCGTCACGACTCTGCACATTCAAGCCTTTTAGCCTTGAAATGTTAGCGTGCAGCCAGGGACACGGTGTGTGGGTGGATGTTTTTGCAGTAATATCCAAGTGGAGCAGATGTAAAGAGAGGGCTGTGAGCACACCTTGCAGATATATTCATACACGCACACACACACATTTATTCACTAGACAAAGCTCCGCCTTTGTTAATTCTCCTCATTAAACCATATGCTATGTACAGCGGTGGGAAAAAGGTTTGCCCTCTTCCTGATTTTCTTTTGGGGGGGGGGCATGTTTTAGATCATCAAACAGATTTAAATATTAGTCAATGACTACACAACTGCCCGCTTGGGCATCTCTTTGTTTGCATGTTCTCCCCGTGCGTGCCCTGGTTTTCTCCGGGTACAAGCCTTAATGTTCTTTTCGTTCAGCAGTGCTTTTGGCTTTGGAACTCCTCATGCATGCCGTTTTTGCCCAATGTCTTTCTTACGGTGGAGTCATGAACATTGACCTTAACCGGGGCAAATGGGAAGGCTCAACATTTGTACATATTGGCTCTCACTATGGTTTGCTGGAGTCCCACAGCTTTAGATATGGCTTTATGTCCTTTTGCAGACTGGTAGAGATCTGTATTAACGTCAGTTAAGCTATGTCTTAACAGGGGGGCTTCACTTTTTGGGGGGGGTTGGATTTTTTATTATCCCTTAAATCTGCATTTTGTGTTCAGTTGTGTTGTCGTTGACCAATATGTACATTTGTTTGATGATGTCAAACATGAGTGTGACAAACACGCATGCAAAAAAATGACACAAATGCTTTTCAAATCTTTCCACAGACTGGCGAGAAAGCGAGGGCCGGGAGCCCAGGAGGCGGAGTCACATTGACGCCATGGAGCGCCTGCTACAGCAAGTCAGAGCCACGCACTCGCACTACTGCTGTGGAGGTGATAAGATCCACAATATCACATCATATTGTATTCGCGCACACACGAGACACCGAGCCACTCCCGTACACGGGTCCAGACAGATTCGGTTTTTGCTTGAGGACATTTGGACAGGGCTGAGAGGGGCGATCGGGGATTTAAACCTGCAAGTTGTGAGACGTCCGCTCCGATGGGAGAACCCAGCTGCACGTGTCACCAGAAGAGAACAAAGTGCAGCGGTTGTCAACTAAATAAACGCCTTCACGCCCTGGTCTCATTAATCAACCCCAATCATGTCGTGTCCCCCCCCCCCCCCCCCAACCGAGACTCACCTCTTTATTTATTCAGTCACTGCGCCGCTGCACAGTAGGCCTGCGCACTCTTGTCATATTATCCACTTGTCAAAGCCAGTTAGCCTCCACCGCTGACAACTCATAGAGACCTTTTACAGGCTTCCAGTCTTAAATAACAGCCTGTGTGTGTGTGTGTGTGTGTACTGTACTGTACTGTACTGTACTGTACTGTACTGTACTGTACTGTACTGTACTGTACTGTACTGTACTGTACTGTTCAGCAGCCAGTTGGAAAGCTGCTGGAGCCTCAGGCGTCGCTGTAGGTACGCTTGTGCGATGCTGGAGGATGACTGACAACTGAAGACACGTACCAGACCAGGGAGACACGTCCATGTTAATGTTAACAGAGGTGGACAACGCTGGTGATTACGTTACAGCAGCTGCGGCTCGCAATGCTAGTTTGTACCTTGAAATGGTTACAAAGTCAAACCCTCATTTTTCCATTTCACACACATCGAAATGAACGCTTACACACACATGTGCAGAACAATACTGGCATTTTTAACCTGCAAGGTATGCTGGGCCACTTCCTGTTGGGCGTATTATTGTTTTGCATGTGTATTAGCAGCTCGTGTGATGCAGTTACATTGTGTGGTCCACATGTGTTGTTGTTCTGTGAAACCGTTTGCCAGACCTTACTTTAACCATTCAGTACTGAAGTTGACCGGTCTCCTCCTCCTCGTTGGGCACCAGGCCGCCGACCAGCATCAGACAAGTTTGCGTGGTTGGTTTGTGAGCATCAGACGTCCCGTCGTCTGTTTACGGGACGCTAATGGCGTGACGCTAAATTAGCCTCAGTCAAAAGGGGGCTGCGGTTTGTAGATTGGCATCGCCGGGCGGCGACACGGATGCAGGAAGGGGGGAGGAGATAGACGGCCAAGGAGATAAGCTGACCTTCGGTCAGACGGACATCATGGGAGAGTGACTCCAACGTCTCCATCTTTGACTGGAGGTGGCATCCCTGTAGAGAATATCGTTGGTTGCGTATTGTTTATTATATTGTTTATAAGTTGGCTGTTGAATAAATCATATAAAGCGCCATGTTCTATTTCTGTGTAGACGCTTCCAAGCTGCAGAACCCCAGCAGGAAGCAGTCGGTCTCCAGAAGCCTCAAACATCTTTTCAACTCCTCCAACAAGTTTGTGAAGACGCTGAAAAGGTTTGTTTGGCTTTGTGGTGGAGGCTGGATGGCGGCGGGGGCCTTGGCATCACGTTTCTCCTCCTCGCTCCCCAGGGGGATCTACTTGGCCGCCGTGTTCTACCACAAGGACAGTCTACTGGTCACAGCCGAGGACCAGATACCCATCGTGGAGGTGGACGACTCGTACAGCAGCTCCCTCATGCAAGACTTCCTGTGGTTCACCAAGGTGTTTGATCCCCCCCCCACCCCCCCCTTGCTCCAGCATCATGGTGTCCACCGTGTGGACCAACAATATGTCGTCTCTCTGCAGCTGTCCTGCATGTGGGAGGACGTGCGGTGGCTGAGGCAGAGCACGTCGGTGTCCATGTCCTCGTCCTCCACCTTGCAGGCCCGCCACAAGATGCTCAGCGCCGCCGGGCAGCTGCAGAATCTCCTGGGAACGCACAACCTGGGCCGGGTCCACTACGAGCCCATCAAAGATCGCCACGGCAACGTGCTGCTGGTGACCATCCGCGACACCGAGAACCAGCACTCGCTCTTCAGCGGCAAGTGGATGCAGGTGACCAAGCTGCAGAGTCAAAGGAAGTCCCTGTCCACGCCCGAGGAGCCCTACGCGCTCGACATCCTCATCATCACCTTGCAGGTGACCGTGTCCTTCAACGGGAGAGTCCAAACGCGACGGTCGCGTTTTCACGTCTCGCCTTTCTTTAGGACATTTTGGCGTACCAGCGCCGCAGCACCCTCCGCCAGCCCCCGGGCCTCTATCTGGGTTACCTGAAGCTCAGCAGCTCTGTGGACCAGATCAGGGTCTTGGTCTCCCAGAGGACGCCCAACATGCTGTGCCACGTCCGCATACGGGAAAACTCCAACGTCTCCAGGTGGGCCCCGAGACCCCTGTTGAATGTTGTGCTTGTGCAATCAGCGGTACCGATGAGTGTTTAACTCGGCGATGTAGCTGGCCACAGTGGTCTGTCGAGATCATAATGGTGGATCTTTACCGCTGCTCGTCAGGGAGGAGTGGGACTGGATCCGCAAGCTGTCTGCGGTCGGCGAGAAAGATCCCAGCGGCGAGGAGAGTGAAGAGGCGCGGCCCAGACCTGAAAGCCACGCCCCTTTGCTGTTCTACGAGCTGCAGACGGCAATCAAATCCCTGCTGAAGCACATCAACCTACCTCTGCACCAGGTACGCCGCTCTACGGCCGCTCTCACTCGCCGGCGGAGCCAATCGCAGCCAAGATAACAAGGTGGCTTCCTGCGTGCAGGCCCGTCACTTCCGCCTCTACAGTCAGGAAGTGGTGGAGCTCGGTCACGGCATCTCCTTCCTGCTGCTGCTGCCCGCTGCCGACGACGTTTGCTCCGCCCCCGGTCAGTCCAACCCATACACGCCGCTGTCGGGATTCCTGCACCTGCCCCTGCAGATGTTTGAGCTTGGTACGGACACACGGTCGCTTCTTTTTTTGTTTATTTGAACGCCATCCTGCCTGGCTTAACGCGGTCCTCTTCCTTCCCACAGTGCACTTCTGCACCTTCAAAGAGAAGTTCATCAGTCTCTACTGTCGCCTGTCCTCCGTGCTGGACCTGGATGCCCTCATTACCCAGCAGGCTCTGCGGGAGGCCATCACGGACAGCGAGGTGGTGACAGCCAGGCAGAGACATCAGCTCATACTGGACTACATTCACGTAAGAATACTGCTCAAAGAATCAAACACACACACACTTCCCCAACAGGAACCTGCCCGGCATACCTTGTGGGTTAAATACGGCATAGTTTTTTAAAAATGCATACAAAGCACATTTTAAGTTTTTTTTCTCCTAAATGAAGCATTTGGAAAATAATACAAACATGAGGCATTCAAAGACGGGATAATATGTAGTATTCTATAGTATCTGGGCCATTTTCTCTCTCTGTCTCTACTATATTGGATAACAGACATGGAAAGGTGACTTTAGGAGTGTGGAGGCTTTTGAAGATTAGAAACAGGTTTTCTATGCCTTAACTAAGAAAATGTTCCATTTATTATTAACTCATTCAATCGCTGCCATTTTTCAAAAGCCGTCCCCCTCAGTATCGGCCATTTTTGACTGATGTTTCAAGGGGCTTTATAGAGTTTAACCTTTTCCGTTCTTTCGTAATCAGCTGTAGAAATAGGTAAGTTTCTCTAAAAACATACATTTCAAGCATAACTTTCAGTTTGACATTAATTAATCTATAAATATTTAGACAAAATAACATAAACAAGACAAAAAGTGTTGTTTTACATGAAAATAACCCCAAATATAACACCAATTGCAATTGTCACTGGGTGTACACATAGGTGCAAGCGTGAAAGGGGACCTCATTTTTCAGCTCTTAGCTATAGAGCAGCGACACACAATAACCTGCACAGAAAACATTCTAATTCTTCCAGGATCTGCACCTATTCCAGCTCTATTTCCTTGAATTTCTGCCTTTTTTCTCATTATTTCATTATTTAAATGAGGAATTACTATACTTGATATTTTTGTTTGCACCTTGAGTGACAGCAGTCAGGCTTGACTCACGTGTACAGGTACGCAACCCCCGGGAAAAGTGGGGATCCACAGTGTATTATTTGTAGTATTGAGGCACTGCCAGTTTACTGTGGAAGAACCAGACCAGGTCCGACATCAGACCTGTCATCAGTCTGAGTCATGGACACACTCCCAAATCTTGTCAAAAGCCTTCCCAGATAAATTGGGGGTCCGTTAGCCGCCGCTAATACTTCACATCTTCGTAGCTTTTCACTTCCTGTGTAGCTGGAATTTTGTGTTGAGGCTGGGAAGAAGATTGACGTTCCCGTCTTAGAAACATCGTCAATCTGCCGCTGTCACACGTCCGAGTAGGAATGCAAGAAGATGTGACGAGCACGCCGCCACCGCTAATGGACGCGGACCACAAAACCATATGTGTGTTTGTGTGTGTGCAATCGTTTTTTTATGTCTGGAAAATAGCGCCCACCCCCACCCCCTCAACCCCAACCCCCAAAACCACAAATTGGTCAGAGAGAGGGAATGTCGGGGGGGAAAATCATACAAAATAATATTAGAGTGGCAAAGCTCTGAGGGTGCCATTGTCTTTTTTTTTTTTTTTTATTGGTCACTTGGACTAATAAAGTAAAAAGGTGGGCAACAGGAACCCCCCCTCGTCCCCTTACCCCAGGTAAGTCATTCTTACATTCATTCATTCATTCATTTTCTACCGCTTTTCCTCACAAGGGTCGCGGGGGGTGCTGGAGCCTATCCCAGCTGTCTTCGGGCGCAAGGCGGGGTACACCCTAGACTGGTGGCCAGCCAATCACAGGGCACATATAGACAAACAACCATTCACACTCACATTCATACCTATGGACAATTTGGAGTCGCCAATTAACCTAGCATGTTTTTGGAATGTGGGAGGAAACCGGAGTACCCGGAGAAAACCCACACATGCACGGGGAGAACATGCAAACTCCACACAGAGATGCCCGAGGGTGGAATTGAACCCTGGTCTCCTAGCTGTGAGGTCTGTGCGCTAACCCCTAGACCACCGTGCCGCCCATTCTTACATTCATTTATATAAAAAAAAACTAATACTCTCAAAAGGTGACTGTACTTGAAGACTGAAGTACAACAACACACACGGCACTTTATTGAGGGGGGGGGGTTGTGCATATAGTATGTGCGTGTGTGTGACGAGTGAAAGTGGGTTAGTGTAAAGATGACGTGATGCGGTCTAATTGGACAGTTTGTTTAGACTCTCCACACGCCGAGGGAGGAAAATATGCGCCGCTCAGACAAGCGACCGACGCTGTCTGCACACCAGACGTCTGCACGCCGCCGCCGATGTGTCATGTGACGCGGCCAATCGCTGTTAGCCCGCCGTGACGCTCAACGGTGACAACTTATGTAATAGGAAAATGTCGTTGTCGTGTATTTTCATCAGCCGATACCACCATGTTGAGCTTCATATTGTTGTGATTGTCGGCGGCGTCTCTTTGAGGGACCGACCTCTGGTTTTGGGTCAGACCGACTCGCCACTTGCAGCCTCTGCATTCTTTCCAGTCGAGTAATCCTGCTGTCGGTCCCACTGTGTGTGTGTGTGTGTGTGTGTGTGTGTGTGTACAGACAGATAATTGCCACTAAATGCTTTGTCTTGCGTCTCTTTCAACTCAGACGCTCACGTTGCCTCACAACACTTTTCCCTCTCCGGTGTTTCCCCGACCGTTAAATTAGGGGACACCCTGCCCCCCCCCCTCCCAATATTCTATATAATGATCACAACAGGTGTAATCTATAATAACAGTAAGAGACATTTAAGCCATCCATGCGGGTGACCCCGGGGGCTAAGTGGGTGAGTGTCCACCCTTGGAGGGTGGAAGGCGGGACTGGATTGAGATGGGTTACGGTCGACGAGGGTGACGGCTCTCTTGTCCTCCCGTCGTGCAGCAGCTGGACGAGACGCGTCGAGACCTCCGCTGGCTGACGGACGCTCTGCAGTACGCTCGCTACAAGCACCCTCGCGGCGGCGTTCCGATCACCTGCCTGGTGGACGCCAGCGCTCCGGAAAGCGACTCGGGCCAGCAGAAGAACGACTCCACCTCCTCCAACATGGACTACCCGCCCACCCCGTCCCCCTCGCCAGAACTGTGCAGGAGGAAGGCCATCAGTGGTGAGCATCATCACCACCATCATCATCATCATCTGATCTCAAGGGGGGGGGCATTTTAACCTTGATGTTCCCGGTTGCAGACTCGCTGCTGTGCTCGGACGAAGACGGCTCCTCGGAGGTGTTCCTGCCCACGGACAGTGACTACGACTCCAGCGACGCCCTGAGCCCCCGTGAGCTGGACCTGCTGTACTCGCCCCCCCAAGACCTGTCCCAGCAGGCCATGCATTCCCTGGGAGGAAGCGCCCCCGACGTGCTCCAGATCCACGAGCTCAGGTGATGGGACGGCAAACCAGGAAGTCTCGTTGTCCAATCAGGTCGTTTGTTTCTTGTGTTTCTTCCTGCTAACTGATTTATTCGTGGAACCTTCCCCTCTTCAGGTACAGCACCCCCCCGCTGAAGGACCTTCCCCTTTCCCCAGCAGTGAAGGATTCCAAAGACCAACCCCTGTCCTCTCCCCTCCTCCCGCACCCCCCATCTCTGTCTAAGGACTTGTCTACCTTTCCTTTTGGCCTGCCTCGCTCCCCCTCCCTCCCCAGAGCGCTCCCCACCTCGCCATCCACCCCACTGTCCCCAAGGTTTTCCGGGGACCTTCCGCTGTCCTTGCCCCTGTCCCCGGCCTTGTCTGACACCACCAAGACTCTTCAAGGCCTCTCTCTCTCTAAGAACCACCACGAGGGTACCCACCCCCTGAGGGCCGTATCCAACCCCCCCTCTAAGCGCAAACTGCTCTCCAGGAGCCACCGGGGGCAGTATTTCAGCGGACCGCAGCGCTGGCTCAGGGGCCACAGCGGTGAGTGTCACACGGGGTCCTTATCTGAGGGCGTGTACACCAAGCAGCGTGACCCTGACCTGCCCCGGCCCGAGGACCCATCCACCCCGCAGGGCAGCACCCACATGAGCCATAGCACCTGTGTGTTGGAGAGTCGCAAGGCCCGTCTTCGCGACCACCGGCCCCACGTCCGCAGAATCTTTGTGGAGTCCTACAAGGACCCGTTGCCGGGTAAGGGGAGGCGGGACCAAGAGACGGCGGTGGCAGGCGTGTGCGTGGTGAAGGCGGAGTCTGGAGGGGAGGAGCCAGAAGGAGCCGCCGGCCAGGACGTCGACTCGGACGACCAAACCAATGCCCAGGTGTCTGAGATACTCAGCAGCACACTCTAGGCTCCGCCCCCCTTTTGGACGCTCAGATCTTGGTTTTTAGGCCTCGGCACCGGCCCGTCATGTGACCACGAGGTGTCTGCCACTCATGAAGGTATGGCTTTGCAATTTTTCTTCTCTTCGTGGGCCCCCGTGGCGGCCTGTGGCCACCCCTGGCGGCCTGTGGCCACCCGTGCCGGCCTGTGGCCACCTGTGGCGAGCGTCCCTCAAAACTTAGTAGATTGTGGATTAAAGTTGCTGGTTCAACTTGGCCAAGCCTCGGACCTCCTGGCGTCGACTGTTACACACAGGACTTTTGCCCTTTGACCCCCATTAAC
Source organism: Doryrhamphus excisus (assembly GCF_030265055.1). NCBI lineage: Eukaryota > Metazoa > Chordata > Actinopteri > Syngnathiformes > Syngnathidae > Doryrhamphus > Doryrhamphus excisus. The sequence goes on from NC_080468.1 coordinate 16,689,919, forward strand.
AAGACAAACTGGTTGCATGGCGGCTCTTGGTGAAGTTCTGATCAGTGGTGTGAATCTGGACGGGATCTCCTCTACTTGAAGCGAACCACTTAGATGTTCCTTCCACCACTAAAGTATTTTTCTACCCTGATGGACAAGCGTATGATTTACCAGGATTTGGTATTGTTTCGTGTGATTTATCGTATCGTTTGGTGCAGTGTGGCTTTAAGTGGCATGTCGGGTCAGGACCTTCTGGGTTGTGTCGTCTTACTCGGGCCCGCTCGCCCCTTTTTCTCTTATTTATGTTTTGGTTGAGAAGGTGCACGGGTTGTTTCCGCGTCTGCACGGCCCTTTCACATGTTTCCATGTTTGCACACTCTGGAATAAAAGCTCATGCAAGGTGTGACGAGAAGACGTGGTCACTGCGTGTGGATCGCCATGAACAAACCCGCAGCAGAGCGTCGGCGAGTAGAATTCAGGAGGCGTTTGAGGAATGCGAGCGACTGGCAGGGCCCGAGCCGCGGTGTCGGAGGATGCCGTGCACGTGGGTGTGAACTGCACCGAGTCACACCACCCCTGGAGGGGAGGGGAGGGGTGGGGTGGGGTGTTCCCGCCAGAGCGCTCCAGGCATTCGAGAGCGGCGGTCCAAGCCGCAGGATCGCTGACACCGCAGGACTTGGCTCGCCGGACAAGGAGCCGGTCAGAGAGGGCCGCCACTGAAAGCCTCTTGTCGTGCATGTGCGCTGCGGGGCGACGTCCACATGTGCTCTTACAGTACGTGTTTGTTTTTCCCAACACTCACAGCCCGCCGAGCGCAAGGCAAGGCAGCAGGTGGCGCTCTAACCGCCCACTTTCACTGAGCCCACCCCCCCCCCCCCCCCAAAACTCCCAAAATATTCTAACTTTGTGACCGCAAAGCTTTTGTTTCTCCCACAAAAGCCATCCATTTTTTATATCACTTACCCTCATTCGGGTCATGCTGGAGCCTATCCCAGCTGACTTGGGACGAAAGTGGCCAGCCAATCACAGGCCACATATAGACAAACAACCATTCCCACCCACATTCATAACCTATGGACAATTTGGAGTCGCCAATGAACCTCCACACGGAGATGCCCAAGCAGAGAATCGAACATGCTACCCACTCGACCACCGTACGGCCCGTTTTTAAATCCGCCAAAACAAAAGAGTTTTCTGCCTGCACATCCCACCTTCGCCGTCCAGAGGGCCGGTGATGGTGACTGCATGGCATGCCGCCATCTTAGCTTAGAAAGCCATCAGTGTCTGTGTCTGTGGGAATGTTGGCTTGGGTGAATTGATCCAAGGTGTCCAAAGTGCGGCCCACGGGCCATTTTTTACCAGCAGCTCACTTTTTAAATAGCCATAGGTATATCGTAAAAATAATATTTAGATTAATTTACATTAATGTTAAAAAAATATATATTAGAGCGCCCTTGTTTCTTCAGTTTTTTGTTCATTTTCATGTCTGACACCATTAGAGGTACCAATACCCTGCTGCGAAAAACCGGCATACACCAGCATACGTTGTGTTTTGGTGTTGGTATGGTGGTCCTCGCACGGAAACACAACGTATGCTGGTCTATGTTGTTTTTTTCAGCAGGGTATATGGACAAATATAACGATGACAACAAAAGGCAGTACAATGCTATAGCTATTGATGTAACAACTTGGCCTGTTAGCAAGAAAACAATGGAAGATAGCAGCTCTTAAATTAATAAATTAAACTTTTTATAGGTTATTTTTGTTGCCATAATTCATTCATCATCTGTCCAAGCAATGTACTACAAAATACTTGTAGTAGTACCAGGCATTAACATGAAGCAATACACTGAAGAAACAAGGGTGCTCTCATCGTTTTTCCCCGTGACTATAATTTAAATATTAGACGAGCTAAGAGGAAAAAGGAGCGTCTTGAGGTGAGAAACACGGTTGAATTCCAGAAATGTTGGTGTTGATCTCGCCGCCACATGGTGTCTTTGGCAACAATCACGTCTTCAGTGATGGTAATCAATGGATGTACATTATTTCTGATGGGGGGGGGGGGAAGTCGGACCTTCTGGAACGGATTAACAACGTTCTTCGCTGGATGGCTTTCAGCATCCTAAATGTGCTAATTATAGCCACAGGATCCATGAGTCCTTTTCATGTTTCTGTCCGTTGCTTTTTGAGGTGCCAGCATTTGTTTGTGACGGCGCTCACCACCAACGTATCTGACGGCGAATCCCATTCCCCAGAAGCATCGAGGCGTGCGTGCGTGTCACTTTGAAGCCTTGTCGTCCAAATGGAGCGTCCAAATTGCAGCCGTCGTATCGCCATCAAGACTTTTTTTTTTTTTTCTTGCGGGACAATCACACAAACAAGCGAGATCTTTTATGTGATTCTTCTTGATGTCGGCAGGCCGCGACCTCATCGGTGTGCGTGTTTTGTTTCCTGTGAGGCCATCGAGATGAAAACAGGCCGCCATGTTGTTATCCATTCATTCATTCATTCATTTTCTACCGCTTTTCCTCACGAGGGTCGCGGGGGGCGCTGGAGCCTATCCCAGCTGTCTTCGGGCGTGAGGCGGGGTACACCCTGGACTGGTGGCCAGCCAATCACAGGGCACCTATAGACAAACAACCATTCACACTCACATTCATACCTATGGACAATTTGGAGTCGCCAATTAACCTAGCATGTTTTTGGAATGTGGGAGGAAACCGGAGTACCCGGAGAAAACCCACGCATGCACGGGGAGAACATGCAAACTCCACACAGAGATGGCCGAGGGTGGGGATTGAACCCTTGTCTCCTAGCTGTGAGGTCTGCGCGCTAACCACTAGACCCAAATGGAATGGAAAAGTGACGATGTGGTGGAAAAGAAGCGCCGTTCGGGAGCAACGACGCGGAGAACCTCGATGATAAGAACTGAGACACAAACGTGACGTCACATTCTGCTCTCTTGAGATGCCTTTCACATCTCATCCAGAACTTTCCATACGTCCCACAGCAGACGAGTGGGCCCAGCGCCGCCACCTGAGCCTCCTGTGATGTCTTCACCTCGCCTTTGCTCACCAGACAAAGTCCGAGCGGCGGAAGATCTGACCCGACACGAATGTGAGGAAGATGAGCGCTACCACTACCCCCCACCCCCGCACCCCCGCCACGAGGGAAGATTTGTTTGTTTGTCATCAAGACTGACAATCTCGGTGGCGGCGGCCCAGCGTGGTTAGTCCGCCGAGACACAAACGTCGCATTTTGCAGTCAAGTCGCACGGAGACGACGAAGTGCGGCGCTCCTTTTGCCGTCTTCGCCTGCGTGTGAAATATTCCAGCCGACAGCAACGCGAGCGGCTCTGGCCAAACGCTGGCGGAAGCTCCTAGACGTAAAATAAACACCAGTGGCACCAAGACACTCGCACTATGGCGGGCGCATACATCACTGTCCAATGCCGTCCTATTAGCTTCAAATGGATGCTTCTTTTTGCATTACTTGGTTTTCGGCCAACATTTTTCCCTGGTTTTCGCCTGCTGCCTCGGTCAGAAACTAGGTCTCATGGAGGGCCCCCACAAACGTTTCTTATTGGGTGATAAAGAGGAAAAACTGGTGAAGAAGTCTCAAAGTACGACGACGCCGCGCCTTCGCCGCCATTAAAGGTAAAAGCGATGGTAAATTATCACTTCCTTCCACAGTGGGAATCATTTCACACGCATGATTGTCTGCTAAATGTACTTTGTGTGAATATTTTGGGGTGTCCGGAATGCATGAATTGGGGTTACATCATTTCCTGTCGGGAAGAATCGCCTGGCTTTTTGCAGTTCTCGGTTTTAGGAACATTTATTTGGTAGTACCACCGCTCCTCCTCGCCACTCGTGTGCTTTTATCACTAATAACGTCAACACCCGGTCCGTGACGTCCAACAAGTGCAGTCCACTTTTTAATTGGACTGTGATCATTCCATATTGTGCGTGTGTGTGTGTGTGTGTGTGTGTGTGTGTGTGTGTGTGTGCGTGTGGAGGCTGGCCCCCGGTCCACGATTACATCACCGCCCAGCAGTCTACTTGGGCACACAGCGCGGCGGCGTCACTCCAGAAGAAGAAGAAGAAGATGAGGATCAAGAGGCGCGCCGGACCGCCCCAGGACGTCCACGGACGCGGACCCCGTCCCGTGACGTGAGGCGGGAGGACAAGAGGACGTGAAGCGAAGTTCGCGGAGGACATGGCCGACTGTCCCTTGCCGCTGCTGCTGACGCTCGCGCTGCTGTCCGCGGGCGCGTGCCAGCACTACTTCCTGCTGCGTCCCGTCCCCAGCGACAGCCTCCCCGTCGTGGACCTCAAGGAGGACCCCGACCCGCTGCTGGACCCGAAGGAGAAGGACCTGAACGAGACGGAGCTGCGGGGCGCCCTGGGCGGACACTTTGACGCCGACTTCATGTCCGTGCACGAGCCGGACGGCGAGGGGGCGGCGGGCGAGCCCGACCCGCGGCCCCGCCTCGGCGGACCCATGCCCAAAGAGATCCGGGCCATGGAGTTCGAGGCGCCGCACGGCAAGAAGCAGAAGCCGGGCAGGAAGCTCCGGCGGCGGCTGCAGCTGTGGCTGTGGTCGTACGCCTTCTGCCCGGTGGTCCACGCCTGGAACGACCTGGGCAGCCGCTTCTGGCCGCGCTACGTCAAGGTGGGCAGCTGCTCCAGCAAGCGCTCCTGTTCCGTGCCGGAGGGCATGCACTGCAGGCCGGCCGGGTCCTCCCACCTCACCCTGCTCAGGTGGCGCTGCCTGCACCGGAAGGCGGCTCTCAGGTGCGCCTGGATCCCCGTTCAGTACCCCGTCGTGTCCGAGTGCAAGTGCGCCTGCGCCAACTGATCGGCGCTCGAAAGTGATTGATTGACGTTCGGTGATTGAAAGCGAAAGTTGGTGGACAGCTGTTGACTTTTGTTGCCGCTTCCGGGAAAATTCAACACAGAAGTGCAGCCTTCAGTGTAAAACGATGCATTGATCGGGATCAATAACGGACACCAAGCTATGAAAGACTCGCTCCCAAATCACGAATGTTCTTGTCGCACCCCAGCTGTCAATCAAACATTGTTGTGACAAGATGCTCTCTGTGGAGGTCAGCGTTGAGCTGAGACTTGAATAACTTGATTAAAACCTGGCTTCATGGCCGTCTTTTCCCGTCTTTGACTCGTGGTGGAAGGTAGTGGTAATGTCGCCCCCTGCCGGACAAAACAAACAGCTCAGTCCGGGTTCCATTCGCAACACTTTAGTCCTCCTGAAAAAGCTCGGCGCTAAAGTTATTAGTTCTTAGTGCCCTCTAGTGGCTGCAGTGGTTAACGGCATTCATTTGTTCATGTTTGAGCTGCTGTCGTTCTCTACTCACGTGTTTACATGCTGTCGTCATGGCGAGGTCATGTGACATCAACACCACACAGTCCCAGCAGGTTCGTCACCTGAGTGTGAGGAGACTCGCCGCACACCGGTCAGCCTGACTGCCGCCGAGGTCACATGACACGGTCCGTCCAAACGACTGCAATCATCAGGTAACCTGGGTGGCTTTACAATATTCATATGCAGTAAATACCGTATACTTTTATGTATTACTTGAAGAGACTGCTGGATGTATTTGCCCACCAGGGTGCGACATGCCAAAACGGGGCGTGTTTATGTGTGTGTGTGTGTGTGTTCCAGGAGTCTCCGTGTTGGCACAAACAGAAGCAGACTGTCATCGGCCTGCTGCTGGACTTACTGCACTAAGTATGAAGACAAACACACACTCTTAAGTCATCCCACACTGTATGTGTGTGTGTGTGTGTGTGTGTGTGTGTGTGTGTGTACTGCCTTGTTTATTTTCTGTTCTTCTATTATCAATGTTAACAATTCCAAAGTGATGCACGAGAGGGCCGGGTGGTGGTCCTGATGTGAGTACACTGCACCCTAGTGGACAGTCACGTGACGACCCCATCTGTTTGCAGGTCTCCATTGGACCATAAATCACACACACATGATGGGATGCACTCTAGTGTGTGTGTGTGTGTGTAATCGTATGATTTTTTTTCACTTTGATTCATTCAACTTGTGTGCACAAATGCATTCTAAGCTTAAATAATCAGTGTGGCCGCAAGGTGTCGCCAAAAGTCAATTTCCCCTGCCTCGAGGCAGCTGCATCGAGTCCCATTTGACGAGGTAATAAGGTATTATGTCCAGCAGGTGGCGCCAACAATCTTGTTTCCCTGTAAACAGCTGGACGAAGCTGCTGTATAAAGCAAAACCTTAACGTAAGTCATTTTACAAAACTAAAATTGAAGTTGAAATATTAAAGTTTCTAAAATACATTTTTTTAATTGGTCACGAGAAAGTAAGTTATATAAGAAAATAAAGTTGTAATTTTTGGAAAATGGGTTGTGAAAAAGTTACATTACAACAATAAAGTCAAAATATGTGAATAACATGAGAAAAGGAACATGTAAATGTTGAAATATTTGGAAAAGAAAACGTTTACAATCATAATGGTCTTTCTCACCATCACAAAACTGAAATGCACCTTTAAAAAATCACCTTAAAATATGTAACTTCTTAGCATATGCCCATAGGTGTTATATATTATACCTATATTATAGGTTATATTTCAGTATGCGACCTATTGTGGAATAAGTAATGTATTATTGCGTCCGCTAGGTGTCGCCAAACATCAATAACCTAACTTGACGAGCCAGCACAACCGGAGTGGATGTTTTGTTTTCATAAATCAAAGTTAAAGTAAGGAAACTTTGGCGGAAACGGGTGAGGGCCGGGTACCAAGGGCAGTTTCTCCCAGGAAAAGCGGCAGGATTTATAAATACCGTTAAGATGCCACCTTAACAAGTGGTTTACTTTCCGCTAGATGGCTCAGGCCTGCATAGCAAAGTGGATGTGGGCGGCATCTTTTTGGTTGAGGTGCACACCAGCGCACACATTGTATGATGTCATGGTTTATTTCAAAGAAGTTGAAAAATGAGTATCAGGTAGAATCCACATCGATAGAAACATATTTACAGTATAAATTAAATCAGTGTACGTGTGTAATACTGTTGATGAGACAATTAAATTAGAGGCTCCACATTCATAGCACCTTTGGTCCAAACACAAAAATGTACAAATGACATAAGGAAAAAAAGGTCACATTATTTTTGTTTTCATAGCGTCGTGTGGAAAAAACGCATCAGACGAGCGTCCACGGCGAGCGGTGGTGAGCTCGCTCGTCCAGCTGCGAGGTTTTGACGAGGAGCTGAGGCACTGAGGGGGCGGAGTCGCACTCATTGGTAAGTTGGTAAGACACAAGGTGCGACTTCCTGCTTTAAACTCAACGCTGTCCGTGATGAAGATGGCGGCAGAGTTCTGAGGGAGGCGGAGGCCTCACGGCGGCCGTTCCCCTCAGTGGTTCCGCTGGTTGAAGAAGCCGACGCTGGTCGGCGACTCCTTCACGGTGACCGTGATGAAGTTGGCAGTGATGTCGGTGACAAACACTTGTTCCAGAAGGCTCCGCGCCGGCCGCCAGTCTGTTTCCGTGTCCGACTCGGTGGCGGCGTCGCCGAGGCTGGGGCGGCTGTTGCTGGGATAGGAGGCGGCGTCTGGTTCCGATTCGCTACTGCTGCTCTCGTCGGAGTCGCCCGTGCTGAGCTCGTTCAAGCTGCGGCTCGGTTTGCGCTCGTCCTGCCTGCCGGCGCCTGCCGAGCGAGCGCCGCCCGCTGACAGCGACGCGTCCTTTCTGCTCTTCTCAGCGCCGCCACCGGCAGGAAGAATCGGACGCTGCGCTCCCGTTGACATTCGAGAGTCCTTGATCACCACCAGGCTGCCGCTACGTGAACTGGAGCGCACGGCCGCGCCGCTATTCCCCTGGTGGCCACCGGGTGGCGTCTTCGTGACGCTCTGCAGGTTGAGTGCGCGAAGGCTGAGCGCCTGATTGGCCGCTCGGTGTGACGACGACGACGCTTTGGAAAGCACTTGTTTGTGTTGGCCCGGCGCCGAGTGACCGCCGTGGCTGTCCTGCCTCCTGTGGCCCAGCACGGAGCGCTGACCTCCAGCCTGACCCCCAAAGCTTCCTGCTGAACCTCCGGCCAGTTTCAGAGGGGGCGGAGTCGCTTTAAAGGCGTCTCCTCGCCCGCCGCCAGACTCGGAAATGGAGCGCTTCAGCTCGGAGAGCAAGCTCTTTGTTTGCGGTGAACTGCCGGCTTTGACGTGAGAGGGCGACGGCGAGGATGCCGGCAGGGGGCGGTTCCAAGTGCAGCCCTGAGCGCCGCCTTTGGACGTCGCCGACTGAGAGAACGCGGAGCTGTGGGCGGCGGACGTGGTCTCGTCCCTTCCGGTCCTGCTCAGCCCGGTGTAAGTGAAGCTGGCCGGCTGCAGCGGCTTCTTGACCCCCGGCCGAGACTCCTCCCTGGGAAGGCGGAGCAGCTGGTGGTGGCGTGGGGGCGGAGTCAGCTGTCTACTTTTGGACTGTTTCAGCGCCCTCAGGTCCGGGTGAAGCGGCTTCCGCCCACGCTTTTTACGCGGCGGGTCGGGCTTGGCCAGCAGGATCTGGGGCCTCTTCTGGGGGACCGGGTGGAGCCGGGGGCTCGTTTTGGCCTTCTTGTGCTCGTGCTCGTCATCTTCCTCCTCGGACGACGACGGCGATGACGACAGGCCCGAGTAGGACGACGACGACGAGCGGCTTTCTTTGGCAGCGGGCAGTGTCGGCAGCTGAAGACGATAATCCATACAGCAAAATAAATAAAGCACATTTTTAGCTCCCCCCAGTGGTTGGAAGTGGAACTACTGCTTTGTGTATCAGCAAAGGATGTTCGAGTGCAGGCTAGTTACCGGAATCTTGCGTGGACGTCCTCTCGGCCGCTTTCCTTTCTTCTGAAATAGAAGTTCTCGTTCTTGTTCCCTGACATAGCACCAATAATGTCAACAATATAATACATACACAGATATACAATATATACTGTATTATATACTGTATATATATATGTTACGCGCTAACGATGGATATGCGCGATCGATTGATAGCACTGCGCCCAAGATAAATCCATGTTATATGACTGCGCCCGGGATGGATGTGTGTAGTTTGTTGAGATGCCAACAGATGGCAGCGCTGAGCGTTGTTACTGACAAGAATCAACAAGAAGTCCATGCATGCAAATTTAAAATATTTGATTAATTGTCAAGCGGTTCACTTTGTTACCGTTCTCGGCGGGGGGAGTGTGAACCCTAACCCCTAACCCCAACGCTAACGCTAACGCTAACCCCAACCCTGTCATTGTATTCAATTAGCAGATCAACGATTGTCATTATATCGTCAGCGCAGTGTCAAAGCATCGGCCTCCAGCGCAAGGCAGTTATATCCATCGTGAGCGCAGAAATCGATCGATTTGTGCGCTCACGATGGATCCATCTCGGGCGCAGCCTTATCGATCGATGGCGCAGATCCATCGTTAGCGCGTAATATATACACACACACATAAAAAAAACAAGGAAACTCACCTTTTGTGAAACGCTGCCAGTAACCTCGGGTCCAAAATGTTCTCCTCTGGCTCCCAACTGTTGTGCCTAAAATGCATAAGAAGAGTGAAAAGTGTCAGGGTCAACATTGTCAGTGTAAATAAACAATGCAACTTGCACACACACACACACACAGTAAAGAGTAACAGTACATATCATTAACCTGGCTTCCAATAGTTTAAAATACACTAATTAAAATACACTAATGAAGCATTCATTCAGTGTTTTAGTGCACCAGCATACAAACAAACTAACCAGCAAAAACGAACAACATCACTAAACAAACACGTTAAAGCCCCCTTTGCTCTCATTTGGCAGAAAAGGAAAACAGAAGCAACAAAGCTAGCTTCATAGCACCGGCTAATATGCTATGAAAAGGAGCCAAGACATTTTGACAATGAGCACAAAACGTCCGCGGCTTCGTGTGCTTTTTGTCTGCTTTGTGACAGGAAACGTAGGCTGAACCTCGAACGATCTAAAAGCTTCACCATCAGCATGAAAAAAGAGCATTTAACGCTAATGTTATTGTTTGGGGGGGCGATTTAGCATGCTAGCTTGAGGTGGCTGTGGGGGGGAGTGTGCGCGCGCGCCCGCGTACGTGTGTGCGTGCGTGCACGCTTAGCCGCGGTGGCTAGCAGAGGAAGGCTAGCGACTTACTTGGACGACCACCCTCTCCACTTGATGAGATACTCGAACTTTCCCTGGAAAATAGCACACCAGCGGTCAGTGTCCGGTAGACAAAGGCGTCAAAGGGCGGCCCGGGGCCTCCGCGGAGCCTCCCGCGGGGGTTGCTTACCTTTCTCGGCCGTTTGCTGAGGATGCATTCGGCATCAAATACCTGGCCCACCGTGACCCCCTCCATTGCTCTGAGCAGGACGGCCGGGAAGCGCCTTTTTGTCCACAAACGCCCCCCGTAGGTGCCTTCACACAACAGCTAGATATAAATATTGTTTATTAATATTAACAATATATTACCACACCCACTACTAAAATAAATGCAGTATTTTAAAAACTACTAGTCGCCATTTTCAGTCACAGGTCAGTTACGTAATTATTGAAATAAAGTGACGGTAACATTGAGATCAATAAAAACGAAAATGAAGTACATATATAGTATACACTTAATTATACAATATTTTATTTGACAAAGGCTAAAAAAAAAACTTTGATTTTTTTTGCCACAGCGGAATCTTCTTCGTGTGCGCAGTTGCAAGGGGAAGGCAATCTGTGTAACACAATGTGTTACATGTGTCTCCCCCAAACATGTCCGCTAGTTTATGCGCGTCTCCTGGTGAATGACAGCCGGCTTTATCTTCCGGAGAAAGGACACCGCCAACAAACTATGCTTTCATTAAGGACATTAATGTTTTGCGCGCCATTCTTGTTTTTACTTTAGATTGTTTTTATTTTTCGTGCCAAGCTACCGAGCTGGACTGTGAACACTTGCAGGTCAAATGTCGCCTCTAATGTGTTGATAACCGTAGTTGATTTCTAAATGGATGTTTATTAGAACGATAAACGATCTTACAGTCCTCGGAGGTGACACCTTTAATTAAACTGACTGGTTGTCCTCCATCCAGGTGAGTCCCTCGCCGCCATGCTGCTTCCCCTGGTCCTCCGACAGTCCCTATGCCGACCGGCGGCCTCTGCGGTCCCACCGCTGACCTGTCTGAGGTCCCTTCACTGTGACCCCAGAAGGTCGCTCCACTTCCTGCGGCTGGGGCTCCCCCTGCGACCAAACGTTCCGAGCCGTGGAGTCAAAAGCCGGAAGAGGCCGAGCCAGGAGGAGCAGAGGAAGACCAGGAACAAGACGGTGCTCACGTACGTCGCCGCTGCCGGCGTGGGCATGATCGGCCTTTCGTACGCCGCCGTGCCGCTCTACCGCCTTTACTGCCAGGTGGGAGCTTAAGTGAAGTAACCATAACAAATATGAATATTTCACGAGGAATCTAATTCTCATCAGGCGACCGGGCTGGGCGGCGCGGCGGTGGCCGGCCACGACACGGACCTGGTGGAGACGATGGAACCCGTGAAGGAGCGCGTCATCAAAGTGGCCTTCAACGCCGACACGCACGCCAGCATACAGTGGAACTTCAGGCCGCAGCAGACGGAGATCTTCGTAGGGCTTCCATCATCATCATCATGGCCGCTGGCAACCTTTCCCGCCTTTGACCTTGACTGTCTGTGGTGCAGGTGGTCCCGGGTGAGACGGCCCTGGCCTTCTACAGAGCGAAGAACCCCACCGATAAACCCATCATCGGCATCTCCACCTACAACGTGGTGCCCTTCGAGGCAGGACAGTACTTCAACAAGATCCAGGTAGAACCGTCCGTCACCATCCGTCACCGTCCATGTTCCAATGCGTCTTCTCGCGTCTTTCCTCAGTGCTTCTGCTTCGAGGAGCAGCGTCTGAACCCTCACGAGGAAGTGGACATGCCCGTCTTCTTTTACATCGACCCGGAGTTTGACGTGGACCCCAAGATGGCGCGGGTGGACACCATCATGTTGTCCTACACCTTCTTTGAAGCCAAGGAGGGTCAGACGCTGCCTGTGCCGGGATACAGCTACAACTGACGTGTCACGGATGACATGCTGAGGTTCACTTCCTGCTAAATATGGGATGCTAATAATGGAAGGTGAACACGGGAAGAACTTTGATACTAAAAGACTTCATGGCTTAATAATTGCGTCAACAGACCTAGCTAGTCATATCATTTGTGAGTTGAAGATTATTATGATTAAATTATCATCAATCGAAGATGCTAATTCCTCGAGTTTATCTCCTTAGTGAACATCTGATGTGGTAATGCACCCAGGAATACCCTAGGGGGCAGTAGAAGTCGCCGTCATTTGGCATCCACTTGGATTGGCTGGGATAGGGGCTAGGGTAGTGGTGTCAATTTTACAAAAATAAGGAAAAAATATATTAAAAAATAATAATATTAAAAAGTTGCAATTTGACAAGAATAAAGTCCTAATATTATGAGGGCAAAAGCAGTTGAGCAATTGATATACGGCCCTGGATGAAGTATTTTGACAAACTGGTAAATTTAAGAGTAAAAAAACTAGTAATATGAGAATATCGTAAAACTTTTATTTTATTTTTTTGTAAATTGTCCTAAATTTAAGACCCTATTCTAAAGTCATGAATTTATAAGTTAAGCCGAAAGAAACACATTATTGTAATGTTGTCTATGGCGCCATCTTGTGGTCTATAGAAACACTGTTTACAAACTACGCCTACATTTGGAAATGCTATAAGCTAACGTCAAACATTACTAGCACCGCATGCTAGCTTTGTCAGTCGTGGCCGAGATTAATTTATTACGTGTCTGCGATAGACCAGCAATAGTTGAATGGCAGCGGTGGGATTCGAACCCACGCCCCCGAAGAGACTGGAGCCTTAATCCAGCGCCTTAGACCGCTCGGCCACGCTACCTTCCAATGAGTGGTGTAAATCATACAGGAAAGGCCAGGTCAAAGATGCGGGTTATTTTCTTTTATTATATATTATATATATTACTATAGTAATATCGTACTCTAGAAATATATATTATATATCATTGTTTACATAATTAGTGAAATAATGATGATGAAATGCATGCGTAGAACGGATTGCGTAGTGACAACTGTCATGATCAAGGCGTCATGCCTCACTCTCACTGCCGCCACCTGCCGGATCAGCGTGGCTTTACATCACATCCACTTCATCACAACACAGGTAACAACAACAAATTCCACTTTTATTTACAACATGTAAAACCGAGTACACAAAACAAGTTTCATCACAATTTAAACACAATAAGCTGGGTGCCATCATAGCATGTTTTTGTGTCCTATTTGTGTGCAAAAATACTGCATTGGCGTGTAAACATACTGTGTGTGTCTTTGTTTGTGTAGTATAAATGAGGAGGATGTACACACCCTGCCAAGACGTAATACACACGTCAGTATTTACATGGTGTACTTCCTGACCCGCGTGTTGCTGTTCAGGCGGTTGTTGAGCGCGCCGTCACACGCCGTCCAGATGTTAGGAGATCTTACAGCCGTTTCTGCAGCTCTGTGCGGACGGGCTGAGAGGCGGCGGATGGACGTGTTTAGGCTTTTTCAGCAGCGTTCCTCCGGATCTTTTGGCCGGGCCGTGGCGGAGTGCGGAGGGGGTGGTGGCGACGGCGTAGGAGCGCCCGTGCATCATGCGGGCGTTGAGGCCGTTGGCCATGGAGAACGACTTGAGGTGACACTTGAGAGCCAGCGGCAACGGGAGCTTATCCACCAGGTGGACGGGGGTGCAGGAGACGATGGCGCGACAGCAGAGATCCTGAAGACTCAACACTGATTCCGAACAAGACAACATGGAGGACAATCACTTGGAGAGAACGTACTAATGTATTTCCCAGGTGACGTGAAAGGAGGCGTGTCTGGACCTTTGTTGGGCCTCCACAGGCGCTCCGTGCCGTGTCTCATGAGGACGATGCGTGCCAGCTCGGTGAACGACTCGGTGACGTTGAAGTTGCACAGCGGGCTGACCTCAAAGAAGGTGATGTCCAGCTTTTCGGCGTATACTCGCGCCTGCTCCGTGGTCACCTGACGTTTGTAGGCAAGGTGGAGGCGGTTCCCGACCAGGATTTTAGGAACCCCTGGCGCATGCTGGGTAAGTACAAATCAGTCACCTTCTGTTTCGTCCAATCGGACGCGTGCAATCCCTCACCTCCTCGATCTCTTTGATCCAGCGCTCGATGCCATCAAAGGACCAGCGGTTGGTGATGTCGTACACCAGGATGACGCCCTGAGGATGCAACGTACACAGTCAATCCCCATTTCCACAAAGTAGGATTCCTTATTTACAAATAGAATATTTTCATACTTAGAGCAGTCATTTTTTTACATTAATTGAGCCCTTATTAAATGAAATTATGAAATATTCAACGTTGTTTTTCATGTATATTTCCGTCTGGTTATGACACTGGTATGTACGTAAAACTATATCATTATTCCCAGTGATCCGTGTTGGCCGATTTCACTCATGGAGGATCAGCATCAAATCCTAATCGGAGCATCCCACGTTCAAGGATCATCTTCAGTTATGGTTCATTCGTGGTGAGTACATACAGTATCATTTCATATTTTACTCCTGATTCAAGAGGAATCTAAGTCAGTTTTATTGCAACTGTTAATCCAAAATCACAGGAGAACATCACCCTCAGGCAACCTCTGAGGATTTGGATGGGAGAGAGGAGCTCATTTTCATGAGCCTTTCAATTAGTTGACGTTTGCTGGTTCAGGTTCTCGTACTAACCCGTCATCTGGCTATGGAGGACAGGGGAGAACATGGCCTCACATGTTCCAAAACATACTAAGAATGTGATTACCTGAGCTCCTCTGGAATAAGATCTGAAGATGGTGCAGAAGCGTCCCTGACCGGATGCGTCCCTGAAACAGAGACAATGAATCTGAAGGCACGGGACCCTGAACCATCAATCATTGCCCTGCATAAAGCTCTCTGCGATTTATGTCATCTTTGTAGCCAATCACACGATGGACCGTACCACAGCTGGAGTTTGACTCTCCTGCCGTTCAGAAGGATGGTGGTGGTCTTGTAGTCGATGCCTGACAGGAAACACACAAAAACAAACGGTACTTTCTTTTGCTCCACGCCCGTCTTACTTTGAAAGGGCTTTAATACGCCAACCATGATAAGGACACAGAGCCTCGCTAAGAGGGATTACTAAGCGCTGTCAGCTTCCTGCCGCCAGAAGATGACATGAGGGCACCTGAGACCTCTTAGCACGTAGCGCCATACTGCAAAGCTCGTCACAAATTCCCGTGGACGCCCCTCCTCCGCCTGCCAAAGCGCTTAGCTTCTTTTTGCACAGTTAACCGACAGTGAACCAATGAGATGTGGCTGTTCCACCTCAAGTGGTCCACTGAGGTGTGGAGAGCTCAATCATCTCCATCCTAGTGAGACACAAACAAGAACATCTGGAGCAGCAGAAGCACAGCAGCTCACATTCTTGGCATGTCCAAGGCATGAAGCGTGTTGTTACATAAGACGTCCAAATGTTAACACACTCCCTCGTCGCTTAAAGTCTCCCGGTGTGTGTGTGTGTGTGTGAGCACGTTTGTGCACGTGTGCCAATCCTCCAGTCTCGATTTGGGCACGTGCGATTCCCACCCGGGAGATCTGCGTTACAGTAGCAGCTCGGTTTAACCTCCGGTAGTCTTCAAAATAAAATCCACTCTCTGTCACTTAAGGGGTTACGTCATCACGTGCAGCCTGGATGCCTCCTGCAGGGAGCGTGTGAGTCATGAGCGCCGCACACGTGCTCATGCACGCGCACGCACACACACAATAGTGTACAACTGTCTCGTGCCCTCTCGTGGGGGGGGGCTTCAGGCGGCCACCTGTGGCGCCCCCAGTCAGTCGGAAGGTACTCACCCATGTTGTGTCCATACGGTGACTCGCTGGCTCCGTCCTGCAGGCTCGCCACGATCTCGGCCTTGCCCACATCACTGTCGCCCACCAGCAGGAACTTGAGCAGGAAGTCGTAGGCTCGGACCGGGCTGCCTCGGTGGCTCATCGTGGAGAAGGAGGACCGCTGTGGTGTCCCATCATGGGCTCCTCCTCAGGTCCATAACGTTATTTTACATGGTGTTAATAATATCGATGGTACTAGCAAAGACTTTATCTTTTCCACAGATGGCAACCATGTGAGCTTCTGTTGAGGTTCCTCGATCACAAGAAAAACAAACTGCTCAAAGTATTTGGTGACTCCCATCGCCTGGAGAGAGCGAGGAGGCGGGGGTAATACATGCTTGCTTCCGATTGGTCAAGAAGTGGCGTTGCTTGGGTAACATTGAGTTGTTATTGGACCATATGTTTTCCGGTAACTCCTACTAGGTGCCCTATGATTGGCACACCGTGCATCTTTAAACCGGGATCGAGATTACAATTTTTCTGGAACGATTTGACATTAAACCTTTTCTTGAAATAATTTTTTCTTCAACTTACAGTTACAAACAGTTATTTACAAAGGCTTCGGAAATGAAACGAAAACATTTTATTGATTGAAAGAAAAAAAGACTTCCGACTAATTGTGCACGAGAGATGTGAGAGTCGTGAACGAGGCGTTCAAACCTTACAGGCAGCAGCTGACTCTCTTTAGATTGGATTTGGCAGACAGGAGCAGGCCAGTAATCATAAATAATACGCTTCAAGTGTAATTTAATTGTTGAACTTTGTTTAATTATTTTCCCTGGCTTCTTTAACATTTGTGTTTCCTGTCTCGATTGCCTGGTTTTCGGGTGAGACGGAATGACTAGCAACACCTGCAGCCACTTGGCAAGAGAGTGCTTCATTAGCATGCCAGCTAGCTGCTTTCGGTATTCAGTGCGGTTCGTCTTATTTTTTGTATTTAATAATTAGTTTTGTCTTCTTTTTGAACAGTTTTTGTTGCGCCTTGTCGTTTTGCTTTAATTATTAGATATCCTTATTTTGTATTTTATTCGCCTGAGTGTGCGCATCCGGTGTCCATTTGCCGACTTCCGTTTAAGCGGTCGTCACAGAAGCAGTCAAAATCAAAACATTTAAATGTCTGTAATTGGTGACGCACTATACACAAATGTACTTTCATTAACATTTGACCTGTAAAGGTAATATTTCTGCTGAATTCTCGTGTACATAATGTTCTATCATCAATTATATTTGGTTGTTGACATGTGTCTGCTAAGATAGCTGTTCGTTGCTAAAGCAAATCTTGTTTCTTTGGATGATTTGACACTTAGTCCTTATTGAGAAGTATTGAAAAGATAGTGATAAGTTATTTTGAGGTAGTCTTCAGTTTGATTTAATTTAATGGTGACCTTTCATTTTGTGAAAGAAACAAATTTACTTTCTGTCATCCATTTTGACAGCAAGATGGCGGTCTGTTGCTTGTTGTTGATCTTCATCACATCTTCCTCGGCCGTCAATGAGTACTTCACATCCATCGGTGGGCAAATGGCTCTGGGAGAGAAAAAAAGCCAAATGAGACAAAATGAACAGAAATAACAGTTTGCTTACAGGTCACATGACTGACCTCCTGTACACGGAGAAGGACCTGGTGGCCTCGCTGAAGGATTACATCCAAGCTGAAGAGAACAAACTGGAGCAGATTAAGAAGTATAGATGTCTGTCGTGATCTTATTGTGAAGGTACGCCTCTTTAATTGTGTGCGTGCTCTCAGGTGGGCCGAGCAGCTGGACAGCCTCTCTGCTGCTGCCATCCGGGACCCCGAAGGCTTCCTGGGCCATCCCGTGAACGCTTTTAAACTGATGAAGCGGCTGAGCAGGGAGTGGGGCGAGTTGGAGAACCTGGTGCTCACCAACATGTCTGACGGTGAGCCTTAAAAAAAAAAAAGAAATCTCAGTCCACATGAAAATACATGTTCAGGACAGACAAATATCATTTGTGTGGTTCTGATCTTGTTTCTTCTTCTGTGGTGTTTCAGGGTTCATCTCCAACCTCACCATCAGGAGGCAGCACTTCCCCAACGAAGTAGACCAGACTGGTGTGGCCGAGGCCTTGCTGAGGCTGCAGGACACGTACGAGCTGGACACCAACACCCTCGCCAAAGGAGAGCTGCCAGGTGACAAGTCATACAACGGGGGGGGGGATCCGTGTTAGAACCTACAACTCAGAACTCCCGCACTGACGCAGGAAGCTCCTCCCTCCGCGGCACCCTGACGGCGGACGACTGCTACGACCTTGGAAAGGTGGCGTTCCAGGAGGACGACTTCTACCACACGGAGCTGTGGATGTCCCAGGCTCTGAGACAGCTGGACCAGGGGGAGCCGCCCGGCACCGTGGATGCAGTCACCATCCTGGACTATCTCAGCTACTCCCTCTACCAGCAGGGGGAGCTGGAGAGCGCCATGGAGTTTACCAAGCGGCTGCTGCAGTTGGGTGGGTGTCATACAGAACAGAGTACTCTAGAATTTTTTTTAAAAAACAGCAGAGATTATTTTTTTAAATTTATTTTGAAAGACCCCAGTAAAAAGCAAGCTGAAACAAACCTTCGCTACTTTGAGTACCACCTGGAGAAGCTGCAGAATGGGGAGGAGACGGAGGAGACGCTCAGGATGGGTCGAGCTGCCCCAAACATGGAGGACGACAACATGTATGAGAAGCTGTGTCGTGGCAAGAGCGCTGAAATGGTGAGGATGAACACACACACATACACACACACACATACACACACACATACACATACACATGCAGCCTAGCGTTCATGACCCTGGATTTTGGGTCTTTTGTTTTGCTTTGGTTCTCCCAAAATAGGCCATTTTTTCTGCTGAATCTCATTCTTTATAAGTAGGTCATTTTTTCATGCAAAAAAAGTCAGGCTAGGAGGAGGAGGGTGGTGGGGGGGGGGCATAAATGCACATCTCAATTGCTTGTTTTCCACTGTTTGTGTGTTCTCTTAGAAAGTAATTGAATGTGAATTAGAGTGAATTTTGCGGCTTCACTCTAAAACATTTTTTTCAAAAATATATCCATAAATCATGATTTTTAAAAAATAAATAAAATACAAAATAGAGCCCCTGATATATCGGATATCGTTTTTTTCACAGTCCCAAATATTAGTATTGGCATCGGCCCCAGAAATCCCATATCAGTCGGGCTCATTAACAAACATAACGTTTCAGGAGATTCTGTGATTATATGTGTGGAAAAATCACTTATTGAATTGGTAACTGCTATGGCGTGGAGAAGGGGTAGGATTTAATAAGCTTTGCTTCTTCCTGCTCCTTTTCAGACATGTGTAGCAATGAGGTGTTGTGTGTATGCGTGTATGTGTATATATATATATATGTAGATAGATATTGTAAGTGAATAGTATTGTAAGTGTATATGTGTGAAAGAATAATGTAACATAGTATGCATGTCTGAAATAAATTAAGAAAAGAAAGAAAGAAAGGAGATGAGTCCATATATACAGTATGTAGTATTCTATACTGGTCACTAGGTGTCAGTAATGCTGCTCTAATGTTTGCTGGAAGACACAAGAACAACAGTTGTTGCCTTTTTTTCACCACAAAAAGCGGAAACTCAACTCCCTCATTTCCTGTTTTCATCCCCCCCTACAGTAACACACAAGCACCAGTTGTATTTATGTCTTATTTTGGCTTATGTCTACTATAGTAATAGGTGACTCTTTGCTGACAGACTCCCCGCAGACAGAGTCGCCTCTTCTGCCGTTACCGTGACGGCGGTCGCCATCCGAGGTTCGTGATCGGTCCTGTGAAAGAGGAGGACGAGTGGGACCATCCCCGCATCGTTCGATATCATGACATAGTGACGGACGAGGAGATGGACAAGTTGAAAGAGCTTGCCAAACCCAGGGTGAGTCTCATCTGCTTTTATTTTGAAAGTGCAGAAGACACACAGGATGTGTTCCACTAGTATTACATTGTAGAGATGTTTAACAACCGAAGGCGCAGAGATGTACCTCATCATGTGCTGATATGCGTCTCTCTCCCCCTGCTGGACAAATGCCATGGTTGCGCTAGCTAAGGCGTTCCCTAGTGGTCGACAGTCGGTCAGGCTGTTCTCACGAGGCCAGGTACAGAATCTCGGAGAAGTAAGGAGCTCTTTATGGATCATTATTTCTCTAATGTGGTTGCCTAGAGCCTGGTTTATGCTTCTGAGGAGAAGTGTTCATCCTCAAACCATCAATTAGTCTTCAGCACAACACCTTACTTTCAACAGTTGGGCCACTTGTTATTTAATTTGGTATCTTCCAGGGCAGGGGTGTCCACTTTTTTTTTTTTTTTTAGGGCCGTCCTCCACTCTTTCATGCACAAATCACAATTCTGGCACTTAGCTACTTGTCTTCTTTTCGTCTTCTGGTCTTCATTAACCTGTCCTGCTACTTTTAAAAACACATGAGTGACATGTGACCCCGCCCTCCACCTCAGTGCCTGGCTGGGACAACACGAGCATCCCGTCGTGGACCTGATGGCCCAGAGGATTGGGGACGTCACCGGCTTGGACGTTTCCACAGCAGAGCAGCTGCAGGTAAAGTGGGTGTGATCCCACCAAGCCTAAATGAAGGAAGTGCCATTTGGACATTTTGTGCTGTCTCCATGGTACTTTCAGGTACATTTATGCTAGGTGCAGGGCCAAATATCCATGCAAAGTTTTTCACTCTTATAGCCGCTGAAATAAAATGGTACATTATCTTTAAATAAATATAGAAAAAAGTAAAATATACTGTTGAATGTTCAGTTCAATTACAGTAGTCTCTGCAGTCGGGTTGGCAACGTGAGCGCTTCCATCTCACGTTGCCCATGACGACAGACGGTAGACATGGTTGATGCAGTCTTTATACAGCAACCTTTATACCTTTTTCATAAACTTAACAAGATGAAAATCCATAGCTGCACACTTGGCACAAAACTTCACACTCGACATGGCACAGAAAACATAGTAAATATAATATAAAACACTAAAAACGACGCAGAAGACACAGAGCTGCCTTAACTAGCTTCACACTAGCTTCCACGGCGCCATCTTGAAACACGAGTCCTCCGCCTCAAACCCTTTCTGTATCGATATGAACGATATGCTTGTTTTCGATATCGTGCTCAAGAGAAATATCGATATTTTGAAAAATAATACTTTAATAATAATTAGATTAACAATACTAATAATCATAATCTAATAATAATCTAATATCTATTTTGCCTTAGTAGACACATACATTTACACTTGACACTCTTATGTTACATGTGAGCATGCTAACATTAGCATGTTGACATTGCTAGCATGCTAACATTAGCATATTAAATTTTTTTCATAGCTACGTGTTAGCATTGCTAGCGTGCATAGCAGCATTTCCACATGCGAACTTCCCTCAAGCGGTAAATGACTCAGCATACCTTGCGGGTTACAGATAAGTGAGGTAGTTTGTTTTGACATCATGTTTTATGTTAATGTAAAAATAAATGTCAACTATTGTCTCGGCAGGTGGCAAACTATGGCGTTGGAGGACAGTATGAACCACATTACGATTTTAATCGGGTAAATAAGCTTTTGTCCACTTGTTGATGCTTCTCATTGGTTCTGACCTACGACCCCCTCGTCGTTCCACAGGAAGATGAGCCCGACTCCTTTGCAGAGCTTGGGACGGGAAACCGAATCGCCACCTGGCTGCTTTACGTCAGTCACTGACACTTGACGTCACAAATAAAACATCTGGCTGCTTGTAACGTCCTTCACCCTCGGTGCTGCAGATGAGCGACGTGCAGGCAGGGGGCGCCACAGTCTTCACGGATGCGGGAGCTGCTGTTTGGCCCAAGAAGGTTGGCTGCTTTGACACAACCACCACCTCATTAGCCATGCAGTTGGAGCGCAATCCAAACTGGAACTGATTGTCAAAATGCTCAACGCCTCCGGTGTTTTGTACCGCACCGCAGCAAACTGTGTACCTAATGAAGTGTCCACGCTGTCTGGGTCACAAGGGGTCGGCGGTGTTCTGGTACAACCTTCACCCCAGCGGAGACGGAGACTATCGGACCAGACACGCCGCCTGTCCCGTCCTTGTGGGAAGCAAGTGGGGTGAGTGTTGACGTTAACGGGACACGTTCACCCGTTTTATGATTGTCTCCGTCCAGTGGCCAATGTGTGGCTGCACGAACGAGGGCAAGAGTTCAGGCGGCGCTGTCCGCTCCGAAGGTCCAAGAGCGCACGTGTCAACCGGATTACACATTAAACCGAGACCATTCTGCTTTGTACGCTTTGTATCAGTGTGTCACCGTGACGACCGCCATTTGTTGTGTGGCACGCAACAAACGGTTAGCTGTGATCACATGGCTTTGGAGACCCGCTGCTTGTTTTTCTCACTAATTGATTATCAGAGCATTTGCGGATGATCTTTCGGTTGACTAAAATACAAAAGTCTGCCTTTGGGTAATTTTGGATCAGCCCCACCCCCCTTTTCCTCCGTGAGTGGCTGCATCTGCCCGTCACTGGATGTGAGAACGTGTCCAGCTGTCCAGGGTAGTGTGGCAATACTGACACGGAACACAGAGACGGACTCATTTATCGCTGTTCATTGGTTCCAGACCTGATGACCGTGATAAATGATTTTATGCAGGGTAGCATTCCTAATTTAGAAAGTGAATACTGTCGTAATTACAGCAGACAAAACATGGTTTTCGATTAGTGCCCGCTTCACTTGGTATTCACAAAAAAATGCCTTACTATACATCATGTCTGAAAAAATGCCTTACTATACATCATGTCCAAAAAAATGCCTTACTATGCAAAAAGGTCAGGGAATTGAACCCCAGTCTCATAGCTGTGTGTCCTGCACACTAACCATTCAACTACCGTGCAGTTGCCTCCTTGTACATCATGTCCAATAACATGCAATAAAAAACCTTACTGTACATCATATCCAAAAACTGACTTACTATTCATCATGTCCGAAAAAACGCCTTACTATTCATCATGTCTGAAAAAACGCCTTACTATACATCACGTCTGAAAAAACGCCTTACTATACATCACGTCTGAAAAAACGCCTTATTATACATCACGTCTGAAAAAACGCCTTACTATACATCACGTCCGAAAAAACGCCTTACTATACATCACGTCTGAAAAAACGCCTTATTATACATCACGTCTGAAAAAACGCCTTACTATACATCACGTCCGAAAAAACGCCTTACTATACATCACGTCCGAAAAAACGCCTTACTATTCATCACGTCCGAAAAAACGCCTTACTATTCATCACGTCCGAAAAAACGCCTTAGTATACATCACGTCCGAAAAAACGCCTTACTATAAATCACGTCCGAAAAAACGCCTTACTATTCATCACGTCCGAAAAAACGCCTTACTATTCATCACGTCCGAAAAAACGCCTTACTATACATCACGTCCGAAAAAACGCCTTACTATACATCACGTCCGAAAAAACGCCTTACTATACATCACGTCCGAAAAAACGCCTTACTATTCATCACGTCTGAAAAAACGCCTTACTATACATCATGTCTGAAAAAATGCCTTACTATACATCATGTCTGAAAAAACGCCTTACTATACATCATGTCCGAAAAAACGCCTTACTATACTTCATGTCTGAAAAAACGCCTTACTATTCATCATGTCTGAAAAAACGCCTTACTATTCATCATGTCTGAAAAAACGCCTTACTATTCATCATGTCCGAAAAAACGCCTTACTATTCATCATGTCCGAAAAAACGCCTTACTATACATCACGTCCGAAAAAACGCCTTACTATACATCACGTCCGAAAAAACGCCTTACTATACATCACGTCCGAAAAAACGCCTTACTATTCATCATGTCTGAAAAAACGCCTTACTATTCATCATGTCCGAAAAAACGCCTTACTATTCATCATGTCCGAAAAAACGCCTTACTATACATCACGTCCGAAAAAACGCCTTACTATACATCACGTCCGAAAAAACGCCTTACTATACATCACGTCCGAAAAAACGCCTTACTATTCATCATGTCTGAAAAAACGCCTTACTATTCATCATGTCTGAAAAAACGCCTTACTATTCATCATGTCCGAAAAAACGCCTTACTATACATCACGTCCGAAAAAACGCCTTACTATACATCACGTCCGAAAAAACGCCTTACTATACATCATGTCCGAAAAAATGCCTTACTATTCATCACGTCCGAAAAAACGCCTTACTATTCATCATGTCTGAAAAAACGCCTTACTATTCATCATGTCCGAAAAAACGCCTTACTATTCATCATGTCTGAAAAAACGCCTTACTATTCATCATGTCTGAAAAAACGCTTTACTATTCATCATGTCTGAAAAAACGCCTTACTATTCATCATGTCTGAAAAAACGCCTTACTATACATCACGTCCGAAAAAACGCCTTACTATACATCATGTCTGAAAAAACGCCTTACTATACATCACGTCTGAAAAAACGCCTTACTATACATCACGTCTGAAAAAACGCCTTACTATACATCACGTCTGAAAAAACGCCTTACTATACATCACGTCTGAAAAAACGCCTTACTATACATCACGTCCGAAAAAACGCCTTACTATTCATCACGTCCGAAAAAACGCCTTACTATACATCACGTCCGAAAAAACGCCTTACTATACATCACGTCCGAAAAAACGCCTTACTATTCATCACGTCCGAAAAAACGCCTTACTATACATCACGTCCGAAAAAACGCCTTACTATTCATCATGTCTGAAAAAACGCCTTACTATACATCACGTCTGAAAAAACGCCTTACTATTCATCACGTCCGAAAAAACGCCTTACTATACATCACGTCCGAAAACACGCCTTACTATACATCACGTCCGAAAAAACGCCTTACTATTCATCACGTCCGAAAAAACGCCTTACTATACATCACGTCCGAAAAAACGCCTTACTATACATCACGTCCGAAAAAACGCCTTACTATACATCACGTCCGAAAAAACGCCTTACTATTCATCACGTCTGAAAAAATGCCTTACTATACATCATGTCTGAAAAAACGCCTTACTATACATCATGTCCGAAAAAACGCCTTACTATACATCATGTCTGAAAAAACGCCTTACTATTCATCATGTCTGAAAAAACGCCTTACTATTCATCATGTCCGAAAAAACGCCTTACTATTCATCATGTCCGAAAAAACGCCTTACTATTCATCATGTCCGAAAAAACGCCTTACTATTCATCATGTCCGAAAAAACGCCTTACTATTCATCACGTCCGAAAAAACGCCTTACTATTCATCACGTCCGAAAAAACGCCTTACTATTCATCACGTCCGAAAAAACGCCTTACTATACATCACGTCCGAAAAAACGCCTTACTATACATCACGTCCGAAAAAACGCCTTACTATACATCACGTCTGAAAAAACGCCTTACTATACATCACGTCCGAAAAAACGCCTTACTATACATCACGTCCGAAAAAACGCCTTACTATTCATCACGTCCGAAAAAACGCCTTACTATTCATCACGTCCGAAAAAACGCCTTACTATTCATCATGTCCGAAAAAACGCCTTACTATTCATCATGTCCGAAAAAACGCCTTACTATTCATCATGTCCGAAAAAACGCCTTACTATTCATCACGTCCGAAAAAACGCCTTACTATTCATCACGTCCGAAAAAACGCCTTACTATACATCACGTCCGAAAAAACGCCTTACTATACATCACGTCCGAAAAAACGCCTTACTATACATCACGTCCGAAAAAACGCCTTACTATACATCACGTCTGAAAAAACGCCTTACTATACATCACGTCCGAAAAAACGCCTTACTATACATCACGTCCGAAAAAACGCCTTACTATTCATCACGTCCGAAAAAACGCCTTACTATACATCACGTCCGAAAAAACGCCTTACTATACATCACGTCTGAAAAAACGCCTTACTATACATCACGTCTGAAAAAACGCCTTACTATACATCACGTCTGAAAAAACGCCTTACTATACATCACGTCCGAAAAAACGCCTTACTAATTATGTCCGAAAAAACGCCTTACTATACATCACGTCCGAAAAAACGCCTTACTATTCATCACGCCCGAAAAAACGCCTTACTATTCATCATGTCCGAAAAAACGCCTTACTATTCATCACGTCTGAAAAAACGCCTTACTATACATCACGCCCGAAAAAACGCCTTACTATTCATCACGTCCGAAAAAACGCCTTACTATCATCACGTCTGAAAAAATGCGTGACTATTCATCATGTCTGAAAAAACGGTTTCCTGTTAAAGTATCATTGTAAAATGATCAAATCAAAAGCAGCCGTGGGCTGCAAAAGACCCCCGGGCCTCACTGTGGAGACCAGTGGGTTCATGGGTTGAGTTTTAGTGAGGGGTGGGTTACGAGTGGAACAGTATTCTTTGTCTTTATTAGGGATTATTATTCCTGGTGTGAGATCATTCCAACATGCAATGAAAGCCTGGTCCGGCCATGGGGTCTGGTGCTTGTGTGTCTCACCAACATTACAGTAACATTAGTGAATTAGTCTTCTGAATGCCTTACATTTGTATCCAATACAATCCAATATGAAATACATTTTTGACAGCATGATTCATATATTTGGTAAAAACCGTGACAGTGAAGCTACCGGAGCTTACGTAAGCGATAAGAAGACCTGTGTCGTTGTTGACGTTTATGTACGTATGAAAAACCATCAACTAAATCCATGTTTTGCTAGCTAAGTTCTCCGGCTTCCATTGGGGATCAGGCCTCAGGCAGGCAGTAGTCCGGCGGGTGGGTTCCTTCCCGTCGATGTCCGAAACAGGCCAGTAGAACATCCACTGCTGTTGTGGTGGTGGACTGGACCTCCCGTTCCGTGTTCCCCCTCAGAGGATTCACCTCCACTAAGTCGACCCCGGACAGCAGACCTACACGGCGTGAGCAGACACAACTCCTTCACCTTCTTTGCATAGGTTCAGGCCAGCTCTTCACGAGTCGTGTGGGTCGTACCGGTCTGGCTGAGTTGTTCATTGATGTAGATTCCCTCCCTGTAGGTGAGCCCGCCCACCACCGGGGTCCCTGTCGCCGGGGTCACGGACGGGTCGATGGCATCGATGTCGTAGCTCAGATGGACGGGTTTCTTCACTCTGATCCATCGTTTGGTTGGAGATGTTGGAAAAATGTCCGGCTTACAAAACGTAAATAAATCCACTACCTGTCGGACAGGAAGTCACACGTCTCCTCCATGACTCTGGCCACGCCCAGACGATCCACTTGGGTCATGGAGAACACCTTCACGCCCAGCAGCTTCAGGATGTAGCTGCAAAAACCAGTTTGGAACCATTTCAGAACCACTTGGCTAACCAGAACTAGCGTTAGGAACCACAACCAACAAAGCAGGATCAGAAACACAGTTTGAAGACCACTCACTGTTCCTCGGGGTCCACGTCTCTCAGACCGATGTAGACCAGGTCTCTGGCGTGGAGACAGGAATTCAGCCAGGAGAAATTGGGCAGCACGGGAATCTGGGGGCGGGGGCAAACGATGTCAGTCGGCGAATAGAAACGACATTTCCCTCTCCGCCGCCGGCCGGCGCACCTTTGAGCGCAGCTCGTGCAGCAGGTAGGACACGGGCTGGCCGTGCATGTTGCCGGTGGGCGTGGTCAGCGGCGTGTTGATGTCGGCGTGGGCGTCGACCCACACCACGCTCAGCTCGCCGACCGCCGCCGCGTGGCCGTGGATGGAGCCGATGGCCAGGCTGGAGAACAAGGTCGGGGTGAGACACAGAGGATGGCGCTAGCTCCGCCCCTCTAGTCAAATGATGAGTGTAACTTTATTTAAAAGCCGACAAACAATGTAGAATGGGGTTGGAAGTGATCAGTCCCCCCCCCCCATCCCCCCACCTGGATGATTGATAGACTCTATCACTGCTTGATCAGGTAAATATACCAATCAGCACACTGCCCCGCCCCCCCACCTGCCCGCCCCCGGGTCCCAAACAAGTGAAAGCTTTACCTGTGGTCTCCCCCCAGCATGACTGAGGTGTGTCCCTCCCTCTTCGCCGCCTGCACTGCTTCTGACAGCCTGCGGTTGGCGCTGCCCACCGCCCGGGCGCATTTCACGCGGCCCACCGGCTCGTCGGGCTCCACCTCCTCGAAGGTCAAATTACCGTAATCCTTGACGAAGCAGCCTGGGGACACAAATGACAAATCCTGTTCCGCTGTGACGCTGTAATGATGAGCGCCGCTTGTGTGTTTTCACCTGGGGGGGGTCTAAATAAAGTTATTTGACTTGCGGCCATCTTCATCATCCAACCTGTTTTTGCTGGCCTGCTGCTTTGGTGCTGAAATGTTTGACTGCATGTGTCAATAAGTACGCGGCTACAAAAACACACCTTTTGGGACGCCTGGGTGGCGCCGGCAGCCGTGCGGGGTCAATGTCCCTTTTGGAAAAGAGAGGCACCCGTGTCACGTGTGCATGTGCATGTACACGTACACATGCGTGTGCATAGTTATCTGTGTACCCACTGTACACACACTGATCCTGCTCAGTGCAAATATCCATAAATGTATATATATATATATCTTTACTGTAAAATTTCAACTTTATGCAACTAAAATTACATTTTCCTCATCATATTACCATGTTATTCTTGTAAAGCTACTTTTTCTTATTAGTTTGCAACTTTTTTCTTGTAATATTTTGACTTTATTCTTCAAAAATGATTGCTGATCTTTTCATTTTTGCTGTTTTTTTTTTTTTAGTTTTTTTACTTTTACAATGTGTCATGCGCCCATTAAAAAAAATGTGGGCCACAAATGCAGCACGGGCTAACTTTTTTATTTCGTTCCATGATATTTTTATTTTATTCTGCGAACATAACTTTGCCCTCAAATTTGAAAAATGTTGAGCTACTTTTTGAGATATTTTTCCTCATAATATTCTGATGTTATTCTCATATTTTTCTCATTTATTTACAATTTTTTTCTTGTAATATATTGACTTTATTCTTCTAAATTGACTGCTGATTTTTACATTTTTTGCTGTTTTTTTAATTTAAAAAAATGTGGGCCACAAATGCAGCCCGGGCCAACCTTTGCTTTATTTCTATAATATTTCAACTTTATTCTGTTAACATAACTTTGCCCTCAAGTTTGAAAAATTTTGAGCTACTTTTTGAGATATTTTTCCTCATAATATTCTGATGTTATTCTCATATTTTTCTCATTTATTTACATTTTTTTTCTTGTAATATATTGACTTTATTCTTCTAAATTGACTGCTGATTTTTACATTTTTTGCTGTTTTTTTTTTATTTAAAAAAATGTGGGCCACAAATGCAGCCCGGGTCGACCTTTGCTTTATTTCTATAATATTTTAACTTTATTCTGCTAACATAACTTTGCCCTCAAGTTTGGAAAATTAAAACTACTTTTTGAGATATTTTTCCTCATAATATTCTGATGTTATTCTCATATTTTTCTCATTTATTTACAATTTTTTTTCTTGTAATATATTGACTTTATTCTTCTAAATTGACTGCTGATTTTTACATTTTTTGCTGTTTTTTTTTTTTTTTTTTTTTTAAATGTGGGCCACAAATGCAGCCCGGGCCAACCTTTGCTTTATTTCTATAATATTTTAACTTTATTCTGGTAACATAACTTTGCCCTCAAGTTTGAAAAATTAAAACTACTTTTTGAGATATTTTTCCTCATAATATTCTGATGTTATTCTCATATTTTTCTCATTTATTTAAAATTTTTTTCTTGTAATATATTTACTTTATTCTTCTAAATTGACTGCTGATTTTTACATTTTTTGATGTTTTTTTTTTTTAAATGTGGGCCAGAAATGCAGCCCGGGTCGACCTTTGCTTTATTTCTATAATATTTTAACTTTATTCTGGTAACATAACTTTGCCATCAAGTTAAAGTTTAAACAATTAAAACTTTTTGAGCTACTAAAATGATATTTTTCCTCATAATATTCTGATGTTATTCTCGTATTTTTTTTTTTTTAACAACTTTTTTCTGCTAATATTTTGACTTTATTCCTGTAAAATGACTGCAGATTTGTCTGGGTGAATCTTGGTGAATTCTATTTTTAGAATGTGCTTTTGACACCCCTGGTTTAGAGTTGATGATGTCTACCAAACATTAAGACCGATGGACACTTCATTAGGTACACCATGTAATGAGTTATGGCCAATATTTTCATACTTTGCTTATTATGGGCGCCACGCGCGGGAGGCGACGACACCTCTCTTCCGTCATTTTAAGCGGAAACCCGCGAGAAATAACGATTGCCAATAGACACGCCAAATTCGTGCGTGTCATCGTGCACACGCCGGCGATCCCATTAAAACCTAATCTAGCGATATAAAGAAGGAAAGTAAGCTTACATTCATTTCCACGGACATTCGGGCGAGTCGCCAACCCCCGAGTGTGGCGGTCGCAGGTGTACCTAATGAAGTGACCGTCGAGGACTCCCAAGTTGGGACCAATTGGGCAACTTTAAGCAGCAGTGACGTCACCTTGCTCCTCCAGCTTGCGCACCAGCCCCGCCGCTCGGATCACGTCCGGTCCTCTGTCCACGCCGACCTGCGGCTACACGCACACGCACAGGCTCGTATGATCAGCCCGTCACCGATGATGTGGGAATGTGCGCGGTCTCACCTGTCCTTTGGAGAAAGGCGCGCCAATGATCCCCACCGAGGGCGCGTCCTGGCGGTGATGATGATGAAGTGGTCTCCGGAAGGAAGCCAGCACGAGCTGCAGCAGCGGAGTCGTCGTCCTCGCGCGCTGCATGTTGGCAAGCACGCGACCGACTGTCCCGCCGCGGCCTGTAAATACTGTGACGTCACCGTCCCATGAGTGACGTCACTACGGGTTAATCATTGGTCGAGTTTTATTTCAATAAAAGGACCACAGACTTTTCCCGGGAATGTAAATAAATAAAGTGACTATGTAGCATCCTATGCTAGAAATTGTATTGTACACAAAAGTACACAAAAGTATTCTCTCGTCGGCAGTTTCCAGTCTTCTTGAGAAGGAAGCTTTACAAAGACGCCATGTCATGCCTTGATGCCTTGCTTTGTGCACCGCACAGGATGCAGAAGATCCCGTCACAACATGGATGACCTTCTACTCTGCTACTAAAAAGATGTCAACAAATTTTTATTTTTTTGGTACAAAAATGCAAACAACGTATATACGCTTATTGTGTGTTAGAAGTAACTCTGCAGCGGTTCTCCCAGGATGTTCTCCATCTCGTGAATCACCTTCTGAACCTGCTGCTCCACCTCCTCGCACTCGTCTGGAACGCAAACATGCCATCCAGTCACATGGCGACTCGTGTGTGTGTGTGTGTGTGTGCGTGTGTGTGTAGACTCACCCTCCATGAGTTCAGCCAGGAAGGGGATGGTTTCGGGAAGCAGCACCATGTAGTTCTCCTTCAGCTTGGCCGCCAGCTCCATCAGCATCAGCAGCGAGGAGAAGCGTACCTGGCGGAGGAGGACGGGTGTACTTTACAGTCAAGTGGTTAAACAGCCCCCCGGGACTGGATGACATACGTCAACATATGGCGGTGCACGACATAGTCGAGTATGAAACCCAAACTTTTATCCGGATTTTGCCAAATGATGGAAATGTGTTGACATGGTTTTCCTCCATGTTTGTATATTTTTATTGGGATTCTCGTGTTAGCAGAGGGAGTAAAGTAATTCCTCGTAATCAGTTAATTACTTGCACACATATTTGGCCTTGACTGTTGAAAAAAATAGAGGTATATCGATATTTACCTAAATATATGGGGATATGATTTTTGGTCCGTATCGCCCAGCCCTGGCATGCAGCACACAGTTTGAAGATGCCCATTCATGCACAGTCATCCTGCCTCATCAACATTCCCCTGCCCCCACACTACAGTTTGAATACCTTTATTGTCATAGCAGTATAATGATACGGTGTAATGGCATTAAAAAGGCTTCTCCCGTTTCATATACAATATAAATGATAATTAGCATCCTAGCAATCAACAGCAGCGCTGTGTGAAAATCCCTCGTGTGTCTTCTCCCCAGCTGACTTTTTAATACTAACAAGCCGGGCCGGGACTCGATAGACTGGTTGGTGACATAAGCCGGTTTCGCTGCACCTCACTCCTATTAGTTTGTCAGCGGCTGCTGCCAGAAATGTGATCCAATCCAGGCTGGGCCTCCTCGCACGTGAATGACCCTAAGAAAAGCTCACCTTGGCATCGGCGTGTCTGCTCTTCAACAGGACATCGTAGTTGAGGGTCTTCCACTGGGTGTCGTCGGCCAGGGACACGGCAAACTGACCCAGGCAGGGAACCAGGTGCTTGGTCACCCTCTGCTGGTAGACCTGCTCCCCACCTAAACGGTTCTCCAGCTGACACACACACACACACACACACACACGCACAAACACACACACGCACGCACACACACACAGTAACAACGTTTTATTATTTGTAATATTAGTCATATTATCAATAACAAATGAAATGAAATACACATCATATACATAATAGTAAATACACACGTAAATAAATGCATCAATATAAATATAATTATTATTTATAATAGTTATTTAATATTTAATTAACTAAAAAACAAAAAAATTGAAAATTCTGCAGTAATTTTGCAAGAATAGAGTCAAAATATTAAACCAAAAAAAAAGGTGTAAACAAATAAAGCAGGGTGAAAAAGTTATGTTACCAGAATAAAGGCAAATTATTATGCAAATTAAACAATTTTTAATTTTACAATTTTGGCCCACAGTTGGTTGGCCCTCTTTTTTTTTTTTTCTTTTTTTTTTTAATTGGCCCATGACACATTTTAAAACAAAAAAAACCCAGAAAAAATGAAAACATTAGCAGCAATTGGATACAAATAAAGTAAAAATATTACAAATTCATTGTAATATTATAATAAAGAATAAGATATAATAATAATAATAAAGAATAAATGAGCGATAATAGTATGGGCTGCTGCGTTTCGCTGGCAGGCTCATAATAATGTTCATAAATAATAATTTCTCATTGATCAGTACAGTAAACATGGCGGCTCTCACCTGGTCCACCAGCGGCGCCAGGAGGGTGTCCGCTCGCTCCCGACTCAGGAAGCGCTGATTGTCGTACAGGAAGATCTTGTGCATGCAGTCCAGGACGTAGCGAAGCAGCAGGCCGGTCTTCTCCGCGGCATGCTCGGACTCAAACAACGACTCGTCTGATGGGAGGAAGCGTCGCCGTCAGCAAAATGGCCGCCTCGGCAACAAAAGCTGTGGAAGCGCGGTCACCTGTCTTGGAGACGTTGGTCTGCTGGAGGACGTCCGCAAAGGGCTTGACCAGGTTTCCGGCAAAAAGGACGAAGAGCCCTTTGAGGCGCTCGGCGATGCAGTCGGCGAGTCGGAAGAACGTCAGCAGACGCTCTTTGCTCCCGGATTTACTCCAGTCGAACAGCTGCGGGGGCAAACATCTCCGCTTAGCGAGCGTTGGTTGGGCGCGGATGCGAAACTTCACTTTCACGCGGCGGAAGTCGCTGACGCTACCTTGAAGAAGAGCGGCCTGAACGTGACCTCGGAGAGTTTCATCACCATGGCGACCAGACATTCCATCACGCTGCCCTCGATCTGCTCCGTCCTCGCCAGGTCGCCCTGCGGACACGCACACGGACACACGCACACGTCAGGCGGCATGACGGAAAGACGGATCGGGAGACGAGCCGACTGGGCGCACCTGGCAGTGTTTGGCTCGGAAGTCCAGGGCGGTGAGGAAGAAGGTGCTGAGCTCTGATTGGTGGAAGTTGAGCTGATCTTGCGCCATGTGGCTGATGTGCTCCTTGAGGATGCTCATCAGCGCCCCCAAGTGGTTCTGTAAATAAGCGCGGGGGTCACCAACTGGGCGTGAATCGCCCAAGCGTTTTCTGGCTCACCTTCTTGGCCGCCACCAGGACGCCGTAGCACCTGGTGAGCACGGGCAGCAGGACCCTGGGGGGCAGCTTGGTGGCCAGGGAGGTCCTGAGGGAGGCGAGACGTGCAGACAGCTGGCTGGCGGAAGAGGAGGAGGAAGAGGACTCCTGGACCAGCCGCGTCAGGCGGCAGGTCTGAAGGAACAGGAAACGGTTGGAAGACGTCTTTTTCCCCCCCCGAGCACGCATGAAGCAGTAAAAGATGGACACCTGCAAGGTGGTCTCCTGCAGGTACGGGCTCATGAAGTGCGTCAGCGTCTCGGTGACGCGCTGGAGGGCGGTGACGGCGCTCAGCATGTAGAGCTCGTTGGTCAGCAGCTCCTTCCTGTCGGCGAACACGTGCAGCACGGCCGGCATCAACCTGCGGGGGTTAAGATGGACTCAGTGACGTGCTCTGAAGGCCGAGCGTCGCCATCGAACAGGAAGTACGCTGCTGCGGACCTGGGCAGCTGCGGGATAGCGAGGGCCTTGAGGGCGCCGACCACCTCGGCGATGCAGAGCAAAGCGCTGGCCATCACGTTCTTCTCTTCCTGCGGCGCCGAGGCCACGTCCACCGCGCGCAGCAGGACGGGGACGAACGCCTCCTGGTGGGCGGAGCCAAAGTTGCGGCAGAGCAGCTTGAGGCTGTAGAGCGCCGTCTGCCTGTTGATGGTCTGCTCCGCCTCCGCTTCCTGCTCCGCCTTCCCGTGACCTTCACCCACGATGGCAAGGAGGTCGCCAATGAGCTGGAGGAGAACGGTGACCTGCGCGGGAGAGATTGTTGGACCTCGGTTCGGTTCCGTTAATGGCTGTACGCGTGCCCACCTGTTTCTCCACCCACTGCGTCTTGTGCTGCAGTTTGTTGTTGAGCAGCTCCATGGCTTTCCTCCTGACGGACGCCAGCTGGTTCCCCATCAGCCCCCTCATCACCGTGATGAAGGTATCCACGGGCAACAGCGCGTTCACCTGGGCAGGCACGAAGGCGGGAAAAACAACAACCTGGCGTCAGCTTCTACTGCCAAGTCATCGTCCGGCCAGCGATGCCACCAACCTTGTCAAGAACCTCGTAGGCTTTGTTCAGCAGAACTCTCCAGAACTTTGCGATGGGCTTTTCGGCGTTCTCCTCCACGCAGCGAGCGACGCAGTGGATGTAGCGCAGGTTCTCCTCCAGCAGCCTTTACAGAGTCATCGTGAGTTACTTGTGACAAAGTTCATTTCGTTTTGATTTCTACCGAACCGCAACCAAACTGACCTCTGCTGCAGCTGCTGGAGGCTGGCTTTGTTGCCGTGGATGGCCGCCACCTGGAGGAAGAAACATGATGGAACATCTTAAAAAGGTGGGGGGGACTTAACCTGCCAACTATTAGCTTTTAACATGATTAGAGCCCTCTGGACATTAAATAACACCCCTATGGTCACCTTTACACTCCTATTGCCCAATACAGTAGACATAACAGAAGCTAAGACATAACACAGAAAAAGCCGTTTACAACCTAAATATGCTTTTTAACATTAGAGCCCTCTAGGCATGAAATAACACCCCTACAGTCACCTTTACACTCCTATTGCCCAATACAGTAGACATAACAGAAGCTAAGAAATAAGACAGAAAAAGCCGTTTACAACCTAAATATGCTTTTTAACATTAGAGCCCTCTAGATATGAAATAACACCCCTATAGTCACCATTACACTCATATTACCCAATACAGTAGACATAACAGAAGCTAAGACATAACACAGAAAAAGCCGTTTACAACCTAAATATGCTTTTTAACATTAGAGCCCTACGGACATTAAATAACACCCCTACAGTCACCTTTACACTCCTATTAGCCAATACAGTAGACATAACAGAAGCTAAGACATAACACAGAAAAAGCCGTTTACAACCTAAATATGCTTTTTAACATTAGAGCCCTCTAGATATGAAATAACACCCCTATAGTCACCATTACACTCCTTTTACCCAATACAGTAAACATTACAGAAGCTAAGACATAACACAGAAAAAGCCGGTTACAACCTAAATATGCTTTTTAACATTAGAGCCCTCCACACATGAAATAACAACCCTATAGTCACCTTTATGCTCCCTCGTATAGAAAATAGACAAATTTGGAGTCGCCAATGGGGAAAAGAACATTCAAACGTATTGTATCTTTACGATGAAAAATGATCTGCGTGAGGAAAATGACACCCGAGCCGCGTTACACAACGTGCTGTAGACTCCGCCCACCTTCCCGATGAAGCTGGCTGAGCCGAGCAGCTGAGCCATGAAGGACACGGAGAGGAACTTGAAGTGTCGCAGCTCTTTGCTGCTGTGAGCCTCCACACAGAAGATCAGCTCCTCCACCTCCTCTTCCTTCTTCTTCGTCTTCTTCTGGGCTCCTCGCCGGGCGACGGGGCGTTTGGCCGCGGCTTCAGAGGACAGAGCACATTCGTTCGTTCAGCGGTTCCTCTTTTCAGTTTTATGAACTTCATGAAAGTCGGGTCTTTTGTCTCACCGTCATCTTTGTCGTCGGGCAGCTCCATGAGGAAGTTCAGGACGTTGATGAGGGACGTGAGCTGGTCGGCCACCTCAAACTGG
Source organism: Doryrhamphus excisus (assembly GCF_030265055.1). NCBI lineage: Eukaryota > Metazoa > Chordata > Actinopteri > Syngnathiformes > Syngnathidae > Doryrhamphus > Doryrhamphus excisus. The sequence continues at coordinate 16,726,499 of NC_080468.1, forward strand.
CAGCACACAGAGATCCAGAAGTCCATATCTTGCTCCAGCGCCGCTTCCTAAGGAACGCCAGGATGAAGAACAGGTCAGAAGAACGTGGTAGCGCCTCGGACTTTGGCCGATTCCAAGGAAACCTCCTTGCCTTCTCGCTCTGTGAGCTGGCGGTCTGCGTGACGTGAACCTTGAACAGGAGGAGCATGAGGACCCAGAGGAAGCGGTCCGGGCCCAGCGTGGTCACCAGCTGAGAGAGGATGGGCAGCCGCCGATGTTCGGGGACGTGAGGGAGTGCGTCGGCAAACACGTGCGCGATCCTCGTCACCACGGCATCCACGTGAGACAACGGACTGTCCTCGGATAGGCCGCTGGCCTGGAGGGGCGGGTACCACAAGGACGTCAGCTCCAGTGGGCGTCGCCCAGACTACGCTGTCCATCCAAACGTGAGCTCACCTGGATCAGAGCGGGGATGACCAGCTGAACAGTCTTGTCAATCACCCGGAAGCTGTAGGCGTCGTCCAGACGCATGATGCTGGCGCCCATGAAGGTGAAGATGGGCATGATGTTGTGCAGAACCTTCTCCTGGGGAGGTGGGACACCAGAAACCGGAGGTGAGTTTATTCCGAGACGGACGCCGGAGCTGTGGAAAAGTCACAACGACTCACGGGGAAAATGTTGGCGATGGCGCCGAGCAGCAGCAGAGCGTGATGTTGCGTTTGCGGCACGTGGGACGCTCGGACACACTGGACCACCAGCTCCACGCTGAACTTGTCTTCATCCAGCACGTCTGGAGAGACACCAGGAACTAAAACCTTTTCTTTGAGATGATTGTATCTAACGGTTCAGTTAAGCTAATTGCTAATTTAGCATCGCTCCAAACACAAAATGTATATTTGTGTAATGTCACAGGCAGGAGGAAAAAGAAGCGCTTGATTTACTCACCCGCAGTATATGGGCAATCTCGGCCAATAGATGCATTTTTTTACCATTTTAGCTAATTTTTAATGTCATAATTCGGCCCGCTAATTATCGTCCTATCCTTAAACTGTTGTACAACCATGATGGGTGATTGTGACAGGTAGATTAAGCCCCGCCCACCCAAGTCAAAGCGAAACATCATGTTACAGCTCCACGCCGCTTCAGGAGACGTAGCCCACCTGGCCCAGCAGGTTGTCCGTCGGGTGCCAGCTTGTTGCAGATGTTGAGCAGGCAGCCGAGCAGCAGCTGCTTGGTGTACTCCATGTTGGTCTTATCCGTAGAAGACGCCTCGAGACTCCTGAGGGACGTTTTTTTAAAATGGCGAACATAGTGATCACGAGTCCAGTATTTGCGTCTTTTAACGTTACCTGGCCAACAGAGAAAAGAGAACCGGCACCAGCATCTGGGCCCTCTTCAGCTTCTTCTTGTGCTGCAGCATCTCTAGGATCAGAGCCACTCTGTGCCAGGAAACGGTGTCCCTCTCTGGAGCAACGTCGCTGCCCTCTTCAGGTTTCCTAAGGAACAGCATTGATTGGTTTCATTCATTCATGTGAGGCTATAGTACAGGGGTGGGCAAACTTTTTGACTCGCGGGCGCATTAATTTAACAAAATTGACGGGGGGGGGGGGGGGTTTATGTAGTATTTTACACGTAACAGTCCATTTTTACACCTATATTTTTACACATATTTTACATGTAAAAGTGTCATGCAATCTGCTATATGTGCACTTTGAAATCATTTATTTGATGTAAAGTGTGTTAGAAATGTATTATTATTATTATTGTTATTTTTATTAGAATTATTATCATTAGTTATAGTAATGTTATTATATTATTATTATTTTGTTAATAATAATAATAATAATATTACTACCATTATTATATTAATATTATTAACAACAATATTAATATAATAGTAGTATTATCATTATTGACAACATTATTATTATTATTATTATTATTATTGTACTTGTGCTCCTTTTTCCAGGAGCATTTTGTAAACAACAGACCACATCAAATAACGAAATTGATAAAGCAGCTACCTCAACCATCAAAAAGTTGGCCCAAGCCACGATGCCAGGTTATGTGTTGAGTTTAAATGAAATACTTTGGAAAAAACAGGCGGGCCATATTGAAACACTTGGCGGGCCGGATGTGGCCCCCGGGCCGTAGTTTGCCCACCCCTGCTATAGTATATGAAATAAGGTAATTCAGCGCCACTGAGGAAGAGAGTCAGATAGCAGGTAAAAAGGAAGCGTCACCTCTGGAGCATTCTGCTCCTGCGCGTTTGCTGCACCGTGACGGCGACCTTCGCTTTTTCCGGGGGCGCCAGCTCGTTGGCCACCAGCTCACAATCCACCGCAATCTGGAAGGTGAGGGAGTTAGAGAGGAATGAGAACACGTCAGCCCGCTTCACGCGTCACAGAGTGCTCACCACTTTGAAGGCGCTGCCGACGGCGTTGGAAATCAGCACGCTGCTGTTGTCCGCCAGCAGGTCAAACATGACCGCCAGCAGCTTCTGTTGGACTTTCTCATCTCCGAGAGCAGTGAAGAATGGCTTGGTGATCTGTCGAGAGGAATGAGCAATAACTCCATTTATTTGAGGCGAGGTACCAACCGCTCCTACGGGCCCGTCCGCAGAGCGTGACGTGCTAATTCTCGAGCCGTAGACATTTTTTTCCAGTGGAAGACACACTTACACATCAATGACAACACAACTGACAATACTTTGCAACATTCACGCTGGCTTTAAAGCTTTTAATTTGAAAATAAATATGCAACTCCTCACCTGTTCCAGAGCAACAATCTGGCAGCTGGGGACGCCCGGAAAGGGTGTAGTGGGGGTCCTCAGGGCTCTGATGAAGAGGTTCAGACAGTTCTGGTCGGCCGCCAGCAGAGGGGCAGAGGCCTGGTTGTACTTCCCCAGGAGGAGCTGCAGCAGCTGGGCCTCGTCCAGCAGCAGGGTGGGGGTGTCTGGGTCGCGGTGGAGCAGCCGATCCAGGACAGGAAGCAGCGCGGACAGGACAGCCTGAGGAAACACGGCACATGCTCAGCGGTGGGCGCCTTTAAACGTTGTTGGGGGGGGGGGGGGCTGCTGAACTCACCTGCCCGTTGATGTGGCTCAGCGCCTTCAGCAGGCAGGCGGCGGAATAGGACGGGCAGCAGGGTGCCTGGATGCTCAGCAGCAGCTGATGCGTAGCTCTCTGCAGCGCCGACTTCCTTTTCGCCGACTCGCACTCGTCATGAATCCCACCCAGGGCCTGCAAACGACACCACGCTGGGGTAAAGCCACCTTACATCCCCACCAGGAACGTTGGGAACCTGGTAGATGTTCTTACTGTGCTCAGGTACGATGGGTCGGCAACAATCTCGTCTGTGGTCCTCAGAAGCTTGTCCATGATTGGCTGAAAGGGGGTGGCGTCAGCGCCGGATAGGCTCTCCAGAACACCGAGGGCCGCCCTCCGGACCTCACGAATTGGCAAGGTGAGACAGCACAGCAAGGACGGGACCACTAACGCACAAAGATGCACAGGTTGGTAAGTCAAATGTCGATATGCACTCCTGAGCAACCTTTCAAGACCAGTTCAAAAACTCGTTTAGCGTTGTAGCGTTGTCCTGTTACCACACAGACCAGGGCCTTCGGTCATGAGAGGGATGGCCCACTGCAACATCTCCACATCGCCGGCTGCCCTTTGACGCCCCTGCACAACCTGAAGCTCCATTGTTAATTTGAAGGATAAAGCACCCATGATGGCGCCCGCTCCTCTGTGCAATGTGGGAAACACTCCTTGTCAGGGCCGCACGGTGGATGAGCGGTGAGCATGTTGGCCACACAATCAGGACATGGGGAAGACCTGGGTTCGAATCCCCACTTGGGCGTTTTCTCCCTGTGCATGCGTGGGTTTTCTCTTCATTTAGACCGAGGATGGTCCCGTGTCTTAGCGGACACTCAGTGGGATCCTCCGACATTTTAAAACTTGACTTCATGTTCCATAACCCTCAGGATGTTGAAGAAGATTTAAATCAGTGTCTTACGATGTCGAACCTCAGCAAGATGCCTCAATCCACATCTTTGCCAAGATTTTGGTTTTTAAAGGCCGTGGTCTTGAACTTCAATGTTTCACTTCAACGCTTCCATATGATCCAACAGCCCAAAACGTACATTAGTGCAAGATCTGAACTGGTGTTAACATTTTGATCGGGAGTGCATTATGCAAGCCAGGGTTTCCATGACGACATATTTAGCATCTTTACCGGGTGAGCTGGCAGCCGCGAGCTCGGCGAGCGTGGCGGCAGGCTGGGCGCACAGCAAAGCTCTGGCCATGTAGAGGGCCCGAGTCTGCAGGATGGCGCCCACCTTCACGCCAAGCTGGTCTCCGTGGTTACTGCTGTAGCCCCACAGCACGCACAGGAACCTGAAGAGCATCACTGCGTCGCACAGGTGAACCTGCGAGGGTTGCGAGATGAGCTTAAGATCACAGAAGCTCACGTGATGATGATATGAAATGACTTTGCGGCGGCTCGCACCTTCACGAGCAGCTTCATGAGCTCTCGAAAGCTGACGGATGTCGGCCCCTCGCCGGCGCCGCTGAGGATGATGCCGAAAAGCCGAGTGACCAGACCGAGGTAGCAGCAGGTGTTCGTGTCCAGCTTCTCCGGGTTCCACCACATGTCAGCTGGCGGGGGGGGAGACGCACATCCTGTCAGGTGACGCCGCTGTGAGCGGCGAGCGCCAATGGATGCGGTTATTACCTTTGAAGGCGTCGTCGTGACATCTGAGAGACGTGATGAAGTCTCGCAGGAGAGAAATCATCATGAGAGAGTATTCGCCATCTTTCTGCCTCTTTGGCCGCTGCTCACACTGGCTCAGGTACAAGGTCAGTGCTTCAGCGAAGGTCGCTGGGGCGCACACAGAAGGCGGCGCTTCCTGTTGCAAACAGGAAGTGTTAGATCCCAGCAGCAGGTAGGATGACCGACTTGTTGGACCGAGGCTCACCTTGTCGTCAACGTCGATGACCTCCAGCAGGGGGGCCTCCAAAATGGCGTAGAGCCTCTGCGCAGTCAGCAGGTGTTCAGTCTCGCCCAGCTGGTCCATACCCAGCAGAAGCGTCTGCGTCATCACCATGAAGAAGGTCGCCCCCCTGACGCCAGCACCACGGTGCTGCTCCCCCAACAGACCCAACTTCTCCAGCTGAGGAACAAGCATGGAGTAAGAAGTTATTTCGTGGTCATCAAGTCGTGCGTTCTGTCCGTGATCAGAACTCACAGTGTCGCGTTTGGAGAAGTGCTCCATGTTGTCCAGGTTCTTCTTCAGCGTGGAGACCAGTCGTTGGTTGGCCAAACCGGTGAAATCAGGCTTGGAGCTCTGCTCCATCACCTCGTTCAGTTCTGGGTGGCCAAAAGAAACATGTTCAAGCTCCGAGTACAGTTCAGGACACGAGTGTACAAAGTGAAAAAAATAAAAATAATTTCACAAAATTCAGCTAAAATATTCAACAAAAAAAGTTTTATAAGAATAATGTAATACAGTAAACCTCGGATATATCGGATTCAATTGTTCCCACTGGTTTTGTCCGATATAAGCGAAATCCGTTATATGCGTATACCGGAAAATGTCCGTTTTACGCATATATCGGATTTATATCCGGTATATGCGTAAATGGGATTTTATCCGTTATAAAAAGGCACTTCCTTGACTATGTTTCCAATGTACCTGGACGCGCAGGCAACGCTGCAAATGACGTCGTATAGCGGCCTGTCACGATTCGGCGAATCGGAGCGCCACGATGCGGCCATCCGATATATGCGAGGGAAATTTTATGGAAATGCATTGGAACGGGACTGGAGATTTTGTCCGAAATAGGCGAAATCCGTTATAAAAAATCCGATATATGCAATGAATTTTTATTGGAAATGCATTACAGAAAAATTGGTTCTTTTTTATCTGTCCGTTGTGAGCCAATTTCCGATATATCCGAGTCCGATATATCCGAGGTTTACTGTATGAAGAAAAATTAAGTCATTTTGGTAGCATAAAGTTGACTTTTTAAAATACGAAATATGAGAAACAAAACAAAATAAAGTTTTGTTTTTTTTTTAAATTAGGTTAGAGAAAACTTATGACGGGAGTAAAGTAAAAATAAAAAAAGTATTGCAAAAAGGAGATTAGACAAAAAAAATTACATATTGAAAAATTTTACAAAAAAAAACAGCAAACATGAGAAACGACCAACTATTTCATAGCAATTGGCTGTGCAAAAAGCGAAGTGAAATATATACACATTTATTAAATAATAAATGTAATAATTAAATGCACTTACTTAAATACAAATAAGTCTACAAGTCCACCTGTGTTGCTTTACAAAATATCATTTTTCACTACGTGGCCCTCGCTGGCAAAAGTCTGGACCCCCCCCTCTCCTGACCAAGAAGGTGGTGTCTGTTTACCTTCGTCCCAGTTCAGGGTGAGCGGGTGTTGGGCGAGGACGGGGCACTGAGCAACGCAGCGTGCGAGGCGCACCTGTGCGGAGTCCAGACGAGCGGTGGTGACCACCAGGAAGGGCAGCAGCCCCCAAGCGATCTTCTGCGCCAGCTCGTCGCCCCCCTTCTGCAGTCGAGACTCGGACAGTAGACGCACGGTTTCTGTTAAAACTGGCAGCCTGGTGGAAAAAAAAAAAACAACACATGGTGTTGCCATGGTTGCAGAGATGGACGCGGTGGAAATGATGAGGAAAATAAAAACAGTTCTGACCAGCTGTCAGCCTCGGGCTGATCGATTCTGTGCAGCAGACACAATAAAGAGGACACGAGTTCCTCAGAGTCCAAAACATCCAGCAGCAACTGAAAAACAAGACTTTGTATCATTAGAACCATGTTGTTGTTTTATATCTGTCTCTCGATGAGCACATAGACCAAAACCCTAAAACTATCTCTGACATCTGGACCTAAGGCTACTGGAGACTAAACTCAGTTTCTTCTTCTTCAGCGCTAACAAAACATCAGAGACCTTTCTGACCTCGAGGACTTGGAGAGCCACGCTGACGACCTCCAGCACGTCATCCTTCAAGCGCTCCAAGATGGCGTCTTTCAGGAAGTCCTGGTCCAAACTCTGCATCTAAGGGGAGGATATCAAGTCAGCGGTACGGAGAAGAAGACAACAAAAAAAAAAAAACAACAAGAGGCCAAATACGGACCTGCCCAGAGGTTACAACGCTCCTCAGATGCTGGAGCGCAGAGACTCTGAGCGACGTCTGCGGGTGCTTCAAGCTGAGGAGCAGCGACGTGTCCGAGTCCCCCACGATCTGCAAGTACAACATTTTAGTCGGGACTTTTCGAGCGTCACGCGACAAGTCAGCGCACCTGGAATTTGCCGCTGCTCAGGGACAGAGACAGGAAGTGATGGAAGAGGCGCTTCTGCTCTGAGCTGCTGAGGTCGGTCACGTGACCCGAGAGGACACCGTCCAGAGCTCCGCAGTACCTGAGGGCGGCCCAAGCACACAGATGGATGAGACTTAGAGGAGACTCTGAAATGAGTGCACGAATCGCTCTCCCCAACAGCGATCACAGTTGACTCCGCCTTGTTTGTGACAAAAACGACAAAATAAAGTTCATTTGTAGTCCTAAACATTTTTGTTTTGCTTGTCACATTTTATTTTTTTACTGACTTTCTGCAATTGTCCCCTGACCAATTGATCAAATTTGGATTCTTATGTCACCCGCCACGCCCTGTGGGGGGCACAGAAGTCCAACATCATTTGTGCTAACTGCACTGGCAGCATACTCCAAAAACTCACTTGGACTCAAACAGTCGGACCAGCGGCTGCAGACGCTGGTTGAGGGCGGAGACGACGTCATCGGTGAGCTCTGTCTGACTCAGGTACTCATTCAGCATCAAGCTAGAGCAACATAAGCGTGAATATTTATTACGTTTCATCAAAATAAGCAGAACTTTCACTTGGCACAAATTTGACCATTGACAATATTTAGTCAAAATATCTAAAGTATGACGCCACAATGTAAACACAAATATAACACCATGACATATTTACAATTTTCACATTTGCAATAGAACTGTATGTGCGCACGCGTTAAAAGTTTCCCTTCGATGCGTGACCTCCTTCGTGCAACATTGAGATGCCATTTCACTTCCTGGTTACTGCGGAGCGTGTCCTTCTATGGGAGAGATGCGAGCCCAGCTCTTTCAAAATGTACTTCTGCCAGATTGTGGATGTTTATTTCGGCGTAAAACGGCACCAAATGTGCTTTCTTCTATTGTGGAGTTGCATCATCACCTCTTTGTGATTCTTGTGCAAATGCTCCCTAACACATAAATCGGGTGGGTTAAAAAAAACAAAAAACATAAATACATCTTTGGTAAGCAAATGAGTTAATCAAAAAATTGTCACAAAAAAACAGACAATAATAAACTGTGCTGATTAGCTTAAGCGGGAAAGGGTTTACCGGGCCATGTGTCCATCCAGGCCTTTGGTCAGAGGGACGGACTGCACAAGCGACTCCAACACAGCCGCGTCGTCCGTCTTACCTGCTGCACAAAAGCACCGTCAAAATGCTTGCTGCTTCTTGTTTTATGTTCCATCCTCACCTGAGTTACTGAACACGACGTGGACCAGGTGAGGCAGCAGGTAGCGCAGAAGAGGACTGACGTCGTGGGTCGCCGCCATGAGCTGAAGGGTGGACACCAGCGTCGGCATGGAGCACACGTGGCTGCAAAACCTGCCCAAAACGCGCACAAGAGGTGTGAGAGGCAGGGCGTGGCCCTCGCAACGGTCTCCATCTTTACCTGGACCCGGCGGCACCCTTCTTCTGGCTCTGCAGCAGCACGATGAGGCAGCCCAGCCCCTCTTTGGCCAACACGGGTTCTTTGAGCAGAGACTTGCTGATGTGCACAGCCAGCGTGTCGACCACACTGGCCTCCAGCACCGCCTTCGCCGCCATCTGACACATGATCATGTACGTGGCCGCCTTGTAGTCGGCCAGACCCGACTTCAACCCCTTGGAGAGGATACCGGATGGGACACAACATTAGCTACACGGTCTGAGGCCCAATATGGTTGTCCCTCGCCGTTGATTGGTTCCACACCCGAAGATGATAATTGATATTATTGTTATTATTATATTATTATTATATATAGTGAGATCATGTGAGGTAGCATGTTTCAAACTGTGATTACTTTATCAAAGATTAAACAAATCATTCCCAGATGAGGTACCTTCTGCACGTATGGCAACAGTTTGGAAAGAACGGTGTCCGTCGCTTTGTCAACGGCATCCAGAGCGGAAACGATGGTGGAAGCGTAGAAGGAGAAGACAACGCGGAGCTGGGAGAAGCTTTCAGAGTGTCCTTTATATGCCTGGTAAGAACAAAAAGCGTAACAGCAAACATAACTAGAGTCCTGTGAATTTCACACCCGACTGGCGGTGTGAGGAGGGTACCTTAATGGAGGTGGTGACCATGGAGCAGATGAAGTCCATGAAACTCAGGTCGGAATAGCAGTGTGTGATCAGGGTGCTTCTGGCCAGTGGGACGCCTGGTTTCTACAAATAATAATAATAATAATAAAGAAACAAGAGTGGTTTGTCTATCTGAAAGAGAGAGCCATTTGGAGACATCGAACCTGTAGGGGCTGCAGCCAGTTCCAGCGGTTTGTGGCGTCGTTGATGTTGAGGAGCTGCAGCACTCGGACAAAGGTGTTGGTGTGGTAATAAGGTAGCACGCAAGCCAGCAGGCTATCGGGGTTGTACAGATGGATGTGGAAGCTGTGCACGCAAATAAACCATTTTCAGGAAGCCCTTAAATGCATTTTGACATGAGCGTCTCTGACTGACAGCGTACCGATGAAGCAGCCATTCCATGCACTTGTGAGACGGTTTGAGGAGGAAGTACGGGGAGAGGCGGGTGAGGAACAGAGAGATGTCCGCATCGAGTTTCTGGTTGACTTCTTTGGACTGGATGCTGCGCTCTAGCATCATTGAGGCGCGGCTGAACAGAGAACACTGGAACTCAAAAAACGCCGGTTCGATCCCCATCAGTTCCTCCAGCCCTGTGCAGCCTGAGCGGGAGAATGACAAGAATTTTGAAAAGTTGGCGTGGAAAACTCAACAGAAAAGCGGGACTCACCGAGGGCGTAGAAGGTGCTTCTGTCGATGGTAGCGGCTTCTTTGGGGTCAAAGAGGAGTGATGCGACCTCTTTTCGTGTCAGTAAGTTGGGGTCGCACTGAGGCAGTGCCAGCCGCTTCAGTTGATGGGCTAATGACGTCATGATTGGTTTTCAACCTGAAAAAATAATCGTGGAATGATTTTGTCTCATCAATGACAGAAATCCTATAGTGGTTTTTGTGGTGTTAGTGTTTCAACACAACTGATTGCAATCACATTTTTGGTCATGAAAATGTCTTTTACAGCTTTTAAAGCTTTCTAGGTTACGAGGTAAAGAGGGCGATAAAGAGTAATGACGCTTTTGTAGATGGAAAAAGGACGCACAGCTTGAATTTGAACGACTCCCTAGCTAAAAGTCTGGCTAACAAGTTTGGCTGGGAGAGTGTCTAAACATGAAACAAAACGACTTGTGATTGAAATATAGGAGATATGCTGCCGTGTGTTCAATTAGGATTGGATTTCAGTGAAATAACAGCAGCATTGTTACTTTTGTTATTTTCGAAGTTGGGGTTTGTGTACCTTAGCTAGTGACTACATTAGCCTAGGATGTGGCTAGTTTACCGAAAAACGCACTTATCGAAAAACCACAAACAATTTCGGATACTTAGCAATGTTTTACAATATCCGGATGTCATTTCATTTGAAAGAAAAGTGCAGTCAAACCTGTTTACTTGTTTTCTTCAAAACATGTGCGAGTACTGGCGGTGCTGTGACCTCGTGTCGGATAATTTCACTTCCGGGTTACATCCGGTTTCCCCCGGCTGGTTTACCTCACATCCGCTTTCGTGTTTGAGCGAATTAATGTTTTCACATAAGGAGGAAATCACTCAATTAGCACTATGGTAAGAACAAGAAAATGTATATTTAACAATATTAAGGTCACTATTAAAAGCTATCAAAGTTCTATTGTTTTTGTAATACGTATTGTAAATATTCACGCGAACCACACGATGGCGGTAGTTTCAATTGAATGCTATATAAACCTGTTCAATTTTACTATTTAACGAAGCAGAAGACGAAGCAACCTGCCCCCACGGTTTCTGTTTTTTTCGACGACTTTAGGACGTTATCTTTATCTTGTGAAGCTAAACAAACGCGGTAAGTCATCGACTCCAGGTTGCTAGCTAGCTACTCGGCTCGCCAGCTGCGTCGGTGATTAGTTTTTGTCACTTATTGTTTTCAATTTGAGTTTTGTAGTCTTGAAGCTAAAGCTAGCATTGAAATGTTCGGATTTCGCGGGATTCCGCCCACCTCAAACGTTGATTGGTTCATTTTGATTCGGTTCTGTGAGCTCCGCTATGATTGGCTGGAAGTTGACAGGCCTCTTTAAATCCCGTTTTGCACGTGGGAAAGCTGCCCCTTTACATTGTTTGAGTGACAGTTTAAAGTATATGAATATAACATCTGAATGTATTTATTGGTATGGGTCGGCATTAAGAGCACAGTTCTACGAGATGTTTTGTCTAAATGTCTTGTTCCATTTTCTGACGCATACTGTCCTGACGCCCTCAACAGGCTAACTCGACCACTACAACGTCCTAAAAAGCCATTAATTGGCTCAAAGTGAGGCCTGCTGGGTAATCCAGAGAGGCTTACAGAGGAGTGGAGTGACATTTAGGACCAGAACAGAACAGGTGATCTGTCACAGGTGGACCGAGTGGCCCCACAGCTTCCCCCCTGCCAGCTGGTGGTAAGTCTCCACCCCCTGAGAGAGGATTGTGCTTTGTGGTTCTCAAACATGTTTGTCCACACCGGCTCGGTGTTCATGTTACCTGTAGTCTCACCTGTGGGGAGTGGGCGGGGTGTAAGTAGCTCGCCGACCTGTGGCGCCAACAGGAAGTTGAGTCTGGTATGGATCATGTGATTTTTGTGTGTGTATGAATATTCCGACTTGGAATGAACGTCTGTGACGAGGACGTGGACCTGCAGAGCTGGGGCTGGACTGACCCGTGTGTATGCTCCTGTCTTTATTGTGCTTTAGTGCAGGCGCTATGTAGGTCATCATGTGACCTCATTCCACAGAAGTTGATAGCTGTGGGGGGGGTTTTTTGTGCCAATGTTGTCATCCTGTTAAAGTATCAATGTTAAATATCATTTGGACCATTGAAGAAACAATTAGATATTAATCTGACCTGTTTATCCCTCATTTAGATCCAGTTGCTGGTCTTCAGTGTCTGACTCGGACAGTGAGACTGGGATCATGTCCAGGCGTAGTCTTTGTAGTCTACGTTTGGACGATGGCCTGCTGGACCGCAGCCTTCCGCTCGGCAGCGCCTCCTTCAGTGTTGGAGGAAGCAGCTGGAGAAACGCCAGGTAGATGCAGTACGTCCGCTGCCTTGTCCTCCTTTTTTATGACACCCGTTTACCCTTTCTTCTTCTTCTTCTTCTTCCCTCCAGGGCGTTAAAGTCTCGTCGTTCTCAGCAGTCTGTCTCCTGCTCAGAGTCTGTCCTGGTCCACACTTCACATAAACCCTCCGGCCATTCGCTCCACAGCGTGACGTCCGACGCCTCGCTGATGGCGTCCATACTGGACGAGTCCTCCATCCAGGAGACCACCGTGGTTGACTCCTTCTGGGGTATGAAGCTTCACAGGTTTACACAAACCTCGACAATGTCCTAACAAACCCTGATGGAATGTTCTCACAGGTTTGGACCAGGACATGGACTTGAAAGGTTAGCAAAGCCTTCGATTAAAACATGGACATTGCGGCTTCATTGTTCTCCTCTGACCGTCCCGTGTGTTCCAGAGAGCACCATCATGGCGGAGCAAAGCAGCGTTCTGGCCAACAGCACTCTGATTGCTTCCGACGGCCGCTGTCCCAAACACCCGGTCCAGACGCTGACCCGAGTTTCCTGCAAAGACTGCGAGTCAGACAGGAAAGAGTCTGGAACTATGAACTGCTCCTCAAAGTACACGTCAGCGACCGCCTTGGAATCGTCCACCATCTACTGCAGAGACCGAAGGCGGCGGCGGCTCGGAACAGGTGAGGATGAGGTTCTGTCGCTGTTGTTCTGTGTGCTTTTTTTTTTTTTTGTTGGTGGGAACCAAGGTGACCGGAGCGTAACGTTGTCTTGTTGCTCATCACATGACCTCCTGTCTTTCCAGCCAGTGTTCTGAGGCGGTACCTTTCTTGTGTCTTTGCTACGCTGGTGGCGTTCTACCGACAGTTGCACAAACATCACCATGTGTCAGGTAGCTCGCTGTGCTGACCTCCATGTTTCCTCGCAGCTTCCCCGCTGACGCCACCCCGAGGTGTCTCCGACGCTGCAGCCGCTCCCGCTCAAATAATCCGTGTGGTTCTTGCAGATGTTCTGCAGCTGTGCTGGGACTGGTCCCTGTTTGGCGTGAGGAGGGCGGCGTCCTGTTGTCACTTTGCGCTGACACGGGCGTGGGTGCTATGCCGGGGCTCGAGCTCAAAGACCACAAGGGTCGGCAGTCGGGATGGAACTCGACATGGAGGTCCTGGCTGTAAGATGGCGTCTTTTTAATGCTGCTTTTCTTTTCAATGAGGTCAAAGGTTACCAAGAAAACTAACCGCTCCGGTCTGTGAGGACACCTTGTTCTTCATCCACCTGGGGGGCTTTCCTTCTTCCTTGTACACAGTAGCAGGGGTGTCCAAATAGTGTACATAGATGCCATTTGTGGACCGCCAGGCTGCAACATATTCTAAAAACCAGCAAAAATGGAAAACTTGGCAGTTGAAATAAAATTAAAAAATGAGGGCTTAGACCCGCAATCAGGAAAAAGCTGCAAAAGCTTTCATTTTTCACCATGAAGCCCCCCCTAGGAGAGGAAAAGGTTTGGGCACCCCTGTCATGTAGGAGGTGTTTCATATGGAGTACTTCCATCAGTACACGCACTGTATAATGCAGGATATGAATATATTCTCCCATGATGCTTTGGTGCTCACCTCCACAATGTGTTTTGTTTCTCACTCACCTGCCGTTTCCCTCCCACACAAATGGGCCGCACCTCTTTTCTGCGGAGAAATGCAAATCTCTCCTCCTGACTCCTCGTCCTTGTCCGTGTGAGCGTCTTTTTTTTTGTGTGCGTCTCCTGACTGCGTCTCCTCTCTCTTTGCAGCTCGTCTTGACCACGGCGGCGCCATGAGCACCAAGCAGGGGGGGCATCATGCCTACGGATCTCTGTGTGAGTTATCAGACACAAACACTGGCACAGGTACGTTCTACCGTTCTACGCCAGCTCACTGATCTAGAGACGCCCCCGATTTGGCTTTCTTACATCAGGACTACATGACAGGTCCCGGCTAGTCGTGATGCTTTTGTGTGCCAAATAAGAAAATGCTGCAATACGGTGTTTTCAACTAAAATAACAAATAAATGCAGTGATGCAATTAGGAAAGCTGCACATTTCTAAGTGGCACAAACATCCGTGCAAGTGCAAAGTAATACAATCCAACTGCTGCTGGTCACTACTTATTGTTTTCATATTATTATTATTATTCATATTATTGCATAGGGTGGCACGGCGGTCTAGTGGTTAGCGCGTAGACCTCACAGCTAGGAGGACCAGGGTTCGATTCCACCCTGGGCCATCTCTGTGTGGAGTTTGCATGTTCTCCCCGTGCATGCGTGGGTTTTCTCCGGGTACTCCGGTTTCCTCCCACATTCCAAAAACATGCTAGGTTAATTGGCGACTCCAGATTGTCCATAGGTATGAATGTGAGTGTGAATGGTTGTTTGTCTATATGTGCCCTGTGATTGGCTGGCGACCAGTCCAGGGTGTACCCCGCCTCTTGCCCGAAGACACCTGGGATAGGCTCCAGCACCCCCGCGACCCTCGTGAGGAAAAAGTGGTAGAAAATGAATGAATGAATATTATTGCATATTTAAAGTCCCAGGGTTTAACATCCACAGGAAAAACTGATCCTGACTCCATCCAAAGATATATGGAAATATAAAGGACTTTTTTATTTTTTTTGTCCCCTGAGCTTCTCCCCCACCTTTCCATACTCTTTCCCCACCTGACTCCATCAGTCAGCCGCCCTCGCTCACTGCTGCCACCTACAGGTGACGGCTGTAAGAAAAAGCAGCGAGCGGAGACGCACCACGTCGGCTCGTCTTCGTCCGCTCGGGCCTCGGCTCTCCGCTGCTTGTTGGCGCTCACGTGGAACATGGCTGTGTTCACAGGTTAAATATGTCTTTATACCGTCATTAGGAGAGGAGGCCTCAGTCAAAAGGAGGAGAAGTGAGGAGATGAGGTGCAGGAGCTCCAACCGTCTTGGAGCGTTCAGTCTTAGCTGAGGTTAAATGGACTTCTCACCTCTTTTACGTCCTCAGTGTGGTGTTTGCGTCGGCTGGCCTCACTCACCTGGACTCTGACCACGACCATCTTGTCTTCTTCTCACGGCCTCAGACGCTCTGCAGGTTACCGCCGTCCCGTCGTGCTTGGCGACTGACCCCTAGTTTTGCCGTCTTGGTCTCCCGGGAGGCCTGCTTGGTCTTGGCCTTTCTTGTGTTGCGCATGAAGCCGAGGCTGTTGCTGCTTGCGTAGTCGGACAGAGCTTGTCTGCTGAGTTCCTCTCCTGTTCTTGACAAAATGTTTGTGTGTTCAGGTCGGACATCGGGCGGTGTGTTCAGGTGGATCAGCAGAAGATGGGGTGACTGTCCTCTGCTGACTTGGCAAGTGTCTGTTGGTCCATTAAGGCTATTATATTATTATTATTATGACATCCTACTTCCCTCATAACAGATAATTATCATGCACCCAAACATAATATACAGTATGTACATATTCATTCACAGTAATTGATATAATCAGGGGCGTCACTAGGTTCTGAGGACGGGGGGGGGGGGGCTTAGCCCCCTGGAGATCCACAGGATATGAATGAATGTAGTAGACATTCCAAAAAAAACAAATAAGGAAGAAGAACCAGGATATAAGTTTCCCACTTTTGGACAGATTTAGTAGAGATACTCAATACCATTACATTTACACAAGTACACACAATCTATACTGCAAAACCGCTGTTCAAGCTCTGCAACCATTCTGTCCAGTGGACAGTGATCAATTATATAATAATCATTATTATATTATTAATTAGCCTATTATTATTATTATTATTATTATTACTATCATCATTATTCTTCTGATTATTACAGGCTAGTATTAGCCTGCTTTGCCCTATTATTATATACAATTTGTCTTTTTTTTTTCTAAAAAAAAAATTCTATAAAAAAAAATCCGAAAAATATCAAATTATATAGGGGGGGCGTAAGAATTTTTTTAATTAAAAAAAAAAAAAAAAATTAAAAATGGGCCTACTGACGCCACTGAATATAATAGTATGTTATGACTTTGTTTCAGACCTTTTTGATTCCTCTCCTCCAGGTTTCCAGTCGGTGTCTTCGTGGTCCTCCTGCTTCTCAGTAAGTTCCTGCTCACCTTGCTGACGCTTCCTCTAAGGATTCTTTATCCAACACAACAAAACGCTAGAAAAACGCAACATGTTAGACGTTGAAACGTTTCATCACCGCTCAGGTTTGTGTTGCTTCGGTCCCGCTGGTCTACCGCCTCTGAGCGACCCCGAGTGGAGGACTTCAGTCTCCGAGGTCCCGGTTCTGTCCTCCGTCTTCAGCCTGGTTTCCTCAGAGGGCGCCGTGGAGGACTCGAAGGAGGTGAACGCCATACCTGCTTTGTGCACGTCATTCTAGGATGAAGATCATATGACCTCGATCACCTGACAGGAAGCGACGGCATCAGAGTCTGAACGCCTTCTCCGCCTGGAGCGCAGTCTGGCGTCGCTGTGGGAACGCGTGGAGGTTGGTGGGCGGCGAGCGGAGCGAAGACGGGGCGAGCTTCTGCAGATGTACTTTGACCTGCGGCAGCGTGACTCCGCCCACAACGGCCATCTGTGGTGGCGCAGCCTGGTGGACCAGCAGCTGACTCGGCTGAGGAGGAGACTGGATGATGACAGACGGCAGAGGGAACAGGTCTTCGCTTCTGGTCTTTGGAGTTCCAGCTCTTCACCTTTCCTGATCTAAATGTCCTTCACCAGGATTTAGTCCAGCAGCAGAGCCAAACGTCTCGTCTGGATCATCTGGAGGTGGATCTGCAGAACGTTGTGGCCAAGACGGAGGTAGACGCAATCCCTTCTTCCTTAACTGTTCTGTAGAACTTTCCACTCCTTCTTTGTTCTCCAGGAGGTCAGGTTGAGGCAAGAAGCAATGGCGTCACCTTCAACGCTTCCTGCTGCTGTCGGGTAACCTTCAGCATCTTCATCACGCTTGTGACCCCGCCTCCATCTTTATGCCTTTTCACACCTCACTTCCTGTAGCGTCCCTGTGGACCGTCAATCCCATGACTCCTTGCTGGCAGAGGTGGGCCGTCTGGCGGCGGCCCTGGAGGACATCAGGCGGGACGTTGAAGTTCTGTCAGGATGTCAAGATGGCTGCCGGCGACTGGATTTGGTCCAGCAGACCGTGAGTTCAAGTTCTCACCTCCTAGAAAACAAAAGCTAACCTCACCCTTGCCAGATTTCAGCACAGGTCCACGAGGAGGTCCGGGTTCTGCTCTATGGGAAAGAGCTGACAAATGGGGGCGGGGCCTCTACAGCTCACGGCGTCCTGCCAGAGTCGCTGCTCCGCTGGCTGTCCGAGCGCTACGCCACCCGTGCTGACCTGCAGGCGTCTTTGGCCTCGCTGGAGCGCAGCATCCTCCGGAACATCAGCCTTCATCTGGATCAGCGCCGCAGCGAGGGCGAGGTCACGGAGGTCAGGGAGGCTGCCATGCACGGCGGCGGGTTGGCCGTGACCAGGGAGGTGAGGAAGGCGGCTGCTAACCCAACTTCCTGCCGTTTTTTCGTCACTGCCTGGTTTGTTTGGCTGCAGGAAGTCAACGTGATGGTGAAGAACGCGCTGCGCCTCTTCTCTCACGACCGGACCGGCCTGGCCGACTACGCTCTGGAGTCTGGAGGTCACACGGCGTCCCGCGACATGACAACCGATGTCGGTTAGCACGTTTTTAATATTGCTACTCTTCCTCCAGGGGGCAGCATCCTCAGCACTCGCTGCTCCGAGACCTACAAGACCAGAGCGGCGCTGGTCAGTTTGTTTGGACTTCCTCTGTGGTACTTCTCTCAGTCTCCCCGCGTCGTCATCCAGGTCTTTCTTCCTTTTTTATACTCGTTTGTCCTTGCAACAAGTGAACGCAACAGCAGCTTGCACGTCCCCCCCCGCAGCCTGACGTCCAGCCGGGAAACTGCTGGGCCTTCAAAGGCTCCACGGGCTTCCTGGTGATCCGGTTGTCCATGAGGATCTTCCCCACCGCCTTCTCCCTGGAGCACATCCCAAAAGCCTTGGCGCCCAGCAAGACCCTGCGTAGCGCCCCGAGAGACTTCAGCGTCTACGTAAGTTTGACAGCCGCTCGGCCGAGGGGGCGAAGTTTGCTTTGCGTTCAGTCCTCTGCTCCTTTTTAGGGTCTGGATGACGCGAGTCAGGAAAGAGGGACGCTGCTGGGCTCGTACACGTACGATGAGGACGGAGACGCTCTACAGACGTACTCTGTCACCGTGAGTTAAGACTTCCTGTAACGCCACTTCCTCGAGTTCTCGTTTGACGCACCTAAACTGTCCTCGCTCGGCAGGAGGAGAACGACAAAGCCTTCCAGATCATCGAGGTCCAGGTGTTGTCCAACTGGGGCCACGTGGAGTACACGTGCATGTATCGCTTCAGAGTGCACGGCTCGCCCTGTGATACCTGAAAACCTCTTTTTTATTTATTTATTTTAAGCTCTATTTCAGAGCTTTTTCTTTATTTCTAGTTCTGACAAGAATGTTTTACAATATCCTGCACTCTTGTTTTTTTTTTTTTTTTTAAGCTTAACTGGATGACAACCCAAACATTTCCAACTGAGTGACCTTGAATGCAATACAGGGAGTTTTCAAAGTGACCTTCGGTTTGTGCCATTTCAAATGTAGCTTTGACTGAATGTAACATTACAATAAGATGCCTTAAAATTGCCTTACACTGAACTCAATGTTTTATTTGCTCTTCAGTGATGGAAGATATTTGCTTATGTGTGTATGTCTTATGTTTCCTTTTATGTTTTTCTATGATATGAAAATAAAGATGATATTTCTTAGTTCTGTTTTGTTAATTCAAAATGTTTACTTTGTTAATATTCAGACTAGGGCTGTGAAAATTGCACAGTAATTTATTTAATTACATATTTTTTTGCATCGTTAAAAGAAAATGTCACTTTCTTTGTTCTAAACATACAAAGAGGCCAGCAACGACTCATACCTATTCCGCCTATAAAGCCTTCTACAAAAAGGCTCCATTTACATAATGCGACATGCATGTTGCTAATGTTGCTATTGCTAATGGCGTACGAGCCAGTGCCTTGATGTGCCAGTCCCAAGTCTGGATAAATACAGAGGGTTGTGTCAGGAAGGGCATGATTTGCTGTGGCGTCCCCTGAAGGGAAAAGTCGAAAAAAGTAGAAGACAACCTGCATGTTAGCCAAGCTACGGTTACATTATTAACATTGTTACACCCAAGAACTAAGTTATTGGCGTAGTGACACCTCGCCACACCATAACTTCACACATGTCCTCGAAATTTCAGACTCCTATAGAGCAGCTACAAACAATAACCAGCACAGAAAGCTTTCTAGATCTTTCAGAATCTACACCTACACCAGTAAGTGACTGGACAGACAAGTTTCTCAAGAAAAGAGGTTACTTCAAGATGTCTCTCAATAGTAATTAGTTTTAGCATTAGCATTTCTTTTGCTGGTAGGGAATCAGGAACTCCAACCACTTGTCTTTAGGAATTGGGAACAAACGTGGCTTTCCCCTATGAGCCATTGCTAGCAACGTAAACAGAGGAGCAGAGCTCGGGGGAGGGCAGAGAGCCACGTCCTTATAAGGAGGTCCGCTCCTCTGTGACATCACAAAGGGCCAGTTTTACCACGCCTTTTGAAACGGAGCGTTTTCAGCTATCGATTATCTGCTTCTCTCTGCTACTATTAAAGAAACTAATGCTAGGGAAGAGATTTTCAGACAGATGACTTCTAGCTTGATTTAAATTTTCAGGTCATTTGCATATGTTAATAAATACAAATACATACAGTGTATATATAACCCCCCCAAAAAGTAGGACACTCACTATGTTCCACTTGTCCATACAGCGTGCGAGTTGTTTCTGCAGGGAATACTGACCAGAAACACGACAGGCTAACCTTCAGTCTTTGGGGAGCGGGATTCCGACTGCAGTCTGCGGTCCCGTTTGCTGCTTGGCTCGGGAAACCTGCTCCTGGCTGCAGCAGTCCTGCAGGAAAATGGCGGCCAGGTTGCGCAGACGGGGGCTCTCGCTGAGGGAGAAGCGCAGCATGCACTGCACGATGCCGGCGTTGCTGATCTCCTGGCGTGAGGACGGGGTGGCCAGGTTCATGAGGGTGGTAATGGCGGACAGGACGGTCTCTTCCCTCTGACTGGATAAACAGTTTGTCACCAACGTGATCCCGTCGCTCTGCAGGATGATGTCGCGACATTCCGGGTCCATGCTGAGGTTGCACAGCCCCCCTGAGAACATGTCATGACTCAGCAGAAGCATTTCTGGAATAAAGAGAAATACGACAGGATCCTCACCCATTCCAAACTCCACAAAGTTGTCATTCTCCTCTGTGAGCATGTCCAAGAACAGGTCTGCGACCTGCAGCTGCTTCAGATAGTCTGTGTTCTTTGGGTCGTATGCAAAATTGGCTAGGTTGGCCAGAACCTGCTCCTTGGCCTCTGAAACACACACACACACACACACACACAATGTATAGCATGACATGACATTTTTCTTAATAACGTGTTCAAATTAACATCCAGAAATTATCTGCTGTCATATTACGGAGCGCTATTTATTTATGTAATTACTATAATTACCGAGTAACTATTCAGTATTTGCTAAGACACGGTGAAGGAGTAGGATTAAATCCACTCTGCTACTTCCTACTCCTTGCCGGATATGCTTATTTGTGCAAGTAAACATGTAAATAACAAATAAAATAACAAATAAAACCATAACCATAACCACAACCACGACATGAAACGAGGTATCAAATGTCAGAGAATAATTGTTGTTCTTTTTTTTACCATCGCTGTCCGTATCCTGGAATTCGGTGACGAGATTTTGTAAAAACTCAAAGCGGTCCGATTCTTTCCTCCACATGTCAGAAAGCACTTTCTCCGGTCGTTTAAAGCACTACTATGTAGCAACAGTTAGCAGTCAAACCGTGTGAAGAAATGTCAACAAAACTACTCGGTCCGTCGCTGAAATGAGTCCGATGATTCCGCGGGTACACTCATTATAGTTCCCGTAACAACCAACGTTATAAAACTTTCCAACATCAATCAAGTTGTTCCTCGCTGTGATATAAATAGACCACATAATTATTCACAATAAATCCGGACTCGTGGCCATCAACAAAACTTTATTGGAAATTATGTCATAACACGTACAAGCGGAAGTAGTTCGGTTCCGCCGCTCCACTCGCAGCAGCGAGCGCGTGCATGTGTGCCACAAGCTAATGGTCACTTGAATGTCAATATTAATATCTAATGCGGGTCTTTTTATGGAAATACTGACATGACTAAGCAATATAAGCTTTCTGCTGGGAAGCGCCTCGCTAAGCCAATTCTTTTTGGGACTCTCATTGTTGGACTGGCTGCTGTTTTCGTGAACAGGTACACTTAGCTGCTATTGTTGTTTAGGTTGCATCCAAACATTTCCTCATAACTCTGATTAGTACCATTTAAACGCCTATATGAAGGTAGAATATGTTATAAGTCGTGCTTATTTATGCAAATATGGCAGCACATTTGGTTACTTTTGCCCTCCACTCAGGCACAGGTTCTTCGAGGACGTGGCTGACCTCCGGGTCCAGGAGCAAGCACGCAATGATGCCAGGAGGGTGGAGGTCATGGAGAGGAGGCGGAAGCAGATGGAGGAGTTGGCGGAAATGAAGAAAAGATGAAGCATTTGAACATAGCGGCCTTTAATAGAAAGAGAAATGAATGAACTGATGAGCTGAACACCATTTTTGCCCACAAAACTCTCTAATTTCACTAATCAAGAAAGGTGTATTTAACCTCTTGTAAACATGGAAACGTTGAATAATGAGTGTTTTTTTAATTATATGTCTGTTTTTAGACAATTAAACTTAAAAGAGAAACTAAGCGTTGTGTTTTTAACCTTATAATGTAGTTCTAAGCTTGACCACAAGAGGGCATTGGTGAGCACAGTGACAGTTGTATGGCGGAGCAATGTAGTTCCAAGCCTGACTACAAGGGGGCAGTGTTGGACAAAGTGTCCGGAACTGCTCTGACGTCAACAGGTTAACATCCTGAAGGTGGGTGGAGCTAACTGCTGCCAGTCAGACTTTGTTTTTTTTTTTTAAATTGAAACATTTATTTAAATATCAGTCATTAAATATACAAAGAACAACCACACACGGGTGATATTGCACATGAATAAATTAAAAGAAAGTGCAAACCCAACCGGATTCCAAATCTGATGATCTGACTTCCGTTTGCCGTCTTCAACTGGAATGTAAACGATCAATATGACCACCGGTCCAATGGCACACACACTCTGACTGCCTTTTGTCAGAAAGCACATGAAATAAAAACACACAGCGCCGTTTAAACGTGGCGGACGTGGACAAAACATCAATAACCAGGACGCAATCATTTAGGACATCTTCAGAGACCACTTGGGACATTTTGTTCGATGTGCACGTTGACACTCGCTTTGACCCTTGAACTTATTGCTGAGTGAGTGGTTGAGTTGCATAATAGTCGTGTATAGCTTGACAAGTCACATGACGTCGCCGCGACTGCAGAAGAGGGGCGGCGGCGGCGCCGCAGGCTT
The DNA here is from genome assembly GCF_030265055.1 of Doryrhamphus excisus. NCBI lineage: Eukaryota > Metazoa > Chordata > Actinopteri > Syngnathiformes > Syngnathidae > Doryrhamphus > Doryrhamphus excisus. The sequence goes on from NC_080468.1 coordinate 16,749,522, forward strand.
ACGGGTGGGCGTGGTGTGAGGGTCAAACGGCGAGGGGCACCAAACCGGTCGTGGATGTGCCAGGTGTGGCCGTGACGGCTGTGAGGGTCCCTGGCTCCAGGCTGCAAAGATAAATGGGCGTCAGCATGTAATATACGTAATATCGTACGCTTATTCTCGTCAAACCCTATTTTTGTACATTTTCTTCTCGTTATTATGACTCTATTCCCAAAATATTAGCATTTCTCCCGCCCAAATGACAACATGTGACCTCATCATGACATCGTCATGGACTCACGCTTTGTCCCGGTAGGAGATGTGGGCTCCCGTGCTTGTGTTTGCGTTGAGGATGTTGCCGTTGTCCAGAGGGTAGGCCCTCCTGGCCTTCTGGTCCTTGGCCAGGTTCCTGCACGCCGCCAGTTTGGACTCCAGCACCTGACGGGAGAAGAAGAGCGAGGATGAGGCTCATTGACTCCCCGGGGAGGAACGCCGAGGACGGAGGGCGGAAGGTTTAGCAGAAATCCAAAGACACCCACCCCGACTTTCCTCAGCAGATCACTGACGATGTTGAGCGCCGATATCCGCGCTGAGGGAGTCAGTGGCGAGTTGGTGCCGTAGACGGTGGGCAGACCTGGACAGGACGGGTCAAACATCAGAACCCCACGCTTAAGGAATCAGAAGTTGGAAGCACGGAATTAAGGTGACCTGTGGCCTTGGCGAGGAGGGCGCCGTCTAGACCTTTGCTCAGAGGTGCGACGGCGGCGGAGAGCGACGCCTGCGCGGCCGAGTCCATCTTGATGTCGTCATGCGTGGGCGAACCCGGAGCGGACGTCCTGCTCCCGTCTGCCTGCCTCTCACGCACGGCCAACTCCTGACGCAGGTCTGCCCAAACCAAACGCGGGTTCAATCACCTTCACTGTTGACGCGTCAAGTCGTCCTCACCTCTGGCTTCGTCTTTCAGACGCTGAACGGACACCAGCAGCGACTCCTTCTCGTCCAGCTCGCTCTCCAGGAAGGCGTTCCTCTCGATGGCCTGGTTCAGACGCTGCTCGAAGTTCTCCAGGGACACAATGGTCGCCCTGACGGGTCCAAGCCAAATCCAGCTCAGCGCAAAAAAAGAAGAAGAAGATTTCGTTCTCACCTTTTGGCTCGTTCCAAGTCGTCGTTGGACTGTTCCAGCTCTCGGACGTATTTGTGGAGCTGCTCCTTGATGCTGCGCGTCTGGCCCAGGTCGTCCTCCAGCAGGGAGATCTGCTTGTAGGTCTGAGAGTACTGATGCTCCAGCCTCTCCTGGGGGAGGACGCCGTCACGCTTTACATTTAGCAACACGCGTCTTCTCATTCATTTTTCATCATCACCTCATTTCCCTCCTCGCTCCTGGCGTGACCTACATTTTTAGACACGCGTGTTTGCCCTTGTTTTTGTCTCCCAGGCTGACAGGACACTCCACTCCACCTCTTACCTTGACTGCATCTTGACCCAATCTACATTTACATTTACATTCAGAAAATTTGGTATTATTTATATATTTATTATTATTATTATTATTATTATTATTATTATATTATTATTTATATATTTTTTTATTTTATATTAGAAATTATATATTTTTTCTAATCATGTACAACTTTTTCCACTGGAAATTAATCAAAATTAATATTTTTTTCTTTCAAAAAGGGGCGACTATTTCCCCAAAAGATACAATTTTATTCTTGTAAAAAAAACAAAAAAACATTTATTCTCATTAGTTTATTATTTTTTCCCCCTAAAAAAATAAAGGGCTTTATTCTCACATGACTTTGACTTCGATTCTCCAAAATGTGAAAATTTTTCTTGAAAACACAATTTTTAATATCATAAGATTACAAAAATAAAGGATTTTTTAATGTATAACTGTTCTACTTATATATGACATAATACTTATTAATTGTGTTTATTGTGTATTTATTCTCAAAGGACAATATTATATATATATATATATATATATATATATATATATATATATAATATAAAATATTGTTTGTATAAAAATGTTTGTATGTTCATTCTTGAAGAGGGTGCAACTTATATTTACGAAGCGTACGAAGGTCTTACCTTGAGTGTTTCCACCTCGCTCCTCAGCCTCTGGTTCTCAGACTGCAGGTCCTTCAGGCGGTGCTCGGCCTGGCCCAGCTGAGCCTCCAACTCAGCCTCCAGCTCCCTGCTCCCCTCCTGGAACTCCAGCAGCTCCTCGCGAGCCTCCTGGCAGCTGCAGGCCGACGGGAGAGAGGAGAGAGGAGAGAGGAGAGAGGAGAGGGTGGATGTCACGGGAAGCCGCCCTTACGTAAGAACGCCAAAGGTCTAAAAATGGAGGCTAGCAGTAAGCCTCTTGCCAGCGCTCCTTCTCGGATGACCTCATCTTGGCCGGGAACGACGTGACATCACAGCAACCATCATCATGCGTCACTCACTTTGTCTTGTACTTGAGGTAGAGAGCTTTCCAAAAGTTGATTTCCTCGTCCTTGGAGGCGAATTTGGGTATCTTATCTGTTTCCATGGCAACCACATCTAAGTCGGAAGGAAGTGATTGTGATTTATTGACATTTATTCAATGTCAGAACGGGTACCACAATACACGTACGCCTATGTAGTCGACGAGTTACTTCCATCCAATGGGACTTTAGCATTTAGCAATTAGCATCTATTAGCATCACCTTGATACTCTGTAAATAATGATGTTTACATACATGGTATGTTTACATATTATCTCAACATTTGTACTGTTGCTAAACCTACTAAATGAGAATACATTAGCCAAAAAATACCGATATAAAAGCAGTGAAGGGGAGCAAAACATCGAGCAGTGAAATGATAGCAGGATTAGCCTAACGCTGTCAAACACGGTTGAACGGATTCCAAGAAAATACCAGTCCACGATGTGTCGCTCGTCATAGCTTAACAAGAGCCCCTCTCTTTCAAATATGAAGTAAATATAAAAACCCAGGAGTGAAATCATCACCTGATTGACATCCCTCGTCAAAACGAGACGTTTGTCAGTCCATTTAGCCTAAGCCGCCCGTGGAGGAGCGCCTTCTTCGCCGCTTGGCTGACTGAGCAGAGCATCAGCGACCCCTGCTGGCGAGCCTCAGCAACACGCGAAAAAGAGGAGTCATGTGACCTGACGCCGGAGACGTCATCCGGGGTCTCTGGTGACGTCACGTGTTGCCAAGCGATGGGAGATCCAGGAAGTCAAACTGCTCTTGTTGTTTTTTTTAGGAGCACATTCGTGAAATGGAAGTGGATGTTATTGTATTATTTCGCTGGAGATTATTATATTATATTATTATAGAGATATATCTTGGTCCTTCAAGGATTTTTTTTACCCTTTTCCATGGCAACCACATATAAACAGGAATTATTTACGTGAGAGAAATGGTACAATTGACAGGTTTCTTGTTGGTTTTTCCAAATATTTCAACTTTCTACTTAAATAATATCTTTAAAAATGTTCTTTTCCTAACATAATAACTTTATTCCCATAACATTATAAATAGATTGAAATATATAAAACAATACGTTGTTCAGTCATATTTTAAAGAATGTGTCTGTGGCCAATAAAAACCCATCCCTGTGTTAAAAGCAAAACACAGCAAAAGTCTGATTAAAAAAACATTTTAATTGTTGCAACATTCTGATGACTTTTTTTTCCTCACATATTTTTGGGACAAGATGTTTTTCTTAAGGAGGTCAAACTTTTAACAGCATCAACACACTTTTGTCACAAACATTTGAAGACTTATTGGGGCCTCCTCAGCAGGAAAGGAGTCAAGATGATTCATTTGACCTCGTAGGCTTCGGCAGCACATGAAGACGCTTTCAGGGCAAAAGAATAAAAACAACAGAAGCTTGGATTTCTCCATTTCTTTGCTCGCGCTGCAAAGGTGACACGTTTAAAGAGTGCGGGTAAAAAGCATGCCTCACTTTCACACGTGTATCAACACGACAAACACACACACACACACACAACCTGCAAGGTTTTTACATTCCAACTAATGGTGTTCAAAAAACGCCTTCTATGTGATGATTGATTGATCTTTTTACAAAAGCAACACAGCATAAGAGATGATTCCTAATAATCAATATTGTAAACACTGCTGACTTTCCGACTCAGCTAGCAAACATCAGCATCGGATTCTGCCACCCGGTCTTAGGGACACATTGGAACATAATAATAATCTGAGATTTGGGGAATAAAGCTGAACATTTATCTGAAAAATGTTGGAAATTGACATCAATATAGTCGTAAATGGATGAGAAAAGTCGTACATTCCATAGAATAATGTCCAAGGATGAAGACGTACCTTTATGACATATAATAAAGGTGTAAAATGATGACAATAAAGTCATACATTTACAAGAAAGAAAGTTGTAAATGTACAAGAATAAAGTCGTGCATTTACGAGAAAAAAAGTCGCACATTTACAGAAAAAACTTACAAGAAAAAGTGTGTAAATTGACATCAAAATAGTCATAAATCTACAAGAAAAAAAGTCACAAATTACCGAAAATACAAGAATATTTTAGCGCGCCGTTAATTAAAAAAAATAAAATAAAATTCATGAGAAAAAGGTCACAAATGACCAAAAATAATGTAAATGTCCAAGAATAAAGATGTACATTTCTGAGAATAAAGTGGCATAGCTCTTCAGCCTAGCTTTTATTTATTAGGTGGCAGCAAAACAGAGCAGTTGAGCACAAAGATTTAGATTTTTTTTCCCTCGTAATTCACGACTTTATTCTCAAAAACGCTCAGATTATTTAACTAATCTGTCGTAAAAGGCATTGCCTGAGACAACTATGAAAAGGGGGGACTCATGTGACCTTTGGCCTTGGGCATGTGGAGGGGGCGGGGTGAGGAAGGCGGAAGTGAGAAGGGCTAGACGTGCTAATTTAAATGCTGAAACCTTCTAAATAAAAGCTTGCCATACTTTATTCTCCAAATCTCAGATTATTATTCATACTCCATCCTACTACTCCATCCTGTTGTCGTAACAACAAAAAAGTTGCTTCCTTCACAGACTGAAAAAATACCGAGAGGAGGGGTGTCCACACTGTGGCTCGGGGACCCTTTGCAACCTACAGCTCATTTTTTATTGACCTGTGACATATCAGTGTACTAAATATAACAAATTAAAGGAAGGAAAAAGAAAAGTTAAAATAAGAAAGTAACATTAATAGCATTGATCGTGACCACAATCATCTTTCCAGGGTGTCCAAAGGGCGGCCTGGGGCCATTTGCAGACGGCGACTTGCTTTTTTTTTTTTTTTTTACTTTTTTTTTCACACACACACACAAATAATACAAAAAAAAAGGCAACAAAAACAGCACGGGTGTCCAAACGTTTTTCCAGTAAGGGCCACTTTAATATTTTGTAAAAACGTATATATTATTTTAATATTTCAGCTCTATTCTACTCCAATGACATGAGTTCTCCCCATAAAATTACCAGTTTTTTGTCTTGAGGCTTTTTTTGTAATATGTAATTTTCCAAAAACTTGTTTGTTAATATCTTTTTTTTATTTCAACATTATGCAAGTAAAAATACATCATCTTTCCTCATAATACATAACCTTTCCCTTTTTGTCCCAATAACTGACTATATTATTGGAAAATTATTACAGTTCAATTTTTGCTGTTTTTTGCATGTTTTCTTATTAAATTCAAATTTTTGACTGTACCATGGGCCAATAAAAAAGCAGCCCCCCCCCCTCCCAGAGCCCCTTTTGGACACCCCTGGCGTAGAGAACATGAAGAAGTCGATGCTGATAAGATGAACGATATGCTTTGTCATCGGCTTGCGGCACACCTCATGCAAACAAACTGTAAAATAAATAAAACATCCGCAACAACGAGGTCAAATAAATAATAACAAGATTAAAATCAAATAAATAAAATGCGTGTGGTGTTTTTGAACATCTCTGCGTCAAAATGGCCCCCGCATGCGTCAATGTTGTTGTATGGTGGAAAAGGTGGGGCCACCCGAGCAACATAAATAAACCATCAAGGATCATTCATACGTAGCCAAAGTGAGAGATGATCATTTTCAGATATTCTTGGAAATAATTTCAATATTAAAATGGGATGGTTAAATGTCAAATACCATGAGAGCTGTCTTTATGTGTTCAGCGTGTGACATATCAATCCAGCTAGTATTCCTATACATCTACATCATTTTTATATAGATTTATATTTATATATATATAAGTCATACATACAGAGCATGTACTGTATGTACACAACGTATTTACACTCTGGATACGTTTGCATGTGACAAAGAAGGAAAGTCTGGTCCCACGTCTGAAATCTTGCGCGTAAAAAGCCTTCGGAAATATATCTGTATAAATACTCTGCTCAAAATAAACAGTATGCTTGCACGCCCGCGTCGTCATCGTCAGCGTGTGGACACTCGGGACAAAAATAGCACGTTTCAGGCCACTTCTTCATGATCAAAGCATGTTTGCATGTTTGCATGTTTGCATGCCTGCAGGCGGAGTGGCCTTGCGCTCTCGCTCTCTTGCACACACACACACACAACCTTCTGATACACTTGAATTGTCTGAGGCTGGTGTGCACCAACACCACCAACATCTCACCAACGAGCACAACGCTGCTTTTAATTCCTCTCATGTCCACGAGAGGAAGCCGCAGTTAAAACGTGTGGTTGTGAAAGGTAACCCTACATGCCGCAGGAAGACAGACGGGTTCGGTCAATGTACAGTAATCCCTCGTTTATCCAGTGTAGAATTAGAGTGTACAAAACCTGTTTACGACCTTTTAAATACGCTGGTTAGCATTATTAGAGCCCAAAATAACACCCCTATAGTCACTTTTACACCCCATTACCCAATAAAGTAGACATAATAAGAAAAAATATGGCCCATAAGACATAGAAAATCTTATTATTACCTTCTAAGCACGGTGGTTAGCATTATTAGAGCTCAAAATAACACCCCTATAGTCACTTTTACACCCCATTACTCAATAAAGTAGACATAATAAGACAAAATAGGCCCATAAGACATAGAAAACCTTATTATGACCTTCTAAGCACGGTGGTTAGCATTATTAGAGCTCAAAATAACACCCCTATAGTCACTTTTACGCCCAATTACCCAATAAAATAGACATAATAAGAGAAAATAAGGCCCATAAGACATAGAAAACCTGTTTGCAGCCTTCTAAGCACGGTGGTTAGCATTATTAGAGCTCAAAATAACACCCCTATAGTCACTTTTACACCCCATTACTCGATAAAGTAGACATAATAAGACAAAATAGGCCCATAAGACATACTACAAAACCTCATTATGACCCTCTAAGCACGGTGGTTAGCATTATTAGAGCTCAAAATAACACCCCTATAGTCACTTTTACACCCCATTACTCAATAAAGTAGACATAATAAGACAAAATAGGCCCATAACACAAACTAGAAAACCTCATTATGACCTTGTAAGCATGGTGGTTAGCATTATTAGAGCCCAAAATAACACCCCTATAGTCACTTTTATGCCCAATTACCCAATAGAATAGACATAATAAGAGAAAATAAGGCCCATAAGACATAGAAAACCTGTTTGCGACCTTCTAAATACGGTTGTTAACATTATCAGAGGCCAAAACAACACCCCTATAGTCACTTTTACGCCCAATTACCCAATAAAATAGACATAATAAGACAAAATATGGCCCATAAGACATAGAAAACCTCATTATGACCTTCTAAGCACGATGGTTAGCATTATTAGAGCTCCAAATAACACCCCTATAGTCACTTTTACACCCCATTACCCAATTAAATAGACATAAGAGAGACATAGAAAACCTGTTTGCGACCTTCTAAATACGGTTGTTGACATTATTAGAGCCCAAAATAACACCCCTATAGTCACTTTTACACCCCATTACCCAATAAAGTAGACATAATAAGAGAAAATAAGGCTCATAAGACATAGAAAACCTGTTTGCGACCTTCTAAATACGGTTGTTAACATTATCAGAGCCCTCTAGACATGAAATAATCCCACTATGGTCACTCGTAAATTGCTATTACCCAATACAGTAGACATAATAAGAGAAAATAAGACATAAGGGGAGCCGAGCAGGGGGCGGACAGGAGGCGAGGTTGGGGGGTTCAGAGTTTAAGTCTGGTGCTTGTGTGTCCCGGCCGACATTCCATACCAACACATATATCTGTGCAGTGAGGGATGACTTTTTGATCATATTTCGTCCTAATATTTTCGTTTTCCGTGAGCATGGGCGTGGCCACCATGAGCGTGGTTGGTGCACGCCAGCCTGCGGCTACGTCACCGTCGCATGGACACTTTACAAAAGGCTCATCCGAATCCTTCTCTCGGGAGGAAGCGTGCGTAAATATAAAATAGGATCTGGTGTTTGATGATAGTGTTGCTTATAAACTCTGCAAATGTACAGTATAGACAATAATCATAATAATAATAATAATAATAATAATCAATGTGCACTAAGACCTTGGAACCTTTTGTGACCCGTGTGTTATTCAGCTTGACATATCTACAACATGCATTCGCTTGATGACACACACACACACACACACACACACACACAAATAAAAGCCCCACGTCCACGTGTCTTGTGAGTGACATTAAAGGCAGCAACGCAAGTGGATCAAATAAGGCAAAGAAAAGATTAAAAAAAAATGGAATGATCCGCTAATAAACCAGATTCTGCAGCCAAGGATAGGTGAGGGGGGGCGGCGGCGGGGGCGGGGTCGGGGCCGTCCTATCATAGCACTGTGCTCTCCGTCTCCTCCTCCGACTCGGCGGTTCTGTGGAAGGCGGAGTCCATCAGCGCCACCGAGTGCCTGAGGTGGGACATGCGGGCCAGGTCCAGGAGACCGTCCAGTTCCATGTTGATGACGGGAATGTCCAGGTTGCACAGGGAGTCTGGAGGAAACAACCACATGACGGTCACGGGGGGGTTTTGGGAAGGGAGGAAGATTCCGGGTGGGGGGTGTGGCCATGCTGGGCGATGGAGTGTGTGTAAAAACACACAGGATGACAAGGTGAGGGGGGGTGTTATACAGTATAACATAACGTACCTGTACTTGTGTACAGTATCACGTCCACGCACAGGAAGTGGCCTGACTGGGAGGGAGGCGGAGCAAGAGGAGAGGGGCGGGTGGGAGGAGGTGGCGGTGACTTTCACAGGGAAAAGCGGGGGCGGGGGGCGGGTAATGGGAGCGGTTCAGCCAGAGCGAGGCGTCGTGTGGGTGCCGAGCTAATGTTATGCACAGCCAGCACACCCCCCCCCCGGGCCACGCCCACACCGGCCATCATGCATCAGCCGCCATGCGAGCGGTGAGGAAAATGGACGCGATGAGACGCCGGTGGTGGGACTCATGGGAGGGGTGGGGTGGGGGCGTGGGGGTGGGGGGGCCACAGAAAGTCCTGCTTACCCTAAAAGTCCCTCTGATAAACACAATGACGACTCAAACGGCTGCAAGTGAGTCAACAACAAACATGAGTACATCCTGAGTACATCCTGAGTATATATGTATTTTCATATACAGTACAGTAATCCCTCCTTTATCACGCCCACCACCATCATAAGTAGTATAAGTATAAGTTCCTTCAGGTATTTTTGTAGTTACTTTTGTACTAAATTAAAAAAAAATAATAATTACAGCATATAAAATCTGTTTACGACATTAGAGCCCTCTAGACATAAAATAACACCCCATAGTCACCTTCACACCTTATCTTAAATTATCTTATCTCCTCACAAGGGTCGCGGGTTGTGCTGGAGCCTATCCCAGCTGTCTTTGAGGCAAGAGGCGGGGTCCAACCTGGACTGGTGGCCAGCCAATCACAGGGCACATACAGACAAACAACCATTCACACTAACATTCATACCTATGGACAATTTGGAGTGGCTAATTAACCTAGCATGTTTTGGGAATGTGGGAGGAGACCAGAGTACCCGGAAAAAAACCACAAGGGAGGAATCAAACTCAGGTCTCCTAATTGTGTGGCCTGTGCGCTAACCACTTGTACTAATCTTAACAATCTTCATTCATTCATTTTCTACCGCTTTTTCTTCACGAGGGTCGCGTGGATGCTGGAGCCTATCCCAGCTGTCTTCGGGCAAGAGGCGGGGTACACCCTGGACTGGTGACCAGCCAATCACAGGGCACATATAGACAAACAACCATTCACACTAACATTCATACCTATGGATGATTTGGAGTGACCAATTAACCTAGCATGTTTTTGGAATGTGGGAGGAAACCGGAGTACCCGGAGAAAACCCATGAGGGTGGAATCGAACTCGGGTCTCCTAGCTGTGTGGCCTGTGCGCTAACCACTTGTACTAATCTGAACAATCTTCATTCATTCATTCATTTTCTACCGCTTTTTCCTCACGAGGGTCGCGTGGATGCTGGAGCCTATCCCAGCTGTCTTCGGGCGAGAGGCGGGGTACACCCTGGACTGGTGGCCAGCCAATCACAGGGCACATATAGACAAACAACCATTCACACTCACATTCATACCTATGGACAATTTGGAGTCGCCAATTAACCTAGAATGTTTTGGGAATGTGGGAGGAAACCGGAGTACCCGGAAAAAACCCACGAGGGTGGAATCGAACTCGGGTCTCCTAGCTGTGTGGCTTGTGCGCTAACCACTTGCCCTATTCTTAACAATCCTTAATACTACGTCAATCTGTGCTGTATTATGCATATTTATTGGCTATGAATAGGCCATCAATGATTTATTATGGAATATATTGGCGAGGGATTACTGTAGTATTTTCCTTCATATTCCATCCAAGTACTACAAGTAGTACTGCAAACGCTCACCTGTGGACATGCTCTCTCCAGGAGACAAACCATCCAGGAGGCCAGAGTGCTCCAGCGGTTGGGGGCTGGTGCCGGGGGTGGAGGGCGGCTGCGGGGGAGGCAGGCTCGGCCTCTGCCGGGGGGGCTTGGGAGTGGGCCGGGCCTTGGTGAGCGTCCCGGCCAGCGAGGGCGGCGAGGAGAGCGACGGCGTGGCGGCGTGGATGTGTCCCACCGAGCCGATGGTGGCGTAACCTTGCGGGTATCCGAAGCCGTACGGCGAAGGCGTGCTGGGCGGGGTGGGCGACAGGCTGACCGGAGACGGCTGACCCGTGGACTGCTCCGAGACGCCGCCCGTCGGGACGTACGGGCCTTTCGGAGGGATCGGAGCCAGCTTCTTTGCTGCGGAGGGAAAAAGGAGAAGTTGAATTACGCACGGTGTCTGGCGATGCGGTGTGGGATCAAACGACCTCTGACCTCTCCTCAGCGTGTGTGGGCTGTGCTCCGACTGGCCGCTAGGGGTCACTGTCACCTGGAACCCCTTTTGTCCAATCACGGGAGACAGCTCCTTGTTCTTCAGCGTGCTGAGGCGGGACAAACAAAGTCACCCATCAGAGCTGCACCCTTTCATAAAACAAACACACCCAACGTGTGAGCCGCCAATCAAACTCCGACTGCATCTTTTTCTTCCTCAACCGCAGCGTCCAGCCAATGAGGACGGTTGAAGCGTTTAACGTCTGGGCGGAGCCATGCAAATGAGCATGCTATGACATCATGATGATTGACAGTTAGTGATGTCTGCGTATTGTACAGTTTGTTTCCGATGTGACTCATCGCCCGCCGCCCACTGGGCCTTGGCGCTCCATTGTTGCCGAGCAACCGACTCCCCCTGGCAACGTGCAAGGTTACGGATGGCAAAGCGTGGCGCTCAGGCTAAACGTGGGTTCGATACCAGAGCGAGCAAAACTGGGCGACTGCTGCTGGGCGGGGCTTCATGGCAGCACGGCCACGCCTCCCTCGCGCGAGTGTGTCAGTGGGTGTGTGTTTACCTAGCGGCCTTCCGTCCTCGCTCTCGGCTACAGGTGGCCCAAGGCGGGGGGGCGGACAGTGGGGTGTTTGGGGGCTTAGGGGAGCCCAGGAAGAGATCGTGGCGAGTGAGAACGAGGGGGGGCTTGATGTAGAGGGGGGTGGAGCCGTTGGAGTCGGGGGGTGGGGCATGCAGAGGGTCGGACAGCGAGGCCTGTTTGGGCAGGTGCGGGGGGCTGGCCCTGGGGTTGGAGTTGACGTCAAGTGGCTGAGGGGAGGGGCACAGGGAGTGGAGGAAGGGGGGCGGGCTGTAGCCCGAGCGACGGGGGAGAGGCGACAGGCCGGAGGGGACGCACTCGGGGCTGCGGGAGAGGGGGCGCATACCGGGGGGTGCTCGAGTGTAGAAGTGGGGGTGAGGGAGCGAGAAGGGCGAGCAAGAGGAGCAAGATGAGGAGGATGCGGAGGAGGAGGGGTAAGGGGGGGGCGGCCTCTCCTCCTCGGGGGAGGGGCAGGCGTTACAGGAGTCCGAAGCATCATCCGAGCTGGAATGATAAAAAAAAAAGAATGTTTGATGGGATGCGGGACGGAGGAGAAGAAGTCCAAGTGGATGAAGAGAAGGTCTCCTGAAGAAGTGCTGAAGGTCAAAGTTGAAGTCAAAAAAGCCAAAGAAGAAGCGTCACCTCATCCACTGCAGAGCCTTGCGACAATGGAAGGTGATGCTGTGAAACATGCGGGGGCTGACGGCAAAGCAGAAGACAACATGAGCGCGTCTGACGTCATTGCTCAACAGCTGAAGGGTGGCGTTCGGGAAGGAAGGGGGGGCGGTGAGACCGCCGCTGTTCTGGGGCGCCTGCCTGGCATGGGAGGTGGGGTGGGGCAAGTGGGGGAACAGGAGGGCTGCCTTACCTGGCTCGGTCGCTGCTAGTGGGAGGAGGGGTGGGGGAGGGGGAGCCGCAGGGGTCCCCGGGCTGCTCGGGGACCGGCCCGTCGGCGGGCGGGGTCGGCACCCGCACGCTCGGTGGCGTGGACGAGGTTTTGCGCGAGGAGGACGAGCCCCTGCGGGACACCCAAGAAGTGTCCATCACCCTGACGCCCATGCTGCAATGGGACACAGACGCACAGCCAATCAAATCAAAGGGAGGGTGAGGTGGGGCGGGGCGTTGTGAGGGTGTTGGCAGCAGGGGCGGGGGATGGGGGGCGGCCCGAAACAATTAAAAAAAGTTTTTTAACCAGAGTGGGTAATCATTTACAGTATAAATAGATGATTATGCAGATGAAATGCTTGGTGGTCCTTGAACGCACCATGACTCCATGTATTTATGGATCCTTTTATATGTTAAATGTATTGAATTCAATCTAATAATTACAACTTTAATAGCAAATGTCAATCCGAAATCGGACAAAATCAAGCTATTTGTTGAAGTTTTGCGTCTTTAGTTATTACACAAGAGGCATTCCGGTGCAGAGTAGCGCGTCGGACAACACACATTCAACATACGTGATGCTCAAGTGTACAGTGTGTACAGTAGAGTCCACCATGCTAACCTCCATGCTAACCACGGCTGACGACGCAGGACAATAAGACTCTCAAACTGACGCTGTTGAACGAGTCCATCCAGTGGCAGACATCACAATGGCGCAACATCAACATCAACACGAACACACAAAAGGCCCGCATTGTTGGCATCGGGACAGTCAGACGGAAGAAAAGTCGGAATACCGTACCTCTGGATCTTCCTGATGCTGCGTGGTTCAAACAGAGACAACGAGACACAATGAGGACAGTCTTTTGTCGTCGTTATGGGGACTATCAAGCTCAGTTCCATGCCAGGTCTCGTCTTCCGGACAACCAAACGCCCCTTAACCAGCGTATTATCGGCCTTATAATAAAATTAAAAAATATTTGATGATTTTGTATAACTAAATTTATTGTATTTGTAATTTTAAAAAGTAATTAAATTTAACACAAAAATAATGATATAATAATATATAATAATCTGATATACAGTATATTATATACATACTGTGTATACTATATTAAGTCTATTCATTCATTCATTTTCTACCGCTTATCCTCATGAGGGTCGCAGGCATGCTGGAGCCTATCCCAGCTGTCTTCGGGCAAGAGGCGATTTTTAAAAATAAAATAAAAAAATATTTGATGATTTTGTATACATAACTAAATTTATTGTATTTGTAATTTTAAAAAGTAATTAAATTTAACACAAAAATAATGATATAATAATATATAATAATCTGATATACAGTATATGATATACATACTGTGTATACTATATTAAGTCTATTCATTCTTTCATTTTCTACCGCTTATCCTCATGAGGGTCGCAGGCATGCTGGAGCCTATCCCAGCTGTCTTCGGGCAAGAGGCGATTTTTTAAATTAAAAAAAAAAATTGATGATTTTGTATAACTAAATTTATTTTATTTGCAATTAAATTTTTTTTTTAATTCATTCATTCATTTTCTACCGCTTATCCTCATGAGGGTCGCAGGCATGCTGGAGCCTATCCCAGCTGTCTTTGGGAGAGAGGCAATTTTTTTAATAAAATAAAAAAATATTTGATGATTTTGTGTAACTAAATTTATTTTATTTGTAATTTAAAAAATAATTAAATTCATTAATTAATTCATTTTCTACAGCTTATCCTCACGAGGGTCACAGGCATGCTGGAGCCTATCTCAGCTGTCTTCGGGCGAGAGGCGAGTTTTAAAATAAAATAAAAAAATATTTGATGATTTTGTATAACTAAATTTATTTTATTTGTAATTAAAAAAATAATTATATTAATTAATTAATTAATTTTCTACAGCTAATCCTCATGAGGGTCACAGGCATGCCGGAGCCTATGCCAGCTGTCTTCGGGCGAGAGACGAGTTTTACAATAAAATAAAAAAAATATTTGATGATTTTGTATAACTAAATTTATTTTATTTGTAATTTAAAAAGTAATTAAATTTAACACAAAAATAATGATATATGTAATAATATATAATAATAATCTGATATACAGTATATATAATATACTGTATATACTATATTAAGTCTATATTATGTCTTATTCTCTCTTACATTGTTTTTTGATTGTGTAATAGCAGTGTAAAGATGACTATAGCCACTTCCTGTCTGCCCCCTAGGGTGTACATTTACGGTAACACACACAAGCATGAGCAGTCTTGAGCAGGTTTTACATGCCGTTAATACAAAAATATTGTATATATTAATATCTAAATAAGTAATGCCACTTCACAGAAGTTCGGGAATGATTTATCCCCAACGACGGAGGGAAAACGCTACAGTATTTCCTACCCGTCCTTCTTGTAGAACTCCAGCATCATGTTATCCGTGGCGACGCTGAGGGGGCGGCGGCTCTGATCGTTCTGCTTGCGCTCGGCCATCTCCATGTCGGGAGACGGCATGGAGCTGTAGTTGGCGTTGTGGTTGGCGTGGACGGGACTTCCGTAGTTGCCCGTCACGTTGAACTCAATTTCTGGGAAAGAGGACCTCTTTAGAGGACGCGGATGACAGAAGGCCATCCGCCTCCTTCCCCGCTTTGCTCACCTCCAGGGAAGAACCAGTCGGCGTGCTGGATGATGGGCTCGATGATGCCGACGATCTGCAGGGACACGGTGGTCATCATCTCTGTGATGTTGCTGCGGTGGACAGAAGGAGGAGACTTGAGCAAGGTCGGGGGTGGGGGGGTGGGGGGCTGTTAAAATGGAATTAAGAGCCTGATAGATTTACGACAAACACATTCAAGAGGATGCCGGGGAGGCGGAGTTCCGCACAAACCGCTGCGTCACCATCGTGAACGGACCAAACGGTCACCTCGAGGCTCTCATCGGCGCATCGAAGAGGACAGTTGGCAGAGCTCCCGTCACGTGATCCTTACCCGTCGCTGTGCGTCCACAGCAGGTTGGGCCCGAGCACGATGGCGATGTTCCCGGGAGTCATCTTGTTCATTTCCTGGTGTTCCGTCAGTTTGGACAGGAACTTGATCAGATACCTGCAAACAAAGAAATGACCGTTCCTGTAGACCGTAAACTTGGACATTTGCATATCCCGCTTGTCCCGGTGTCCATGTGTTCCCAAGCACATTTTCCGTCACGGAACCGAACCGGCGTCTGATGCCATAAACTTCCATAAAGCATCCTGAAGCCGAACACAGTTCCCCCTGGACACAAAAGAGGGCTGCTGTGCCCGACAGCATCTGCGGTGAGCACCGATCGCTTAGTCGGGTCTGACAGAGCTCCTCAGCTCCAAATAAGCTTTATTTGTACAATGAGATGGCGACAGTGACGAGTGTGCTTTCCTCTGCACCCCGCCCCCTCTCCCCTCACCGACACCCGAGCGAATTGGTGTGAGTGTATGCAGAAAGCTGTGTTACACGGGCGTCAAGTCCGAGTCAGGCTCGGGGGCCATTAGCAGCACGCAGCTCCTTCTTCAGTGGCCCAGGACATATTTGAAATGAAACCAAAGGAAACCATTATATTCTATATTATACTATATTCACTTAGCCAGGATGTTTTTATATTTACGGTATATACTTATATGTATTTCTCATTTATTTATTTACTTTTTAATTAAATAAATAATAATTACTGAATAATGATGACCGGTCCAGGGTGTACCCTGCGACCCTAGTGAGGCCAAGCGGTATAGAAAATGGATGTTTGGAATGAGTTAATCATTCTAAAATGATTCATTATACAAAACAAGCACGGAAGAAACTTACCTACTTCAACTTACTTACATTAAATTCACTTAAAATGTAGAAATAATAATAATACGCAATTCATTCATTTTTCGTGGGGGGGGGGGGGGGGGGGGCTTTCTTCTTAGGGCGAGAGGCGGGGTACACCCTGGACTGGTGGCCAGCCAATCACAGGGCACATATAGACAAACAACCATTCACACTCACATTCATACCTATGGACAATTTGGAGTGGCTAATTAACCTAGCATGTTTTTGGAATGTGGGAGGAAACCGGAGTACCCGGAGAAAACCCACGCATGCACAGGAAGAACATGCAAACTCCGCATAGAGATGGCCGAGGGTGGAATTGAACTTGGGTCTCCTAGCTGTGCGGCCTGTGTGCTAACCACTCGACCACCGTGCAGCCCATACGCAATACAGTCATTATAAATATATTTAACTGGATAACACATTTTGGTTACAGCGTGTAATTCAAATAAATCAAAAGATAATTAACCCGCCATCTTTTTCAGTATGCATAGCATAGCATAGCATAGCATAGCATAGCATAGCATAGCATAGCATAGCATAGCATAGCATAGCATAGCATAACCATAGAGGAGAGCGTGATGCAGGCAAAGACTCACTTGAAGTTGTTGTTGTTGGAGGGCGGCAGTTTGTCACAAGCGCTGCGGAGAGCCTGCAGCCTCTTGTCCTGGTCTGGAATGCTGCAGGGGAGACAAGGGGACGCAGAAGACCGTTGGGAATGCTTCCACGCGAGCTCGCCAACCGAGCCGGGGCGATTCAAACAAGCCACACGGCTCCGTCCGTCCCGCAGCTTGTGAGGCCACTTACTTGGAGGCCTGGATCCAGTCGTTGTACAGTTCAAAGGTCATCAGTGGCTCAGGAAGCTCCCGCAGGTACGACTTCAGGGCTCCTGCGTACGGAATGGAAAGGAAAGTTGCCAGAAATTTGATAAAAAGGTGAGAAATATTAAGAACTAACTGCAAAAAAAGCATCCCATAATACTTCCTTGCTCCTCACGTCTTTGTCAACAAGAGTATTCCATTTATGTATTTCATTACTCATTGATATTTACTAATTATTCTCTGTATTGTGTACATACATCACCCCCATTTGACTCCATATTTAATGACACGTCTGCAGCTTTTGGGTCTCATGTTCCGTCTCGTGAATAATTCTCCTCGGCGGCCGTGCGCCGGGAAGCGTGAAAACAAAACGAAATTCCCGCTATATGCGGGGAATATAATGGATGGCGTCAGGCTCACTAGAGCGACAAATGAAAAAAAAAAAACAAAAAAAACAACACTGAAAGCAAAACGGAAGGAGGAAAAAAGAAAAGGCATTGGTTGCCGTGGGAACAGATGCGCTCACCTGCGATGGCGTGCGGGTCGGCCGAGTACTCCTGAACGTCCAACACGCCGCAGTCCAGAGACGCCTTCAGCTTCTTCAGCTTGGAGGCCGAAGGAGCCACTCGGAACAAACCCTGACACCCCAACATGAGCGGTCAAGGATTTAAAAAAAAAACACCAAATGTTGATGATGCCATGATAGCGTGTGTGTGTGTGTGTGTGTGTGCGCGCCAGGCTGACCTCCTCCTGCATGCCGCACTCCAGCAACATGGTGACACAGGCCTCGATGGGAAAGGCAATATCTCTCCCGCTGAGCTCTAAGTGCTCCTCCAACGGCTTCCCGTAGCACGGCTTCTCCGCCCACGTCTCTGAAACACACACACACACATTAGGATAGATGCACATGCAACACACGTGTGTGTGTGTGTGTGTGTGTGGTGTCCCCGCTCACCCTGGTGAGCTTTAATCTGAGGCAAAATGTTCTGCAGCAGCTCCAGCGACTTCCTGTGGTACTCGGCTTGGACTTCAATCAGCTGGAAAAGAGAGGACACGTCAGAGCGTGCACGTGACCTCCCGGCCGTACGCGCGCACGTGGACCTCACAGTCTGGAAGTAGCTTGCATAGTCGAGTTCTTTGGCCATGAAACCGTACATGTCTGCAGACAGCTGGTCCTGCGGACGGCAAAGCAAGCGAAAGGTTGTCATGAGCCTCAGAGAGTCAACACATCCCCCCCCCCCCCGAGCACGTGCACGCCGAGGCGATCCCTGACCCGACAGATCTCCATGCGGTTGGCCGCCTCCTCCATCTCCTCCCTGAGGTGGTCGGCCTTGGCTCCTGCCGGCTGGAGGCTGCTGGACAAGCCTGACGACTTGCTGGACTGATAGTAGCTGCAACGGATGGGAAGTTAGCATGGCGCAACACACACACGTGCACGCGCACACACACACACACACACACACACACACACACTGACCGTGTGCGTGCAGAGTCCATGTCCAGGACCAGTTTGGCTAAATGTTTCCTTTGTTTCTGGATGTTTGGGATTTCCACCTGAGGAGAAGAAAGAGCTGCTGTGAGCTTCATCAGTGGGTGGGAACACGCAGAGGCGACACGCACACGCAGATTCGTTTACAGCACCCGACTTCCTGTTTCGCAAGACCAAAGCTGACATAATAATCATCGATGGACTTTCTAATTAAACTATAGTTTGGATTTGACAAACTATCTACAAGAAATCACTATTATTAAGAAAAAATGTTTAAAAATCCTACAAATGGTACCCTAGGGGTAGTCTCTGGTAGACGCCGCGGCGATAGGAACAAGCCCCGGGGCGTCGTAGCCATGCCGGCTTTTCAGGTGGCTGATGTTTGATGCCGTTGAAGCTCCGTGTTTTATTCCCTCACGGTGGAAGGAACGTTTGGCGAAAAGCCTTCCAACGTAAACGCCGTGGTTGTTTATAAGTGAGGTGAGCTCATGTGTAGCGCGTCACAGAAAAAGGAGCGCTTGATTTGTTCGTGCGCTCCCACCCACAGCACAGTACGGGTGATCTCGCCTCAACGGGCCGTTTTTTTGTTGTTGTTGTTTTTTTTAATCAGTTATCGTATTTATTACTATGACGTAATTCCTCTTGTTGTGTCTTATTTTCTATTCTTATGTCTATTATAGCGGCACGGCGATCGAGTGGTTAGCACGCAGACCTCACAGCTAGGAGACCAGGGTTCAATTCCCACCCTCGGCCATCTCTCTGTGGAGTTTGCATGTTCTCCCCATGCATGCGTGGGTTTTCTCCGGGTACTCCGGTTTCCTCCCACATTCCAAAAACATGCTAGGTTAATTAGCCACTCCAAATTGTCCATAGGTATGAATGTGAGTGTGAATGGTTGTTTGTCTATATGTGCCCTGTGATTGGCTGGCCACCAGTCCAGGGTGGACCCCGCCTCTCGCCCGAAGACAGCTGGGATAGGCTCCAGCACCCCCCGCGACCCTCGTGAGGAAAAGCGTTAGAAAATGAATGAATGAATGAATTAATTATAGGGTTATTTTTTTATTTTTTTAGTGTAACGGTTAAGGTTACACCCTAACCCTAAAATTAAAAAAAATATATAAAAATAAATAAAAAAAGGAGTGTAAAGGTGACCATAGGGGTGTTATTTTTATGTCTAGAGGGCTCTAATAATGCTAAAAAAAATGTACTTTGAAGGTTTTCTATGCTCTAACAACAAAAATATTCAATATATATATTCCATAGGGATCCTGCTTCAGGAATTCACTCATCATGGTCGGGTATGGAACAGTGATAAATGAGGGCTTACTGTACAGGTGAAAATACCCTCATCTACCACTGTTAAAAACACCCACAATTTAAACATACAGTATGCATGTCTTTATGTTTCACTTCATCAGGCGTCAAGATTTCCCGCTTTGTTCAGCGGTCCCTGAATGCATCATAGATTCAATCTGTACGTGCATAATCTTACGTTATCATTCATTAGTGGTGTGTACTTATATATTTTATACTTTAACTGCATTTAATACACATGAGCGGCGTATTTACTGTGCATTCAGCATCTAGCCGGTTAGCTCTTGTCGCGGGTGAACAACGGCAATTGAAGAGAGGAGGGTCAATGTTTTCAAGCACCTCTGCGAGATCGTAGAGCGGGTCCATGACGTCTCTCTCGATGGTGACCTCCAACAGGACGAGCTCCTGAGCCAGTTTGTCCTCCGTGTCGCCGCACAGCTTCAGCATCTTCCTGAGGGACACACGAGGACAGACGTTTAAAAGCCACCATGCCCGACATCACCGACGTCCATCCGGCGCTGCGCGTGCGCTCACCCGAGGAGGGACTCGTCCCCGAGAACCGCCGCCCCCTCCTCCATGCATTGTGCGAGGGTGGCGAGGGGAAGCTTTTTCTAAAAAAAAAACCAGTGAGATCAGCATTCAAAACTCAAACGGGAAGTGTGACAACCTTGGCAAAATAAAAGCGTGACATTTCAATCCGGCTCTCACCGACGGAGATCTGACCGACTTCTTGTCCACGTCCACGCCCTGCTGGCTCTGCAGGCACGCCGTCAGCTTCTTGTGCGTGCTGTGAGACACCTGCTTGACCAGCTCCAGACGCTTCTCCGCCTGAAGAAAAAAAAAAAAAAAACACACAATAAAAGCTTTTCCTCACAACCGGATGTTGTTCCAGTCGACGTTAGGACGTTTTAGTACCTGCAGGAGGTCTTCACTTAACACTTCAGTCTTCTCAGCCCTGCAGGAAGACAACAAAGACAAGAAAGTGGTCATTGTGAGAGTCTGGCAACTTGAAGGGTAGGGTTGCCATAGCAACCAGGAAACACACACACACACATTACATTACATTACATGCATGCCATGCCACATTTTATATTCATGTTAGCCTGCAGCAAATGATTCATGGTTTGCTTGAATGGGGGAAGCTCCGCCTTCTTTTTTGACAACACATGACATAATGATCACATGACAAAATACATGTAAAAACTTAACGAAATTATTCATTCAGACGCAACACTTGAGAATGTGGATGCACTTCCCCTCAAAGTTAGATTAGCATTTTTTCCTAACGTCGCCATCACACCTTCTTTGTCAATAAAGTTTTATCAAGCTGGACGAGTCGCTGCTTCCTGTTTTCAAATAAAACGACAACAACTTACAGAGCCGGGCCTCGAGTCCTGCTGATCCTTAGCTTTCTCTTCCACATCCCCTCGCTAACAGGAGGGACGCCGCCTGCTCTGAGGCCCGGCTGGCGACGAGGAGTGGAGGGAGGATGGGGTGGGGTGGGGGGGGGGGGGGGGGGGGGGGGGCTGAACCATGATGACAGAGAGGAGGAGGAACTTGAGGGGGGGCGGAGAATGAGACCTGACTATCTGGTCCTTTCACTTCTTTCCCTCATCAGCCATCAATCTCGCTTCTCACAGTCGCCGTGACGACAGGCTCTGGTGCACACGTGCGCGTGCGCGTGCACGCTTGAACTCCCCACCTCCTAACAGACGCACACTGTCAGCGTCAATGGCGGGATTACCAGTGATGTCACCCGGGCCATTGTGAGCCAGGCAGTGTGTCGCCATGGCAACCAGAGCCCAGCAGGAAAGCCTTTCAGTTTCCAGTTCAACTATGGGATGCACGGCAATGAGGAATAGAGCTTTTTTTTTTATTGATACCGTACTGTACTACAAGAAATGTTGCTGCTCTGAAGGGGAACATGTGTGGAGGAATTCCACCTGCCCCCCCCACCCCCCCACCACCACACACACACACACCCATGACATGACAACATAATGTTAGCTTGTGTTTGTGGTGTGTGTTTATTAGTACAGTCAGTCGCACTCCAATGACTGCACCTTTGTTCACCTCTGATGTGCTGCACACACACACATACACACACAAACACGCACACCGCAACACCGCAGTTGTCCCTCGTTTATCGCTGTTAATTGGTTCCAGACCCGACGGTGACAAATACATTTCCACCATGAAAGGATTTATTGTTAATACATTTCTTATTTTAATAAACAGTACACCTGTTTATGACTTTATAGACACAGTTATTAACATTCTTCTCACGAAGAAAATAAGTAGTATTGTTCATCCATCCATCCATTTTCTATGCCGCTTATCCTCACTAGGGCGGTGGGTATGCTGGAAAAACAACTTACCACTACCACATGGAATGGGAGGAGAACCTTTGTCACAGTAGGACATGCCACGGCTGACTTCATGACTTCATGACTTCATGACTTCATGTTGAGGTCATTTCATGACTTTTTGACCAATAATAGACCATAGTCCACCACAAAATACATTCATTTCTGAAAAAAAGATATTGCAAGGGTCGACTGTATGTCTGTACGACTGCATATCTGTATGACTGTATGTCTGTATGATTGTATGTCTGTACGACTGTATGTCTGTATGACTGTACGACTGCATATTTGTATGACTGTATATCTGTACGACTGTGTGTCTGTATGACTGTATGTAACAGTCTGTATCTGTGACTGTTTGTCTGTACGACTGTTTGACTTATGTCTGTATGATTGTATGTCTGTACGGCTGTATGTCTGTATGACTGTACGACTGCATATCTGTATGACTGTATGTCTGTACGACTGTATATCTGCATGACAGTATGTCTGTACGACTGTACATCTGTATGTCTGTACGACTGTATGTCTGTATGACTGTATGTCTGTACAACAGTATGTCTGTGCAACTGTATGTCTGTACAACTGTATGTCTGTACAACGGTATGTCTGTACAACGGTATGTCGGTACGACTGTGTGTCTGTACGACTGTATATCTGTATGACTGTATGTCTGTACGACTGTATGACTTATGTCTGTATGATTGTATGTCTGTACGACTGTATGTCTGTACGACTGTATGACTTATGTCTGTATGATTGTATGTCTGTTCGAATGTATGTCTGTATGACGGTACGACTGCATATCTGTATGACTGTATGTCTGTACGACTGTATATCTGCATGACAGTATGTCTGTACGACTGTACATCTGTATGTCTGTACGACTGTATGTCTGTACAACGGTAAGTCTGTGCGACGGTATGTCTGTACGACGGTATGTCTGTACGACGGTATGTCTGTACGACTGTATGTCTGTACAACTGTATATGTGTATGACTGTGTGTCTGTATGACTGTATATCTGTACGACTGTATGTAACAGTGCTGCAAGTGCGACAAAGAAAGAGGACAAGAGCCCAAAAAGCAACAATAACACAACAACTGAACCAAACCAATTGTGGTAAAGACGTGATTGGGCCCATTAGTAACAACTACAGCTGTCCCACGAGGCCCACCGTGACCCGCGGCCCGGTACCGGTACTGTGGGTCGGCATGGGTTCCATGTGTTGCATGACAAACAGCGGGGGTGGGGGAGTGTGTCACATGACAACAAAACACAGCCTCGAGCTCCGGTTGGCCCAAAAAGTGCTGCCCCATCGAAATGCCGCTCACAGCCCAAAGTTCCAAGAGTGTCCGGCTCTTCCCTCTGCTCGCTCGCTCGGCGCAAAGACAAAGCTGGCGGCGCTCCAAATTCCCACAACACGACAAAGCAACACACAAGGGTGCAAAGGAATTCTAACTTTCACGTTTCTCCCATGTCAGAGCATCGCATGTTTGAGCCCAGCTAAAAATAACCAGGCAGGGGTCCTCGGGTTACGTTGCCGTGGTTTAGACCGCGGTGTGCGTTACTCAAAACATACTGAAATACAAGTTATGATGTAGTATTCTGGTCACCGGGAGGCAGTAATGAGACATTACCTTTACCATCAACTGAAAAAGGTTGATGGTTGATTACGGAGACCTGGGTTTGATCCTCTACTGGCCTTCTCTGTGTGGCGTTTGCATGTTAGCACCATTGGAGAGAAGTAAATAAACCACTCTAACAATGCTAAATCCCGTATTTAGAAGTTTTTTTTATGTATTATATGTCTTATTTTCTCTTATTATGTCTACTATATTGGGTAATAAGAGTGTAAAGGTGACTATAGGGGTGTTGTTTCATGTCCGGAGGGCTCTAATAATGCTACATCTATGAAAATATTCAATTTATAAATAAGGAATCCTACTTGGCGGAAACTCACCTATCGGCATCGGGTATCACATGACCATTTCACAGCCATAAAAGAGGGATGACTTGATAGATGAATGTATGTTTTAATACACATATGTATAAACGCGGCGTGCCCCCATGTATCATTTTTCTACTACCGGCGTGTAATAAAACGTGCTTAGCATTCAGACTGTGACGTGTGTAGAGTACGGTAATGGCCGCCTGAGGAACTCTTCCGGCTATCTTTAGCGCAGCAACGCACACACATACAACAAATGCATGCAGAGTAGAAGCGCAAATGCTCGCTCTGCGTAGAGAATAGACGCACTACTCCAAGTTGCATGAAGGATAGCAACACACCATCAGCTGAGATAATATTTATGTTATGATATTCATGCTAAGCTCTTCATTGACCTGATATTGTAATGCAAACCATGCAATGTGTGTGTGCACTTTAACTCTTTAACCTCGGATATATCGGATTCAATTGTTCCCACTGGTTTTGTCCGATATAAGCGAAATCCGTTATATGCGTATACCGGAAAATGTCCGTTTTACGCATATATCGGATTTATATCCGGTATATGCGTAAATGGGATTTTATCCGTTATAAAAAGGCACTTCCTTGACTATGTTTCCAATGTACCTGGACGCGCAGGCAACGCTGCAAACGCTGCAAATGACGTCGTATAGCGGCCTGTCACGATTCGGCGAATCGGAGCGCCACGATGCGGCCATCCGATATATGCGTGGGAAATTTCATGGAAATGCATTGGAACGGGACTGGAGATTTTGTCCGAAATAGGCGAAATCCGTTATAAAAAATCCGATATATGCAATGAATTTTTATTGGAAATGCATTACAGAAAAATCGGTTCTTTTTTATCTGTCCGTTGTGAGCGAATTTCCGATATATCCGAGTCCGATATATCCGAGGTTTACTGTATATGGCAAAAATGTAATCAAAAATCTGGTCGCCCCATCAGTCCAGATGAAATTGCACCAGCAGGGGGTCAGCAAAGAAAGACGGTAGAGCTGCTGACATGCTGCCCCCTATTGGTATGGAGCCAGATGACGCATCGTGAAATGCTTCAAGCGTCACACTCGCATGCTCATTTTCAGCTGGTTTCCTCTTTCTTCATTCAAAGCAGCTCATCACGTCCGATGAAAGACCGCGAGGGAATTTTCTCCGTTTTTCAAAGCAACAACTGGCCTCGGGCTCCCCTGAGCTCCTCCGGGTTTACTTGGACTCGTTACTGCGAGCTCTAATAAGCCACGGCCATTTAAAGTGGAAGGATATTTATGGCGCTCTCTGTCCCCTCCCCTCCCCTACCCTACCCGCAAGGCCTCTCGCCTCCTCGTCATCGCGACCCACATTCCATGTTTCTCTGGACGTTCTTCGAAGCCGGCGTGTTGGCGTCGGCGTCTTTTAGCCTGCTGGCTGATGTGAGCGATGCTGAGGGGCCAAAGGGTGGAGGAGGGAACTCAACATCATCTGTCAGTGGCTTTTTACCCCCCCCCACACACACACACACGACCAGCGGGAGGCCTTCTGAGGAGAAGGAGGATGATGACGGATCCGAGCGAGTACTGCTAGTATTGTCTTTATTATCATTTACTGCGCGACACCGCCGCCGCCGCCGTCTATCGTTGGAACGTCCTCGGATGCAGTCAGCCATCCTGACAGGCAGCAAAGCGGAGGGGAAGCCTGTCGCTGACTCATCACCTGACTCATGCAGTCTAGTGGGAATGACCCCCGCAGTCTGAGGCAGCAGTCCTGGACTTACTTTTAGCACATTAGCTAACGTTAATCAATGTAAACCCGCAGGACGAGCATCCATACAGGCATTCTCCGTAGCGCTCGTTTGCCCTCGTTAGACAAGAGAAAGAAGTCACGATTTTACCACAAGAAAGTTGGACGTTTACAGGAATGAAACTGTCAATTTCACGAGAAAAAAGTTGTTAATGTATGAGAATAAAGTTATACTTTTTCAAGAAAAAGTCACAATTTGACAAGAATAAAGTCATGAATTTAGAAAAAAAGTCGTAATATTGCGAGAAACAAATTTCAGAATTTGCAATAAATTTTCTGCAAATAAAGTTGTACATTTATGAGACAAGAGTTGTTCATTTACAAGAAAAATTGTTAAAATTATAAGAATACATTTCTACCTTTCCGAGAATGAAGTCATACATTTTCAAGTAAAAAAGTCACAATATGACAAGAAAAAAGTTGTGAATTTAGAAAAAAAATTATAATATTGCGAGAAAAAAGTTTTTAAATTTACAAGAAAATTTCTGAAAATAAAGTTGTAAATTTATGAGACAAGAGTTGTTCATTTAGAAGAAAAATAGTTATAAGAATACATTTCTACATTTCCGAGAATGAAGTCATACATTTTCAAGAAAAAAGTCACAATATGACAAGAATAAAGGTGTGAATTTAGAAAAAAAAGTTGTAATATTGTAAGAAAAAAGTTGTGAATTTACAAGAAAATTTCTGAGAATAAAGTTGAAAATTATGAGACAAGAAAAATAGTTGTAAAGTTATAAGAATGAAGTCATACATTTTCAAGAAAAAAAGTCACAATGTGACAAGAATAAAGTCGTGAATTTAGGGGAAGAAATGTTGTAATATTACGAGAAAAAAGTCATATATTTTGAAGAAAAAAAGTACTAAAATTATGAGAAAAAGTAGTACATTTACGAGAATTAAGTTGTACATTTATGAGAAAAAATCGTAAATTCCTTGGAGAAACATGTAAATTTACAAGAATAAGGTTATCGATTTTGAAGAAAAAAAAAGTCGTCACACTACGATAATAAAGTCATCAATTTAGAAGAAAAAAAGCCATACGTGTCACTATGATGTGTGATGCTGTCATACGTGTGAGAGGGAACGTAGGGCATAGCTCTTCAGGAAGCCAGGGAACATTCCGCTTTTATTTATTAGGTGGCAGCAAAACAGAGGGTTATTAGATTAGCATATGCAGCCCTTCACTTCCGCCTTCCTAACCCCGCCCCTTCCACATTCCAAGGCTAAACGACCCCTAAATGAGTTCACCCGGGCTGAGGCTCAGTGGAGAGTCGCATGGAGCCCGGGTGTTCCTCAGAGTCACTGTCCTGGTTCCCCTCATGTGACGTCCGACACTGATGACGACAACGTGATCCATTCGGATCCGCGATTCCGCCAGAAACGACACCTAAAAGCGAGACGGCGCCCAGCGGGCCTGGGTCTCGTCAAGCAGCTGCTGGGACGCGCATCTGGACTCTTGACTCGCTGGCTGGGATCCTGGACGACACTCCCAGTCGGACGCCGCAGGAGCCGCGGGCGTGACGCGTCGCACCCACCTGTGACCTCATTTCCTGTCTTGCTCGAACCCGAGGCGGAGTCACGTCCCACGGGGCCTACGGGACCCAGGTTGCCACGGGAAACCTTTTAGGTTCCAGACGAGAAGAAGCCAGCAAAAATTGGACATGCAAGTGGACAACTTCACGGAGGATGCGGGTCCCTGTGATGGGATTACACGAGGAGGACAAACAGTCGGACCTCGGGGGCCGCTCCGCGTCTCTTTGTGATGTGTCCATCTAATCAGAGGCAAAGCTCCTCTGTGAGGAATAAGCTTGGCGCCGTGGTTCAAAGGTCAGCACGGAGCACAGATGTTTGTCACACACACACACACCGATGGACGGGTCCTGATGTCTTCATATGAATAAAATGCCAAGACGCTTGAACCTAAACGCCAACAATGGCACTCAGACTTCCGTCACCTGTCACCTGGAGCGTCCCGTTAGTGCCACCACTAAAGACGCCTCGCCGTGAATACTAACGGCGCTCCGAATAAAAGCTCATCAATTATCAGCTGCTGGCGTTTGGCTCGCCTGGAAGTAACGAGGAAATGCGCGCCACGTTTGACTAACGGCTTCATTTTCTCGTAAAGATCTTTTTTTTTTTTCCTAAACACGTCTGCATAATTCATGTACGCCTTGATGGACTCCTTTGCACGGATCCGATGTAAATGTCAGCCAAATCCACGAGAACAAAGCCTCTGTAAGACGTCTTGTCCTCATTTATTAACGAGATATTTTCATAGTAAGAGCATAGAAAACCTTCTAAGGACCTTCTAGAACCCTCTGGACATGCGACACCCCGATAGTCACCTGTACACGCATATTACCCAACAGAGTAGGTAGAATAGGAGAACACCTCTGTGCGACCTTGTAAACGGTTTGTAGCATCATTAGAGCCCACTAGACATGAACTAACACCCCTATACTCACTTTTACACTCCTGTTACCCAATATAGTAGCCACAATAAAATAAAAGAAGGCATATAACACATTAAAAACCTGTTTATGCCCTTCTAAATGGCTTATGTAGCACAATTAGAGCCCACTGGACATGAACTAACACCCCTATATTCACCTTTACACTCTTGCTACCCAACATAGTAGACAGAATAATAGAAAATAAGGAATATAAGACATAAAAAACCTGTTTATGCCCTTCTAAATGCCTTATGTAGTGTAATTAGAGCCCACTAGACATGAACTAACACCCCTATATTAACCTTTACACTCCTGTTACCCAATATAGTAGCCACAATAAAATAAAAGAAGGCATATAACACATAAAAAAACTGTTTATGCCCTTCTAAATTTAAATTAGAGCCCTCTAGACATGAACTAACATCCCTATATTCACCTTTACACTCCTGTTACCCAATATAGTAGCCACAATAAAATAATAGAAGGCATATAACAATAATAATAAGAGAAAATAAGGAATATAAGACATAAAAAACCTGTTTATGACCTTCTAAATGCAGTTTTTAGCATCATTGGAGCCCTCTAGATGAGAAATAACACCCCTATAGTCACCTTTACACTCCTGTTACCCAATATAGTAGACATAATAATAGAAAATAACAAATATAAGACATAAAAAACTGTTTATGACAGTCTAAATGCAATTTTTAGCATCATTGGAGCCCTCTAGATGAGAAATAACACCCCTAAAGTTACCTTTACACTCCTGTTACCCAATATAGTAGACAGAATAATAGAAAATAAGGAATATAAGACATAAAAATCTTATTAGCGATGGACTTTTGTTATGTCGGCCTGCAGTTTGTAGTGCTTGCGTGTCTCCCCCAACATTACAGTAGCATTAGTGACACCTAGTGACCAGTGAACAATACTGCATATCATCAATGCGTCTTCTGAATGCCTTTTATTTGTGGTTCAGCCATTTTTATGCTTGGAAATGCTTCATTTAGGAAACAAATAATAAGTAGCATTAGCTTAAACGTGGATATTTTGGACTTTTAAGGGGTGGTCTTCAACCAGTGAGCTCGGTTTTACCTGTCCACGTGTAAACATTACGCTTTGTGTCATACCCGATTATGCAAATGCCACGCCGACGTCGACGCCCCACAGCCCAAATCCTGTGGGAAACACTGATGAAGGCTTTTCAAGTGCTTTTCTTTTGCTTCTGTCGTGACTCCCATCGTTGAGCAGATTAAAGCTGGACTCCGGAGTCTGGGACGCCGTCCGAGACGCTTCCCGGGGAGCGTGCCATAATACTCCCGAGTCCAGTACAGCGGCATGTATGCCACCACTCGGGTCAGTGGCGTGTGTCCCCAAAAGAAATGAAGATGTCATTCTTTTCAGGTTTGTCTTTGTCACCAAGTGTCCCCCCCCCCCACGACTTCTGTCGTCATAGAACCCTAGAAACCCCCCCCCCCCCCCCCCCCAAACAGAAGCTTTACACTTTCTCGCTTGGTCACTCAGTTTAGGCGGTATTAACGGCGCAGGCTCGCTGTTTTTTTAGAGGAATTGAACTGCGTCTGAACCCCTGCTGACCCACATCTCATCACGTTGCCAGGACACTTTCGCCCCCCCGCCCCAAAGAAAAACATCCCTCGTGCCGCCCACCAGGCGTGATCTTCTAATCATGCAAAACGGCCTCATTGAGGATGGAGCCGTCAAGGTCGCACTGAAGCAGGCTGCCAAGGTCGCACGGGAGACGTGAGCGCCGCGTCCTCTCGTGGTCCCTGCTGTAAGGACCCAGGTCGCGAGTCATTAGCGGGCTGTTCCGCCTCACGGGGTTCCTGCACCGCTATACCACGTTTTGCAGGATCCACTCAGCCACGATGTCGCCGTTTCTCAGGAACGATGATGAGCTTTGGGGCACGCCGTCCGACGGCTGTTGTTTTCATTGATGGTACCGTAGATTGATCGATGACGTGACGGACGCATCTGTCTGCACGCAGGCAGGGGGCGTGGCCAAGTCAAGTATGTGGCACAAACATGGAGGCCATCGATGAGAGGCTACAAGTCGACCCACTTTACTCGCTCTGTTGCAGATATCTATCTGTATCGCCATAAAGCGGATTCACAAGGTCGTGGACCGCTTTTCTGTCTTATGTGTCTTATTTTCTTTTATTTGTGTCCGCCATATTTGGGAGTAGAACCGCAAAGTTCCGAAGTGAAGTCGCGAGGCGGTTTGATGCCATTCACGGGCTGCCGGTTGAATCGTAACAGTCGTAGTAATTCAAGTATTTTAGCAGGGATTTGGGCGGGATTAATCACATCTCCCCTCGTCGGCCATGACGTGTCACCGTGTTTAAATGGTAGGGTAGCTAAATACTTTGACTCCCAGTTCAAGTCCGGGATTAAAGCTTTTCTGGAAGTCGGCGCCAAGCGGCACTTTTGTCCGCGGGAGCCAATCCTCGCGTTTGTTAGCTTGAAAGACACGTAAACATTCCGACGAGGATGTGCTCACTATTAGGACGCGACTGCTTTTGCACACGGCTGGGTCCAAATTGGTTGGAATTACATCAGAGGTGTCCAAAGTGTGGCCCGGGGGCAATTTGTGGCCTGCACTACCTAAATATATACTATTACCTAGATTGGTTTGCAATATATCATCATCCAACTGTCTGGTATGTGGGATTTGTATTCTTATTTATCTGATTATGTCTACTACATTAGGTAATAAGAGTGCAAAACTGACTGTAGGGGTGTTATTTCATGTCTGGAGGGCTCTAATAATGTTAAAAAAACGTATTTAGAAGACCTTAAACAGGTTTTCTATATCTTATTATGTCTTATTATGTCTTATTATGTCTATTCTAAACGCCTTATGTAGCGTAATTAGAGCCGACTAGACATGAACTAACACCCCTATATTCACCTTTACACTCCTGTTACCCAATATAGTAGCCACAATAAAATAATAGAAGGCATATAACACATAAAAAACCTGTTTATGCCCTTCTAAATGCCTTATGTAGTGCAATTAGAGCCCACTAGACATGAACTAACACCCCTATATTCACCTTTACACTCCAGTTACCCAATATAGTAGCCACAATAAAATAATAGAAGGCATATAACACATAAAAAAACCTGTTTATGCCCTTCTAAATGGCTTATGTAGCGCAATTAGAGCCCATTGGACATGAACTAACACCCCTATATTCACCTTTACACTTCTGTTACCCAATATAGTAGCCACAATAAAATTAAAGGCATATAACACATAAAAAAACTGTTTATGCCCTTCTAAATGCCTTATGTAGCATTATTAGAGCCCTCTAGACA
Source organism: Doryrhamphus excisus (assembly GCF_030265055.1). Taxonomy (NCBI): domain Eukaryota; kingdom Metazoa; phylum Chordata; class Actinopteri; order Syngnathiformes; family Syngnathidae; genus Doryrhamphus; species Doryrhamphus excisus. The sequence continues at coordinate 16,781,675 of NC_080468.1, forward strand.
TGAACTAACACCCCTATATTCACCTTTACACTCCTGTTACCCAAAATAGTAGCCACAATAAAATAATAGAAGGCATATAACACATAAAAAAACCTGTTTTACGTAGCGCAATTAGAGCCCATTGGACATGAACTAACACCCCTATATTCACCTTTACACTTCTGTTACCCAATATAGTAGCCACAATAAAATTAAAGGCATATAACACATAAAAAACCTGTTTATGCCCTTCTAAATGCCTTATGTAGTGCAATTAGAGCCCTCTAGACATGAACTAACACCCCTATATTCACCTTTACACTCCTGTTACCCAATATAGTAGCCACAATAAAATAATAGAAGGCATATAACACATAAAAAACCTGTTTATGCCCTTCTAAATGGCTTGTGTAGCGCAATTAGAGCCCATTGGACATGAACTAACACCCCTATATTCACCTTTACACTTCTGTTACCCAATATAGTAGCCACAATAAAATTAAAGGCATATAACACATAAAAAACCTGTTTATGCCCTTCTAAATGCCTTATGTAGTGCAATTAGAGCCCTCTAGACATGAACTAACACCCCTATATTCACCTTTACACTCCTGTTACCCAATATAGTAGCCACAATAAAATAATAGAAGGCATATAACACATAAAAAACCTGTTTATGCCCTTCTAAATGGCTTATGTAGCGCAATTAGAGCCCACTAGACATGAACTAACACCCCTATATTCACCTTTACACTCCCGTTACCCAATATAGTAGCCTTAAACAGGTTTTCTATATCTTATTATGTCTTATTATGTCTTATTTTGTCTTATTATATATATTCACCGGCCACTTTATTAGGTACTCTTTTTAATGAGCTCGTTTTTTGATCTTATGAGTGACAGTGTGACAGTGCAGGTGTACCTAACGGGGTGGTGCACTTGTCAATCAATACGTGACAGCCATGCTAGTGCGACGCCCCCACCCCCCACCCACCCCCATCCCGCCATCCACCCATCCACCCTCACTGCAGGGGGGCATCATCATCACGTCCGCGCCTTCCTCGTCTGCGCGCGCGTACACGGCATCAATCCCGCCGTGACCTCCAGCGCAACAAAAAATAACGAGACAAAAAGACATCCGCCATTCGAGACGCCTTACCTGCCCACAGTCTGGTTGGCGAGCTGTCTCATTCGGTTGAACTGCTTCTTCATCTTGTCTTCTTCTGCGCCACACAAGCGCCGCAGATCTCATGGATGATACACGCCTAAACATCCGCGCCGCCGCGCACGGAGGAGCCCACGCAGCCGGCGACCATTCCTCCCATCATGGCGAAGACGAGGGCGGCGTGTGTCCGACCGTCTGCCGCCTTGCTCCGCTGCTCCGGAGGTGCGGATGGACCGAATGTGTGTCTCCCTCTCTCTCTCTCTATGCTGGACGACTGACAGCTCGCTGGAGACGAGACGCTGTCCCCTAGTGCATCATGGGAAGTGGAGTTCACTACACACGTCATGCTGGACTCACGATCAGCCCAAATGTTGAACTAAATACATATTTACCTCACTCAACACGTATGCAAACCTTTAAGTAGCCTTCGTAAGTAAGCCGTCAGCCTAAACCTCCCACTACAACCGCAATAGTAACCATATAGAAACAATATTGACTAACAATTGAGCCCCATTATCCTTATCGAGGCGGAATGTTTTATAAATAAAGCATAACCGTTTCAAAATGTCTTGTTTATACAAGAAATGAGTGCCTTTAAAAGTGCAGTTACACAGCAGCGTCCCGTGGGGGGCGCTAACGAGTCAAAGTCAACCCCGAAGCGGAAGAAGAAGACAAAGTGTCGCCTTCTTGCACTCAAGTTAACTTGTTGAATGACAGCAAATCTAACTTTTGCCAGGTTTTTTTTTTAACGGTGCCTTTTTTTCTCAGCCCGGTGACAACTTTACCACACTTTGCCTCACTGCTGCCATCGCCTCTGGGCGGTTAAAGCCGAACAATGCGGGACCGAACTCAGGAGTTGGGAAACGTAAGTGTCAAAAAAAGTAGCGTTAGCTTTAGCATGTAGCATGGGAGCACTGTCGAGTAACGGTCGCCGCCGTCGGCTTTCCCCGTCGACAGCTTTCACCCGGACGTGGAACGCGAGTGAATTGAATTGCCGTGGGACCGTTTGACAGTTTGCGTGTCCTCACGTTCACTTGGGCGTTGTTTTATTTCCGGCTTCCGCTGGAGGATACTTCGAGGCCGGGCGCAGGGCATGGCTGGCTCGTGAAAGCGCGAAAAGATCGTTTCACGGCAGCGATGGCTCACTCTTATCTCGCTATCTCTGTGAGCTCAGAAAGGAGACGCCTCAGACGAGGACGATGAAGGCAAGTCCCTGATGATCAAACCTGGAACCTCTTCGGCCAAAGAGGAGAAGGAAAATGAGAACTTCTTCAAAAAGGTCAACAAATAAGTCGCGTTGTTTGACTGCATGGATGCCATGGATGCGGGTATTGGACTTTGCTTCAATGTTTTGCAGGTGCAAGAAATCCACGAGGGTCTGTCCAGTCTAAAGAAGATGGTTTCCGAACTTGAGAACAAGCAGAAGACCGTGCTGGGTGTGGCCCTGCCGGAGGAGGGTAGGTTTCTCTTGAAACGCCGCCAACAACGCACTTGTCGTGATGTTTTAAAATCTCTGTAGGCATGAAGAAGGAGCTGCAGACTCTCCGGGACGAGATCAAAACATTGGCCAGTCAGATCCAGCGGAAACTGAAGAGTGAGTGGTTATGAAGGCGCTCCGTGTTTCTGTTTGACCGACGTCTCGTCTCGCTTGCAGGTATCGAGCCCAAGAAGGGGGAGGATGACGCCAAGTACGTGCCCGTCAACACTCGCATGCAGCGCACGCAGGTTTCGAGGCCCTCGCTTGTCGTCCCGTTCGGGGCTGAAATTGTCTCTGTTGATTTTTCAAGCTGATTTTGCCGCCTTGGCTTGCAGCACGGCGTCCTGTCCAGGGAGTTTGTGGAGCTGATGGGCCACTGCAACACCATCCAGGCGCAGTACAGAGACCGCAACGTGGAGCGGATACAGAGACAACTGAAAATCAGTGAGTCCGAGCAAGGCAAGTCAGGCGCGGCGGGCACGGTGACGTTTGACGATATCGCTGTGGTCTTTTAGCCGGCACCAACGTGACGGACGAGGAGCTGGATTCCATGCTGGAAAGCGGCCAGACGGACGTTTTCACTCAAAACGTGAGTTTCTGGAAGCTAATGTTTGTCTCCAAGTCCTCAATGTCTGATCCATCTGTTGTAGTTGCTCAGACTGGACGGCTAGCTTGGTAAGTACAGGACAACAAATGATGTAGGACCCCCCCAGCCCCCCTCAGGGCATGTCTTTGGTAGCTTAGTGTAGTAGACTTCCCCGTCCATAAATATGTGCTTGGAATTCAGTCATTAAAAAGTGGCGTACGCACACGTTCACACAATTTGTAGGGTATAGATTCCACCTTGAAGGGGACGTGTGCGTACGCAACTCAAGCCACGCCCCTTCAATGCCGCCACTTCGCCATAGATAGGTCAATGCAAAGTGACTCGTGAATGTTGCGTCCATATTATATTACAGTAAACCTCGGATATATCGGATTCAATTGTTCCCACTGGTTTTGTCCGATATAAGCGAAATCCGTTATATGCGTATACCGGAAAATGTCCGTTTTACGCATATATCGGATTTATATCCGGTATATGCGTAAATGGGATTTTATCCGTTATAAAAAGGCACTTCCTTGACTATGTTTCCAATGTACCTGGACGCGCAGGCAACGCTGCAAACGCTGCAAATGACGTCGTATAGCGGCCTGTCACGATTCGGCGAATCGGAGCGCCACGATGCGGCCATCCGATATATGCGTGGGAAATTTAATGGAAATGCATTGGAACGGGACTGGAGATTTTGTCCGAAATAGGCGAAATCCGTTATAAAAAATCCGATATATGCAATGAATTTTTATTGGAAATGCATTACAGAAAAATTGGTTCTTTTTTATCTGTCCGTTGTGAGCGAATTTCCGATACATCCGAGTCCGATATATCCGAGGTTTACTGTATAATACAGCGGTGCCTTGGTTAGTGTCGTTCATCCCATCCATAAGGTCTGATGCAAAGCAAAATGGCCTCTAACCAAAGCATATTTTCCCATAGTAAATATTGAACATTTAACATCATTTTTGTTTTGCAAAGAGGGAGGGGGCGCAGAGGAGATTATGATTGTGCCCCCCTCATTTTTAATTTTTTTTAAAACTTTTCTGCACACAAAATAATTCTGTGGTAGCATGGCCATGTGTTGTTAGTCTTCTCTAAGCTGTAAAATTCAGATGTGTTTGTTGCATCGTTTATCAGAAAACTGATATATTATTCCCGTTAAAGACCAAAATTTCACGTGATCCACGATGGAAGCGTAAAACAGGACGGTAATGGCCAAATTTTAAAGTCTGTGATGTTAACCAAAAAACACCTGAACCAAGGCGGATGTTAACCGAGGCACCGCTATATACTGGGAAACGGCGTCATGTCTGAGGCAAGCTTTATAGATGAGTCTTCCTGGCGCTTCTCAGATCCTGATCGACGCTAAAGCCACGAGACAAGCTCTGAATGAGATCGAGTCGCGGCACGACGAGATCCTGAAGCTGGAGCGGAGCATCAGAGACCTCCACGACATGTTCCAGTACCTGGCCATGGAGGTGGAGGCCCAGGTACGACCCCACCGACGCTTCATCTTAAATGCGGTGTAAACGGCGTCTAATGGGCACGGTGCGTCCCGTCGCAGGGGGAGATGGTGGACCAGATCGAGCACAACATCAACCAGTCGTCCAACTACGTGGAAAAAGCCAAGGACAACACGGAGAAAGCCGTCACGTATCAGCAGAAGGCCCGCAAGGTAAGCAGTCTTCGGGTTTGTCCTCGGCCTTGCGACCTCACGCCTCCCCCCCTCCCTTGCAGAAAAAGATCTGGATCGCAATTTGTTTGGCCATCGTCATCCTCATCCTCGCCATCTCGCTGGCCACCACCTTCTCCTGATGGATGGTCGGACGTTGTTGGTCCGTCATCATTCAACACTCAAGTCCGTCTTCGTCCTGTCGTTTGTCCCCCGGACTGTTACACCCCACCCCCCAGACCACCATTCAGACTGGACCGGATCCCGGAGTGCTCGGAACACGTGGCGGTTTATGAACAAATGGTTTTATAAGGAGGCTGTCTTTTTATAATATGGCTGTACATAACATGGTGGTGCTGTCACACAAACGTTTTAAAGCCTTCATGTAAATACACCCCTTTTGGATTTTAAACGCTTGGCAAACCACTTTTTGTATTTATGGTTACAAGTCGCATGCGTGAGATCACACATGAACTTAAAACACGTGGAGGCGCGAGCGTGATGTCGCGCACTAAGGTAGCCGAGAAGGAATGAAGACAAACACATCCTCCTGCGGCGCTCCGTCGGTGAGGACGGACTCGTTCTCCGCGGTTACAATGAGACCACTTCGGAGTCTTGTATTACTGAGAGTTTGGTTTTAAAATAAAATGATGCCATCTTCTAATGTTGTCTTGGAAGTTTGATTAAAATGCAGCGGGTCCGAACATGACCGTACCCCTTCACACGTTTGACATGAAGCCGTGGACCACATCAGAATTATCATCCATATTCTGTCATGGAGGTATGCTGGTACCCCCTGGATGGGTGGCCAGCCAATGGCAGAGGGGGCATACAACCATTCATACCTATGGACAATTAACCACAATTAACCAATTAACCATAGGTATGATATGTGTATAATTATATTTAATTATTATTATTTCACTGTTATTAATTTACCTAATCCTCCCTACGTTCCATCGGGCAAATTGTGTGCCCCACACAGGGAACATATGGTCTAAAGCAGGGGTCTCAAACACGCGACCCGCGGGCCAAATGTGGCCCGCAGGACACTAGTTTGTGACCCCCGCCTTGATATGAAAGTTTAATGTTCCTCCCTATCCGTGTGGAAGTGGTAAGTTTTTGCCTATTTAAGTTTAAAGGAAATAACTTGAAGGCTACCGTTTAGGTCGCTAGCTCTCTAGTTTGCGAGTTAGCATGTGTCTCAAGACCCTGCAGTTGCGCAATATGTTGTAAATAAAAAAAAAAAAAGAGTATAAATGTGACTATAGTCGTGTTTTGTCATGTCTACAGGGCTCTAATAATGCTTTGTTCATTTTAATCTGAAAAAAAATCATTTTTTCTACCCACCAAGTTTTTATTATTTGCCGTTTTATTATTATATTTTTTTTTTTACAGATTTTCTTTATTCTTGGTTTATTTATTTTTCATCTTATTTTGTGTAGAAAAATAAAAAGTAAGATATTTGAGAACAGTGGAATGTTTTATCAGAGTTTTTATTTTAGAAAATTGGTACCCAAGCAAAGTTTTTTAAATTTTTCTTTTTTTAATAAATGCGTTTGTTTTTTTTTTTTTTGGAAAACCTGATGCGGCCCAGTCTCACCCAGACCCGAGCTCCAGTGCCCCCCCCCCAAGTAAATTGAGTTTGAGACCCCTGGTCTAAAGCATAAAACCAACAAAGTTGCGAGAACTGTCAGATCACTTTTGGTCTTTTTATTCAATAGTAATTGTCTTAATTGTTCAAGTAAAACATTGTGGAATTACAAGGGATTGAAGGAATGCAACAAATAAAGAGACAAACCAAAAAAAAAACAAAAACAAAAAAGACCATCACCAGAACCTGCCCTAAAGTAAATTTGTTGACGGTCACCCGAACCGCTCGTTCCACACCGCCTGTCCAAGTTCTTATGTTACACAACAAAGACGTGACGGCAACAGATAAAACTATTTGGTAGCACAAATGTAGAGTCAGTTCCTTGATCATTCCAGGAGTTTTTCTTCTATTTTTTTTTTTTTTTTGGCTCTTCTTGACGAGAGTGAAGCTCAACACTCCAGCATCAGGTGCTTCACAAGGCAAGCTCGGGTCAGAACCCTTTAGAAGGCCCGAGAGGCACTCGCACGCTATAAATACACAACAGTAACCGAACCGCCTCAGAGCCACGACAGTGATGAGGTGACATCATCAACACCTTTGACCTGTAGAGACCACCCGACCAATGGAGCGGCTGAAGGTGACGCCGGGAAAGTGGAGAAGGAAATGTGCAAATGAGAAGGACAAGTGTGGCTCTCACGTGGATTCACTGAAGATAGAAGCAAAGCAGCTCCGGCGGAGGTCGCTCTTCATCAAAACCTTTCAAGCCGCTCACTCCGTCCCCGAGTGACCAGCCTGCCCTCACGCGGCCAAGCTACGGCCACGGCGCCCTTCTAGTCAGTCCGGCACCCCTGGGCCGCCCCCGCCGGCTTCATGTGGAAAGGGGGAAGAGGGCCCATGGCACTGGGAGGTCCCTGGCTTGTGCAACACCGGCGTCCTGGAGGAGATGTAGAGCGCAGACAAGACGTGCTCGTTGACGTTGCGGAGCGCTCGGCGCTCATGTCTTGTTGTGGCGTTGCTGGTTGGCCGAGGAGCGCGTGCTCGCCGCCGGCGACCTCGCCTGCACCGCCGCCAGCGCCGCCACGCTCCTCAGCATCCTGTCCGGCGTGCCCTCCACCCCCATGCCGGCCGTGGCGTCTTGGGAGAGCTTCAGGGGTCGGCGCTCGCCCTGGCTCCCCCTCCGACGAGCCTGCTTGTCCTTCCTCCCCCGCTCGGCGCTGCGGTCGCTGCCCGAGGACGCGGCCCGGGAGCGCGCCCCCTTGCGCTCCGTGTTCCGAGAGCTGGCACTGTGCGCCCGCCGGCTGCTGGCGCTGCTGCTGCGGCTGCTTGGGGGGCGCCCGCCGTCCGCCTCGCCGTCGCTGCTCATGCTGCTGCAGGCGCTTCGCCCTCGAGACGCCTCCCCGCCTTCCTTCCCCTTGACCGCCTTTCGACTCCCAGCCTCCTTCTCCTCAGGCTTGGGCCTCTTGTACTCCTCCAGGGGGGGCACCAGAGAACCCGGGCACTGTCTGGTGGAGCGGGGTGCAGGCCGACTGGCTTGATTTGGAGTTGGTGATTTGCTGCTACTTTTGCTGTTGGTGTTTCCACAGCTGTTCTGGGCGGCCGGGACAGTTTTACATTTGGACTTTGGGTTCTTTTGGTCGGGGGACGCAGCGGGGCCCTTCCCACCTGCTTTGGAGTCCTTGCGGGGGGTGTGACCGGGGGTGTCCACCCTTCCTTTCATTGCGAGAAGCTTAGCTGCCGCATTGAGGGCCGAGCACCTCTTCCCCAGGACCTCCGGCTCAGGGGGACACGGGGCCGCGCTGCTGGGGGGTGCCTTCTTGTCTTGAGAAGACCCCGCTGACCTCCTGGTGACCCTGACTGAAGACGAGTCGCTGCCAGAGTCGCCCCCGGTGGACGTGTTGGCATTGCTGTCAGAGCCGCGTGCAGGCTTCCTTCCGTCTCGCTTGCGGCTCTGGTCTTGATCCTGGTCCTGGTCCTGGTCCCGGTCCTGTAGCTGGCACTTGGCAGAGCGAGTCAGGCGGCCTTCCTTCCTGCCGCCCTCATCTTCAGAGTCGCAGGACGATGAGAAAGACCGGGAACGTCTCCTCTGAGGGGAACCTTCCTCTTCCGCTTTGTCGCCCGGCCCCTCCTCCGAGGTGACGTCGACCCGCCTCCTCTTGCCGGGGTGTCGGTTCTCATATGTCCTCTTGTGGTGGGCGTGCCGCGTCAAGGTGGACGTGGAGCAGCCAGAGGAGGGTGAAGACGAGCGTGTGGAGTCCTGGCTGCTCTGACGACTGTAAGACCTTTTCTGAGTGGGCGTCTTGTGCTCCTCGCTCATTCGCTTCACCTCCTCCTCCTGCCCCTCCTCTTCCTCCTCCTCGTTGGGAGAGACGCTTTTGGCTGCCTCAACAACTTCGCCTTCTTTCTCCATGTCTTTGGCCTCAGGAGAACCCTCCACCTTCCTTCTTTTGCGATGCGACGCCAAGATGTCCTGCTGAGTGTCGTCTTCAGCCTTTGCATGGTCCGCTTCCGCCAAGCCTGTCTGGTCCAGGTCCCTCTTAGACCAGACTGGATGGGGTTCAGTACTAGGAGAAGCAGCAGCATTTAACGTTTGTTCTTGTGAGGAGACGGCTGGAGGTGTTTGAGGAGCAACTGTGGTCGCCATTGCTGATGGTGGCACTGATTCTGGGGGGGCCGTGGTGGTGGTCGGGTCCGTGGATGGTGTAGCGTCCATCTTGTCTGATGGCGTAGACGTGTTCTCATCACACGGAGCACAGGTCGTGGAGGTTGCGAGTGATGGAGAAGGATGGAGAGAGGAGGCCGGAGAAGGTGGAGCAGATGCTGGAGAGGGCGTGTTAGAAAGTGGAGATGCAGGTACCTCCACAGGTGGGCGTTCATCTCCAGCTGAGGCATCTGGTTGGCTTGTGCTGGACTGGTCTGGACACACAGGCTCAGTATTTGGAGGAGATGTGCAGTCTGGTTCTGCCAGTTCAGAAGAACCTTCCACCGGGCTTGATGAGGTGGCTGCATGCTGGGTGGAGGTGGGACCGGGGGGGTCTGTAGCGTCGGCTGGCGGAGCAGAGGACTGAAGCGACTCCTCCTCAGCAGCAGGTTCTGCCTCCACTTGGCTCGATGGGACAGAGACTCCAGGTTCTGATGGTGGTTTTGCGTCCACCATCATGGGCGGTGGCCCGGGGGGTGGCGGTGACGGAGGGGTAGCAACTGGAGTGGCACCAGTGGGGCTTTTGGCAGCGTCTGATGGATCTGGCTCAGATGGTGCATCACGGGGTCCGGAAAGATCAGATGCTGGCGGAGGCGACGTGACGAGAATGGCGGGTGGTGATGGACTTGGAACCTGGTTTGGTGTGGGGTCTGCAGCACGGTCGGGCCTGGTGACCGGGTCTGGGGATGCAACGGAGGCCTGCTGAGCTTCTGGCTCGGTGGCTGCTTGGACTGGAGTCGACGCGTCAGTCTTGGAGTCCGTTTCTTCAGCTTTGGTAGACAGGAAGTCCTGATCAGTGTCCTCTGGCTTCTGGTCCAGTGGGAGACTTGGATCTTCACTAGCATCCGGTTTGGATCCACTGGACACATTGGCAGTGGGCGTGACATTTTTCGTGTGTCCGTCACAAACAAAGTCTGGAGCACTGACCGAGTCTTTGCGGGGGCGACCCCGCTTACGTTTCGGGGAAAGGGGGGCGTCCCCATCCTCACAGGGTGAGACTGGTTGTGAGGGGGGAGGCGACGCTGTGTTGTTGAGGTCAGGCAACTTGGGGGGACATTTAGGGGGCCGGCCCCTCTTTCTTTTCAAAGGTGTTGCATGGGAATTGACGGCGGCCTCGGGCGAAGTGGTTTCTTTGCTCAAAGACGAGTCCGATTTCCTGTGGGCGCCCCTTCCTCGACCTCCGTGCAGGAGCTCTCCCAGCTGCGCCGCCATGCGAGATTCCGTTTCCAGCCTGCGGCGTACGGGAAGGTTCCTCAGCACGGGCATGTCAGGAGACAGATGGGGAGGAGAATATGGAGGGTAAGCTCTGACAGGCTGAAGGTGCACAGGTGGACTCTGGGTGGAGTCTTGGTCCTGAGGGGATTTGGTCAAAGTGTCTTTAGAGCTACTGCTGTCAGGAACCAAAGATGGACTGCCTTTATTTGGTTCCTCTACAGGTCCACTTGTGTTCTCCTCCAGCGAGGCCTCTTCTGAAGAACCCCCAGTACTGCTTCCTCGCCACCTCCTCTTCCTCGGCTCTTTCTCTTCCACCACGGTGACCAGCCGACCCGGAAGCTTCCGCAGGACTTTGGCCGATGGCGAATCGTCCACCAGGCCCCGCAGGACTTCATCGTCTGCGGACTGGCGCTTGCGAGGTGAGCGACAGCTGGTGGAGGGCGGAGACATGGTGCTTTGGTCTTTGCCGACATCGTCTTTTGCTTCATGGTCCACCTGGCGCACGGATTCCAGGGATGTCTCCAGGGATGACAACCTGCTTTCCTTGGAGTTCTCCTCTTTGCCTCTTCTGGGGGTCTCAGACACGCTCTGCGGCGAGGAAGGCACTGAACTGGCTTGAGGCTTGTTTTTACCGGCCTGATGATCTCTGGCAGGAGATGAGGCTTTTGAAGATTTGGACGACTCCTGGAGCCTGGATGTCTTTGAAGGGTCTGTGCGAGACGGCGCGTTCGAGTCTTTGGCGGCGCCACGTCCTCTGAGACCGGAGCGGACTCTTTCAGGCACTTCTCTTTGCATTGCGGGCTCGGTTTCAGGAGAGGCCCCACGCAGACGACCGCTGGTCCTTGTCGAGGTGACGGTCTTGGTTTTGTCCTTGGGCTTGCGGCCACGCCGCGCAGGAGTAGGCTGAGCGGGTTCCACAGAGGCTGGAGTCGACAAAAACTCGTCTTCATCGGAGGACGCGTGTAGTCTGAGGCCCTCCTCCTTGGCCTGGTCCAGACCCTTTCTGGCAGCCTCCACTTGCTCCTAAAGACACAACGCATCACAGCTCAGGACTCTCCTCTGCCATTTTGCAAAGTTATATATACATATATTTATATATTTATTAATAACTAACTTTACCTCAGCTTGTTTCAACTCTTCTTTGCAAACATCTTCTAAGGAGGCTTCCAGGAAGTTCATGGCATAGCGCTCAATGGGAGTGAGCTGGGAAACAAGGGAATATGACCGTCAGCGGAAGGCAGCTGAGGCCAACCTGGCGCCGAATGTCATCCAACACTCACCTGCTCCACCAGAGCCGCTATTTCCTGCTCCGCCTTGGAGAGCTCCTCCACGTCTTCCTGTTCCCCTCCGTCGTCCAGTGGAATGTTCTCATTGAACTCCGCCAGCTCCGCCACCTGCTCAGCTTTGGCCTGAGAAGCAGCGACGATGTCTTCCTCATCCTCAGCACGGCAGAGCGCCTGCAGGGGAGTTATCGGCAAGGTCAGAACGTCTTCCTGCCACCAGGGCTCAACCACGCTGGGTGAAGTCTGACCTGCTCCAGAATGGTGGTGCTCTGCTTGTTGCCGGCTTCCTCATCCTCAGCGTGAGGCGCCGACGCCTCCACTGCCACCTCCCTCTTTTCACCATCGTTGACGTCAAACAGCTCACGGATGGTTTGCTGCAAAACAAAAAGGATCAACTTGTAAAAACATCCAAAAAATGAAGACATTTTGAGACGGACGTGACTGCCGAACCTGTTTGAAGAAAGCTGTGGTGAAGTTTCCTCCTTCGATGGCCATGTCTCCCAGCATTCTCTTCTGGTTGGCTTTCTTCAGAATGTTCTCCTCCACCGTGCGCTCACTGATCAGCCTGAAGGCGAGCACACCAACATCATCAGCGTTTGCAGGAGGTGATGAGTGTGAGGCGAACAGGAACTCGTGTACCTGTAGATGTGGACATCTCGAGTCTGGCCGATGCGGTGGCACCGATCCTGGGCCTGAGCGTCCATGGTTGGGTTCCAGTCGCTGTCGTAGAACACCACCGTGTCCGCGCCAGTCAGGTTCACGCCCACACCTCCACTGCGCGTGGACAAAATGAAACAGAAGATCCGGCGATCGGCGTTGAAGCGCTCCATGAGGGCCTGGGAGAGAAGGACAGCATTCCGAGTCATGTCCCAAAACAGAACGCACGACTCTGCCTGTACCAACACGCACCTGTCGCTGCTCCACTCGGGTGCTGCCGTCCAGCCGCAAGTAGATGTGTCCGTGGTAGTTGAGGAACTGCTCCAGGACGTCCAGCATGCGAGTCATCTGGGTGAAGATCAGCACTCTGTGGCCGCCCGTCTTCAGATTCCGCAACAACAAGTGGAGCGTCTGCAGCTTCCCTGCAGGAAAATGCCACCAACAGTCAGGAAGAGTCTATTCCGCCTTCCTTAACGTAGGAATAACTTTTGTCTTCCATAGGATGCCCAACCTTACCACAATCATACTGGATGAGCCTCAGGTCCGGGAACTGGGTCCGCATGTTGCACTGGATGCGATGGAGGCTGCGAGTGAGCGGAGTGACTTGTTCCGAGAGCGCAGAGGAGAAGAGCGCCTCCTTGTGGGCCAGAGAGGGAGGAGGGTGGCAGCAGTGCATGGTGATGCGGGCGGCCTCCACTGGCGGGATCACAAATGTAAACCTGATGACAAAAAAAAAAAAAGACTTTGGTCTCCAGATGTCCTGTAACAAGACAACCAATCAAGGATCAGGATCCTACCGGTCCACGATATCAGTAAGCAGTTCCAGCCTCTCCTCGATGCTATAAATGGCGCCGGCCACACGGTGACTGTGACACCAGAAGTCCCACTCGTGTCCTTGCTGTGATAGCAAACAGCTGCTGTGGCCCGAACGACCCCATTCGGCCTCGGCGGGGTGCAGGGCGGCCGGCGAGGGGCGGGCCCCGGGGAGAAACGTCAGGAAGTCCAGAACCTCCTTGCCGTACACGGGCTTTGCAGCACAGCGGTGCTGGTTGACTCTAAAGATGAAGTCCAGTTTGTCGTTGCGCTGCTGCCTGACGGCATGTGCCAGCGATGGCTGATGGGGAGGGAGAGAGAGGAAGTGGTGAGGAGCCAGGACAGGAAGTAGATGACACATCTGAGGCTACATCAACATGGTCCACGGTACGTTTTGCGTTATGCTTACAATGTAGAAAGGAGAACGCGGAGGCGGTCGAGGTGCCTTCCTGGGGAGAGGGGGAACTTTTGTAGCAGCACTGGCTTTGGCCTTTGTACCAGCCGGAGTCGGACTGGTATTGGAGGTGGATGCTGCTGTGGTAGTGGTAGTGGTAGTGTTGGTTGTACTGGTGTCGGTGCTGGTCCCTTCATGGGCCTCTGGCTTAGACGCAGAAGACGAAGTCGCCTCCGCTGAAACCGAGGAGGACGCTAAAAGACCAGGCAGAGTAAAGATGTCACAAGGACTGTGGACACGCCCAACTCAATCAAATAAGAGCAGAACCGGAGAGCGAGGAGGGAAAGGAGAATTAATATTCAGCAGCGATGTTCTGAGCAACTTCCTCTCACCGTGCAAGCACAGCGAGTCGCTGAGAGACAAAAGCAGCTCAAATCGTCTCACCTGGCTTCTCTGTGCAAAGTGGGGGAGGCTGGACTATTTTCAGAATGGGAGTCAGGGGCTGGGACTGGTTTGGGGTGGTGCTGGAGGTTCTGGGAGGGGCTAGAGTGTAGGTGGCGGTGGCAGGACCGGGGGTGCGCTGGGCGATTTGCTGCGTTGCCGCAATTCGGATAGGGGCTGTGTTTGGGTGGGGGTACGGGGTTGTCACACGAGGCGACGGGGCAACGGCTAGGGTGGGCACGGGCCCCCCCTCCTTGCCTGGTGCCTGACGCACAACGATCTTCACCACGCCGGGGCTGCTCACCACGGAAGAGGAGGGCACTGAGGAGGAACGAGAGCGGGTTTAAATATTTGACGCCGTCAAAGTGCATCGGAGGACACGGCAGGACGCCAGCGACACCTTGAGAGGAAGGACCGAGGGGCAGGCGGTGCGCAGGGGTGGTCGCAGGCACGGGCTTGGCGCTGGCGGGGCTCTGGACGCTCACCTGGGCGGGCTGGCTGATGAGGTGATGCTGCCCCCCGCTGGACACGAGGTGCATCACGTTGCCTGCAGGCAGAAAAATCATCTTTATTTGTGTTCAAAACATATTTAAAAGGTTCTGAATGGATTTTCAGGAGTTGTCGGAAATGGGATGTGGAAGAGCTGATTCAATTTAGGAGGTGGTCCGAATCATCGTACAGATTCAGGACATTTTTTTAAAGGAATCTTTAACCTTGCGAGATATACAGTACTTTTGTACTGGTTTTGGTTTGCTCCTAAAAAAAGGTTTTAAAATAATAAAGCGGGATTTAAGAAGCAAAAACACACAACATACCCTGCACGGGGCGAGGGGGCGGTGCTTGGACTTGGTGGATCGGCGCTCCAGAGAGGGTCAACTTGTTGCCCTGCAGTTGGAAGGTGACCGGTTTGCTGCCCTGACACGACGACACCGGTCTTCCTGCCAGGGAGGCGAGCTGCGCTATGCTGACGACCTCGCCAGCTTGGGAAAGAGAAGCGATGGAGGATGATGTAATGAACATGTAGCGTACAGAGATAGCATGGATTGGTATAAAGAGCATACATGGCAGTCTTGCTTGCATGTCTGGACTGAGCAGAACCCTCTGGGGCATGATGCTGCTGGCGTTCGGAGTCGGGTGAGCGGGAATGCCGGCAGTGCCTGGAGCAGGGGGAGGACGTACGGTAAGGACCGGCTTTGGAGTGGTGGATCTCACAGCCGTTTGGGCACCAGGAGGCAGGGAGGAGCGCGGAGGGGGGGTGGTTGCCACCGAACATATAACTGAAGGAGGAAGAAGCCGCAAATTAGAATAAAGGCGGAGAGACAAATGGTCATCCTGAAGTGCATCGCATGCCTTGTTGAACTGCGGGGGCGGGCGCGGGGGCAGGCACAGTTGGCGGTGCAGACGAAGGAGGAGGTGCCGAGGCCTCAGGGGTCGGAGGTTTGTGCGTCTGAGCTGCGGGCGGCACAGAGCAGGTGGGTTTGTTTGTTGGCACGGCTGAACGGTTGTCGCCTTTGGGAGGCGGGTGGAAGAACCTAAAACATCAAACAAGATGGATCAGTCAGCAGGGCGGGGGCGGGGGCGGGGGAAACGTCGCTCTTCTCGGATTCTGATCATTCTTACCTGTTGACCTTCATGCGGATCTGTTTGGGTCTCGGCGGGGGTGCGGGAGACTCGACGACCTCCTGGATGAGCTGGCGACCGACTTTGTGATTTGGAGCAAAGACGTCTGCCTGATACCGGGTGACGCGGCCCTCCAAACCGATGAGGTCAAATATAGAAAGGTCACAGCGCTGTGGAGGAAAGCGAGGAAAACGGCATGTTCAACATGGCTCAATGTACAATTTGGTTGTTTTGAGGAAGCTAACCTTCAGAGGAGACACCTCCACGGCGTCCAGCACCAGGGAGGCAGTTCGGAAAACAATGGGCTTGGTGATGAAGGGCGACTGTATGGGGCGAGGGTCAAACAAGTTGGGGTGGTTGCACACCTTGCGAAGCTGCATGAGGATGTTAATGACGGACATGAAGTGACCACTGGCCAGGGTCTCCTTGGTCCTGAGAATCAGAGAATGAAGATGTTTCAGTTCTCGGAGAACCCTAAAACGTCTCACAGAGTGTAGTTTACTCACGAGGCCTGCGCCATGAAGTCGTCGTAGAGAAAGCGCTGCCTCTTGGAGAGGCGACAGCGCACCACATGCTCGTACTTCTTGGGCATCTGCTTCTCCACGTCGGCCTTGATTCTCCTGAGCAGGAAGGGCCTGAGCACCTTGTGCAGCCTCTTCACCAGGCCCTCGTTGTACTCCTGGCTGCCCTCGATCATCCCCGTCAGCGGGTTGGAGAACCACTCCTTGAACTCGCGGTGGGACTGGAAGACGTGGGGCATCAGGAAGTGCATCAGAGACCACAGTTCCATCAGGCTGTTCTGCAGAGGAGTTCCCGTCAGCAGCAGACGTCTGTGGCTGCGATCCAAAAGGGAAACACGAAACTTAGCAAGTTATTCATCGTACCTTCGTCGTCGTCGTCATCAAACAGTTCTGCAGACCTGTTGAAGTTGAGCAGACTCTGCCAGCGTTGCGACTTAAAGTTCTTGATGTTTTGTGCCTCATCGAGGATCAAGTAGCGCCAAGACTTGCGCCGAAAGGCCTGGTGATCCTGCAGTACGAGCTTGTACGACGTGATACAAACGTGGAAAGCGTTGGGCTTGGTCCAACCCTGAGGAGACGTAAGAAAGAACATAAGCACCCGGATTCTTACATTTAATAAAGCTGGTGTTGAGACATCTTGCCTGTCTTTTCAGCTTGCGCTCCTTTTGACTGCCGAAGTAGGTGAGGATTTTGAAGCCGGGACACCAGCGCTTCAGCTCCATCTCCCAGTTCAACATCACGCTGGTGGGCACGATGATGAGGTGAGGGCCCCAGTTACCTGCACGCAACATGTCCGCCATCAACCAACTTTGTTTATCCCAGTGAAGTGGTTCTAGACCAGGGGTCTCAAACATGCGGCCCGCGGGCCACATGCAGCCCGCAGGACACTAGTTTGAGGCCCCCGCCTTGATATGAAAGTTTAATGTTAGTGCGGCCCGCGCAAGTCTGATATGGATGCTGTATGGTATCATGTACCCAGAAAAAATTATTACGTTAAAGGTTAAATAACTGTTAATAGTTATCCTCCCTATCCGTGTGGAAGTGGTAAGTTTTTGGCTATTTAAGTTTAAAGGAAATAACTTGAAGGCTACCGTTTAGGTCGCTAGCTCTCTAGTTTGCGAGTTAGCATGTGTCTCAAGACCCTGCAGTTGCGCAATATGCTTTTTTTGGGGGGGGAAACCTGATGCGGCCCAGTCTCACCCAGACCCAAGCTGCAGTGGCCCCCCAAGTAAATTGAGTTTGAGACCCCTGTTCTAGACACAGTAGAACATTATCAGCAGTAGAACATAGGTACGTTTCAGCAAAATATCTGTTTTAAAATAAAGATAGCATAACTTTGAAAATGTCTAAACAACGATGCCACAACATACATTGTTTGTGTTATGTGAAAATATATATACCTCAGTCTTTTCACTCCCTGGTTGATGCAGAGATCTCTTTTACAAAGCAAATACTATGTATGCCGACCTCCTATTAAATGCACTTCCGCCAAAACTGGGACCAAACTGTGTCTCTTCTATTGTGGAGCTGCACCTCTTTGTGCCTCTTGTGTAAAAAAAAATATACTTAAAAAATGCATAAATACGTCTTTGGGAGTGAGTGGTCGGGTTGAAAAAACATATAAATTCGTATTTGGTAGTGGAAGAGTGATCCAGCAGTGTGAAAGCTAATTTTGACAATTTTTTAGCTGCTCCTAGAATTTTGATCCGGAGTGTATTTGTATTTTTTGTCACATTTTTATACTAAATTTCAGCCAAAAATACATTTTTCCCCCGAATAGGCCGTGCTAAAAGGAAATTGTATCTGGAAGTGGTGAGGGATTATTGAATTAATAACACATTTTTAAAAAAATAATGGCTCCTGTAATCTCTGCTACCTTTCTCACAGGCGAGGTGAGCCAGGAGCGCAATGGTCTGGATGGTCTTTCCCAGACCCATCTCGTCAGCCAGGATCCCATTAAGCTTCTTCTCAAACATGGTGACCAACCAGTCCAGTCCAATGTGCTGGTACTCACGCAGGGTGCCATGAAGCAGGAAGGGGATGGGGGTCTTGACCTTGAGCACACGATGAGAGGATTTCAGTAAAATAAGGTTCACCTCGTACTGCCACTCGTGACTAAATCACCTTGGTGGTGGCCAACGTGTAGCCTTTGGGCTGCAGGCTCTCTGCCGTCGCTGCGATGTGGCTGATCTCCTTCTTTGGTCGCGAGCCGGACGACGACGGGCTGTGGTCTCCCTCCTTCAGCAAGACCTCCATCCCTTCATCGGCGCAGTCATCCTCCTCTTCCTCATGCTCCTCCTCATTCTTCTCACTGTCCTCTTCCTCGTCCTCCTCCTCCTCCTCTTCACTCTCTCCTGCAGAGTCTGACAGGCACACTTGATTATAATCGACAAAACATTAGTTGATTATTCTAGAATTTCTTCTTTTGTTCATCATTTCCTTGGAGGACGGACAGACTGCAAAGAACTCTGCTTTGATTCAAGTTTCTGACTAAATTGGTGTACAGGACTAGCATGTAAAAAAAAAAAAAAAAAACAAGTTACCAACAATCGTGATGTTGCTTTAAACATATATTATACATATATTTTGCGGCTCAAGGCCATTTTTCTGTAGTGGGCAACCAAACGAGTATCCGTAACGGATACTCGTTTGGTTGATCCCTAGTAGCTGCTCTATAGCAGTCCACAACTCGATACAAAAGGGCAGACAAATGAGCACAATAGGTTCCCCTTTAAATGGAGGGCCTGACAAAAAAGTACTGGCGGTCATCAAAGACATCATTGAACTGGACAAATGTAGACGACGGTATCACCTCAACTACAAGGGAATAAAAGACACCACGAGCAAAGACTAACGTGGCCTAAAGTCATCAACAATCAACTATGTCAACACCACAATAAAAATATTATGCTAAATTCAACAATACAAGAAAAGTGCACTTTTGGGGGGATTTTGCACACATCTCTTGACTGCACATTCAAAGGATATAAACACATAAAAAGCTTAAAGGAGAACTGCACTTTTTGGGGAATTTTGCCCATCATTCCCAATCCTTACGTGAAACATGAACACATTTTTTTCCCCTTTTCTGTTCATGTGAGCTAGCTAACAACTGACGACATGGGACTTGTATGTAGTTTATAAACCAAGCTACAGCAATATTATTATTGTAGCAGCTAACATGAAAAACTATTTATCTGGCGGACTGACGCAAGGCGTCGCTAACCACTAGTCTCAGCGTCCTTCATACAGAAGAGTGGATACCTAGCTCTCAATTTCGTGACAAAGACGCAACAAGATCTCCGGTAGCCATTTTAACCCGAGGAGATAAGCATGTAGTAACGGGCACATTCCCGATGGTCATGTTACGCATTACCAGAACTTTGAACGTGGATGCATTGATTTCACATAGAAAGGACCGCTACACCTAGCATCAAATACAAAACCCACAGTAGTAGCAGCAGCAGCGGCAATATGTAGTTACCTTTTGCTATTGAGAAAGACGTGTTCATGTTTTTTATATATATTGTTGTATAATATCAAATGTCTTTATCTAAATGGCACTTGTTCTTATCAGTAATTATTACAACCTTCTCAGACATATTGAATTGTGTCAAATTAGTTAGTATCTGCAACGAATAAGCCGTATCATACCCGAGGAGGAAGTGTTGCATTCCACATCGCTCTCGTCGTCTTCCGTCTCCACCTCCTCGTCGCCAGACGCCTCCGAATCGGAGCTTTCCTTGGAGCCAGAGGCGGAGGGCTCCTCGAAGTCTGATGTGTACGCGCCTTTGTACTTCTCCAGGAGCTCCTCCATGGTCATATCTCCTGCAAGGAGTCTACGTCAATACCAACACAAAAGGAGCAGAGGAAAAAAAAAAACAATCCAAACACACCCTCCTTGGCCAAGTCATCCAATTCTTCCGCATGATCGACATCTCCCTCCACTTTCTCCTGGGCGGCGATGGTATCCTCCTCATCTTCAGCTGGGAGCCAGAAGAAAGACAAAAAAAACTTTCAGCACCACTGCCAGACGATGGCGCAATTCCAACTGTTCTACTGGTATGTCTTCTTCTTCTTCTGTGCATGGACCACAAATAAAGGATGCCTTTTTAAGTGATCTCACCGTCCTCTTCATTGGCGGTGAATTCACCGTCTTCTTCTTCATGCCTTGCTGATGAGGAATCATCTGAGCATTCTTCATCCGAGGCAGAGTTCTGCAGAATCCCAGGAGTCCGTAAATACGGGTCTTGGATACAATATTGTACGGCAACTTGTTTTGGGAGGGCCTTGGTGTACCTGAGGCTGTTGTAGCGTACTGAGCAGCTGGTCCAGGGGCAGCATGCTCTCCTCCTTCAGGAGTTCAATCTCCCTGCGGTGGCTCTCGGCGTCGTTCCCATCCTGCTGCTCCTCCACCTCGATCGTCTCTTCGTCGTCGTCCTCCTCGCACGGAGGCTCAAAGTCTCTGTCTGCACGAGGGAAAAATCTTTGTGTTAACCTTTCATTCTGTACTGTACGACGGAATGTTGAGTGACCACGATGGAAGACATGGATGGAAGCAGTGAATTGGGCAACAAGGTCAGGCTGAAGGTTAGACTGAGCTTCTTCAGTCATCATCCGCTGCTGTGAATCATACGAGGCTGTTCTGGAGCAGCAGGAATGACGCGTAGTGACGAGTAATCGGTTGGATGCAAGATGGAGGGACTGTCGTCAAACAGGTTGGACAGGCTGAGAACTGGGAACGGAAAAGCTGGAGCCTGTTGGACCACATTTGGCACTGATGCTTCGAGTTCCGGTGCTTCTGATGCTGACAATGTTGTACTATATTACATTTATACTATTAGACATTTTCTCACCATCCACCATAGTTCTTGGGACGGTTTTTGTCGGGGGTGTCAAACTCATGCCATGGAGGGCCGAGACACTGCAGGCGTTCTTTCTAGCCGTTAAACAAAGCAGGTGATTTAATGATCAACGCCACCTTCAATTTGAGGGAAGGAGCGCATCAATGACATCACCTGCTGGAAAGAAAAGCTCACGCTACGGGCATGTGTGCGTGCGTGCGTGCAAGATGTCCGTGAGTGACAGCCATCTTGTTCTGGCTGAACAACATTCATTCATTTTCTACCGCTTTTCCTCACGAGGGTCGCGGGGGTTGCTGGAGCCTATCCCAGCTGTCTTCGGGCAAGAGGCGGGGTACACCCTGGACTGGTGGCCAGCCAATCACAGGGCACAAAAAGACAAACAACCATTCACACTCACATTCATACCTATGGACAATTTGGAGTCGCTAATTAACCTAGCATGTTTTTGGAATGTGGGAGGAAACCGGAGTACCCGGAGAAAAACCCACGCATGCACGGAGAGAACATGCAAACTCCACACAGAGATGGCCGAGGGTGGAATTGAACCCTGGTCTCCTAGCTGTGAGGTCTGCGCGCTAACCACTCGACCGCCTGCCGCCCCTGGCTGAACAACAATTGCGTACAAATCATTTTTTTTAATCTGCTCTTTTAAACCACTAATGGTTTCATTTTCATTTTCGGCTTTTAAAATATAAGTGTCATGGTTCAGGGCCCCTGTGGGGGAAGAGGACGGCGACTTTTTAAGGGTTTTATCTGACAAACAATTCTCACCATCTTCATCAATAGCGGAGGGCGCAGATGTTTTGGAAGGCGACGGGCCCCCTTCGGGGCGGCTGGTGGGAGCGAGGGACTTGCTGAGGAGGTCCGAGTACTTCTCAGTCTGTCCCACAATAAAGTCCAGCTGAAGATCCAAAGCCTTCTTTCTCTTTTCCTCCAGCCGAGACTGCTGCTTGTACTGCACCACCTTCATGCGTCACACACAAGATGCAAGTGTCAGGCACGGTACTGATCAGGGACTGTATTTTGGTAGTCTTCATCAATTATCTTGTACCTTCTCCACACTGCTCCAAAAAGCCCGCACTTCCTTGGCGATGGAAGAAGCCACTCTCCTGATTTTGGCGTGCTCGTCTCGCTTGGCTTTTTCCTCTTTTTGTCGCAGTTCTTCGTGGTGTCGCATGACCATTCGGACCACCTGTGAAAAAAACAAACACGGCACCCGTTTGTCAGCGTGAACGTTCACCCTAACCCTAATTCCTTCAACAAAGTGTCCTCCCACTTTTCTAGCCACGCCTCTCTTCCAGCGCCTCTCCTGGGCAAAGTCAGCAGACAGCCACTGCATCTCCTCGCACAGGTAGTCCCAGTGCACTTTGGGCCGTGGTGGTTCCATCAGGCGGGTGAGACGCTTTGTGGACCAGCAGCCTTCACGCTTCAGCGCCTGAGTCCGGTGCTCGATGTCTGCCTCCTGGAGAACCACCAGAAGCACATGATCATCTTTGTACTGGATCTCATTAGATGGTCCACCCGAAAAGGAGGGATCCCTAGTGAAGACATTAAAGCCACTCACGTGTTTGGCCAACTCCACCATGTCTCCACGTCGCTCTCCGCGGGGCCGCTGAGGAGTCGACTGATCGGGTGGGGACGAGGAGGAACTGTATGATGAGGGGGACACAAACTTGCCGTGAGGCCCCCGCAGAGGCGAAGACTTCTCATGGCGAGAGGTGGTCCAATCGCTGCTGGGTGAGGGTTCCAGGAAGGAGGACGAGGTGGAGGGCGATACCCTGTCTGCGATCCACTTCCTCACCTGAGAGAAACAGAGGACGGGTGAGAGGCGGAAGAATGACAAAAAGGTCAAAGAGCCTTGTGCACCAGGAGCAAAGCAAAACACACACAAGACCAAACCACACCGCTGGGGGGGGCTTTGCATGCATGGTTAGTGTGCTCTTAAAGCCGCAGTGCACCACACGTAGCGCCTCACCGAGGTGTGCTGGTGAACATGCCGCTGACCTAACTGGGGGCACACTTACCTTTCGGAACAGTGCCTGTCTGTCTGTCCTGCTCTGCCCATGCTGGAAAACACACATGACTTAGCATGTGGCCGACTTAAATGGATTATTTAGCACCAAATAAAAGAGAAAATGTACAAACATGCAGACTCGGGGTGCGTAGACAACAGGGTCACATGACAGTGATGCGCATGGTCACTTTTAAAAACTGCATGAGTCTGATTTCAAACATTTCAACATCAAATGTGGCTTTTCTGAGGTTGCATCATGTAGAATAGGGCTTTTACACTATTTTAATTATTTAATATATTGTGGCAAACGTGAGTCCCTCAGTGAGCTCAGTGAACAGGAAGTAAATAAGCAATAATCAACAACTAGGTTAACTCTAAACACCTAACCGTTTGCAAGACGAGTGCCTCAAAGTATGCTGGGAAGTCGGAAGCACCCCCAGCAGCAACGCTGTAGTCGGAAAGAGATGTTGATGTTGTCAAGAACCCGTTCATGTCTGAACCAACCCTCACTTTCTCAGTCAATTAGTCTGAAGCTTGTCGTTAATTGTGGAGTAATTGGTTAGGCCCTAAAAGCCGAGGCTGATGTGTGTGAACGTCTTCTTTTGCCTAAAACACAAAGATAATAGGTCCGCTTTGATAGGCGCCGAAGGAAATGTACAAAATTCCACATCAGAGAGGCTGAAATTCAAGGAATATTTACATTTTTATATAAAAAAAATATAGAAATTTTTGATATTTGATGCAGCTCTAATCTGAGCTGTTACGAACAAAGATTTAAAATACTTTACTTTACTCATACTTTCTTTTTGGAGTACTTGATGCGGCCCGGGCTGTACCTCCAGTGCCCCCCCTCCCAATGTTGACCTCGACCAAGGC
Organism: Doryrhamphus excisus; assembly: GCF_030265055.1. Classification (NCBI taxonomy): domain Eukaryota; kingdom Metazoa; phylum Chordata; class Actinopteri; order Syngnathiformes; family Syngnathidae; genus Doryrhamphus; species Doryrhamphus excisus. The sequence goes on from NC_080468.1 coordinate 16,805,557, forward strand.
CAAACAACCACAGATTTTTTTTTTGCCATCCATCCATCCATTTTCCTCCGCTTATCCGGGTACGGGTCGCGGGGGCAGCAGTCTTAGTAGGGAAGCCCAGACTTCCCAATCCCCGGCCACCTCCTCCATCTCCACCGGGAGGACACCAAGGCGTTCCCAGGCCAGCTGTGAGACATAATCCCTCCAGCGTGTCCTAGGTCTGCCCCGGGGTCTTTTCCCGGCTGGGCATGCCCAGATTTTTTTTTGCTTAAAACGAAAATTCCGCTGTAGGAGTTGGTAAACGTACTGGGATAAAAGCATGCCAATTGCCAGACACAGCAAGCTTCCGTCGACACAATTCCATCGACTGGGTCATGGCCACATTTGAGCCCGATGCAAGTGGACTGTTAGGTTATCCGTATCTGCACTACATTGTAATGGCTCATGTTCCGCCTCTACGCAAAGTTTTGTTGAAAGTGAAACGTAAAGACAGAATGATTCTTACTTTGTGTGACGTGCGGGGAGTTGTCATCTCTCCTTCCTGTCTGTCGACGTCATCGTCGTCGTCGCCGCTGTCTTCGTCTGCGCTGCTGACCTGACCCGACGCATCGTCCATGGCCTCCGCATCCCCCGGTGCTTCATCGTCGTCGTCCTCCTCCTCCTCCTCGTCCTCTTCCTCATCGTCATCTTCATCCTCCTCCGCAAAGGGGGAGTCTGGCTGCTCGGTGGTGTCGTTAGCGCTGGAGGAAGGTGCCACGCCGCTACTTTGCGAGGAGTCCCTGGGCTGAGGCGTTTGGGGCGAACTTGAAGTACTCGTGACAGGTAAGGCCTCTGATTGGCTGGCAGAGCTGCTCGCGCATTGTGAAGCCGCTGTGATCTCGCTGGCCGAAGGCTTCGTTCCATTTGCGTGATTGCTCTCGGCCGCAGGTGAAGACGCAACAGCAAGGCACTTGTCAGACGCCGCGTCGTCTGGGTCGGGGTCCACGTTCTGCTGGGAAACCAGGAGGGAGTGCTTCAGGAGAGAGCTCGCTCCTGGTTGCAGGAGCAGCAGTTTGGGATTAATAATCCTTGCAGGGTGAGTGATGAAAGCCTCTGGCTGGGCATGCTGGGATGGATCCTCAAATGGAGGCTCTTGGGTTCCTGCAGGAGAGGAAACGCGGGCCTCAGGCGTGACGCACGGTTCCGTCCGCTCGCCTTCAGCGGCGTCCACTGGGGACGGTGGAGCAGCCCGTCCCTCCGCTTCCTGTCTGTCCTCACTCACCTGCGAACACGGCGTCACGACTGGTGTGGGAGTGTCTGTCTGCTGGATGGGGAAGGAGTCCACTTCCACCAAGCAAACCTGGTTGGAGCTGGTGTCCAACAGCAGGTGCTGTCCCACAGCGGCAGCTACTGACAGGTTGTGGACGTTGTTGCTGGAGCAAACCTGCACCTGGTCTGCATCATGCGATGAAGGCAAGGCCTGCTGGGAAATGATGACGGTGTCGCTGTCATCTATAGTATGAATGGAAGGTTCTAAGTGGGATTCCAGACCCTCGGAGGAGTCTAACAAAGCGTTGAACAAGTTGACCTCGTATCCCGGGGAGTGCGGTATCTGCACGCTGGTACTGACGCACACCGTTTCCTCGGCGACCTCCTCAACCAGGCCGCAGAACTGGTACACCTCCACGTTTTGGGAGTTGAGGTCCAGGTCGGCTTGAACGCCATCTTCATACAGCTTCGCCTCGGCGGGTGCGTGCCCGGTGACGATGGCGGCCTCGCACACGCTGCCGTCGGCGTGCTGCAGGAGGTAACTCTGCTTCAGGTGCACGTTGGACCACGACGCCTCGCTCACCACGACGATCTCTTGCGGGTCGGCAGAATGCACCAGCTCGGCGATCATGGGAGTCTCTGATAAGGGGATCTGGTGGCAGGGTTCAGATGGTTCCGCTTCCCCCTGCTCTGCCTGCAGGGACACGACGAAGTCCGAGTCAAGCACCGGGCACAGAGCCGAGCCTTTGGAGGAACCTTCACTTTGTTCCTCGCTCAGGCAGCCTGTCTGGATGTCAGCGTCTTCTCCGGTAGTAGTCCTGTGGAACAATGCTGGAGCAGGAGAACCTGATCCAGGTTCGGTTGGGGGTTCTTCTGTGTTCGGGGTCGCAGTTGTTTTTGTTGCGACCGGCGGTGCTTTGTCTGACGAGTCATCTGCCTCATTGACGCGCTCAGACGTGTCGAGAGCACCCTGTCTGAGCTGACTGATAACTTGAGGCAGGTGAACTTGCTCGCTGCAGTTCCACGAAGCGGGCGCATCGGTGTCCTGGGTCCCGCTGGCTCGCTCTGATTGTTCGGTAGCTCCGTGCTCCCCAGCATCTAGGAAGGGCGAGGCCGCGAAGCAGAACTGAACTTGCGCCTGCGGGACGATAGTTCCACCCGCATACGACTGGAACGCCAAGCTCGTCCCATTCTCAGAGTTGCACTCGTGCGCCGCCGTGACGACCACGAGTCCGGCGCCTGTTTGCGGCTGAATCTGATGCGTCTCGCTATTTGTGAGGTTTGTCTCTTTAGCAGCAGTTTGTAAGTCGTGTCGCAACGCCGGCGCCTCGTCATTTTGTGCATGCGAGGCGAGAAAAGGACTGTTGGAGGTCTTGAAGTCCTCAGCAAGGGACGAGTTGACTTCCTGTGAGATGTAGGCATTGGCGTCACCGCTAACGGGGAGCGTCTCTGGCAAGGCGGTAGGAGGAGCGGTCTCCATGACCAGGAACAACGAGTGGCCGCTCTCTGGCAACGGCGCGAGGACTGAAGGGACCGGGTGGGGGGCAGCAGCAGCGGCCGGCTGCGGGACATGCCGAGGTGACTCCCCAGACACATTCTGTGCAGCCTGGGGCTTGCCACCCAGCACATCCACAGCCGGAGAGGCACGCTGCAGCACTGCCGCCTCCCCACAGCTTCCTTCCTCTGTGCTGCTCCGGCCACACGCTGCACCTGCAGGACACAAAGCTCCGACTGAGCGACAATGAACAGGAAACTAATCCGCATCCATTCAGATTTCAAGCCGGTTGTCACCTGTCTGTGGTGTGAGACACAGATCTTCGGTGCTTTCTACTTCCAGGATGCTGAAATTAGGATCCCCGCCACATGTTCTTGAGAAGGAAACACAGGCAGAAGAAACTTTATTCACGCACTGCAGTGGCAGCCCAAAGTCTCATCGACTACATGAAGCTCTTCTAGGACGCTACACAAGAACTGGTTAAAGATAGGTTGGTATGCACTTTGCCATGTCACAACCTGCGAGATGAGTAACTAGGAAGGCTGGGTCGCCGCTGCTCCGATATGTTGGATTGTGCATCCTGCAGCAGCAATAAAAAAAAGAGTGGAGTAGCGAGGTGAACTTGTGCTGCATTCGCCCACAGCAAGACGTTGGGGTCCCTGCAGCACAAGCCGGTGAGCGTGAAAGCTGCCTCCAGTCATTCATTCGAGGCTTTTCAAAAACAACCATTGATACTAGTTTTGTAAAAAAAAAATATATATATATCGGTGCGTCTACTGGCTAATTCATATCTAATGTTCGGTGGTCACATGAGCATTGGTTTCTTAAATGAAAAGCAGGCACACGTATTGACAGTAGCCGAGAGCCACAGTTGAACAACACATTCAAAGTAAGTCCAACGTTCCCGTCATAAAAGACATTAAATTAGATGTTTGAGCGGCTCAGCGATGCCGGTTTGGCTAGCATGTGTAGCTTGCTAGCTAGCTAGCCTCGTACAACAACAGTGCTAGGCTGGCACTAGTATGCAGCTAACTAGCAAGCTAACAGAGTTGCTTTCGTGGGACCCGAAAGCGCCCCATCCCAACCGCGGCTAAGCAATGTCTTTATTTATTGCTTTCAAATGTGTCAAGCTGCTTTGAAATGAGCCACATCAACTGAAAAGTGCTATTAAAAGCCGCTTGTGTATGAACTACATGGGGGACAATCGCTCGTGACGTCAGTGCGCGGGGGTCAAATATCCTTAAGCAAAAATAAAAGCAATCTTTATTTGTTTTAAAAACGCATACAAGTTTTTGGTTCTTAGAGTGCATGTAGACATAAAACATGTTTTTTTACATTTATATACATTTTACAATTTTATTCGGGGCTTTTAGGGGGCGCGCTCTGTCCGACAGCTGGCTCTTTAGCAGCGACCACAAATAAGTAAAATGTTAAATCTTATTTAGCTGGCTAGCCACACTTTAAACCGATCTCCGATTCAAACCAATATGTAACATTCCAGTTCCCGGTCAAAGACGTCTTTAAAGGCAAACAAGCAATCACCGGAACAGTGTGTAACAATGTATCGCCTTCCTCTGTGGCGTCGTCTGTCTGAGCTCCCCTTGCGCCCCTCATTACTTCCTCTTGGGCCCCCTCCCTTTCAAGGCCGCCATCTTAAGTTCCCACCTACCTGAATTTTCCGACCAGTTTTCTTTTACTAAATTCTCGCTGAAGGAGTCGTCATCCGTGTAAAATCGCACTCAATCCGTGATGCCAGCAGTCCAAACTGTCTCCCGGTACCCAACGAGGTACCCCTCGGTGTGCGAGAAGAAGTAAAAATACGGACCGGGAGAGCCTGGCTGTCGGCGCAGAATGTAGCGGTCATGGGAGGAGACTTAGCGCAGCGAAATGGTGGAGCAGCGCTGCGCCTTGCAAAGTACACAACGAAGGCAAATCTCGCGATATCTCCAGTGGCGCGGCGCTTCAAATTATTTGCTGCGGGATTCCTTTAAATGACCGATATAGAACTACCTATTTGGACGTCATAAATATATTATAAACAATCACCTTAAGGGACTAAATCACAAACGTGATCGGAATAGGTTCGGTTTTGCTTGTCCATGTTCGACACACTAATGCTACCGTTGCTTCCTTCACTCATTGCAGACTACAGTAGTTCTACGGTACATCCTTATGAACAACTTGTGGCGCTAGTGCGCCAAAGCAGAACAAAAGACCCAAACAAGAGAGTAAACAACAGTTCATTTAATAATTCATCTTTGTTGTCTCTAAGGGAGGGGCTGGAAAGGTATAAAATGGTCATATTAAAATAATCGACCCAGTCTTTCCCCACTCAGCGTGTCCAATGTTGATGTCTGTGTAGGCTTCTTCAGTCCTTTAGCATGTCCCACAAATCCACATACAGTATATAACTTATTGTCAGCAACGCAGCTTTCAATATCCACGTAGAAGGCTCTAAAACGTCGCCCCAAAATGGCTGTAACACATAAACCGAGGGTGCACAGTCAAAGCTTAATAAAAGGCATAGAGATCCATGACGAGTCCACAGGAACCTTTTGCATGATGTGCAGTATTTCTACCTGGGGGGGGGGGGGGGGGAGTACTGGTGCATACCTGAAACAATGACAACGTAACAGTGAATATATTTATTATCATCATTATTATTATAGAAGATAATGTTACGAATAATAATTACAAAGGCATTTAGTCTAGACTACTATAATCTGGTCCTGCTCATATAGTCCAGAGGAAGGTGGGGAAACAGGAAGCTCTAAAACGCTGTATTCACTCTCACACGCACGCAGCGTTGCACAGTTCATTTTGCCATCCATCCATCCTCAGGGAAGAAAACAAGCCCCAAAACAAAGAGAGGGGGGGTGAATCTCATGTTCCGTGATGCTGAGGCTTTCAGGGTTTGTTATTTTTGGGTAAAGCAAGAAACTGAGGTACAATGCTAAGTGACTCATGGATTGGTCTCATCAGTCTTTTCACAATGACGGACACACACGCACAAACACGAGGCATTAACCACTTCACCTTCGCAGTCTACGGAACCTTCCCGCCCAACGCTATGTTGGATTGTGACCAGTACAGCTTTGTGACGTAAGCGCGATGAGAATGAAGTCGACATGTTTTTCAGGCATGCATACCTGTGGAAGTCATTGACAATCCGCATCCCGGAAAAGGCCTGCTTAAAAGTCTGCATCCTTGATAACAAAATTGCACCTCTTCTGTCAGCAGTGAGCGACTGCTCGCAGAAAAAGAATAAAAAGTCAGATGCACACAAACAACGTTGTCTAAATTGCACTGATAACACATTGGTCAGTCTTGCATTTTCTCCCACCAGTTGCAGCCCATCAAGGCGACGCCCACTGGGACTTTTGGGAGCGCGCGCACGTGCACGGTGAAGACATGAAGCGAGCAGCACAGTGATCCTGAAGTTTCCCTTCATCCCCTTCACTGTTGTCCCTGTACTATCTGGACTCCCCGTCTTTGTGGGCGCTGAACAGTGACAGTTCACCAGGAACCCCCAGTCTGGAGCCGCGCGGCGGCGTTGACGACCGGTTGGTGACGGACGGAATGAGTGGCGGCGGCGCCCCCATCGACAGTGCGCCCACCAAACCTGCGGGTGTTTTTGCCAGAATGCCGTTGGGCACGTGGTGTGCATTGAGTGGGCCCAGACGCGAGTAGAGGCCCATGTGATGCTGGGAGGCCCCAGGGGGCAGGGGGTGGGACAGAAGGCTTGGGTGCAGCTGCTCCAGGTGAGCAGCGGTAGCAGCATGAGAGGGACTGGACAGGTGAGCGCCAGGGGGGAGGTGAGGGTGCATCCCAAAGAAGCGCGCCCGCTCAAAGTCTTCCCTTAAGATCTGCGCACGCTGCTCCTCGTCCATCAGCCCCCCTCCCGGTGCTCCCAGCTGGTGAGGCCGATCAAAGTGGTGGGCCATCAGGGCGAGCTCCTGGCGGACCACGGGATTGGAGGCCGTAGACGTGGAGGGATGGTGAGGGGCAGACGCAGCAGCTACAGCCGCAGCCCTCTCCGCCTCCAGTAGGCGCTGGTGCTGAAGGAGCCGGGCCAGGTGGGGGTCGGAACGCAGGGCCAGGTGGGGGTCGGACCGAAGCGCCAATGCCTCCCTTCGATGCTGCTGCTGCTGCTGTTGATGATGATGATGATGATGCTGCTGGGCTGCAAGTTCCCTCCAAGGATCCCAAGTGAAGCTGTGTGGACCCTGTGACGGTCCCTGCGGGGGACCGTGGTGGAAGCGCTCCCCACCTGGGCCCATGACCAAACCGGTACCCGCCGTGCTGCCGAGATACGCTTCGATGGCCCTGGAGCGATCCAGCAGGGAAAGGTGGGTGGGTGGGTTGGGAGTGGGGGGAGGGAGGGGAACACCAGGAGTGGGAGTCAGGGAAAGAGAGGACGAAGGCGTTCCGGAACTGGGGTGGTGTGGATGGCTGTTGGGCCGGTCGAAGGCGTTGTTGGGCAGCGGGGGAGGGAGGGAGATGGGGATGTGCTCAGGCTCCTCTTTGCGCTCCTCCTTAACCTTAACAGGCGGCAGCAGCAGGGGGGGCTTGGAGACGGGCGTTGTGGACTTTTTAGCCTGAGGCAAAGAGGTGACGGAGGCGGAGCCGGCCGTGGATGCGGGGAGGGCGCCGTCTCTTTGGGAGTGTTCACTGTGGAGGCCGTGTGCTGCCGGGCCGAGTGGGCGGGGGTAAAGGTCCAGGGGCGACTGAGCTGAGCGACTGGTGGGCGGGGGGGTGTTGAGCACAGAGGACGAGGAAGACCGGGGTCTGTCTCTGTCTGCCGCCAATGAGGAAGGGCCAAGAGGAGGCCCGCGTGACGTCACTGTTGGCAGCGGCCTCTTGTCCCCGTCTCTGTCACGCTCTCTGTCTCGGTTTAAGCTGCGAGTCATGTCCTCAACAGGCCCGCCGCCGCCGCCCCCTGCGGCGCTGCTGTGGCCGTTGATGTGGGACACGGGGGTGCTGCTGCGGGGCTTAAAGGAAGGAGCCACAGGAGACATCCTCACAGGTTGACGGCCGTACAGCATGTTGTCTCTGTGGAACAACATTGGAAGCCACGTTATCGTCACAGCTCAGAGTCGTCAATTCCATTAATACCTTAACTATTAATACCTATTAATAGTTACTGGTATTAATCAATACCAGTAACCTCGTACCTGTCCTTTTCGTCTTTGATGTGGGGTACATCCCTCCTCTCGCCATCCTTCCCTCGATCCCTCTCGTCTCGCTTGTCGCCTCCTTTGGCCCAGCTGGGGCCCGCGGGGAAGCCAGACGGTCCTCCGTGGAGGCGGTTCCATGGGTCGTGATGGTTGGGGGCGTTGGACAAGTTCCCGACCATGCTGGCGGGGGAGTCTTTAGGACCAAACACGGAGCCCGCTGCAAACCAGAGTTTTGATACCATTTATATAATCATGCATTCCGAGATTTAACTCAAACGGACCAGCACAAATTGCAAATCCAAAATAAACACGTTTCCAGATGTGAGGAGACTGACCAAGTGTCGGGCTTCCTAGTCCTCCAAAGGCACCAGAACCGAGGGCTCCCAGTGGGGTAAAGGGTGGGGATCGACCATATGGATCTACAACGTGCATGCACATGTACATAATGCAATGCAAACTCATGCATCTTGACAAAAATCAGTCAAATCCACCGTGTCAGAGTGGGGAAAAAAAGGCGCTGCTCTTACCCAAATGTGCAGCTGGAGCCAGGAAAGACGAGTGCGGCGCTGATGGAGCGATGAAAGGTGCCGAGGGCGGATTGACTGCACCTGCGGTGGAAGTGAAAGAATCGCTCACACCGTGTCCATCAAGCTTCAGCAGTATACATCTGACTGGGAATGCGTGTGATGAAACCTGTCGCTGAGAAGAGACTGGGAGGTCTGGTCAGGTCGTGGCTCGGAGGCAGGGGCCCCCCGATGGGCCCCATTGGGCCAAGTCCACCAGCTCCTGGAAGACGAGCCAGCAGGTCGCTGCGGAAGTCCAACTTGTGAGGGTCGGCCTGCATCAGCTGAGAAACGGCAATATTAGGATTAGAAACGCCGTATGGAGACTAATGGTCTTGTTCTACTCTAGTGTTCCGTCAGGATATTACAGACTAGGGTTGGGCGATAACTTTTATGTAGCGGTATAAATCCTTCCATTGATAAGAAAATGACGTAAACTGGTGGAAATGAGATTTCTGATGATGTGTTTTCCAACAGCAGATGTAGGAGACGTGGAAGAGGAGAGGGACAGAACGTAACCAGCGACTGGACTTTGAAGTCGTCCTGTCTCCAGACATGTTTTTTTTTTATTATATGGGTTAAGGTTTGTCGTTTTTTTTTATCCAAGACACAGCTGAATCCAATCATATTGCCCTATCGTGATCAAGATGCACGCAAAGGTCCGTATCGCCCAACCCTATTGTAGACAGACGTACCTTTACTTTCTTCTGATGGCTCAGAATCATCCAGGCCACGTAAACATGCATAGCGCACCACTTTCCAGGTTTCTGCGGCACACAAATAAAGTTTTGGTTGCGGTCATTGTCAAGACATGTGTGCCCCGACGGCCTGCCTCTCACGGCGGTCATGACTCCACACACGTAAAGTTCTTTTCAACATTGAGAGTGGGGGACAGAGGAAGATATGAGCTAGCTAACTGGTGTGCAAGGCCAGTGAAGAGAGCATTAGCGAAGCGACATGTGAGGTTAGAGCAGAGTGAATGAAGCAGTCAGGAAAAGTAAAAAATAAGCGGAGCCAAAAAGCAATCAAAACATCTGTTTGTGCTTACATTACTGATTTTCAACGATGTCCCAAATGGATCAGTTAGCTACGAGAGAGCAGAAGTGGGGAAACCACTTTTAATCCACATGTCGGAATGAGGAAGTGTCTGCGGCGTGATGGCGCACACAACCTGACAGTCCACGTTGTGTATTGCACTGTCAGGTCCGGCAATAATGCAGAGTCCGTTCCTTACCCGGGGGTCTTTGGGCTGCAGGTGGTGAGGAACAACCCCAAGGCGAGTGCTTAACTCCGGACCGGTTCCCTGAGGGACGAGAGGCTGCACACACACACACACACACACACACACACACAATTATAAAAATCTAATTTATATTATATTTTATAACGCCAAGGAATGATGAACAGCAAATTAAAAGCACTAAATGAACACGGAGCCGCCATCCACCAGTTTGTTTTGGGCCGTGTGCTAGCATGCCTTAACTTGAGTGGTGCATTAGCACCCAATGACGTCATCACACTGTAGCTTTAAGAATTCCCTTAAGAATTTAAGAAGGTAAATATTGGCACAAGTGCATCCACATGAAGCAATACACCCTGTTTTGTTATGCCGTGTTTCAATTGGCTCCTTTGCCTCTTGAACGGACCAAAATGTTCTGACATGCTCGTGATGCTGGTCACAGACCAGTTCTTCTCACCTTTGGCTGGAATGCTCCTTGCAGGGAGCTGAAAGGCCCGGTGGGAGGAATCACAGGCTGGATATTGGGCACTGAGGGCGGCGGTGGGTACGGTGGGAAGAACTGTAATGGCACACAGACGTGAGCTCGAGTTGGGTGAAGCAGCACTACCACAAACACACACACACACACGTGTGTGCATTACTTACAGGGTGCCGGTACAGCCCCTCCATTTTGCCCGGGTACTTATCAAACTGCAACGCCACACAAAAAGCAGCAAGAGGGTTAGAAGATGTCATATCTGGAACTCAGTCCGCATTCCAGACAGGCTGGAATTTGGCATACGTACACGGGTGCTCCTTACCAGGGGCGGCGCAGAGGCGGTTGGGTGCAGGAAGGGCGTGAAGTGTTGGTGCGTGTGCGTATGTTGGTGCTGGTGGTTGTGCTGATGGAACTGGAAGGCCAGCGGCTGGATGCTGGGCTGGTTCTGGGAGTTCCGACCGGTCGACCCAGGCGTGGAACTGGACGCCGCCGGCCCGCCGGGTGTGGAGCGCCCCGCGGCGGTGGCGGCAGCGGCGCTGCTGCTCTCGGCACCCTGTGCGCTGCGTCTGCCCTCGCGCTCTTGTGCGTTCAGGAAGTGGGAGTTCAAATTCTGACGTAGCATTTCCTGGTCTGTGCCGGAACATGTTGCATTGTTAAAATGACAATTAAAAAAAATGAGCGATGAGACGTGTGGTGGCACTCGATGATGTACCTGCTGCGGTGGAGTGGGAGGGGCCTTGCAGCAGCGGGGGAGGGGGAGGCAGGCCAGGTGAGGAAGTGAACAAGGCTCCAGAGTTGGCGCGAGATGGGGGTCGGAGGGGCCCGGAAGACCCCGCGCCCCGGATGTAGGACATAGACACACTGGTGGAGGGGGTTGGGGGCCGCATGGAAGCTGAAGACGCGGCAACAGATGAAACTGAAGATGGCGGTTTGGCCGGAGTGCTGCTCCTGAGGAAAAACACAACGTCAGTATGCGTTTCTCCAACGAGCGAGGCGCAGATTAGAACCGATCCAACAAAAACTGAGGCCCTCGCTGACCTGCTGTAAAGGGAGTGCGAGGGTCCCGCCAAGGTGAGGAAGGGCTTGGGCTTCGACAGCGGTGGGCTGCCGTTGTGTCGGCCGCCGTTCCCATTCATGGGGCCCGGTCTCGGGACCGGGCCAGCCGCCGTGACCGGCGAGTGGGAAGGCCGGCAGGGGAAGGAGGCGGAAGAGGTAGAAGATGAAACAGGCTCGGGGAAATGCAGCTCCAGGCTTTTCTCCTGACTCCGCTCCAGGCCGGACACCCTGGGCGTCACCATCAGGCGCGGGACGCCGTTCCGCGCCGGCACGGTCGAGCAGTTTTTGTTGACGGTTGAGGGTGGGGGCTCGACAACTAAAAGACAACAAGCATGGCATGACTCAGAGCGCCGGCTTTTATTTGATGAAGATGATGATGATGGAAGTGTGCCAGATTCCTGCTGAAGCTAATCCTTGCAAAATGATCCCTCTCTTACCTGACAAACGTCACACCCTGCAGGATTTCGCAATGTTGCCATCTTATAACCAATCAAATGTGACCCCGAACAACGCTCAGAAACGCCCTTCAACTATTAACCAATCAAAGGTGTCCCTGGCTGGCCCACCCACGTCCTCACTTCCTTATTCACCGTGGATAATCTCTTATCGTCGCTCATTTAACAGGCAAAGTAAGCATATATTCCCAGCTTTGTTGACATCCTGTGCTATTTGAGGTTGAGGTGGGCGTGTCCAAACCACATACCAAACTTTTACATTTTTGTGTAACTTTTTTTTTTTTAACAATTACACTTTTCTGCAGTGGTTGCCCCCATCCCCACCCACTTTATGACTTTTTTTCCCTTTAATTTTTCAACTTCAGGCTAATTTTTTCTCTTAATATTATGACTTTATTCTTGCAATATTTAGTCTTCATTGCTGTGAAAACACACTGCACAAACATGACAAAAAATTTTACATTGTTATAAAATTATGTTTGTGGAAAAAGTTAACGTTATGACAGTGAACTCATAATATTACATGAATAAAGTCATAACCACCAGAAGAAAATTTGTGAGTTGAAAATAGTGGAATAAACAAAAAATAGCAGAAATAAAAAAGGCTGTAATTGTATGAGAATAAAGTCAAAATAAAAATGTTTTCCAACGAGAAATTAACTCGTAATATTATGATGACAAATAACATCACCTTAGTACCACTGAGTTGAAATAGTTGAAGAATATTTAATAATAAAATAATAATATAATATTATGAGATACTAAATGAAACAAAATTGCAATTTCTGGAAAACTAAGTTGTGAAAACGGAATGCTCTGAGAATAAAGTTGCCGCAGAATCTGCCATTTTAGGTCAAAGCAATCACACACACACTAAAAAAAGAAAAATAAATCCGGGAGGGACTGGAATGTCACCTTCAGATCTAAATTTAGCATCCATCGCACATGAGGTTAAGTGTTTCATCACTGTGGGTGCAGCACTTTCATGACATACTCACCTTTTCTGGTGCTGACTGTGAACACGGGATCCATGTCATGGTCCGAAGCCTGGAAAAGACCCATGAGGTGGTTATTTATGTTAAAGAGAAAAAAAAAACAGGAGTTCAGAGCATACCTTGTCTCCGGCGTCGCTCTCCGTGTCACACTAAAATTAAGGAAGAAACAAATCACTATGTAGCACAGACTGTTTCTACATACAGTGGACTTAAATGTGTTTTTTTTTGCATTAGTCAATGACAACAACAACTGAATACAAAATGCAGTTTTTTAATGAAACTCTTTATAGTTGCTGCGACCACAACAACCGCAATGAAAAAACTTGCAATGAGTCTCTTATGGCGCTGTGGAGGAATTTTTGCAGAATTGTTGTCATTCAGCCACGTCAGAGGCTCTCACTGTGGTTGGCTGGAGTCCCAAAGCTTTAGAAACGGCTTTATAAGCTTTCCCAGATTGATGAAGCTAAATGACTTTCTTATTTGTTCCGGATTTCTTTAGGTCTCGGCATGATGTCTCATTTTTGAGGATCTTTTGGTCTACTTCAAGTGAGTTCTTCATCAAGAACATGTGTGGGAGTAATCAGTATTTTTTTTTAATACAAGACCAAATCAGATTTTTTTTTCTCCCTTGATAATAAAAGATTTCATTTAAAAACTGCATTTGGTAGATGTGTTGCCATTGACTAATATTGACATCAAACAATTCAGTGTGACAAAGGTGCAAAAAATAAGAACTCATGAAGGGGCAAACACTTTTTGATAAATACAAATCTATACTTACAATGTAGCCGGTCTCCAAAGGGTGGCCCTGCAGCAGAAAAACATTCTTAGCTGCTGTGATTCCAAATGAAACTTTTGAAAAGGAGAAGACCTGGAACGAACGTGCCACTCACCTCCATCCTCCTCCTCTTGCTTCTGCTCTTGTTCCAGCAGTAGCTGTGCGGCGCGCCTTCCTCCGGCTCGGACAGAGGCCCTCCGCCGTTCTCCTCCGGCCCTCTCTTGCCCTTGTTCCTCCGACCCAGCATGTCCGTGCGCTGGTTGGGCTTCAAGGAGCAGTCCATCTGGCGCAAACAGGCGTTGGGAGAAGAGAAAAAGCACCAATGTGTAAAAAATAAATAAACACGTGATCTGTGACGGACCTTGTCCGTTGCAAGAGAGCGGCTGATTGTCGACCGGCGGGTCATCGCCCACAAGTGTATCTTTGCTACAATCACACTGAGCAGTTGACCAAGTGCTTCGGGCTGTATGCTGGGGTTGCCACGGAAACATTCTGGCTGGCCTTGATTAGCATCAAGGTTGATTGGGACCCTTAAATGACATATTTGATTGAAATTCTTCTTTGATTACATCTAAAGGACATAGTCTCTTGTAGTCTTTCTGGAAAATCAAGCGAGGAATTGAACCTAGAGGCAAACACACAGGAACTGGTGTGGATCATTTAAAAAGCAAAAGCCGTTTTGCGGATTCTCAACACCTTCCAGAATGAGAACATGAATAATTGAGGCCATCCACGGACCGATGGATGGCGGGATGGCTGGATGAATGGATGGGGGTTTGTTTTTGGAAGGGCACTGCAAGGAACGGCGTTTGTCAGCGTCAGTCCCCATGACAGCAGGTGTCAACATGCACACATTCACCTCCAAAGCCTCCAGGCTGACGAAGCTGGCGATAGCGAAGCCATCGATGATGTCTTCCTCACAGGACACGGACTCCCTCTTCCTCCGGCGGGGGGGCCTGTGTCGGCCGAAACCCGGTCGGCCCTCTTTCCCACCCCCGGGACCCCGGACACTGTTGGTCCCGCAAGCCTCCCGATCGGAGCCCGACGACAGGGACGTGGCCCTCTCCTCCGCCAGGTTCATCCTCCTCCGCCGCCGATCCCTGTCGCGCTGGGATCGGGATCGGCGGCTCTGCCTGAATCCGGTGCTTCGGCTCGGGCCCTCCATGTCCACACGGCTAGCCTTTTTTGTCACTCCAGTGAGACCAAAAGGCACTTTAGTTCAAGTCCCGGTCCGGTGGAAGGCACCGAACCGCAAAGAGACGACACCACCAGCCGGGCCCTCGCGCTCAGCCCCCAGTTAAAATGGCGTTAATTGAACCAGTGGCTGCTATTATTTGCCGTCCTTTAACAGTCTACTGGCATCGAGGCCTTTCTTGCGGCGGAATTTGAGTGTCATTTCAAAAAGTGTCAACACACAATCCTCGACCCATGAGGGAATTAAAGCACGTCCACGACCACCAGCGTCTCCTAAACAGCTAACACGAGCTTGCTAGCAGGAATATTCACAAACAACCGAATAAGTTATGAGCATGCAAACAAAAACGACAGCCCAGCTCGCGTTGACGTCAATAATAAATCATCCCTACACTGGTTTTGTATTGGAAATCAGGCCATTGTTAACATTCCCGTCAATAATTTCTGCTCACGCTGACAATTTATTTGCCTGCTAGCAAAATGACACGGTTAGCTAGTTAGGAAGGCCGATAGCCCAAACAACGCAAACACACGGCGGTGACATGACTGCGTTGCTTTGTGAACGCAGTCAACGCTTTTACATTTAATTACATCTACCGAGCAAAAAGCAGTTGTTGCGTTTAATGTGACAACTGGATAGCGACGGGTTAGTGTTGACTGACGCTAATTAGCATTCGCTCATTCGGATAGCTCGGACGGGCTAACTCAATACATCACAATATAATCAGACAGCAACCGAAGGATAAACATGTATCTTCGCTACAGCGACGCGCGACTAATACTCGGCCAGGTAACAGGGCGGCAAAAGTATATTCCCCGGTCGAGGTTTTTATTTTTAATGTCGACGTGTTGACGGCCGAGAATGATGGCTGAGTTTGTGTCCATCAAAAGAAAGACGTAATGTTAGCACTACCGCTAGCTAGCATTAGCCCATCCAGCTGTTAGCTAGCAGGGGGTTTATCCCTTTTTCCCCCAAAGCAAACTGAAAGGATTTGGAGCTTCTACTGACAATCGCACGTTTAATCGCACTATATTAGTCCTTCACGCACACAAACGGTTTAGTTCCACCTCCATCGCTTGGAACGGAATCCGAGGCCCGCTGATGAAAGCCTCGGTGTCGATTTCCATAAACGAGGGAGTCGGCCAACCCCCGTCGGGCTGGGCAGCTCCTCCGTGCAGCCTTCACTGTTTAGATCCAATGTTTAGCCACAAGTTCAGCCCCTCGCCGGCGGTCCTTGCTTGTGCTTCCCTTCCCCCACCAAATCCACTGTGCAAAAAAACTATACACCGAGGAAGACGATATGTCCCCCGCAGCTTCCTTTTCACTAGTTTCAACTCAATTGGTAATTTATGATGGAAATCAGGGAGACACAACCCTTGTCAGCCGTGCATTGCATTGTGTGCGCTTGTCTTCTTCCCCCGTCCACCCGGAGCCTGCTGCAGCCCCAGTTTATCCACACTGCCACCGTGTGGGCGAAAACATCCACTACACGCCATGATGAACGGCTGGACACCCGCACAATGTCGCTTTGCTTGGAAACAAATACAAGATTACATTGATTATTTCCATCCCAAGTTATAGTAACAGTAAAACAAGAATATTGGCAGAATATTCCTCTCTGTCAACCGTAAAGGAAGTCAGACTGTGTCAGAAAATCTCAACATTTATTCATTTTTAAAATATGTTTTTATAAAGGAGTGGAACTCGAGTGTCACGGCGTCCTCGTGGCGGTCAGCAGCGAGTGCAGCAGGATGCCGGTGGCCACGGACACGTTCAGCGACTCCACGCCAGGCAGCAGCTCTCTTCCCGCCGGAATGCTCACCAGCGTCTGGCACAGAAAGAGCATCTTCTGGGACAGTCCTTCCCCTTCTCCTCCAATCAGCAGCAGCGTGGGTTTGCTCATCAGGAAATGCGAACACGGTGTGACGGGAACGTGCGTCGCCGGAGCCCCTGCTGCCACCGTGCCCACCACCCTCCAGCCCTGTGCAACCTTTTCCGTGACCATGTCCTCCAAGTCTTCATAGCCGTACACACCCATCACCTCCATGACGCCTGCGCTGGCTTTGCTGACCACCGGGGTCAAAGGGCAGCTGTGGCGAAGACTGCTGACCACTCGGTCCACGCCAAGGAAGTAAGCGGAGCGCAAGATCGCTCCGAGGTTCATGGGGTCTTGAATCCCGTCCAGGACGAGCCAGAGCGGTTTGGACTTTAAGCTGGGGGTTGAGTCTGCGGTCAGGAAGCTCAGTGGAGTGGCTTGCAGACAAACTCCTTGGTGAACTCCACCAGAAGACATCTTGGTCAGTTCCCGCTTACTGACCCGCTGGACCGGAACACCTCGCCGATGAGCCTCCTCGCATATCTTCACAACGGAGGCCCGCTGAGAGGTCTGGCCATCTTTCACAAAAAGTTTGAGGGCCTTCCTGCGACCCTGAGTGAGGGCCAGGAGGCAAGGAGCGATGCCGAAGACAATGTCAAGGTCGTCTGCTGAGTCCGGTGGTGACATCTGCCTTGCAGGTTTCCCCCTCTCAGACGAAGAGTCCTCCAGAGAAAGCTTCTGAAGTTCAGATGATAGTCTATACCGGTGTCTCTCATTGTGTCGCATTCCTCCTTGAGACCTGTGATGCTGGCTGGAGCTACTTTCCAGCCGGCTGTTGTTGCTGTTAACATTGTAGAAGACGCACTGGGAGTCCAATGGTTGAAACTTACACAGTCCCCAACTCCTCATAAAAAGCAACCTGTGCCGATAGGTATTCCTTAATAAACTCATTCTGATTCAGTCTACCCAAAGTAACTGCTTCCAAGAAAATTTCATAAGTCAAATTACACCACGCTATAAACATTTAACATTTTACGTCAAGTACTTAATAGCATACCTCTCCAACTTTCAACTTGTGGACCTTCATTGTCCTATAAAACTAAAAGAGTACTGTTTGAACACCAGCCATGCTAGCCGCGCCATGGGGAGTAAAGACAGGATCTCTGACGCAGTGCACTTCAAAATAAATGCCAAACCCGGTCTCCACGTTCAGAAGCACAAGTTCAACATTGTTTAAAGTGTTTTTATTTTGAAATGTAAATGTTCCTTATGTACGACTTCCTGTATGACTTTTCTGTTTCCACTGCTTGACATCCGTATCGTCACTTGTGACGTCGGCGATGAAATCACTTCCCGGAAGTGAAACCGTCGCAACACGGAAGTGACTGAAAGAAAACAAAACTAGTCCTTTAGCAACCATAAAACATTTGTTTGTCGTCTGAATTGTCGTGCTGATTCGACAACCTTGAAAAAAGGTGAGCTGGGGGGGGGCTTTGAAGTTGACTTTGTGACGGCTAACAGAGATGAGATGTCGACGAGGTGAAGACGGCTAAATTTAAAAAAAGACGTCAGGAGCCATTAATAAGTTATTTAGCAGTCAACACGTTACGTTGAAATCTAACTGGTCCCAAGTTTTCAGATGATTACGTATGCGATTATTTGATATTTGACGAGCACGTAACGTTAATGTTACATTTACAACCCAGTTGGGCGTTGATGTTTACCGACAAGGAGCCCAAAATGGCAAGTCGTCTTTTTTAGCCATAGAACAGCGTTCGTTTAAGTTCTTTGTGTGTAGTCGTGAGCATTGAACATGAAACTTGATCACACAGTGTTGAAACTGTTAATGATGCACGTACTTTCAAACAGATGGAATTCCTGTTTGGGAGGAGAAAGACTCCAGAGGAGATGCTGAAGCAGAACCAGAGAGCGCTCAATCGGGCCATGAGGGAGTTGGACAGAGAAAGGGTGAAGCTGGAGCAGCAAGAGAAGAAGATCATCGCCGACATAAAAAAAATGGCCAAGCAAGGCCAGATGGTATGTCATTTGTCTGAGGAGACGGAATATTTTTCTCCAAAAGACAGACTTGATGCATGGTTTTCAAAATGTCTCCAGGACGCTGTCAAGATCATGGCCAAGGACTTGGTGCGCACCAGACGCTACGTGAAGAAGTTCATCATGATGAAAGCCAACATTCAGGCTGTCAGTCTGAAGATTCAGACCCTGAAGTCCAACAACAGCATGGCCCAAGCGATGAAGGGCGTCACCAAAGCCATGGCCACCATGAACCGACAGGTCTGCCTCGCCTCATTTGAAAACACGTGAGACTAGATGATTCATGTGTGTTCCTCCTCAGCTGAAACTGCCCCAGATTCAGAAGATCATGATGGAGTTTGAGCGTCAGAGCGAGATCATGGACATGAAGGAGGAGATGATGAACGACGCCATCGATGACGCCATGGGAGATGAAGACGACGAGGAGGAGAGGTGAGTCGGCAGCCGTACATCAAACTTTCAACCTTCTCCTAAATGTCTTGTGCTCCTCACAGCGACGCCATTGTGTCCCAAGTCCTGGATGAGCTGGGTCTCACGCTCAGCGATGAACTTTCAAGTAAGAAAATGGCATTCATTTTGTCTGCTTGGTCTGGATGCACGCCTCCGAGAGCCCACTGTGTTTGTTCCAGATCTGCCATCCACCGGTGGGAGTCTTTCTGTAGCCGGGGCGAAGAAGGCCGAGCCTCAAGCCGCTCTCGCCGACGCAGACGCGGACCTGGAGGAGCGGCTTAATAACCTCCGCAAAGACTGAACACGCTCTACGCGACACAAAAACACTCCAGAGTTCTGTCTATATATTCTTCTGAAGGAGCACTGGCTGAGCGGGCAAAGCGGCCATGATGGGGTTTGGGTTTCTGTCTGAGGTGTTTCATCCATGCGTGCGTTATCAACAATTATCTTTGACAGGGCCGATGACGTCCTGTCCCCTTTAAGACAATGCCAAACAACACGGCGTGTGTCGCTACTAACCAGAGGCATTTTCAATTAACACTAACGACCCATGTGAAGGTTACGTTTTTATACACGATTGAGTCACAAAGATGTCACGCGCTCGCTTCACACGTCCGACTGGTTTGGTGTTGTTGTTGTTGTGTGTGTGTACGTCGTCGTGAGGATGGTTTGCTGGATGAGTGACAGCTGTCGTGCGGCTGCGCTGTCACTACTTCAACTGCTGATTTTCACCACAAAAAAAATGTCTGGAATGCTTTTCATGATTTTGGTGGAATAAAACTTTTTTTTTCCAGATTGAACCCCCCCCCCTACCTCACCCATACAAGTGGCGTGACCATAATTTCGAAACTGGAACACTCAAATTCTACTACTCCCAAATGTCTTGGACTATGCATCATCTGTACGGATAGGCAAAAGCGTTGGGTCACCCGAACTCTGGTTAACCTTTGGGAAAACAATAGAACATTTAAAACGTTAGTGTAGGGCTGAAACGTTGCTATTTCGTCGAAAATACGCATTAAAGGTTGTGTAATTTTCTTTAAAAACATCGGTGTTACTGCGCAACTCGGGAGAAAAACTTCCGGTCATTTGACTATGACGTCATCGCGTTCAGCAGTTCATGATTGGATGTTTGGCGCCGAGGTGGACCCTGGGAGTTGTGGTCTTCCAATAACAGCTTTCTCACACTAGTTTAAATATATAAATAGTATAAATTTATTATATTATTATAATTAATTATAATTAAATATAATTAATTATAATAAATATGTACTTTCTGTATAATCTGTTGCATTATTTGAACTAAAATCTCTACAAAAGACATTCAAAGCCCAAATGCATAAAGCATAGAGATGGTCATTTTTATTCCAAAAAAATGTAGTTTCCAAAACTTTCAATGTGTCAACATACAATCATTGGATATTGAATGTACTCAACACTTTCAACATTAAATAATAAAAAAATAACAGGCATGTTTTATGTACATTTGTACTTGAGAACTATGTACAGAAAAAACAAAGCAACCCGACGTGTTTGCAGACGTTGCCAACATGGATGCACTTGTACGCTATAGTGAAGCCGCAGACAGCCGCTGCATCAAGAAACGGGGTCATTAAGCAAACAACCGGCAGCGTGTTGTTAGGACTACAAGCTAGGAACTTTGCTTTTCTTCTAAAAGTGGACCTCGGCGGGTGTCGGCTGACTGCTCCTGAAGGTCGCCGCATACAAACGACTCGCCTCATCTTCACCGGATGTGCTAACAAGGCCGAACGCGGACACCGCAGCCAATAATCATGCTGCCAAGTACAGTAAACCGTGTAGTATTTTTTTTTGTTTTGTTTTTGCCTGACAAGCAGAGAGGATGCTCCGTTAAGGGCTAAGCCATGCTACCGTTGTTTTACAGCTAAATAGAATCCATGCACCTCACATGTAAAAGCAAAAGAACAGAAAAGCGAGGCCTCCCGGCCGAGATGAGGACCCGTCTATTTGATGGATTGATTTTGGCTCATGCCGAGTGCGATGGTGCCACACAGCACAGTGACGAGTGATAAACAGCAACACAGTCAAGATGTGGACATTTCTTCACCAGAAGCAGAGCGGGCGGGAGTTGACGAGAACCTTGACTGGAGCTACCGGGTCACGTGACGCACGGCTTCCTGCAGGAGTCACCTTGTTTTATGCTGAGCCTGGAGAGGGGTGGTTCTCTTCCGCACAGAAAGCAACAGTAGTTACACACACGGCAAAAGATGACCTGGCCTCGGGAGCGTCTCCGCTCGGAAACATTCACTTGCGACAGGTCCGGTGAGGAGTGTGTTTCTTGGGAACCTCGATGCGACATCGGCTGCGGTCGTCCAGCCAAGGCAGCTCAAAGTTCCTGGAGGACGAAGGACAACATTTTGAATCGGCCGTAAAAAAAAAATATATAAGTAGATTATTCCGTCTGCGTTGCTTACTGCTGTGAGAGCCTGGGCAGCGGTCGGCCAAACGCGACCACGGGCAAGAAGGGGGTGATCATGATGGCTTCGACTGTCGGGAAGAAATTTTTTTTTATCGACGTTAAAGCGGGTCACGCGAAAACCCCCACCTCCCGAACTCACCATCTTCCGTGTCCGGGTAGAAGGACGAAAGCTCGGGCTCCGTCTCCTGGATGATCTTCTTCTTGTTCATGCGCTGCTGCAAACGCTGGAACATGCGTTGCTCTCTGATGCGTTGGATGTCCCACCTGACAACAAGGAAGGTTATTATTAAGATGGTGGGGGGCTTACCAGTCCCACCAGGAATTTGCCATGTCATTTTTTTCCCCCCGTAAACTAAAAATTTCATCTAAAGTCATCGCTTGACTGGTGCCTTTGGCCTGCAAGGCATGCTGGGAGTGTGTCAACAGACCCGGAAAGTGACGTTGGGAAGTATCCGAATAAACGAGGTGGAAAATCTTAATGAAAATGTACAGTAATCCCTCACTTACGGCGGTAAACTGGTTCCAGACCAGATAGTAATAAGTGAAATTCCTCATTTATAAATCCAATATTTTCATGATGATAAAATGATTAATGTGCAAAGTTAATAATGTTTTAACCCAAACAAATGAGTCATATGAACCGTCTGTAGGGTAAAACATTGATGGGTGAAAATCAGACGCTGGTGCAAAAGATTGCAACTTCTGGAAAAATGCGCCTATGAAAATATGGCATTTTAGGCCGCATTGCATTACAAGAAAACTCCCATTATATCCTGGCGGGATCAGATTCCAAAAAAAAAGTACTCGACAGTCACCTCTTCCTCCTCTTCTCGCCCAGCTCCAACTTGGCGTGACGCTTCAGAAACACGCCGTCATCCAGCGGCTGGGAAAAAATCACCACAAGTCATCGTTTATCGCTTAAACGTGAGATTGGCGTTGGTCCGTTTCTCACCTCTTGGGGGTTAAAGGCTAAATCCTCATCCAGCGGCTCCATGATGTTTTCCCTCCACGATGGAACTGAGAGGCGGCACGAAGACGGGAAAAGGAAGTTCATCATGGATTGGGAATCTGGAGGACACAGCAGTTAAAGCAAGATACGGATTAGCGTTCCAAACAATGAGCACCATCATGTTCTACACCAGCAGTCCACTCACTGGCCACCTCTTCCTCCTTCTTGGGAGACGCCTCCCGCAGAGGGGACAGAGGGGGTTGGTTCCAGCAGCACAGGTACATCTCGGTGGTGGACATGAAGGGCAGGTCGTCCATCTGACAGCTCAGCTCCGCCTCCTCTTTGCACGTCGGCCTGGCAGGGGCGCTCTTCTCGGGCGTCTCCTTGCTGCGGAGCTCTCGCTGTGCCGGCGACGCCGGCTGACTGTCCAGCTTCTGGGGGCTGAGCTTGGCGCTCTTTCCACGCGACTTCTGCAGCTTGGGATCGCCAAAGCAGGACTTCCTGTCGCCGCACAAGTACAATCGTAAACAACCAGGAGAGATTTTTCGATTTTTTTGCGAGCTTCTCTTCTTCTGGTTACCTCTTTTGGCCTTTGCTGCTCCGACTTAGAGGCAGCAGAGCGGATGGATTGGGTTGGGGACTCTCCTCGATGTCCAGGTCCCACATGTCCTCCTTGTCGGGGGTCCACGGCTCCAGCGGCTGGAAAAGCCGCTTGTCGCGAGGCGGGTCCTTCCTGGTGAGCTGCAAACGGCGCTCCATGCGCTCGATACGTGCCAGCAACTGGACAGGACGGACAGCAACGTTAAACGACAACGTTTAATTTGGGGAGGGTGTAATGAGAACATCCCCGCCTAGTGGGCGATAGGAAAAGTGCGGCCCGATCTGAGTTAGCGTTCCATACCGTCTCCTTGTCGGCCTTGAGCTCATCTATCTCCTTGTCCTTGGACTGGAGCTGCTGCTGCTGCTGCTCGATGAGGTCCAGCTGCAGCAGCAGAATCTGCCGGAGACAGTTGGCCTGCGTGTGCGGATTGGCCGGGCTCTTCCTGATGTTCTTCCACTTGCCCTCGGACGAGACTTCGATGGACGCGGAGCCGAGGACGTCGGGGACGACTCCCTTGACGCTCTCGCCCCCCTCGCCGTCCTTGGGGGCGTTGTTCAAAGCCATGTGAGGGTTTTCCATGTTGTCGAGGGAGAGGGGCTTACCTTTCACCGGGGTTCCCTCACCCCCCATTGGTCTGACAGGGGACAGTATCCCCACAGTTTCGCTGTCCGCTTGAAGTACTTGCGAGACTTTGCCGCTCATGTACGTCTGCTCCAACTTGCTGGGGGTCTCGGCCCGCTGGAAGTGCTGGGCATTCAAGTCAACGCCGCAGGACTCCCTCTTGAGGCTAGCGGGGTGCAAAGCGGCGGCGCCCGAGAATGATCTGCGGACGGCGTCAGCGGTCTGCTTGGATCCCGACGCTGGACCCAAGGAGGCTCTCATGCTCATGGCTGTTCATCGTGCAACCGCGGCAGGCGGCCCCCTGTGGAACGGACACAAATAAAGACAAGTGTCGGTCTTTGTTTGTGATGCGCATGTCCGCACCAACACCTAACTGTCCGATGGTGGAAACAGCGCGACGTCAAGAGTGCGTGATCCCGACCTCCTTTTCTTAAGAGTCACACGCCGGGTTTGAATTTCAAGCTAAGCTCCACACGCACACACGCAACACAAACACACGGCGACTACCTCGGAGGCTTACCGCTCAAGTCAACGGTCACCTAGCTTAGCTGCGCGGAAGCGGAGACGTTTCAATGGCGGCGCCTCGCGCACGGACTCGGGAGTGGTGGAGAAGCACGCAGGCAGCTCCTCCATTTTAGCTCCCCGTGAAAAACAATAACAGCTAGCTAGCCGAGCTAACGCTAGCTTAGCCGACAAAACGCGCGTCCAAAAGCGACGTCGGTGTATCGACCGCGTCTATAAACACTCAAACCTCTCAACGACATCGCCTGTACAACCTTATGTTTTATTTTTCAGCTTACCGGGGCTATAAGTCCAGTCCAACAGCAATGGTGTTCATGTTCCCTCCTCAAGTCTTCTTTTAAAGCGCACACGACTGCGCATGCGCTATGCGTTGGCTGGCCATGTCTGTTTAGGTTTCCATGAGTACGCTTCACTGAAAACAATGAGGAATAATGCTGCAATATGACAAGGAAAACCTGCAATAGTAATAAAGTGCTAATTAAATATCGACTCGTCTGTGTATGGCATTCATTTTCATTGTAACAAGACAAAATTGTACAAATTTTAAAAACGTACTCTCTGTAAATGTGTATTCCAAAATACTTATTTTTTGTATTCTAAAAAATATACGTCGTGATATTTAATATATAATACGTAAAACGTGAGGTGACAAAGCTGCTATACGCTCCAAACCACCAGGGGGCGGCGTCCCCAACATGGCCGACTTAAACTACCAAACAAACTGAAACAGCAGCACGGAAGTAGCCAAACCTCTCCAGCTAGAAATAATCTTAAAATTGAAAAAAATGTAATGAGACTTTAACTTGGTACTGAAGTCAACTGTAACTATATCAGTTAGCTTTGTAGATTGTTTGTCGGTGAGAGGGAAAGTGCTGAGCTGTACACGGACGTAAACGCGTTAGCTTAGCTTCGCTAGGAGCACCAAAACAAATCCACATTTTGGTGCTTTATTCTTCTTTCAATTGTCGCGACGTAAAAGTAAAGGCGGAATGCATCGTAGGGGCGTCGGTGCGGGTGCTATCGCCAAAAAGAAGCTAGCAGAGGTAAGATAAGATGATGAAATAATGACACTCTTTATCATTGACATTTAGCTTTTTGTCCTTTCAGGCTAAATACAAAGAAAGAGGAAACGTTCTCGCGGAGGATCAAATAGTTCAGGCAAGTCGGCTTCTGTCGTGTTCTTGTCACGGTTCTTGTCTGAAGCGTTTCCAAGCAACGTGTTGTCTTTGTGGGACAGATGTCCAAGCAGCTGGACACCTTCAAGTCCAACCTGGAGGAGTTTGCCAGCAAGCACAAACAGGAAATCCGCAAGAACTCCCAGTTCCGGGTCCAGTTCCAGGAGATGTGTGCCACCATCGGAGTGGACCCGCTTGCCTGTGAGGAGCATCATGAAGGATATATTTCCACACATGTCTAACACAGCTCTTTGTTGGCTTTGTCAAATAACATAGCTGGCAAAGGTTTCTGGTCGGAGATGCTGGGGGTGGGTGACTTCTACTACGAGCTCGGTGTCCAAATTATCGAGGTTTGCTTGGCGCTGAAGCACAGGAACGGAGGTCAGTGATGTGGACACGCAGCTTGGCCGACATGTGGTGTTGACATGTTGTCTTCTGTCAGGGCTCATCACTTTGGATGAACTCCATCACCGGGTCCTGAAAGGACGCGGCAAATACGCCCAGGATGTGAGCCAGTGAGTAAAACCATGGTGACGTCAGCTCACGGAAAGCAGATGTTGACGCTGCTGCGTGTGTGTGTGTGTGTGTGCGTGCATCTGCCAGGGACGACTTGGTGAGAGCCATCAAGAAACTGAAAGTCATGGGCAGCGGCTTCGGGATGATTCCGGTGGGCGGCTCCTACTTGGTGCAGTCGGTGCCGGCAGAACTCAACATGGACCACACGGTGGTTCTGCAGCTGGCCGAGGTAACGTTTTAGCGTTTGTTTATTTTTAATGCGACATAGCCAAACTTATCGCCTATGGCTCGGTTGTGCAGAAGAAAGGCTACGTGACCGTGAGCGAGATCAAGAACAACCTCAAGTGGGAGAAGGAACGAGCGTGTCACGTCCTGGTGAGTGGAACCTCGCTCAGAAGGTCAAACCAAAACCAAAACGGGAGACAATCCAATAACATAACATTCCAGACACACCAAAAATAATTTTTTTTTGGATAATTCTACTTTTCTATGCAGAAAACATTGCATAATAATTAAAAAATATAAACTAGATGAAGCATTTTCATTACAAATTGCATGTAAATGCTGGAAAGTCGAATGAGGATCGAACCAGCAGCCGTCGTTGGATTGCAAGACAAACACCCTACCTGAACCATTCCACTATGCAGACTGTGAAATGAATTTCCCCCAACAGGGGGCGACATTGTCAATGAGTTAAAATGGGCCTTCACTTCCTGAATGAGCCAATCATATTGAAGGAAGCGGTTGAGAAATGTGGCAGTATTTACGCCCCAAAAATAATAAAAACGATGGAATTGGAACTATTGCAGAGTAAAAATTGTTAGATTGTGTCGAAATATTAAAGGGGAACTACACTTTTTTTCATTCACAGAAACATGAAGTCATTTATTTCCCTTTTTTGTGCATTATAACACGAGAAAATGAGTTAATGAGCTAGCTAACAACAGACATCATGGGGACACACCTGATACAGCGACAACACTTACAATGTCTGCTCTCCTTGGGATGGCTGTGTCTTCCAGCACAACACGTGTATTCCAGTCCTCAGATAAAAATTCCCAAAAAATGCAGTACCCCTTTAAGAAACGGAGACTGAGGATGTATCCGAAAGTTAAAAAAAAAACAATGAAATGTGTAAATAAAACCATGGCAGTGTCGAGGATGGAACCCGCAACCATCGGGTAGTGCAACACACAAATGTTACAAGAATGTAAAATAATTTTCTACCAGAAGGGGGCACCAATGGGAAGAATTGTCAGAATATGAATATGAATTTTTTGACAGTAATTATTTTCCCCGCCCCCACCCCGACCCCCCCAGGACCACCTGCTGAAAGAAGGCCTGGCCTGGCTGGACTCGCAGGCGTCTGGCGAGCCGCAGTACTGGCTACCGGCTCTCTTTTCCGAGCTGACGTCCCGTGATGTCACACCCGAGGAGGCCAATCAGATGAGCCCGTGATCCTGGAAATACAAATGACTGACAAGTTCTGAAAGAACTGTTTTTTTTTTATTCTTCTGTCCACAGGTGAATCTCAGCACAATTCAAAATATGTTGGATTCCATGAAGACTGTTTAGGCCACGCCTACCAATAAATGATCTCAGGTGTTTGAGACCAAAAGGACAAATTTCCTAACAGTTTTTTGGAGTTGAAGCGTCCCAGTCACATCTCGTGGCTGTACACGTGGTCCTCAAACACGGACTGCGCCATGTTGTCGCAGATGAGCGTGCAGAAGGGACACACTTGGTGGCTGCGCTCGTGTTGCTCCACCTCCACCCGCGTCATTCCGGGGAAGCTCTCCAGGCAGTGACGGCACGACAGCGTCGGCTGCGGACCAAGCAGACGCGTCAACGAGGCGGCAACGCAATTAACCTTCACATGCTCGGCGCTACGCCACACCAACGCCTCACTCATACGCTTTGCTACCTTTGCTGATATTCTTCTAGCTACGTTTGTTGACGTTCTTTTAGCTAGGTTTGATGATATTCTTCTAGCTAGCTATGTTTGTTGACGTTCTTTTGGCTAGGTTTGCTGATATTCTTCTAGCTAGCTATTTTTGTTGATGTTCTTTTGGCTAGGTTTGCTGATATTCTTCTAGCTAGCTATGTTTGTTGACATTCTTTTGGCTAGGTTTGCTGATATTCTTCTAGCGATGTTTGTTGACGTTCTTTTGGCTAGGTTTGCTGATATTCTTCTAGCTATGTTTGTTGACGTTCTTTTGGCTAGGTTTGCTGATATTCTTCTAGCTAGCTATGTTTGTTGACGTTCTTTTGGCTAGGTTTGCTGATATTCTTCTAGCTAGCTATGTTCAGCGTCGGCTGCGGACCAAGCAGACGCGTCAACGAGGCGGCGACGCAATTACCTTCACATGCTCGCCGCTACGCCACACCAACACCTCACTCATACGCTTGGCTACATTTGCCGATATTTTTCTAGCTACATTTGTTGATGTTCTTGACTGGGTTTGCTGATATTCCTGCTACATTTGCTGATATTCTTCTAGCTACATTCGCTGATGCTCTTGGCTAGGTTTGCCGATATTCTTCTAGCTACATCCGCCGATCTCTTTTGGCTACGTTTGCTGATATTCTTCTAGCTGCATTTGTTGATGTTCTTTTGGCTAGGTTTGCTGATATTCTTCTAGCTACATTTGCTGATACTCTTTTGGCTAGGTTTGCTGATATTCTTCTAGCTAGCTATGTTTGTTGATGTTCTTTTGGCTAGGTTTGCTGATATTCTTCTAGCTAGCTATGTTTGTTGACGTTCTTTTGGCTAGGTTTGCTGATATTCTTCTAGCTAGCTATGTTTGTTGATGTTCTTTTGGCTAGGTTTGCTGATATTCTTCTAGCTAGCTATGTTTGTTGATGTTCTTTTGGCTACATTTGCCGATATTTTTCTAGCTACATTTGTTGATGTTCTTGACTGGGTTTGCTGATATTCCTGCTACATTTGCTGATGTTCTTCTAGCTACATTCGCTGATGCTCTTGGCTAGGTTTGCCGATATTCTTCTAGCTACGTTTGTTGATGTTCTTGACTGGGTTTGCTGATATTCCTGCTACATTTGCTGATGTTCTTTCGGCTAGGTTTGCTGATGTTCTTCTAGCTATGTTTGTTGATGTTCTTTTGGCTACATTTGCTGATATTCTTCTAGCTACATTCGCTGATGCTCTTGGCTAGGTTTGCTGATATTCTTCTAGCTACATTTGCTGATTCTCTTTTGGCTACGTTTGCTGATATTCTTCCAGCTTCGTTTTTTTGACACTCTTGGCTAGGTTTGCTGATATTCTTCTAGCTATGTTTGTTGTTGTTGTTTTGGCTAGGTTTGCTGATATTCTTCTAACTATGTTTGTCGTTGTTTTGGCTAGGTTTGCTGATATTCTTCTAGCTACATTCGCTGATACTCTTTTGGCTAGGTTTGCTGATATTCTTCTAGCTACATTTGCTGATACTCTTTTGGCTAGGTTTGCTGATATTCTTCTAGCTATGTTTGTTGATGTTCTTGGCTAGGTTTGCTGATATTCTAGCTACGTTCGTTGATGCTCTTTTGGCTAGGTTTGCTGATATTCTTCTAGCTACATTTGCTGATGCTCTTTTGGCCAAGTTTGCTAATATTCTTCTAGCTCTGCTCACTGATGCTCTTGGCTAGGTTTGGGGTTATTCTAGCCACATTCACTGATGCTCTTTTGGCGATGTTAGCTGATATTCTTCTTGCTATGTTTGTTGATACTCTTGGCTAGGTTTGCTGATATTCTTTTAGCTACATTTGCTGATGCTCTTTTGGCCAAGTTTGCTAATATTCTTCTAGCGCTACTCACTGATACTCTTGGCTGCGTTTGGGGATTATCTTTACTCTTCTGGTTGGGTTTGCTGATATTTTAGCTACATT
Organism: Doryrhamphus excisus; assembly: GCF_030265055.1. NCBI lineage: Eukaryota > Metazoa > Chordata > Actinopteri > Syngnathiformes > Syngnathidae > Doryrhamphus > Doryrhamphus excisus. The sequence continues at coordinate 16,835,264 of NC_080468.1, forward strand.
CAATGACACTCATTTGCTACTCTTTTGGCTACGTTTGCTGATACTCTTTTAGCTGCTTATGTTCTGATACCTTGCTACATGGGGATGTATGGGATGTTTGATATATGTGTAATACGCTGACATGGAAGCTGACAGATGCTGGATTAGTTGTACCTAATGGAGGTGGCTAACGAGTCTATAGGGATGCTAACACATTATTATTATTATTATTATTTTTGATTACATCAAGCGATGTTTGCGTACCTGATCTTGGTCGTCGTCTTCGGCGATGCTCACTGCCAAGAAAGAGCAGAGGCAGGCGTCGGCACCGAGGAGTAGACATCAATCATCCTGGCCCGCGTCACTCACCTACTGGGATGTTGTCATACAAGGGCTCCTGCGTCTCTGCGGCGTCAGACTGGGTGAGTCCACCGGGGGGCGCCGTGGCCTCGGGGTGCTCGGCGTGGCTGGGCGGGGCCTTTCGGAGCTCCTCCAACATCCTGCGCAGCTCCTCCACGTCATTTCTGAGGTTCTGACACACACGAGACGGCGTTAGTTGACATTATCGGCGCCGAGGATGAAGGTCTCCACGCCATACTCGGTTCTCTTGAGCCAGCTCGTCGTTGTGGAGTTTCATCATCAACATCAAGCGCTCCTTCTCCTCCATCATGATCTCCTTATCTGCAATCACCGCCTGAGCTTCTCGTAGTCGCAGCTGGGGGAGCACAAAAGAACTGAAAGTGGGTTCTTGGGTCTCCTCGCGGGAACAAACACGGAGGATGCTACCTCTGATTGGAGTAAATGCTCATCATCATCATCATCTGAGCTTTGTGTGCTCTCAGCAGGGTTCTCTTGTTGGACCAACATCTCCTGCTGCAGGACAAAAGGCGACTGCCGTGAGCTCCACGTGAAGACCAATTCAAAAGAAACAAAGAAGATCCCAACCTTTAATTTGTCAATTTCCTGAAGTTGCTGCCGCAGGATGTCTTCCAAACGTTCCTTCTGATCCTTCATCTCGGAAAGCTCTCCAGCCAGCTCAGACATCTCCTTCCTCTGCTGCCGCTTCTGCTCCGTCAAAACGCCCACTTGCCGTCTCTCCTCCCGCAGAGCTTCCTGCAACGCTTCATTCTTCTCTTGGAGACGATCCCCCGCCTCCCTCAGCGTCGCTTTCTCTCGAAGACTCAGGTCCACCTGGTCCTGCTCCGACCACCACGACATCTCATCTGAACAACTAGCTCACACCAGAGAACCTCCTACAACTTTGCTTTTTTATTTATATTTATTTCTTTTTACTCTCCTTGCCTGTTTTTGTTCTTTACTTGTATTTTTAAAATGTGGCGGGCTAGTATTCATCTCTACTTTGTCTTTTTATGGTGGCTCAGAACCCGGAAAACAACCCAAAAAACCTGAAATATTGAAACTAATATTACTATTACTATTAATACTAGTAATAACTTTTGTTAAGTATAACTACAATGACTGAAGGGGAAAACACCCCAAAACCAGAAATAATCCAAAACCAAACACCATAAAACATATGCAACGCTGATCATTACAAATGCTGCAAGTTCTCAGAAGAAAACAAAAGTTAGCCGAGCCACCAGGGGGCGCCAGACCCGAGAAAAGCTCATATTTGACAGCATGATGGAGCCGTTTTATATTCCCACTGTTGTCTTCCTTCAGGTCTGGAATACTTGTGTTTTGTTCCCAAATATGTTCAGCATCTGTTCAGGTTTTTTTTAAATAAGTTTTTTTATTTCTAGAACAGCATTTCCTATTTTTTATTGCACTGTGGCATATTTCAAAAATATAACAAAAAAACTAAGACAAAAAAAGTCAAAATATGAAGAGAAAAAAAGTTGAATATTTACGACAATAACATCATAATATGAAAGAAAAAATATTTTAGTAATTTTAGTAGCATGATGACATAAAAGTTTTTTTTGCGAAAGTTTAACGTAATAAAAAAATCAGGTTGTGAAAAAAGTTCCTGCGTTATGAAAATAAAGTTGAAATATTATGGGCATAAACTGAAATACGAGAAGAAAGTTCAACTTTAAACTAACGTAAAAAAAAAAACAGCTGCAATAATAATCAAGAGAAAAATTATAATAATAAATGTAAAAAGTGTAAAGTGTACTCCAAAAAGTGTTTTTCCCAGTAAGTCTACTACATTGGGTAATGGCAGTGTAAAAGTTGACTATAGGGATGTTATTTTATGTCTAGAGGGCTCTAATAATGTTAAAGTTTTATTTAAAAGGCCATACACATTTTTTGTATGTCATATATTCTCATACAGTATCTACTAGATTGCGTAATAGGACTATAGGGTTGTTATTTCATGTCTCGGGGGCTCTAATCATGTTTTAAAAACGTGTTTAGAAGATTGTAAACAGGTTTTGTGTCTTATTCTCTCTTATTATGTCTACTATATTGGTTAATAGGAGTGTAAAGGTGACTATAGGGTTGTTATTTCATGTCTTGAGGTCTCTAATCATGTTTAAAAAAACGTGTTTAGAAGATTGTAAACCGGTTTTCTGTGTCTTATTTTCTCTTATGTCCACTATATTGGGTAATAGGAGTGTAAAGGAGACTATAGGGGTGTTATCCCATGTCTAGAGGGTTCTAATTACATTAAAACACATATTGAGAAGGTTGTAAGCAGGTTTTCTGTGTTATATTGTCATATCTACAACAGGCATGTTGGATAATAGGAGTGTAAAGGTGACTATAGGGGTGTTACCCCATGTCTAGAGGGTTCTAATTACATTAAAACACATATTGAGAAGGTTGTAAACAGGTTTTCTGTGATATTGTCATATCTACAACAGGCATGTTGGGTAATAGGAGTGTAAAGGTGACTATAGGGGTGTTATTAAGATGTCTAGACGGCTCTAATCATGTCAAAAAAGGGCGTTTAGAAGGTCAGAAGGCCATTTTCTACTTTTTAACGATGTAAATATTCCATTCATACATCAAATAAATGAGTAGAAATTGACTTATGCCGTTTGGATTTGGAAGCACTGACTTCAGGAGCGTTTTATGTCGTAATGTGGTACGAGTGTGTACGATACCTGCGTGGTAATAACCAAGAGGTCACCGTCTAGCGTGTACTCTGCACTTTGCTCTGTTGGCGTTTTGAAGCAGAACGGCGTGCTGGCGCCGCACACTTGGCCCGAACTGTCAACGTAGCAGAACTGGTAGAAGTCTGCGTCATCCTTGGGCAGGTAGTAGTCTGTAAACAGGAAGAGGGAAGAGCCACGGCGGCTGTGGAATGACCGGAATGCCGCATGTGGGTTCATCGCTCGGGACAACATTTATGTTCCACCTTTAAAGCAAGCCTGCCTGCCCGCCGCCAGCTGCTGCTCGCCCACGTCCACGCACGGCTCCACCCACACGAAGGTGTAATAGTCCTTGGTGGTGCTCCAGCCCACCTGTGAGGTCAAAGTGCACACAAAGCTCAGCACAGGTCCCTAAACGCACCACATACCAAAAAAAAAACAAAACAATAACGATGCACCTTAAAAATGCCCACCCAGTCGCGGCTGTGGGGCTGGAAGGGTGGCGTGAGGGTGTAGCAGCACGTGATCGGGGTGCTCGGCGGGTAGCAGCGGGGGATGTCCCTGAACACCACCTGGGAGAAGGCGGTGCGTGGAGTGGACTTGAGCATGCTGGAAGAAAGAAGACGCCGATGTCAGCAGTGAGAGTGAAGACGGCAGGTGTCACGACGACACCAAACTTTTCCACTTCCGCCTCCACTTCCTTCGACAACACGAAACAAACCCCCCCTCCTTCACAACAACACGGCGCCAAGTCATGGCGGAGAACATTCACGCCAAAGTGCCATTAAATTGACAGGAGGCGTCGCGGCGATAAACGAACGTCAACAAATAGTTTGTCATAAAGCGTGTACGATATCAGCGCCGACTTCCAGGAGTTACATGACGCCGGAAATTAATCAAATCTTACGTGTTTGTTGTCACTTTTTGCTGACTGTCGTCCGCCATCAGACCTGCTGAGTGCCAGGCTGCCAGCCGCCCGGCTGCCTTCAAGGACCCTCGGAGATTTGGCTCCTCGTCCAGAAATGCCGGAATATGACTTGTGACACACACTGGAAGGAATAACAAATTAAAAACATCACATTTGATTTAATAGCACTAAGAGGATGCATTAAGGAATCTGTCATGACGATGCATGCACAATAATTCACCACTAAGACAACAAACCACAAATAATGACAAGTTGACAACATCTGCGCTGCTCGGGATGTCATTGCTCTGTGACGTCTTACTTGCAGTGTCGTAATTACAACACAAGAGGGAGACAAACCCATTTCATCACTCATTGACACGCATCGTTTAAAAAATATATTTTTTATAATGAGTTTTCATTCGTCCAGAAACACGACAGCAGTTATTAAAACAAAGCATGGTAAAATATAATAAACAGATATGTTAAAACATTTTTAAAAACAGAAACAAATAATATAATAATGTAAAACAGTCATGCTTTCTTTTCATTTGCCTTGCCTTAACAATACAGTCTAAAGTCTGAATTCGAGGATAAAACACGGCCAATCAGAAGCGAGATTGCCACAGCGAATCAGAACGAGGAATACTAGCAGCCAATCAGAGTGGAGAATGCTGGCTCCCGCCTGCTCGTGACTGGCTAAAGCAAAGGCAGGCAAGCGGGAGCGTCAAAGTGTAGCTGCCTCGGCTTTACTTTATCGTGTCGGCGTTCTTGGGAGCGTCAAGACTTCCGAACCGGGGACTAAACTACTTAGCAACGAGGAGAAACACCGACGGGAACAGTTTGCTCAAGCAGGTCGGTGACGCGTGTGACTTTTTTTTCACGAAATGACTTCGATTTCAAGCTAACAGGTAACTGGTTAGCATTTGGTTCCCATGGCAACATGCAGAGCATTTGTCATGCTGTTCCTGCAGCCTTAGCTTGTTTACATTGAAACGGAAGTTGATTCGAAGTTAACAAATGAAGAATATTAAAAGTGATGCATATTTGTGTTGATGAATGATGAATTTAGGAATGTATATGTGATGTTGTAATATGTAATAATAGTGGAGATGCTGAGTTCATGGTCCCGTCCTTGGCAGGGATATTAGGTGAGCAACGTGAGGAGCACGTCTTCTGTTTCAGTGTACAAAATGTCAGGAACATCCTGCTCCTCTTGCGGCGGATTGTCAAGTGCGGAGGGATCAAATGTTCCCTAACACCTTTTGATTGGTCACCAGATCCCGAGCGTGTCAGTCTGACCTGAATTCTGCCATGACATCTGCTGCCCGTGTTGTGTCCTGGAGGCCGACGTGGCGGCCATGAGGCTGAGGGCTTCGTCCGCAGGGGAGCGCCACGACATCCTGACAGACAGATTTTGGGCACAAAACGGTGCGGAGGGTCGGGGGCCTCCCGTGGCCTGTCTCATGTGGATGTGGGCTGGGCTGTGAAGGTGAGTCACTGAAGTGACCGTGGCAATGGAAAACGGTCACCAGGGTGTCTTGTCCCCGTGTAACACCAGGATGGCTCTGCCGGAGGCGCCCGAGGGTCCCCATGGAGACAACCAGCATGAAGACAGGGAGCCGCACAACACGCTGACTCAAACCCCAGCAAACGTCCGCAAGAAGAGGAGGAGGCTCAAGAGGAGGTACCTCCTTACCTGCTGCTCTTGTACACTAGCTGTTGCCATGGCGACAAGGAAGCAGAGGTGTGTTCTGTCCCGTGTGTCCTCTCTTGTCTTTCAGATGACTGGGGATCAACTTGAGCAACTGCAAGTATGAAAGTGGTACGTTGAGATCACACACGTGCTATTTAGCAATATAGTAGACGTAAGATAAATATATATAATATATATATATATATATAATATATATATATATATATATATATATATATATATATAATATATATATATAAATAAGCATTGAAAACCTGTTTACAACCTTCCAACCTTCTAATTAGAGCCCTCTACACATAAAATAACACCCCTACAGTCACCTCTACACTTCTATTACCCAATACAGTAGACACAAGAGAAAATAAGACACATTAAGCTTCGGAAAAACCTATTTACAACCTTCTAAAATATGCTTTTTAACATTATTAGAGCCCTCTAGACATGAAGTAACACCCCTATAGTCACTATTATACTTCTATTACCCAATACAGTAGACATATGACAAAATAAGACACATTAATTGTAGAAAAACCTGTTTATAACCTTCTAAAATATGCTTTTTAACATTAGTAGAGCCCTCTAGACATTAACTAACACCCCTATAGTCACCTTTACACTTCTATTAATCAATACAGTAGACATACGACAAAATAAGACACATTAAGCATACACAAACCTGTTTATAACCTTCTAAAATATGCTTTTTAACATTATTAGAGACCTCTAGACATGAAGTAACACCCCTATAGTCACCATTACACTTGTATTACCCAAATACAATAGACATCCGAATAAAATAAGACACATTAAGCGTAGAAAAACCCGTTTACAACCTTCTAAAATATGCTTTTTAACATTATTAGAGCCCTAGAGAAATGAAATAACACCCCTATAGTCACCTTTACACTTCTATTACCCAATACAGTAGACTTAAGAGAAAATAAGACACATTAAGCGTAGAAAAACCTGTTTATAACCTTCTAAAATATGCTTTTTAACATTATTAGAGCCCTAGAGAAATGAAGTAACACCCCTATAGTCACCTTTACACTTCTATTAAACAATACAGTAGACATACAACAAAATAAGACACATTAAGCTTTGGAAAAACCTATTTACAACCTTCTAAAATATGCTTTTTTTAACATTATTAGAGACCTCTAGACATGAAGTAACACCCCTATAGTCACCTTTACACTTCTATTAAACAATAAAGTAGACATACAACAAAATAGGACACATTAAGCTTTGGAAAAACCTATTTACAACCTTCTAAAATATGCTTTTTAACATGATTAGAGACCTCTAGACATGAAATAACACCCCTATAGTCACCTTTACACGTCTATTAAACAATAAAGTAGACATATGACAAAATAGGACACATTAAGCTTTGGAGAAACCTATTTACAACCTTCTAAAATATGCTTTTTAACATGATTAGAGACCTCTAGACATGAAATAACACCCCCATAGTCACCTTTACACTCCTATTATTCAGAAAACATGTTGTGTGTGTGTGTGTTGTCAGTGCGACGCGCTGCCCGGCGCTACGGCCTCAGAGAGGCGATGGACGGCAACGACTGGACGCTGATGTGGTCCGACTGCTCCGTGTCGTTGGAGCGAGTCAAGTCCATGAAACAGTATCAGGTAGTCTCTTCTTCTATGGCCTCCTCCAGATCTTATTGACATGCTGTTGTCCTGTCCTCCATCTTTGTAGTTTTTGTCCTATTAACGCCGCCAGGTCAACAGTGTTGTGTTTGTTGCGTTCCAGATGATCAATCATTTCCCCGGGATGATCGAGATCTGCCGCAAGGACACCCTGGCCAGGAACCTGAACCGCATGCTCAAGCTCTTCCCCAAGGACTACAACTTCTTTCCCAGGACGTGGTGCCTCCCGGCAGAGTGCGTGCATGTTCTTTGTTCAAGTCCGCCGCCGTGTCCATGGGCCGCTTTGTGACGCTCCGCCTCCGCTGCGCTTTGCAGCTACAACGACTTCCTGGCGTACGCCCGCCTCAAGAAGCACACGGCCTTCATCTGTAAGCCGGACGCCGGCTCCCAGGGGCGGGGCATCTTCATCACCAGGTCCAGTAGAGACGTTCATCCTGGAGAGCGCATGATCTGTCAGCTCTACATCTCCAAGGTGGGCGCCCACACACACACACACACACACACAGCTGACATGTTCACACATGCTAACCGCTCGCAGCCGTTGGTCATCGACGGCTACAAGTTCGACCTCCGCATCTACGTGCTGGTGACGTCATGTGACCCTCTGAGGATATTCCTGTTCGAGGAGGGGCTGGCGCGCTTCTGCACCACCAAGTACACGGAACCGGCGCACGGCAACGTGGTGAGAAGCCAACGCGCGGACGCCGATGTTTGTTGTCAAGTGACTGTGGTGGACTAACCTGCGTTCCTCGCCAGGACGAGGCCTGCATGCACCTGACCAACTACTCCATCAACAAGCACAGCGACAACTTCGTGCGGGACGACGACACGGGCAGCAAGCGGTACGTCGCCGCGGCCAGCACCGTCTCCGCACGCTTCACCCGCTTTTGATTCCAGGAAGCTGTCGGCGCTCATCAAGCAGCTGGAGGCGGCGTGCGGCGACACGGACAAGCTGTGGTGCGACGTGGAGGACGTGATCATCAAGACGCTCATCTCGGTTCAGCCCGTCCTGCAGCACAACTACCACACGTGCTTCCCCAGCCACGCCGCCGGCAGCGCCTGCTTCGAGATCCTCGGCTTCGACATCCTGCTGGACCACCGCCTGAGGCCCTGGGTGCTCGAGGTTCTTCTTCTTCTCCAACCGTCCATCCACGGCGCATCAGCGTGCGGATCGTGAAGAACCGTGTTCATCCCCCGCAGGTCAATCACTCGCCAAGTTTCACCACCGACTCGCCGCTGGACCGCGAGGTGAAGGACGCGCTGCTTTACGACACGCTGCTCCTCATCAACTTGGGCGCCTGCAGCAGAAGCAGGATCACCAAGGAGGAGAGCAGGCGGGCTAAGGAGCGCCTGCAGGAGAACCGACCCAGAGCGGCCAGGTAGATGCCCCGCCCCCCTCCAAAGCCAAGCGTGCCATGCCATCCTCGTCTTTGATGTTTCAAGGTCGGAGGAGCTGCGGCAGTGCCAGGCGGCCTGTGTCCAGCGGATGGCGACGCACGAGAGCAAACATCTGGGAGGCTTCAGAAGGATCTTCCCCCGAGAGGGAGGAGACCAGTACGACAAGTTCTTCAACCAGAGCAACTCGCTGGTCCAGCCCACCGAAGCTTCCAGAGCCCGGCAGGAGTGCGCCAGGTGCCTCGCTTTCATTCACTCGGGGAATATTTGGGTAGCGGCGCCGTGAGCTAGCCGGGGTGGCGTGGCGGGGCGGCACTACACCAGGAACGTAGTACTTGGGCTTGATGAAGTTAACAATAATAATAATAATAATAGGGCGGCATGGTGGTCGAGTGGTTACCCTAGGAGACCCGAGTTCGATTCCCCCCTCGGGCATATCTGTGTGGAGTTTTTTGCATGTTCTCCCCATACATTTTCTCCGGGTTTTCTCCAGGTATTCCGGTTTCCTCCCACATTCCAAAAACATGCTAGGTTAATTGGCGACTCCAAATTGTCCATAGTTATGAATGTGAGTGTGAATGGTTGTTTGTCTATATGTGCCCTGTGATTGGCTGGCCACCAGTCCAGGGTGTACCCCGCCTCTCGCCCCAAGACAGCTGGGATAGGCTCCAGCACCCCCGCGACCCTCGTGAGGAAAAGCGGTAGAAAATGAATGAATGAATAATAATAACAATAATAATAATAATGATAGGGCTCACAGCTAGGAGACCCGAGTTCGATTCCACCCTCGGCCATCTCTGTGTGGAGTTTGCATGTTCTCCCCGTGCATGTGTGGGTTTTCTCCGGGTACTCCGGTTTCCTCCCACATTCCAAAAACATGCTAGGTTAATTAGCGACTCCAAATTGTCCATAGGTATGAATGTGAGTGTGAATGGTTGTTTGTCTATATGTGCCCTGTGATTGGCTGGCCACCAGTCCAGGGTGTACCCCGCCTCTTGCCCCAAGACACCTGGGATAGGCTCCAGCACCATACCCCCCCCGTGACCCACGTGAGGATAAGCGATAGAAAATGAATGAATGAATAATAATAATAATAATAATAGCTCGGATAACATGAAGGCCATATTATGTCAATGAAGCCCTTTTCTTGACTTGCAAGAAAACACCAGAGGAAGTAAGGAGTGGTTCCATTCTCCAATGACCTCCCGACCTTGCAGGCAGCAGCTCCAGGGGCTCCGCGACAGGCAGCGGGACGTGGCGGGCGTCCGGCGCGGCGACTCTCAGGGGGAGACGGCGGGGGAGCGGGCGAAACCTCGGCGCGCACAACGCAGACAGCCCCCATCATGCCGCCCCGAGGGGGACCTGCAGCTGGTGAGGCCCTCAAGCCGCGGTGTGCTCGGGCTGCCACCGGAGGGCGCCCTAGAGCCTTTTGTCCCAGGATGAATTGCGGTCCTCCTTTTTGACCCCCCCAGTATTCTAATCAACCAGATGATGCTACACTTTGAGCTCCACTGCATGCAAATGAGCAACCTTGTCAAGGTCGATGAAGGTCGCTAATCTCATCTGTGCCTACAGTTCCTCGCCGACGCTCCTCAGCCTGCGGTCCAGCTAGACCAGGAGGAGCAGGAGGAAGAGGAGCGGCTCAGGGTGTTGCTCCAGAAGAAGAAGCTGCTGCTGGACCTGGGTGTGGTGCGGCAGATCCGCCAGCTGATGCGGGGCCGGAACGAGGGAGAGGGGCCCCCGCAGGAGGGCGGCCCCTGCCAGCAGAAGCCGTCGGCGCCGAGGCGACTTTTGACGGTGAGTCGTGTACGTGACCAGTCTGGAAAACGCTAACGGAAAACTTTCTCTCCTCCGCAGTTGGACTGTTTGACCCCGTTTGGCCTAAAGACGACGGGGGCCGCGTCCTGCCCTTTGACCTCACGGCAGGTACGTGCCGGCCAAAACGGCGAACACATGGAGCACACGCCTTTCAGTCTCCTTTTCGTAGCTTCCCATTGGCTAGGATACTGTAGCTTTAAAAACGCTGCTTTATCGTTTAGACTTTGGTTTAGACTTTCCTGACCGATGGAGGTCTGGAATGTGTGTATAAAATCCGGTCTAGCGTGTGTTACGTTTCTATTTTTCCCCGATGACGATCCGGCTCCGCATGCAAAGTAAATAATTCCAAAGTGTTCCATCACACACCAGAGCTCGCTGAGGCCCGCAAGCGCCCTCAGGAACGTAAACACGCCAGGCTGCCTACAGCCGGAGACGGACGGCCGCCACCAAGCCGCGGACAAAGCCGCCGTGGGCGCTCACAAGGTCTACGGTCAAGGTGGGAAGTACGCAGCGACCGAGCCGCCTCTCATCCCGTATTCCGCAGTCCGACGCGGCCCCGCGGGGGCTCGCCAGACCGTCAGGCGACCGTCGGAAACGCATCCCCGCGACGCCGTCGCCAAAGGATGCCCCGCAGACCTGCAGAGCCTCTTGGTCACCTCGGCTCGCCCCCCTCTGCTCAGGAGGCCCGGTCTGACCCGCAGAGGCCCCCAGTACGGTGAAGGACCGTGAGGGAGGGGGGGTAAGCCACAATGAAAGTCCAGCCCCCCCTTATAGAACCTTGCTGCTCAGGATCTTTATTTCTTTTTGTCTCTGGCTTCCGTGCCAATTAGGTGTCACGTGATCCACTAATAAAGTCATGGATTGAAATGATGGCTGCCGTCCTAATTGGGGTTTAGGCCTGCCCAGGTTTAGTCTCATTTGCACCATTTCCTGTGGGAACTCCAGAAAATTATTTAAATGATTTTTTTTTATTTAAAAAAATGTTCAATGATTTTATATAATTAGAGGAGACTATTCGTTTAAAATTAGATTTTCTATTTTTATCTTTTTTCACTCTGGGATTTTTATAAAAGGAAAATGTCAGCATTTTGTCTTTTTGTGTCGGAGGCCATAAAACTTGACGAGGTTTGGCAGCTGCTGCTTCCGGCTGCACTCTGAAAACAAAAAGAAGCCAAATTGTCCTCCAAAAACAAACGCAACACTCCGGGATGCATTTTGGTGGCTCACGAATACAAGCAGGGGAATCAAACCTTTAGAAAAAAGGGACGATTTGATTGGCTGAAGAAACGAAAGTACTCTTTCCGGAACGAAATCTAGATAGATAAATAGACTTTCTTTATCGTCATTGGACAATAACACAGCAGTGAAATTACCAACGAAATATCCTTGCCTGGATCCCGTATAATAATTAATAATAATAATAATGTGGTGAATAAATAGATTTTAAAGTTATTTTTTCTGTGTAAAGGTGGCGTCGTTAATTTGACTTTTTGACTCAACTTTACAAAAAAAAAACAAACAGAAAAATACGAAAAGTAGCAGAATGGGAAAACATTTTATACAGAAAACGAAAATAATCTTAATTGAAATGGAAATTAAAAATGGCGTAAAAAATGATTATGGGATTTAATGAGCATTTTGTTATTGTTCGAATACTTTTGGATGAACGTTTTGGGGCCCAAAACCAAAGCGCCACCATGCACCATGGAATGCTGCCCGTCAGGAATTTATGGTTTTATTGCGTCTGTAAATTCCGGAAATCCTCTTTCATGCTGGACGCGACTGGAAAACACATTTAAGATTAAGATTAAGATATATTTCAGACGAACAAAATAACGAAATAAACACGGAGAACTATTTCTAATTTACTGCCATCTTAGCTGCGAATAAAGGGGATGTTTTATGTCCTCCATTAAAGATGTGAGCATTAAACTGCAGCCAAATATATTTATTATTATTATTCGGCCATAATTTCAACATAAAATATTGTGAACGAGGAGAATCTAAAATAGAAATAGAAACATTTATGGCCTTACTTTTTTGTTGCTGATCTTCCGGAAGAAATAAAAAAAAAGTGTCTTTGTGCTTTTCTTCATCGAATGGCAAACATTTGAGGGCCTCTCTCGGATTAAAATGGCGACGCGCTCCAGCGTCTGGGGCACAAAAAGGGCTGCAGTTTATGAAAATTTACAACTTTGCTGTGCAACTTTACGACTCTGGCGGCTCGGGGATTGGTTGCCGGGGATCATGTGGACAGCAGAATGACAACTTCTTGTTCCACAGCAGCTTCTCCTGCAGCTGCTTCCTTGTTCCTGGTGACAACACTTAACCGGCAGCCTTTCCTCTGTGCCCGGATATCCCCCTTTGCCTTCCCCGGTACCCCTTTCCTACTTCCCCCGAACCCGGTACTCCGTCTTGGACAAAATGAGGAAAGTCTACATTTGGATATGGAGGCTCTGCTCGGTACTCGGGCGCGTGCTCGTCATGCAGAAAGTGAGTGGGGGTGATAGTGGAGTGGAGTGGAGTGGGGTGGGGTGGGGGGGTCCTCTATTATGGCGACCCTGCTAAAGGTGGGATTCTACCTTCATCCAAGTGGAGATCTTGGGCATGGAGGGCATCTGGTGGCACCCACGCAGAAGGTGATGGATGATCCACGGAGGTAAGGCCGCGGCCGGAGTGTGTGTGTGTGTGTGTGTTTGCTGATGCTTTTCAGTGAGAGATGCTGCAATGCACTGAAATGTTTGTGTGCTCCATGCGAGAGGCCCGCAGGTGGGACCAGCAGGTCCCGTTTTGGTGTCTGTGGGGGTCTGGGTGGTTCCTTGGTGGGACCTTTTTTTGCTGCGTTTGCCGCAACGCTGCTTGTTGTTTCTACAGTCGCTTCCTAACGAATGGCGTGTCTATAATCCACACAATCCACGCGTTGGTGGCGTGTGACATTGAAATTAAATATTGTTTTGCAGCCACGGTCGCCATCTTGGCTGCACGCGGCCTGCATTGCAATATCTGTTGTGTTAAATTCGGTTTTAAAATGTGGAGAAGTGGAACTATATGACATTGTTTGTGCACATTTGGGAAATAATTCTGAGTTGGGATTATAAAAGTGACAATAATCTGATCCAAGTGTTGGAATTATGAGCGTCACGACATTCACTGTGGTTCCACTGATGAGAGAAAAAAAACACAACACAACAATGAAAGAAACACAATGTTGGTGGTCACTAATGGAGTCATTGATCGCCTAACAAATTGGCGTCCGCACGACAAATTTGGCGCACATGTGGAGGCTAAAGAGAGGCGATAATGATTGACGTGTTGTGCGTGCGAACGGAGCTGCCCTGATCGCGGAGCGTGACGAGGATCCCGATGATTTAAAAAAATGACTTTTCGGTTGTTAAATGTTAGCGGGGTTAAAGACGCGCGTGTGCGCCTTTTTTTCTCTCCGTGCGTCGTGGCATCTGCGCGTAAAGACAGACTTCATTTGGAGACACCCGGGACGCCGTGCGCGCAACAAGAGCCCCCCCACGGGTGCAATAGTGCAAGCACAGGCGGCGGTGATTGGCCAGAGGTGGATCAGATGGTACACTTCCCCTCTGTATTCAGTGGCACCTCACAACCCCCCCTCTCAGCAAAAACCAAATCTCCGATAAAGTAATGGCAAAAGCACTTGGACTATAAAAGACAACAAATCATTTTCCTCCGGAGTGCGCCCCGTTGTCCACCCAATGAGTTCCTATTTTGTCAATTCAACTTTCCCCGTGTCTCTACCGGGAGGACAGGACTCTCTCCTGGGCCAGATCCCCTTGTACTCGTCGGGATACAGCGACCCGTTAAGGCACTACTCCGGCGCGGCCACCTATGGAGGCGCCGCCGTCCAGGACAAGGTCTACCCGGCCTCCTACTACCAGCAGACGGCCATCTACGGGCGGGCCGGCGGCGGAGCTCCGTGCGACTACACGGCGGCGGGGAGCTTCTACAAGGACGCCGAGGGATCGTGCGCCTTCTCCGGTCGCGGCGACGAGCCGCCGCTCTTCGGCGCGCAGGAGCACGCACAGCGCAAAGCCGAGTGCGCGGAGCAGAGCGCGGGCATGAGCCTGGAGGACAAGTCCTCGGCGCTCATCTACCCCTGGATGCAGAGGATGAACGCCTGCTCGGCCGGTAGGCGCACGCACACACTCGCACGCACTCGCACGCTTCGGAGGGCGCGTGTTTGGGTGAGGGCATCTCCGGGGTGTCGCCGCGCGCCTCGGGCGACGGCGTCGTGACCCCCGTACGCGCACACGCACGCACGCACGCACTCAGTGGGCCTGCATGAGCCGAACTCGGGTGCGAGTGTCTTTAAATGACTTTAAAAGGCTGCTTTTAGCGGGAGTAATTATTTAAAAAAAAAAACACCCGGCAAGTTTGGACTGCATGATAAATCCACGAGAAATGGTCTCGTGTGAAAAATATGAAAAACGCACGCATGTATTTCCCACTTCCGTGGCATCTCTGTATGCTTCAACCATTAAACCAGCCCCCTCGATTCCACGCACGCCAACGTCGTCGCGTCCGCGTCGTCCTTTCACGTCGCCTTCCCCAACCCGGCTGTTTTGTTTTCCAGGCCCGTTCGGCAGCAGCGGCCGCAGGGGCCGCCAGACCTACACCCGCTACCAGACGCTGGAGCTGGAGAAGGAGTTCCACTTCAACCGCTACCTGACCCGCAGGCGCCGGATAGAGATCTCGCACGCCCTGTGCCTGACCGAGAGACAGATCAAAATCTGGTTCCAGAACCGCAGGATGAAGTGGAAAAAGGAGAACAAGCTGCTCAACCCGCCGAAGACGCCCGAGGAAGAGGAGGAGGCGGAGAAGAAGAGCTAAGGGACAGTGGGAGAAGATGTACAAAGCGGTTGTAGATATGGTGGAGATGGAGCTGCTTCCGGTGTGTTCCGGCGCGTGTGCGCGTGTGTGTGTGTGCACGGTGACAACAAAGTGTGCTTTAGAACCTTCTCTGTGCTGTGTCTTTGTTTAGGGACTATGCAAACATGTACAGAATTTGTAGTGTCGTCCATGTTGTTGTCCTATGTTCGTCGTGTGTAGGCCTCCTTGGGCTGTGTTCCACGTGCACGTGCTCTAAGTGTTGTACTTGTACATAAAACGTCATCACTGTTGTTATTATTTATTGCTGTAACGTCCTTGATTTGTACATAGAAAAAATAAAGGCTTTTTGATGGATGTGGGACAGTCTGATGGCGTCTTTGTTTTGTGTTCTAAATGATATTCCGATAAGAAATCCATAAAAGAGACAAGCGCCATGTGCACAAAACCAAAAGGGATTCGAATAAAGGTGGTGCGCGCGTCGCAACCAGAAGAGCAGGGCCGCAAAGTGTCATCTTTGTGCTACTTTGCGCGTTACATAAATGACGGATGTCTGTGGAGGCCCGTCGGCTCGGCCGTGCCGAGGCGCTACCCCCCTCTGGCCACACGATGGCGCCGTCTGCCCGCGCGGCCGAGCGGCGCCCGGCGGGGAGGCACCATTGACTGGAGCCTAACGACCATTATTTCGTCATCATTTGTAACCATGGAGCATGAATTACCTCTTGAAGTCATCAGTGAGGATTTACGACTGGTCAACAAAGGCACGTGATTCTCCAGCGCGCTCCCATATTTGGCTGCATACCTGGCAAAGTACAGTAGGGCTTCATTGCTTATAATTCATGATTGCGTCCATAAATCGTGCAAGCACACAGGATTATAGCGACAAAGATCTACAAATCGAGGCTTTAAAAATCCAAGCAAATGAGCTCTTACTTTGTAAACTCGTTCTCAGGGCGCTACCCAAATGGCTCCGACTATCAGCTGCTAAATTATGGGACTAACGGCGCAGTGAGCGGCTCCTTCAGAGACCCTGGCACCATGCACTCCGGGTCTTTCGGCTACAACTACAATGGCATGGACCTAACCGTCAACCGAGCCGGCGGCGGCGGCGGCGGAGGTGGAGGCGGACACTTCGGGGCCGTGCAGCGAGAGGACGCGCGGGGGTTCGCCCCGGACCCGGCGCGCTACAGACAGACGCCCAACTGCTCGCTCGCCTCCCCGGAAGCGGTGCCGCCGTCGTGCGCCACTGCCGGCCGGGACCAATTGGATGTGAAGAGCCCTTCGCCGCCGTGTGACCGGAGCACGACCTCGGCGGTCAACAAAAGCAACAACAGCGGCGGAGGAGGTGGTGGAGGAGGCTTCACGGAGATCGACGACCCCGCCGCCTCCGCCGCTTCCGAGACCGAGGACGGGGCTCGCGGCTCCGGCTCGGGCTCTGCCGGCGCACAGCGGGCGCAGCAGCAGCAGCACCAGGAGCCCGGCCTCGCCACTTCGTCCACTCCCACCGAGTGCCACACGCCGCAGATCTTCCCGTGGATGAGGAAGCTGCACATCAGCCACGGTATGCGCGTCCCCAACCGGCCCCGCTTTTACGCGTCCCCCTTTCCTGCTTCTTGTTGTCACCATTAACACCGCGCTTCCTTCTCCTTCCCAGACATGACCGGACCGGACGGGAAGCGGGCCCGGACCGCCTACACTCGCTACCAGACGCTGGAGCTGGAGAAGGAGTTCCACTTCAACCGCTACCTGACCCGGCGGAGGAGGATAGAGATCGCCCACGCCCTGTGTCTTTCCGAGAGACAGATCAAAATCTGGTTTCAGAACCGCAGGATGAAGTGGAAGAAGGACAATAAGCTGAAGAGCATGAGCCTGGTGACGGGCGCCAGCGCCTTCCACAACTGAGCCACTCCGCTGCTGGAGGTGAAATCATTCTAATAATAATAATAATAATAATAACGGTAAAATATTCCCAAAAAAAGTCATCCATGAGTACTGTAAAGCTCTAAAGCGCGGCACCTTGCAGCATGTTCTTCTTGTGATTAGAAAGTTGTGCTTTTAGTTGTGATATCTTTAGGTGTCCTGATGTTGATGTAAATATTCTTGGACCTTTTCATTGTCTTTGCCCCCCCCATCATCTTTACCCCCCTACTCCATGGACGTGTTTCAACTTGAGCTCTTTCTAGTCAGTGGACGCTTGAAACGTGGAGCGTTTCCAAAATGAAACAAACAAACAAAAAAAAAGAAGCTGCTGCTCTTCTCGTTGAATGTAAACCGGACCCATGAAAACGATTCAGTGTCGGTTCTCCTGCTAGTTTGGGTCTTCACTGCGTGTGTGTGTGTGTGTGTGTGTGTGTGTGTGTAGGACATTTTTGTGCATCTATTCTGGTTGTTTAGCGGTGATGAAGCTGTTCCTGAGGGTTATATTGTGTGGATATTTAGTAGGCAGTGGTGTCAACTTTGTTTTTTTCTTCTCGCCGATACGCTTTTTGTACATGTACGTGAACGCATAGCGCTTGGAAATAAAAGTTTCTCTGCTCCCACGGTGTGCAAAGATACATATGATGAACTTTCCAAGGGGAGGGTGGGGGGTGCATCCAGTAAAAAAAAAAAAAAAACACCATGAAAGATGTAGAAAAAAGCAACTTACCGTAATTGTGCAGTGGTGGTGGTGGTAGTGGGGGGGCTCATTTTTGCAGGAAGACTTTCTGTGAAATATCCAAAGAGAGAGCAGACACGTTTGTAAAGTAGCAAAAGATTGTAAAGCTCTATATGACTTACAGAGAAAGTCACGTGGTGTCCATAAAGTTGCTTTTATGGTTTTGGGGAGTAGACAATGTTCAATATAATTCACAGGCATGAATGGGGCTGACGGCTTTAACGGCGCGCACGAGACCGCAGAGGCTGCAGCGGCCGGGTACTGCATGGGGGCCGCTCACGTTGGCCCTCGACGTCGCCATAAAAAGATCACATTCGCCGCTTTTCACTCCTTCCCGTTTTTATCCGCTTAAACTGCAATTATTATTCCACATTTTAAAAAGCCGTATTACCGTAATTAACACAATAGAATAAAACAGAAATGCTTTTTTTATTTGGTGGTAAAATAACGTGGAGGACTTCAGCCGTGATTGATGGCCCCCTTCCCTCCCCACCCATAGAAGTACTTCCACAAGAGGCCTGCTCGGACCTGGTTTGGATTTCTGATGGAAAAGTTACAGGAATAAAGGGGGGGGGGCATTATCCACATATTCATAACTATATTAAGTGGCAATTTGGCCATCCTAATGACTATTGCATATTGATAGGGCTAATATGGAGCCGGATCTCATGCATAATTCATGGCGGCGGGATCATCCCCGGGTCAGGAGACGAGGTTGCAGCCGTCACACGTTACGCGCCACCTTGCACTGCACAGGTTGTCTCACGCCGGATATTTCCCGGCAAATTCACCCCCCCCCCCCCGGAAATATGTTTGGATGTAAAACAGGAATATACTTCCGGTAAATATATCATCCGTAAAAACAAACCAAAGCACTCCGAATAGTATCATCTGAACTAAGATCCACCCAGGTTCCCACGGTTCATCTTCCCCCCCTGCAACAATAACATTTCAAATAATAGACCCCCACCAAAGTAAACATTTTAGTCACCTGACTTGCTTAGCATCACAGTAAAAAAGTTTAAATGGTGAAATAACCGTGAAATAAAGACATAAAACGAGTCAAGTTGTCAAAGGGTTAGGCTGATGGGGGTTGTGCAATGACACCCGCCTGCCGGCAGAGGGCGCCTCAGACCGGCC
This sequence comes from Doryrhamphus excisus, assembly GCF_030265055.1. Classification (NCBI taxonomy): domain Eukaryota; kingdom Metazoa; phylum Chordata; class Actinopteri; order Syngnathiformes; family Syngnathidae; genus Doryrhamphus; species Doryrhamphus excisus. The sequence goes on from NC_080468.1 coordinate 16,854,463, forward strand.
TGCAGGATGATGGATGTTTATTTTCCCCAGTCTGGGTTCTTATCTTAAGGAAAAAGGAAGGAAGGGAAGGACAGGGACTTAGGGAAGCTCATGCTCTTTATTAGCGAGTCCCAGCAGCAGCCCGAGCGGGCCAATAAAGACTTTAATCCCCGGCACTTTCAGCCGTTTGGAGGTTGAGGATGGAGGATGCTTTTGGAGACTAATGACACTTTTCCTCTGACTTAAGTATTCCTCTTCAAGCCGTCTTAAGGGAGTTGGGGATTGGACTCGAGTGTACATTTTCAGGAGTACCATAGATACATACATACCAAGTGTACTTTTTTTTAAAAATGGCTTGGTAAATGACCAGCAAAGAACCCAAAACCCGAACAAAAGACCAGAACCTTTGGGTATGGCTATGATGGTTTAAGAATGGCTACTACAGAATACAATTCATTTTATATTGCCACTATATGATAACATTCATTTTCCTTATTATATTACTCATATACAATATTTTCATTTAAGATACATATGTAGAATTTTTATATAAATATTTTTTCATTTATATAACCCCCCCCAAAAAACTTTCAAACTTTGGCACCCTCTAAATTCCTTATTATATTACTCATATACAATATTTTCATTTAAGATACATATGTAGAATTTTTATATAATTTTTTTTCATTTATATAAACCCCCAAAAAACTTTCAAACTTTGGCACCCTCTAAACTCCTTATTATATTACTCATATACAATACTTTCATTTAAGATACATATGGAGAATTTTTATATAAATATTTTTTTCATTTATATAAACCCCCCAAAAAACTTTCGAACTTTGGCACCCTCTAAATTCCAAACACACACACACACACACACACGTATATATGCATATGTATGTGTGTATATATATATACATATAGTTTATAGCTATATTTTTAAACTGAGGCAATATTATTTCAATTTTACAAGAGCACTAATATTACTAAAATCAAGTTTTATTAAGCTACAAAAAGTTTTGCTCCATCATGTCCACGCCAAAGGATTAACTCTGAAAAGTGTGTGTGTGTGTTGTCCATAAAAACATGTTAAAAATATCAAAAATATATCAAAGTTGTACTCTTGTATGTACTTTCTCTGTATTGAGTATTTGCTATATTACCGTAATGGAGGCGTCACTTTGCACACAAACAACTTGGGCCCATTTTGGGGCATCTGCAGGTGAAGAAGGTCACTTGTGTACCGTCCTCGCTGCCTTGTGTATGATTCCAGGGTGAGAGTCGTGATTGTGTTTCCTCTCCGGGCCGCCCTGAGAGACAAAGATGACATGTGTGAAAGTTGCAGCAAGGGAAGGCCTTCAATGAGGCCATTGTTCACTGCATCGTTTGTCACCTCCTCCATTCACGTCTGCTGCAGTCCAGGAGGAGCTGGAGTGTGCAGGGACACGAATAAACAGCAGCAATAGAGTGTGTGTGTGAGTGTGTGTGTGTGCATGAAAGGACAAGATCTGGCAAAGGTAAGTTCCCTCACTTTGCTTACTGCACTCAAAACGCATTTATTACAGCCACTGTGTGAATGAATGATAGTATTTGACATAAATGTATATCACATCATGACTGTATATATTTTATTATACTTAGAGGCAACCTTTTCATTATTTTCAAAGATCTGTCATAGTTAATTGGCTGGGAAAAATCACATGACCGCTTACTCACTATTGAGTAATGTTACTAAATATTGTTCTTTGGCGGGAAAAACATGATTTGTATCATCGCGTTGGCTTGTGTGTTCTGGCGGGGAGGGATATATGTCTATTTTTGTAACGCTTTTTCATAGATTATACACATGTTTTATGGTTTATTTGTTTACTTTTGCGTGTGTGTGGCCTCAAAAGGGAGCCATAAATCTGATCACGTGACTGCTGGGAGTCTCGGGGGGGGGGGGGGGGGGTGAATGAGCACGAGAAGGTGTCCGTCAGAGCTGCGCATCAGGATGTGATGCAAAGTGCAGCCCGGGCACGTTCATTAAATCAGGTCGTATACGGGGGCTTGCTTTATGCTGCGTTCACAGTCCCTGGGATTTTTTTTGCTCGTCGTACGTTACGTCACACTCATTTAAAAATACAGCACACGTGCGGGACAGGGTCACACCTCAAAGATCAAAGATGCTCAGCGGCGTTAATCAGTTAAAAATTACCTCGGCCGGGCCAATATCGCCCATCGAACTCCATCGTGAAGATGAGTGATCAAAAGGGCCGCCCGAAAGACCCCCATCGATCCCCCTGCGCGTGTGCACCCCCCCCCCCCCCCCCCCCCCCCGGGGGCAGGCCTCCTCCGGACTCTGGATGGAGACGTAAGGAAGAAGAAGACGTCATTAGCAGACAAAAAAAAAATAGTGCATTATGGTGACGTATGACGTCAGCAATAAACGGGGCGTTTCAAATGTAACACGTACATAAATAATGTTTTGTTTTTTTTTACATGTGCGCGCGCAAAACCAGAAGTGTGCAAAGACTTTAAGCTAGCTTGGCCTCCCTATTAGCCATTTAAGCTAATAAAAATACCAAAAGCTCAGCCTTATCATTGAAGGCTTGCATTGCATGCATGATGGGTAGAACACCCCCCCCCCACACACACACACATACATACACACACCTCCTTCTCACACGAGCACGCGCACCACGCGCACAGGCGGAGGGGTGCAGGGCGGCGTGTGTGTGAGCTGCACAAACATTGTCCACTCCACTCTAGCAGCAAACACCTCCAAAAGCTGCAGGAAGAGGAAAACCTGGGACTGTTTGTTATTTTTTATTTTTTTGGGTGTGGGGGGGGGGGGGGTATTGTTCTTAATTTGAGGACGTGAAGAAAGGTGAGAGGCGCCGTTCTTTGTGCGTGTGCGTGCGCGCGCGGGATGAATGGAGGTTTTGGAGGTAAGGCAGGAGCAGACCGGGTGATGTGTCTTTATGATTTACGAGCCTGACTTCAGCCTGCGCGGTTCAAGCAGAGTTCATAAAGCTGCATGCCTCCACACTCCTTCTTCTCCTCATCTCCTCCTTCTCCTCCTCTCCGCTTCGTCTAATTAAGACGGCGGCGGCTAAGACGTTTTAATGGCAATTTGTTGGCGTTAAACAAAAGCCGCAGCGCACAATGGACGGATTGTTTGGTGGCACCCATTCGTTCTCCACTAAAATGTTGCTGCTATTTTATGAACAGGCCAAATAGGGACGGGAGGGGGGCGGGGTATTAAATGCAGAAACCAAAACAATTTCTGATGTTTCATTCATTTTTTTTTTTTTGAGTGCGACTGATTTTGAGTGTGGCTGTCATTTGTGGGCACATTTCTAACGCTTTCTTCCTCTGAAACCAAAATCCTCATAATAATCCACTTCAGAATAGATTTTAATCTGCACCAAAAAGCAGTTCTGCAGCCTGTTTAAATCCTGTGTGAGATTTTGAAATTCAAATATTTCGCCCTGGCTCGCTGCTCTCCATTCATGTCAGCTCGCTATTGAGTTGATAAGATGGATCATTCGGTCTCCTCCCTGATTTCTCCGCTTCTCCTGCATCCTCTCTCAGGCTCTCTGGAAGGCTGCCATGTGACATTTGGGCTGCCGGAGCCCCGTACCACAAGGTCAAAGGGCCCCCCTCGTGCGTGCGCGTGGAATGGAGATGCAGGAGAGCAGCCGGCCCAGCTTCCTGCGTGATGCGTTTGCGTGCGGCAAGCGGGAGAAGCAGCAGCACACGTTCGGTGCGAGCAAGACCATTTTCCCGTGGATGAAAGAGTCCAGACACGCAAAGCAAAAACACGACAGGAGACTCTCAGGTTTGTAGAAAAAAACATTAGGACATTTGATTATTATTATTATTATTATCTTAGCAAAAAGGCCAGTAATGCCCAGTGATTTACTTTTGCAACAATTCCCATCAATGGTACAGTTTTAGTACCAGGCTCCTTATTTCCTATTATTATTTATTATTACATATCATTCAAAAGGCAAAACTCACAATGTCGATTAAGATTAATGGATATAAAATTAATTTAAATTAAAAAAATGCACCAAAGGCTGGTAAATGTTAATAGAGCAAATAAAAAACTAAATACAAATAAAAATTCTAAAATAAAAAATGCTAATGAAATTATTATAGAATGAAATGTAAACGACTAAAGTAGGCTAAAATAATTATAATGTAACACTAACAATAATAAGGGGTGGTCAAAGTGCGGCACAGGGGCCATTTTAGCCTAGAAAGTAGTTGTTAATTGGGCTTTAGCATATTTAGAAAATGGAATAAAGTCCTTAACAATGAGGTATTCTAGCCTATATGATTATTACTGATTTGCCATCTATGAAAAAAGAAAACACTAAATGTTTTGTTCAGATATGATTGACATACTTTGGATTTTTAATGTAAAAACTGAAACTATCATAATCCCTTTTCCGGATATGGCCCCTCACTAAAAAGTTGGTACCCCTGACATAGCCATAGCCACCCTTCAACACTTGACAACAGTAATTGTGTGTCTAATGTCTACTGCAGCCTCGGGTGGGGGTGGGAGGGGGAGGGGGGGGCATGTTATTATTATTAACGAGGCCGTTTCCACTTCTCGTTTCCGGGACCGAACCGCAGCCAGTACCGAGGGACCCAGCTCGACCCCCCAGGCCTGCAAACGGACGCGCACGGCGTACACCAGCGCGCAGCTGGTGGAGCTGGAGAAGGAGTTCCACTTCAGCCGCTACCTGTGCAGGCCCAGGAGGGTGGAGATGGCCGGCCTGCTCAACCTGCACGAGAGGCAGATCAAGATCTGGTTCCAGAACCGGAGGATGAAGCAGAAGAAGGACGAGCGTGTGCAGCAGCAGCAGCAGCAGCTGGGCCTAGCCTCCCCTTCCTCGCCCCGGTCCTCCCCCTCGGCCCCGGGCAGCCCCACTCTCTCCAGCCTGGGTTATGTGCACGTAGGCGGGGGGGACTTCCAGCCGGCCTCGCCTCTGCTCCCGTTCGGGCAACAACACCAGCGGCGACCACCGCAGAACTACCCCGACTATCCCTCCGCTAGCTTCACTCACGACCCGCAGTTTGACGCGCACTACAACACGCATGGCACTGCGCACGCGCAGGCTCCAAATGAGGATTTCCATGCTTCTTTTTTGTCACAAAGCTGCACCCCCCAGGACAGAATCATGCTCGCTCCCAAACTGACACATCTGTAGAGAAACACCCACATTTCCTGCAAAAACAACTCTTGACTTCTTAGCATTAATATTGCACCTCTAAAGTTATATATTTAGTCATCGATATGCATATTTGGATACGAGACAAGCCCAAAGTAAGACAATTGCAATGCAAGTATAAATCAAAACAATGGAAATGACTTTGTTCAAATCCATAAGATGCTAAAAAGGCACAGAAGAAGAAGTCATTGTTCTTTTTAGGGTCAAATCACAGCACACAAGCTGTCTTTTTTTTTTTTTTAAAGAGCCCTTGATGGATGACCGAGTCCCAAAAGTCAGGAGCATGAAATAGCTGAAAAAGGCTGAAATAGCAATGTCAAAATAAGTCGACGACATTGCGTTAATAGTTGCATTTATTTAATCCCATAAAGCGATTAGTCGAAAAGGACGGTTTAGCGCAGGTATATATAATTTGGTGGTACCGGCGTTTGACGTCCCTGCACCCCATTAGCGGTGTTGTGTTTGCGCGTTAAGAGTTTTAAGAGGGCTAATTATTTGCCATTTCTATATGCGTGTCCCCATGTTTGTGTTCTTATCAGATGGATGAGCGGGTTTGATTGAAGCATTTGTCATGGAAATGCGAGGCCGTTTGATGGACGAGCGCGGCAGACGTGACAGAGTGGCCGGGGAGCGCTCCCATTGGGCGGCAGCCGGTCACATGGCGTGTCAGGAAGGTGATATGAGGGGTGGAGGGCACTTTTACAGCTTTGACATACTATCTAGAAGGTTAGGGCAAAGGCAGCGGCGATTAATGAGTCCTCTGTCTTGACCCGAACACGATGAACTCCTACCTTGACTACCCTCTGTGCAACCGCGGCCAGAACCTTTTCAAGGCCGGATATCACAACTTGAACCACGGATACGTGACGTCCAATCCCTGCACGACGACTGACGGCTACACCCAGGACGGACGCTTGGTCGCGGCTTCGCCCACGTCACACCAGACCCTACCGGGGCACCACCACCACCACCACCACCAGGCGCACGTCAACCTGGACCTGCAGTTCGTTCAGCAGCCGCCGGGCAACTCTGCCTACGGAGCCCCCCTGGAGTACGGACACCAACACCACCAGTACGGCCTGGCTCCAGAACAGGACCGGGGCTACATGCACGCGCAGGTCTCGCCACTCGGAACAAACATGGGGCCTTACGCCAGGGACAGCTGCGGGCCGGGGCTCGCCGGCGGCGCACAGTACCTCCACTACGGCGGAGGGGAGCAGAAGCAGCCCGCGGAGTATCCGGAGGGCGTTTACGTGCGCGCGGCGGCCCAGCACAAGGAGAGAGACGTGGATCAAGCGGAGGAAAGTTCCAAAACTTTCGACTGGATGAAAGTGAAGAGGAACCCCCCCAAAACAGGTGAGCCGCCCCGCCTCGAACACAACGGTGACACGTCGTCAATTAACGTCCGCTCCATTTTCCATCCACGTCTCCCAAGACAGCCCCATGACTTTCATTTGTCCATCTTCCATTCCACGCCTTTCTTCACACAGCGGTCCTGTCCGAGTTCGGCGTCCCGGGCCAGCACAACGTCATCCGGACCAACTTCACCACCAAGCAGCTGACGGAGCTGGAGAAGGAGTTCCACTTCAACAAGTACCTGACGCGGGCCCGGCGGGTGGAGGTGGCAGCCAGTCTGGAGCTCAACGAGACGCAGGTGAAGATCTGGTTCCAGAACCGCAGGATGAAGCAGAAGAAGCGCGAGAAGCTGGGCTGCGGCGTGCTACAGGGCACGGCCGCCGAGAAACACCCCGACACCCCCACGGGGCCCCCCAAGGCCGCGGAGTGAACCGTGAACTAAAAATATGGCCGGAGCGGCCATTTCCTTTTAGGGGGGAAGCCTTCCAAACTGGGGGAAATAAAATGATACTAACTAACTGCACGAGGACTTGCGGAATTTCAGGGTATTGACGCTAAATGTGATTTTTGTTGACTTGTAAAAGATGGAAAAAAATGTTTTTATTATGCTGTTTGTGGCCAAGCACTGGCCCGCAGTGTCATTGTTTGCACTATTTATTTTACAGGGTATTTGACATCAGGTTTTAGCTGAATAAAGTTTATCCATTTGAAATGTACCTTCACCAGCATGTTTATTTCTAGTTAAAAAAACTTTATTTAAATGTTATTATTATTATTATTATTATTAGAAATGCTGTAATTGAAAGCAAAGTGTGGTCTATATTTATCCCCCCCCCTTGCATAATGTGACAAGAGGAATCTTTCACAACACATGGGGTGGTTCTCGGTGACCTCTTCACCTCCACATACCTCCAGGGGCTCTAAACATGACAACAAACTCCAGGGAGCCGAGTCTCACCCTTGATTTGTTACCCAAATCCCGCTGCATGCAGCTGACAGGTTACAGTGGAGTCCGTTACACTCCAGTACCGAAACACACCAAAGAGGAAATGCGTCGTGCGCTTACTTTTGCCGGACCTGACGGCCGAGTCAGGCCTGATGGTGGACGGGGCGGCCGTTTCAATATTTGCACTGGGTGTTGGGGGGTTTGTGCACACACTTTCTGGCCTGGCAGCACTGGCCTGTCGGTGGCCTTTTTTTTTTGTTGTTGCAAAAGCCGAGGTTCATGAAGAGTTCAGGCGCAAATGAATGCGGAGTCAATCTGTCAAGACAACGGGGTGGCTCGGACCGGGCCGCTGGAGGCCTTTTTTTTTTTTTTTGGAGAGTCCTTTTATCAAAGTTGCAAATAAACACAAAAGCAGCCATGTTGCAGCTTCTCTTAATGACATTAAAGTTGAAAAAAGTTGTACAACTGAAGCACACTCTGCGTTTTCTAATAGTTTCCCGCGTTTAATGTGCTGCCTGCTAACTTTCGAATGTCCTCTATAAGCATGTAAACCCTTCCTGCTCCAACACTGGAAATCACGCTCCACTTAAACGTAACACAAACGCAGCACGCATTAAAAACACATTAAAAAGATAAATGAAGTACAATCCAACTGAAAAACATGCAGGATTCTACACGGGTCGCTAGGCATCAGTGGTTACTGTAATGCTGGGGGGAGACACACAAGCACCAGACTTTAACTGCAGGTTTGAATGAGCTCACAACAGGCACAGCGATCCCTACCACCGGCTTCTGTTGCGGCCGTAACCCATGACAATGTCTTATTTTCTTTTTTTATGTCGACTACATTGGGTAAATAGGAGTGTAAAGTTGACTATAGGGGTGTTATTTCATGTCTAGAGGGCTCTAATAATGTTTTATTATTTAGAACATCACAAATGTTTTTTGTAGGTCTTATACGTCTTAGTTTTCTTTTATTACATCTACTATATTGGATAACAGGAGTGCCAAGGTTGACTATAGGGGTGTTATTTCATGTCTATAGGGCTCTAGTAATGTTTTATTATTTAGAAGATCACAAATGTTTTTTGTAGGTCTTATATGTCTTATTTTTCTTTTATTACATCTACTGTATTGGATAACAGGAATGCTAAAGTTGACTATAGGGGTGTTATTTCATGTCTAGAAAGCAAGAGCTCTAATAATGTTAAAAACCCACAAGGATGTAAAACAGGTTCTGTCTCATGTCTCATTTTCTCCTATTACGTCTACTATGTAGGGCAATAGGAGTGTGTAGCTGACTATAGGGGTGTTATTCAATGCCTAGAGAACTCTAATAATGTTAAAAACCCACAAGGATGTAAAACAGGTTCTGTCCCATGTCTTATTTTCTCCCATTATGTCTACTACATAGGGCAATAGGAGTGTACGACTGACTATAGGGGTGTTATTTCAGGTCTAGAGGGCTCTAAAATGCGAAAACACATATTTAGAAGGTTGTAAACAAGTTTTCTGTCTTATATGTCTTATTATTCTCCACTATATTGGGTAACAAGAGCGTCAAAGTTGACTATAGGGGTGTTATTTCATGTCTAGAGGGCTCTAATAATGTTAAAAACCATATGTAGAAGGTTGTAAACACGTTTTCTATGCTCTTACAACAATAACGTTCCATTTATAATTAAGGAATCCTACTGCAATAAAGGAGGGATTACTGTGCAGCCTATCATAACCAGACAATGACTCGAAATTGCCGGTTGCTTTTCTGAGACCGCGTTTGGGTATGTGCACACGTGACTGACATGGACATGAATGTCAGACGGGGTTGAGTGGCAGCCATCACTGGATTCTGGACTTTATTTTTTTAAACGAAGTTTAACTTTGACATTTATTTGCTCAATCTGCTTTTTGAAACCAATATTTTATTGGCAGGTATGAATTTCTGAATTGCGGCAACAGAGTGTTTGTTTTTTAAAAGTTCAGTTTCAAAGCTAAGTTTTCCAGCTAAGTCACAAGGCCAAGGTGTGTGTGTGTGTGTGTGTGTGTGAGGGCGGATTGGACGGGGGTGGTGATCATCAATACGGGTCAAGGTGGCAGATTCGACAACAAGAAAGCGGAGCGTGCAAAAGTGCAAAAGACAAGTGTGGGATTTCATTGTGGGGGTGTGAGCCCCGCCATCTCTGTGGGTCATACCTCAACGCTCCCAGCGGGCTCTCCATCTGGAGGTGTCAGAGTCGGCGCTGCAGCCAACGCCTCGGAGACAGATGTTCACCTCGGGAGGCGGAGGAGTTTCTCGCCGCCGGATTACAACAAGGTCTCCCTGCGTCTGAGGGCAAATGGAGCAGGTAGCACACCCTGCACGGAAAGAAGAGGCCTATTAAAAGATGCAGTAGTATAAATAAATATCTCTACCTTGACACCCCCCCCCCCCCCCCCCCGGCCGCAACCCCTCCCCTTCCAAAAACAGCGTTTGTACCCCATGCTGCTTGCAGTTGTTGTCGGCTCTTTTACAAGTCTATTGCAAAGGCTCACTTCCTTGGTTTTCGACCAGTTCCTCTGTCGCATGTCACCCGGCAGGGACCCCCCGCTTCAAAGGGGAACTGGGTCCAGTATTCATGGGAGGACTGGGGGGTTGCTCATCTCACAGATGCCTCCTCGGAGGATGCCATTGTTGTTGTTGTGTGCCTCAATCTAACCTTGTCACCACGAGGGGGCACGACGTATTCTGATATTTATAATCAAAGATTTATTTGCTCTAATTGCACAAACGAAGCTTGTTCCATCATGTTACAAGACAGGCAGGGGTGTCCAACTCGTTTTCGCTGTGGGCTACATCGCAGTTATGGCTGCCCTCATGGGGGCCACTTGTACCTGCCAATATACGGGCTGTCCCCAAATGTTTACACCCGCTGCAACAGAGTGTCATGCATGGGTTGGAGAAGACGGTGGAGATGGGGAGCTTTATTTTCACCCCCATAATACAAAACGCATTGGATAGAGTGTACATTTCTTTGGTCACTAGTTTCTGAGGACAGGAGGCTTGCATAGGATATGAATGAATGTAGTAGACAGTCAAAAAAAATTAAAAAAAAAACCCAAACAAAACAAATAACGAACAAGAATATAAGATATAACTTTCCCACTTTTGGATTTAGTAGAAATACTCAATTGTTTTAGGCCACCATTAAATTTACACAAGTACATTGCATTACATTTACATTGCAAAACCGCTGCTCAAGCTCTGCAACCATTCTGTCAGCGATCAATTATTATCATCAATTATTATCTTATTAATTAGCCTATTACTATTACTATCATCATTATTCTTCTTCTGATTATTACTACTGCTAGTAGGCTAGTATGAGCCTGCTTATTGGCTTGCTTATTAGCCTGTTTTTGCCCGATTATATGAAATTTGTCAGAGATTTTTTTGTAAAAAAAAAAAAAATCAATAAATTTTTTTTTTTAATCTCAAATTATTTAGGGGGGCTTAAGAACATTAAAATAAAATAGGCCTAATGACGCCACCCTGCATATCAGGGGTGCCCAAACTACAGCCATTTGCAGCCTGTAGCTTGATTTAGTTTTTTGTATTGGCCCATGAGACATTGTACAAATGAAATGAAACAAAAAACATAAACAGCAACAAGGAAGAAAAAAAAAAGAGCAAAATGGTTGCAGTGTTAATAATTAAATGCTACGTCTGAATGGAGAGCGGTTACTGAGCCAGCGGAGCCCAGCCGACATGTCATGGCTGCAAAAGACATGAATGGAATAAAGGTTAATAAGGTTATCCTCTCACTCCGTGTGGAAGTGGTACATTTTTGGCAAGTTTAAAATACGTAAATTGGAGAGGCTAATTAGCTAGGCTAGCGGCAGCTGACTGTTACAGGATGTCCCTGCACCTATACCATAGCTTGCGCAATGTGATGTAAGAAAAATAGGGGCGTCGAGGTGACTATGGGTGCCGCTTACTTATCTACTCCTCGGTGCTAACGAGACATTTTCTCAAAATCTGACTTCAAACGAGCGCTGATGATGCGACGTTCACCAATGATGCCTTTTAATACTTTCAATATGCAGAAATATATCATAATGTGAATATTGATGATCGGCCGACTCCATGAAATGACAGCTTTATTTCAATAAACGACAACGGACTAAATGCTGGCCATTGATCTGCCTGCTGCCGGGCCTTCCACAGCAACTGTACGGTAAAGAAACGCCGCCTGCTTATGAACGGCACGCTCTCCCCCCGCCTTTGTTACGGAACTAAAGCCCCACTTAACTCGAGCTGCGAGGTGCTTGACGACCCTCCCCCCCTCCCGAGAGGCGTCAGGCTCCATTGGATGTGGAAGAGCCAGCCGACCCCAAGTCCCATCGCTCTCCGGTCCCCCCAGCGGCCGCATCTTTTCCCCGCCCCGTCAGCACGGTAAGTGGGAGAGACAGGTGACTTGGGCAGGGTTAACGTCTTAATACTCGCTGGGATTGCCTCCAGGATCCAAATGGCGCAGCTCTAATAGTTTTCCTCCTGCGTTGCGCGCCTGTCATGGCCTCCGCCGATTCCCAGCATAAGAAAAACAAGACGAGGAGAGGGGCGGCGTAACGAAGCAGAGCTGCGGAATAACGAGGGGCGCCGACGGGAGAAGAGTCGCATGTGGTTTCGGGACGGGGCGGGATGCGTCCACGCTTGGCACAGCCACGTGAGAGCGGCTTCCTTTCCTGGAGCGCCCCGGGGAGAGGAAGGCCAGAACTCAATCAGTGTCACGTCGTACGGTTCAAAGCGGCCGATTCGACGGCGCCAGCAGGTTGAGAAATGCAAGGTGACAGTTCATTTTACCAGTGACAGTGTGTCGGTCTCGCTCGCTGGTTCCCTAGTCAATTCCCAGCGAGCAGTGAAGGTTGCTTGAGACAGACAGCCAAACCCCCCCCCGACACCCACCACCCCCAATCGACCTCTCTCTGCTTTGTATTCCAATTAAGTGGACAGGGAGGGAAGCAGGCGCCACATTCTCCTGGCGTCTCTCCAGTCTCTGAATGGCGTAGCGCCGGGGCCCGCGCTCGCCTCCGTTGTTTCAGCCAAGATAATTCATGGATTCTTCTGGAACAACCGCCTCTGGGGACAATGTCTTAGCCGTGAAAAATCGGTCCCTCTCATGCTTTCATACATCACATGTAATGGAGGTAATGTCATCGCTCAGACGCGAGCCGGAATGGCCGCGCTTAACGGACACCTGGAATAATGCTGGTTTAATATTTGCACACGCCTCATATATTCTACAATAATACAATCTTCCTCGCCCTGCTCCGTATATGCTCAAGTAAGCACAGGGAAGGTTGCACATTTAGCTCTTTCCGTCTTGCGTGTCCTCAGTCTGTCATGGCTTCCACCTTCCCGCCCCGGCACCGACGTGTGTGAGCAATGGGTGGGCTGGGAATACGAGTATTGGGAGGAAATCCGAAAAGCAAACTGCCTCGTTTCATCTCCTCCGGGCAACACAAACATTTGCTGGCGACCCTCAGAAGTCCCGGGCCGAGCTCCTCGTGCTTTCTCATGTCGGACACAGAGTTGGAGTGATGTCTCTCACCTTGGAGACTTCTCTTCTGAAAGCAACGGGAGTGACAAACAGAGCCTGAAAGACAGGCATGGGGGGGCTTGGCCATTTGTCCTTTTTGCAAGACAAGCCGGGCCTATCTTGAGAATGCATTGTGACGTGTGTGTGCGTGTGTGTGTGTGTCCAACACCCTCCGTGCCCTGAGGAACCTCCTGACTCTCTCTCCTGGCGCTATCAGATCAGAGAGATCCACTGTCCCTCCCCACACCGCAATGCAAATGAAAAGGAATGCGCTGATAAAAGGCCAGATCCTAGAGATGAGAGGGCAGGAGGAGGACAGAGGTAGTGGATCCTGAAGGGAGGGTTGGGGGCTGGGGGGCGGGGGGGGGGCGAGCCTCTTGGGGAGATGAGAGGCGGCCAAGGAGTCAGTGTTGGTAGTAGCGGGAGATCATAGCCTTGCTCCCCCTCAGCGGCGTTTGATACAGGGCTTTTGTCGCTCTTTCAGCCGCGCATTGTTGGCTGGTGTAATCCCCGTCGGATTACAAAGAGCTTCCCTTTTCATATGTGGCCGACCCAGCAGGCAGGTGGCTGGGGCTCTGTGGAGCTGTCAAGGGGAGGGGAACCTCTTTTCCAGGGGAGGGGACCCCCAGTTCCTCTTACCTTCACAGGGGCTTTTTGCCGGGAGGCCAGTCAGGCGCAGGTCAACGCGGGGACAACCGTGACGCGGGATTCAACTCGTCCTGACCCCGGGTCTTCAGCTGTGGGGACAGGACAGCGAGGGCCATCACCAAACCGGTCAATCTACTGGTAAATGTGGAACCTGAAAGTGGGAACGAAATGCTGTGAGGAGAAGGAACATTTCCCAAGCAAACACAAAAGCTAACCATTAGCAAAACAACAACTTATAAACTCTTCTTTGCAACCAAGCGTGAGTTTACATCAGGGGTGGGCAAACTTTTTGACTCACGGGCCGCATTAATTTAACAAAATTGACAGGGGGGATTATGTAGTATTTTACACGTAACAGTCCATTTTTACACCTATATTTTTACACATATTTTACATGTAAAAGTGTCATGCAATCTGCTATATGTGCACTTTGAAATCATTTATTTGATGTAAAGTGTGTTTCTCAATGTATTATTATTATTGTTATTGTTATTAGAATTATTTTTATTATTAGTTATAGTAATATTATTATTATTATTATTTTGTTATAATAATATTACTACCATTATTATATTAATATTATTAACAACAATATTAATATAATAGTAGTATTATTATCATTATTTGTATTACTATTATTGTGCTTGTGCTCCTTTTTCCAGGAGTATTTTGTAATATTACTACCATTATTATACAGGGCTCTACGTTAAAAACAAAAATTACTTGCCCATGGGGAATCCTTAAGGTGAGAACTACTTGCCCGAACTTGCCCCATGTAAAATGAAAAGACTGCCATAATGATATCATATATCAATATATGCTGATAATTCATCAGATAATAGTACTGATGCATTGTATTTGGAGGAATGTCTGAAAATTTGTGGAGATGTATGTTAACATGGCAAGCCATGCTACCTTACACATGGTAGTCGTAGTAAGCAGTGATATTTATTTAAGTTGTGCACCTCAATGAAACATTTGACACATTTGTGTACTAGTAAAGTGTTTTAAGAAAGAAATGCTCAGAAAAAATGCTCAATGGTCAAACAATAATTTGTGAAGCAAAGGTGAGAAAAATACACAGAGAAATGGAAGCGCTAGATTTTGTAGCTTGTGCAAAATCAGCACTTGGTATTGGATCTAATGGGTGGTGTTTCATTGTGACCACTTCAAATTGTCACAGCAATGTGATTCACTCACCTTTGCCATCATTTGATTTGCTGCCGCTAATAAAATACTTGTTTAGGAGGCACTGTTTCATCACTTTTTGGTGTTTTCCTTCAGAAGTTGTTGAAGAATTAGACGATGTTGGCAGGGACGCCATGATAGATGTTTTCCTAGTAAAACGATCGCTGATTGGTTGATCGCGAACAAGAACGGGTGTGGGTAAAACGCGGATTGTGGATTACGGACCGCGGTCTAAATAAACGATTCTGATTGGTCCATTTCAAGATTTGCAAGGATTGGTTTGCAAATTACCACCGGAATTACGCAGTCCGAGTTTTACCAACACCCAACAAGAACCGCTTTAAAAAAAACTCTTGGCAGTACGGCATGCTAAAGTGCACTTGCCCGACGGGAATATTAATGATTGGATTTACTTGCCCGAATTTTGTTTTAACTTGCCCCGGGCCATCGGTACAACGTTATTGTCGAGCCCTGTTATATTACTATTATTAACAACAATATTAATATAATAGTAGTATTATTATCATTATTGACATTATTATTATTATTATTATTATTATTATGTGCTTGTGTCCCTTTTTACAGGAGCATTTTGTAACAGACCACATCAAATAACGAAATTGATAAAGCAGCTACCTCGACCATCAAAAAATTGGCCCAAGCCACGATGCCAGGTTTTATGTTGAGTTCAAATGAAATATTTGGAAAAAACAGGCGGGCCATATTGAAACACTTGGCGGGCCGGATGTGGCCCCCGGGCCGTAGTTTGCCCACCCCTGGTTTAGATTAATTTAGCGTAGCATGCTAGTGCCGCTATGTGTGTGCCACCCATGCTGTATGAGTTGTGCACCGTAAAAAACACAGAAGCAGAGCCTGGGTGAGGGCAGAGAGCATATCTGGCCTACAGGGAACCCATGTGTGACATCACACACGTCCAGTTTAACCACGCCCTCTGGAAACGAGCCTTTTCAGCCATCCCAAACTTCTTTCAAGGCTCACTTCCAAATGCGCAAACCTGATTATCTGAAACTTTAGCAATAGTTTACCACACAAACCATGACCAAGGTAAATGCTGACGATTAATTTGACATACGTAGGTACAACTGGAATTAAAACCTCAGCAGGCGGCGTGGCAGATTGACACCTAGCCGGGCGCTGCCAATGAGAGCGGCGTGTGATTGAGCTGGGCTCTCTTGATGGCTTTTCCTTGCTACGGGATCAATAAAACGATAGCGGGGCCCAGCGTGTCTTCTATTAGTTTTCACCGCGGCTTACACTCCCGCTGCACGTTAAAACACTTTGTGTACAAGCCCCGGCGCTGTCACACGTCGACTGCTGTTATAAATCATTTGTCAGATACTGTGAGGGACCAATTTGGGGAAGCTTGTGTTGTCACAAATATCCTAATTTGTTTGCCAGCCCGCATCGGCGAGCCATCACCACGGTCGATATATGATTTAAACAGAGGCGCGGGGAATGAAATCTATTCAAGCATTTGCTAATATGTGCCTTTCATTGTGAACGGAACACATGGATCCCTCCGAAAGCCAATTGACTGAGACAACAACAGTTGATGTAGTCATTTTTAAGCACAAAGCAGCAGCCATTATTACACTGTGACGCCACAAGTGCTACGGAAGCATCTTGTATGGAAGCAGGGTCGTCATGCTCGACTATACTGTACCGGTTGTCCCTCGTTTATCACTGTTCATTGCTTCGCAATAAGGGAATTTCCGTGAAGTAGGATTCAATACTAATAAATTGAATAGTTTCGTAGTTATGGCATAGAAAACCCATTTACAATCTTCTAAATGCAGTTTAAGATTATTTGAACCCTCTCGACGTGAAATAACACCCCTATATTCACCTTTACACTCCGATTCCCCAATATAAGAGAACACAAGACATATATGGCATAGAAAAAGGTGTGCACAACCTTCTAAATGCAGTGTTTAACATTATCAGAGCCTTGTAGACATTAAATAACATCACAACAGTCACTTTCAACTCCTATCAACAAACATAGTAGACATAAAAAGAGAAAAATAGAAACATTAGACATCCATAAGATGACATACATTAGCAGTTCCTTGTTTTTGTGGACAGCATACTTTCCGCAGTGGCCTTTGTCTCCAACCGTGATACTGTATAGTGTATTATATATGTATTATCCATGAAATGGTGTGTCATGGGCCACAAAATCATTTACATTAGTCGTCATGGTTGTAGTTTGCATTGGTCTAAAACAACATGGCAGCAAAACAGGCAGATGTTTCTATTAGGTTATTCAATACACTTTGTGTCATTCATACTCGACTTTAAAACGCTACGGATTAAAGCGGATATCATGTTTTGGCGCGCGAAATCACAGAGATTTACGACTTTCTTGAGGTACGCGAATGCGGCATGCACACCAACAGCGAGAAGGAACGACGGCCGCGTTCAAAATGTGGTACTTTCACAGACTATTTCTCTGTTTTGACTTGGTTAAATATATTAATTGACTGCTTCACTGTTAGCTAGCTTGAAACTACAACGCCAAAATTATCTCAGAGACTGCAAAAGTCATTGTAATTACGAGCTAGTTTAAGATAGTTTTTGCGGAAAGGAAACAAAACACAACCACCGGCGATGATTCGTCTTACCTGGACCTCGGAAGGCGGGAGAGCCAAACGAGGGAATTATTTCCGGTTCATTTAGTAAGGTCACCTGGTTACAAAACAACTAGCTTACCGGGCTATTAAGTGTGTCACGAGGTGTGCCCTTCCCCCACCGAGAAATGGCGTCGACGCAAAGATGACAGCGAATGAAGACGGTTAAAAAATGGTATGTTGTCACTCATTCAAGATGTCCATAACGAAAATAAAGGTGTAGCTCACTAGTTTTATGGGCAACTGACGGCAACTGACAAAGTTTGGTTTAGTTGACAGCCAGAAAATGACGACAGGGATAATGCATATGTACATAATTAAGGTTAGAATGCACCCGAAACCCGTTATATATTCAATATATGTACTCAAATAGCAAATAAAACACGGTGAAATATCAGAATAGTTCTCTAGAAATACCATCATTGATGCACTGTAGTTGGACGAGAATGGAATACAACTTTATTGTCACTGTTATGGGAACAATGAGAATCAGTTTGGTTTGTCGTTATAACCCATTGAGCCCCACCCACTATTGCAGTTATTTAGAAAATAATTGATAATTAATGGTTAATCACAGCATATTATTAGTCCAAAAATATGTACACTAAGCAATTTTTACATACTCTTGGCCTAGTTAAAGTTAAATACAAATATAGTTGTATATTGTTGTTATGTTATAGATGTTTTGGCTCATTGGGTTAAACAATTCTATATATATTGTATGTAGCGTCTAGGAGAATGCCATACTTTGGATCTAGAGTATGTCAACTCCTCCGACATGTTTTTTTGGCATGGGTACTGCGTGTAGCTATGTTTGTATGTTAACATGGTGCAATAGGTAGGCTACTTTGTGTGTCATGTGTTGACGAGTTGTTTGCCTGTGACTATTTTGGTGACTCAAGCGTGCCACAATAGCACTGCAAGTCATGTTGTCTACCCTTTCCATGTTAAAGGTTTAAAAAAAAAATAGAATTTGTGTGTCTGTGTGTCTGTGCTGCTGAAGGACGAGCTGAGGCCTTCACTTCCTGTCAAACTTGTCGTCAGCCTCGACAGAGAAACCAGAGGAAGTCTCTCGCCCCGCGCCTCCCCAACCCAGAGAGTTGATCTAGATGCTGGCACGGAAGTTATGTGTTTCAGAGCGCAGGTGGCTCCGTGGCGAGCCACGTTCTTCTTCCCGCGTCCATGCTGTAACAAAGTGTTGAGTTGCACAAGTGGATGTCAGGAATGGGGACCATCCCAAACGACATCAGGAGACTCCTGGATGGTAAGTATTTGGCCGAAAAGACATTCATTTCATCCACCATGGGTGCGTACATAATAACGCTACATTGTTGCATTGTCTGTAGCGCCTACTAAAACACAACCGGGCTGGGAAATTTGCATTCATGCCAAGCTAACACACTCGGCCTTTGGGAAAGCATTTGCATGTGTGAGATATGAGCAAGGATGCAAACTTTTTCCAGCTAGTGTCACATTTGTGAATTAAAAATGGATGGATGTAACTTTGCCACTCTTTTGTACAACAGCACATAAGATATTCCTTTATGATTATCATTTCAGGTTCACAGCAGCGAAAGATAAAGTGCAAAATCAGGGTGATAATCAGAAGTTATGGACAGCTGTATACATGTTGACCAAGTCACAGGTTTATTGCACGGTTATTGCACAGGATTTTTTGGAGCAATTTTCATTCAAGAATACAACTTTTTTTTCTTCATACTTTGACGTTTTTTTAATTAGGTAAATTTTACGACTATTTTGACTTTTTATTTTCTTCTCATGAATTTTGACTTTATTTCCATATTGTTTTCACTTTATTCCCATTATTTTATGTTTTCCTAAACAATAAATAAATATTTAAATATAAATAATAAATACATATAATAATTTACCACAAATTCCAACTTCATATTTTGCTTATTTGTTTCTCATATCACGACTTAACAAAAATATATTTCTTCTTTTAATATATCAGCCCTTTACAATATTACAAGTTTATTAAATTGACACTTCTTTCTCTGACTTCGTTCTCTTAATATTTTGATTTTATTCTCGTAAAATTACAGCTGTTCAAAAAAACGTACTCTTGTAAATTATTTTCTCATAAATATGACTTTATTCCCATAACATAACTTTTTCTGCAATCCAAATTTTCAAATAATGCAACTTTGCTTTGTTTTTCTCAAATTAAAAATTTTTCAAATTATTCATGCTACTAGATTTCCCTCATAAATAAAATGTTTTTCTTAAAATTATTAACTTTTTTTCCTCATTAGATGACAACTATTTTCTGTTAATTTTTTTACTTTATTTTTGTAAAATTACTGCTAATTTTTCCAGTGGTGTTTTTTTTTTTTTGTACAATTTTACAATGTCCGTGTGCCACTAAACAGCCAGCCACGGGGCTGATGGCCACCGGGCCGTATTTTGGACACCCTTGATGTAAGGGAAGCAAATTGGACAGGAGATATGGACCAACCTGTCCAAGAACGGACGCCACATTTCTTAGTAATAGTCCAGTTCAGGGCGTCATTTAGCCTCAGGCAAACACCTCATTTGCATCAATGCGGCATATGGGAATTGCAAGATGAATGAAGTCCTGCTTTGCTATATTTACCCCCAACTTCCTGGAATTACACAGCCTCCATGTATCAATAGAATCTCATTCCAAATATGCAGACGTTTTCTCATTTTGCTAATGTGTGTGTTGCCGTCACTGGGTTCTACGTTGCCATTTTTTAAAAACCCCTGTTGTCGTTTTTCTGTTTTTACGACCAGACTGCGAGCTGTTTGTGTCGGATATCCTCCAGGATGAGCGGCTGAGTGAAAACGCAAAAGAGACCCGGAAAGTCTTGCTGAATAATTTCAGGGTGGTGCACGCGAGGTAAGACATCAGTGTTTAGTTTTGGATCGGACCACTCGAGCATTGCAGTGCAATTTCATGGCACAATTATCCAACATTTGCTCCTAATACCGCACAGGAACTCTTAATTGCTGCTGTAATTGCCTTAAACACAGTTTGCTGCGTTCAAATGAAGTCGTTGCGTCCTAATGGCCTCTTGCTTATTGGCGTTATCACTATTTTAAAGCTCTCGTACAGCAACCTTGTCTTATCATTTCCCCTTCATTTCATTCAATTTGTTGACTCGATGCTGATAGAAGCTCATGTAAGAAGGAAAGGCCCGGAAACAACCGTTGCACCATGAGACGCGCATGCACCAGTGCAGAGACAACTGGCGGTTTTGTGGTCTCCGACACACATGCACACACTAAGAAGGCGACTTGTCGTCGGTGCTCAACATGCTGATGTTGTTCTTTCACAGGAACCCTCAGGAATTCCCCTTCCGGTGTAAGTATCCATCCACACGCCAGCACACGCCCGTTCCGCACAACAGGGGTGTCCAAACTTATTGCACACTCGCATTCTTTGTTTTGTTTTGTCGCTTATCAGAATATTATGAATTTATTCCCCTAATATTAACTTTTTACAACCTAATTTAAACATTTTCTGTTTTTTGTCTCATGATATTATGACTTTAGAATATTTTTTTTAAATAGATCAAATGACAGATTACTGCAGTTTTAGGCCCTGTCCACACATAGGCTGGTATGTCATCAAACAAAGTTATTTTTCCACCATTTGGCCTGTCATCCACACGACTTCGCAGATATTTGGTACTAAAACTAAGGTTTTCAAAACCTCCGGCTCCAAAGTGTGGATTTGGAGAAAAATCCGATGATGTGTTTGGGCGTGGACGCTAATAACATGAGTTTTATGTTTCCCAGCGTCACTACCTGCGACAAAATATGCTGTGGCGTCACACACGCGACCTGTGTTTACATCAGAAACAACATGGACGCCCTTAGAACTGTGCTTTTTGCTTGCTTGTATTTGCAAGCCCAAATATTTCTTCACTTTAAAGAGCAGAGGCGAAGAAACACTTTGAGGTCGGCCATCTTGGCTGGAATAACAATTTCACGTGCGAGGCCTCCTTTTTCTTGCGTCTTTTTTCCTTTGTATTCTAAAACAACGTTTAGAAGTCATTCTGCCTCCTCGTCCGTCCACACCAACGACTTGTGGTTTATGTTTACGGAAGTGACAGGTTGACAGACTGATTGGATCCTTTTAGGAACTACTGCCGCCTACAGGTTTGGCATGCTTATGACCAATGATGGTTCCCAATGCATTCATATGGTTAGTGTGGATTTATTTATTTATTTTATTTATTTATTTTTTTTTAAATAGGAGGTTGTGTGGACACCATTTTTTTTCATAAATTGAGAGGGGAAAAATATGCGCTTTTAAAAAATACCCTGCTACGTGTGGTCATTGCCTCTTTCTCCTAAAAAGCTGACTTTTTTTTTTTAATTCTCCTAATCTCCTAATATAACTTAATTTTCCAAAATGTGCACCTTCATATTTTGTTTTTTGTCTTTTAAAATATTAGGACTTTAGAAAAATAACATCTTTTTCTTTAATTTGAAGTTTATTCTTGTAAAAAAAAAAAAAAAATTTTTTTACTCCAAATATTATGACTTTATTCTTATGAAATGACGACTTTTTCCCCTATAAGATGGCAGCTGTTTTCTTCTCATATTATGACTTTATTCTCCTAAAATAACTAATAATAATAATGACGGGAGTAATTTCACAAAATTTGCGACTTCTTTGCTTTGTTTCCCATATTAAGATTTTACTAATTTTTTGTCTTTAATATTTAAACTTTTTCCTTGTTAAATTGTAGTTTTTCCTCAGACTCTTACGATTTTATTCTTGTGAAATTCATTTTTCTATAAATATTTCAACTTCTTCTCATATTTTCATAAAAAAATACAGCCTTCCCCCCTGATATTATGACATCATCTAATATTTCAACTATGTTTTTTAAAAATAGTATCTTTATAATGTGCCATAAATGGCCCCCGGCCCGCCCTTTGGACACCCCTGCGGCGTGGCGTCCCATTCTTGTTAGCGACATTGCAATGCACCCTCCCTCTCTCATCTGCTTCATGTCACTGGCGCACACAAACTGTCAGCTGACTCCAGGGAGGACGACGGTTCCGACGACAACCGCAGCTCCAGTTTGGGCCGCTCTGCCCCGTCGGACGACGCCTCGCTTGCTTCCGACTACCAGGACGACGGCGCGCCCGAGTGTGAGTCCATGCTGTGTGTTGATGGAGTGAGGGAATTAATAGGAAGACTTATTGTTTGTTTCCTCTGAGAAAAGCCGCCCGGCTGCAGTTTTAACACCCTCTCAGATGGCCTCTTGGCTCCGCAGGAAGCACACGCTGTTGTCCTAATTTGAGAAAACGGATCACACCATACCCCAGTGACATCACCGACTCCTCCTCCTCTTCCTCTCTCCTCCCAGCCAGTGAGGAGGCCAGCTCCTGCTGCCTCTCTCAGGCCTGATTGGTGAGCTAGAGCGCCCCCCAGTGGCGGATGCGCACAAGCTGCGGCCCACACAGGGAGGAGGCTTTGTAGCCGCAGGCTAATGCGGTGATTTATTGACCCCCCGGCCCCTCTATTCTTTCACAAGCGGGTTTGAAATACAACACTGTACCTGAGGGGCCATGTGTGTCCTGTCCCCCTCTCGCTTTTATCAATCTTTCCCTCCGTCTTCCTCTCTCTTACGCCGGGCCCTCCCTCCTGTTCACAATTTTGTAGAGCCGACTCCCTACGCCGGCTAATCGCCCTTGACATGCCGCAGGTGGGCGTTATTGACTTGAGTGCCTCTGGTGGCCATTTCTGCCTTCTGGAGCTCATCTTCCTTGTGGAATATTCCATTCAGGGAAAAATGCTAAAGCGAACGCTCGTGTCTTTGCAATGATCCAAAGATGGGTTTTTGCGGTCCTTTCAAACGCCGCTAACGGCTGTGAAGGAGGAAGAAGACCCAGCCCAATTTAGCACCGTGCGGCTGTGGCTGTGAAATAGCCAATCGCATCTTCGCTGTGCAATTTTGTCTCAAATCAAACAACAAGCACTTTAAACGTAAACATTTTAGCGCCGCCACCACTTCCTTGAGATCAGCCCCCGGCGCTGTGCTTCTTTCTTTCTCATGATGGTGTTAGTGTTGGCGAATGACTTGTGTCCTCAGCCAAAGGGCATGTGGAGTTCAAAGTTCGGCCTGCGTTCACTGCCGGCTGAGAGAAATGGCCGCGCTTTCTGCGGGGCAGTGATTGTGGAACAACACATAATGAACGTGGGTGACATCAGCCTAATTTCAATGCGATCCTTGTGAATGTGGCGGCGGCCGCTGCTTTATGCTGATTCTTGAGCCATCATTTTTATTGGCGAGGATGCATCATCCGCCGCAATGGCCGCTCCCGCATCCCTAACCAGAGAGTGAGTGAGTGCCAAGTGGATGGCCGCGCTTCCGCGCAGGGCAGCCTTCGCCGTTTGATGAGATGCGGCGGCCTGTTGTCTTCAGCGGAGCGGCTGACACCAGATTTGTAATGGCTGACAGGAACAGATGGAGCCTCCATTGTTAGGCCGGCTGTCTGCATGCTAATGTGAACTGAGTTTCACCCTCTGACCGCACCGCTGACCCGACCGCGCCTGCGTCCTCGCCACGGCCTCGTCTGACGCCGACGGTGCCCTCCACCTCACGCTCTGGCTATTTGGGGCTCATGCACCCTGCGCCATTTTTCAACCGCCCCCCTCCTTTTTGCATGCATCACATTCCTGCACACACATACAGTATATATACATAGGCTACATCCGCTATAAAAAGGAACACATTCCCTTTGTGTTTGTGTCAAGTATCACGTACAGACCGCTTGCTCTTCTCTGATTGACGCCCTACAGCCATGTTGGCAAACAAAGAGAGGATGATGCTTGTTGAAATCATCGCTCATCTCCCGTGTTAGCGTCTCTGGTCGCTCGGTGTGCTCGCTCAGGTGCACGGTGGTCCCGGTCATCTGTCCGTGTTGTCTAACGTGCATAATTGGCCGTGATGCCGACGGGTAAAATGGAGCTTTTGCGTCAGAAGAAATGTGTGACATTATCGTAATTATTTTGAAGCCTCCTGCATGCACCCGGCCTGTCACAATAACACATTTTGCTGGACTAGAATTGTCTCACAAATGATTGCTGATAAATATTATTGTCAATGTTATTTTGAGACCATTTTTCCTGAATATATAGCCTAATAATGTGAGTACACCCTAGACTATTTAACGTTGTAATTGGAATGTCAAGAGCATTTAATGCCAGTTAAATAACGTCATAAAAAAAGACAAAAACAACCAAATGAAAATAAGTGAATCTTTTAATCGATCACAATATTTCTGGTTTTGAATCAGAATCAATCAGCCATGTCAGCTTAAATGTAAGCTCCCACTTCATGTCACAAAATGACGATGTGCAAAAGGGTCGTTTTATACACAACAGGCACCACGGAAGTATTGCACACTGTTCCCTCACTATCATCTGAGCGCCGTGCCCCTCGAAAGCCACCGCACCGTCGCTAATATGACTGAATTTGTGTTTGCATTGTCTGATGATGAGGTTTCCGCATTCGGAAGTAGGCCCTGAAAGTTTGGGATGGCTCTGATCTCTTGGTTTCAGAGAGTTTTCTCCAACTTCCTAATATGGGCGTTCCCGGGTACAAGCTGATAGCTGTACGAGCTGAATAGGTGCAGATTCTGGAAGATCCAGAACGCTTTCTGTGCGGGTTATTGTGTGGAGCTGCTCTATAGGAGTCTACAACTCAATTCAAAGGGCCCAAAATGAGCATAGTAAGTCTCCTTTTAACATTATTAATCCAGATGGACCGACTCAAACCAAAACGGACTCTAACCACAACACATTTTTCCAAAGAAAATCATCCAATTAATCCGTTCCAGACACCCCGAAATTGAGTTTTACATGAAGAAAATGATGCAAAAGTAATGATTAATGACAAATGAAAGGACAACTCATTTAACAACATTTCATTTAACATCACTAACTAGTTTAGCAAAGAATTAGAGGGCAGAGCGATTATACTTGCTTCCAATTCCTTGAAAAAAAAAGGCTTTTCAAATAATGCCACGTATGCCATGTGATTAATTTCCACGCTTCATAAATAATGAAAACACAGAGAATGAAGGAAAACCATTATTATTCATTGCCGTAATTATTAATTAGAAACTGTAATTATTAATTAGAATGAAGGGCACCATTATTATTCCTAGTCTTTATTCTTGTACAACAGTTTTTTTTTCTGCTGTTAAACTTTCCAACTTTTTTTTTGTCAATTTTCTTCTCGTAATCAGAACTTAATAATGATAGTAATAATAATATTTTGACTTCATTCTCAGCCATACTACAATTTTTGTTTGTCAGATTACCACTTTAAAAATGTCTTTTTTCTAGAATATTTCAACTTTATTTGACTAAAATTATGTTGTTATTCACATAAAATTACACCTTTCTAAAAAAAAATTCTCTTAACATTTGGACTTTCTTCTTGTAAAATAGTTTTACTGTTAAAATGATGTTTTTAGAATATGCCGCCGGCCAGTACAAAAACAGCAGCTGGCCCCAAATTGCGTTTTTATATACAACAGGTGTGTACATTGTTCTTTATTCTGTATTTTATAACGGCATGACTATATTTTGAGTGTTCCTTTTGGGAAATTCAACCGTGTAGGAGCGATTGCCAGTCGGCGAGCCTGCGTGCGTACGTGAAACACATCATGGGTGTCGGAAAGTGCAGGCAGGCAGGCAGGCAGGGGTGTGTGGGCACATTCAACTTCAACATGGCCGCTGCACGCATGCAATTACTGTGTGAAGTTATGTCTCTCTCGTTTGAATACCATCATCCAATCTGCCCTAACAACGTTATTACACCGAGCCAGGAAATGGAATATTCAATCTAAATTCTGTCCGTTTGGAACGGCCTTTGAAAGTCTGGGGGCCCGGCGCGGCCAACGCCAGCTGACGTAGTGCTGCTGCGTTCACTGCCAACTGGCTGGGCACCATGTTCGCTCACTGAGAACTTTGCAGCAGACACTCTTTGCTGCGTTCTCAACTTCCATCAGGAAAGGAGAGCTGCAGCTATTTGTGATTTATTTATGACATTTAGAGATACTCCATATTGACCTTCCATTATCCAGCATATATCCATAAAGACAAAGTATGACACTCAAAGAATATTGGAGAAATTCCCATACATTTATAACTTACCATAAATTCTGGTGTACAGGCCACACATGTCCACGTCATAAAATGGCATCGCTTTATTTGACAGCAGCCAATCATGAACGACGAGGAAAAACTTACCATGAGCTCGTCAACCCATTGGCAATCGTAGGAGGTCATTACTCCATATAACGGTTTGACTCGCACTGTCTTCTTACAAAGAACGCTAAACTCATTACACAGCAACTTAACACTCACAAGGTATACCTAATAAGTATACAAACATGTATCGATACAAACTTAAAAAAACATTTTAAAGTTTTTGCGTATTTAATTGGAGGATGTGGCCTCTGTCCTCTTGAGAGCAATAGGAGCTCAGAGCCCAGAGGGAGGCTGACGTCATTGCAGCGCCCCAAAGAATGCATAACTTTCAGTGGTTTTCTCTTAAAATTACCACTTTTTTCTCATTAGAGCGCACATTTTTTCTCTTAATATTTTGACTTAATTCTTATGAAATTACAGCTTTTTTAAATTTTCATTTCTGCTATTTTTATTTTCCTTTTTGTGCATTTTCTTTTATTAGTGTTTAGCAAGTAGTGTTCTCATAATATAAAAAAGTATTCCTTTCCTCATAGTAAAATTACATTTCCACAATAAAAAAATATATATTATTTTCTTTAAAAAACATTTTGTAAATATTAATTTTTCAACTTTATGATACCAAAAATGACGTTATTCTCATAAAATTATGACGTTCTTAGGTTACAACTTTTTTTCTGCTATTGTAAAATTAATGCAGATTTTTTAATTTTTGCTGGATTTTAAAAAACGTTTTGTAATTTTCACCACGTGCATATATAAAAAAAAATATATAAAAATATCAAGATTTTGATATTTTTTTTCCCTGGTGAGCTACCTGTTGGAAAGGCCTTCTTTGGGGTTTTGACGCGCTAAGGCAGATTGTCTCCTCCAGGGAGGGTGCATGTCTCCTGGAAGCTGTTCAGGCCAACGTTCTTGTCTTCTCCTCCTGGAAGACCTCTCAGGACGCAGAGATGACTTCCGCTCTAAGCACTTACTGAACTTTTGCCCTCTGACCCGTGGCCCCGCCGCTCCGTGTCCACAGCGTCACGGTCTCTGTTTGTAAATGCGGGCCGGAGATGACTTCATCCATCTCCGCACGTTGGGATGATGATGGTGGTGGTGGCGGCGGCGGCAGCTCGTTTGCGAGGAGGCGACAAGTATGTTAATGACCTCCTTTGCTCGCTCATTCCCCTTCGCTCTCCTGAGTGGCTTT
Source organism: Doryrhamphus excisus (assembly GCF_030265055.1). Classification (NCBI taxonomy): domain Eukaryota; kingdom Metazoa; phylum Chordata; class Actinopteri; order Syngnathiformes; family Syngnathidae; genus Doryrhamphus; species Doryrhamphus excisus. The sequence continues at coordinate 16,882,459 of NC_080468.1, forward strand.
TGCAGCGAGGCGCGCGTGCGCGGCCATTACGAGGCAGCGACAAGCGCTTTGCATGGCTGCGACTGCTCGCCATCAGGGTTCAAAAGTTCACAGCATTCCCCCGAGGGCTACTGTGCTGCTGCTGCAGATGCTGATAGTCTTCTTTTGCACCCCCCCTCTCTGTTTACACTATTAATCTTGTACACTCTCTCTCTCTCTCTCTCTCTCGCTCGCTCTCATTCACACTGGCTGGCAAGAAGAGAGAGGCTTGAAGGGGGGATTTGGACGTATTTAACCAAAGGATATCCATCACTCTCATCTGGGGCTCCCCCCACCCACCCACCGCTGTGCAGCGGTTGCATCCTCCCTGTTTGTCTCACGCAGCCCTGGCCCCCCCCCCCCCATTCGCTTTGTTTTATCATCGCGCCCGTTCTAATTACACCCTCCTCTCCAAACACGAGGCAAAGCGAAATGGCGGCGCAGTCCATCTGTAAGGCGGCTCCTCGGCAGAATGCAAAGCGGGGGAACGTCGGGGCAGGGTGGCTCCTAATCTCCTCCGGAGCTGTCAATGTCGCAGACAAATAGCAAAACTATCAGATGCGGCGGGTTCACGCAGAGGTTAGCGTTCCCAGGTACCTCCCGCTCGCACTCCCTCTCTCCTCCCCCCCCCCCCCCCCCCCCCCCCTCCCCGCTTTGCAAATGAGAATTTGATTTTGCCCTCCACTGGAATCCATTTCTGGAGATGAATGAAGTTTCAATGCCAAGCCCAGGTGGCCGCACTGATTTCTTAGGGAAATAAATGGAGATGGGAGATATGTGCCGGCCCCGTGCGTACACACACACACACACACACACACACACACACACACAAGGAACGCGCGCCTCCCAAAGCCTCTGGGATCCCTGTGTTTAATTGTTGCTCTAACGAGCACTTCAGGCTCATTAACATGCCCTTGCGGAGTTATTTGAGGATGTTGACCGTGCATCCCTCATGACGCCGGGCCCAAGTCAGCGCCGCGTGTCCGAGCCAAGTGGGACAGCGCGGCCGTGCTTTTGTTTTCTTTGGGGGAGTGGGGGCATTTTTCTCTCTTCCAACGCTCAAAAAACGAGTGATGGGATTCTCCATCAGACTTTCCGGTGGAATCTTAGCATCTTATTTCAGCCGAGCAACTGTATTTATGTCTTCAAGGAATCACATAAATGTACATTTTGTTCACGGAAATATTCATTTAGCCTCATTAACATGATAATTTATTTATTTATTTGTGCACTGCTGCAATCACACGTTTACCGTTCAAATCTAAAAATAGCTAATCAAAACATAATAAAACATCCAACCATCTATTGTATGCGAGTCTATAAACTGTCAGACTAATGTTAAGGCATAATTAAAAAAACAATAAAATGGGTATTTTTATTTGGTCGTAAAACCCTTTCAAACGACTTCTGTGACATTTACAACCACGCCGTGTGGAAGTACGGCGGCAAACACCAGTTCAACATTCAGTCAGGAATTCTTTATTATTAAAAAAATAATAATAATTCATATTAGGGCTGTGACATGATCAAAAATGTTCATCAAATTAAATCCTTTTTTCATTTAATCATGATTAATCACCGTTTGCAACTATATGTGACCTGTGGCCGTTTTTACTGTATTTTATCAACCAAAACATAAAAGATGAATTCCATCTACATTTGTATGACGAACTGATAATTCAACTCCAGCTAAAAGATGTCTGATAATCCATTTGCAGACACTAGTCCCTTTAATGGCGGCACAACAATTTAACCGGGTTGTTATGAGCCTTGAAAAGTTGCATTCAAAGACACCATTTCAGTTGAATTCACATTGTTCCGGGCATACTTGAATGCATCAAATTGCATTGCAGGAGTTATGTTAATGAGTGATAAGAATAACCACCTTGTGTTTTTCTTTGGAATTGTGTTTATTTAGACCACACATATACGCTTTATTAAGACATTATTGTTATTTTCAGAGTGTCCATGAATACATTGTGCGCCCATTAGTAAAGTGTCGTTCCGAGGAGGACTAGAGACGTGTTGTGAGTTGTTGGAGATACATATACTTGTGGGGAAAAAGGACTGGAGCAGCCTTTTTTGTATTGTATTTGGTGTATTTGTTGACTTGAACTCCTGGTCCAACTAAAGGTCCACAATGATGGCAACACAAATAGCTCGTAAGAGTTAAGTGTCATCACTTAAGTTCTTACATCAGTAGCTATGAAGTTATTTGATTTACTGCAGTAACAGTGCTTTTAGGCATACGCTGTTTTTGGTTTCAGGTAACATACCAGCCATTCAGATTGACAAGAAATTAGTTTTAATCACTTTTACATAACTGTAATTGCAAATGGGGATTAATCATGATTAAATGTAAAACAGATTTATTTCATTAAAACCTTTTTTTAAATTAACAAGAAGTTGAAGAAACAAGCTGGTGTCATCATTTTTTCCATGACTAGTTGCAAATGGGGATTAATCATTATTAATTGTAAAACTGATTAATTTCAGTAAAATGTTTTAAAACTAACGAGAAGTTGAATTAGGTTTAATCATTTTTTTTACATAACTGTAGTTTCAAATGGGGATTAATCATGATTAAGTGTAAAACTGATTAATTTCATTAAAATGTTTTAAAACTAACAAGAAGTTGAATTAGGTTTAATCATTTTTTTACATAACTGTAGTTTCAAATGGGGATTAATCCTGATTAAGTGTAAAACTGATTAATTTCATTACAAGCGTTTTAAAATTAATAAGTTGAAGAAACAAGGCTGGTGTCACCATTTTTCCCATGACTAGTTGCAAATGGTGATTAATCATGATTAATTAAGTGTAAAACTGATTGATTTCATCAAAAACGTTTTAAAATTGCAAAGTTGAAGAAACAAGGCTGGTGTCATCATTTTTTTCCATGACTGTAGGTGCAAATGGTGATTAATCTTGATTAATGAATTGGAAAACTGATGACTTTGATTTTTTTTTTTAATTGGCAAGAAATTGAAGAAACATGGCATGAATGAATATGTTGGAATGGCACAGCCGTTGATGTGTTCAGGTCAGAATAAAGTTATCAAAAAGCATCCCATCTGCCGCCATAACACAGAGGTACGGCTTGACATGAGGCGCGTGCATTAATGATGCTAAAAAAGTAATGAATTAAATGAACGTGCTATTTTTGACAAACCTTTTTAATATGTATGAAAATAATAAATACAATTTTATAAAAAACTTTTGTTTAAATAAACATGTCGTGTAAAATGAAATGAATGAAACTTGCTTTAAGTCATTATTATTTGTATTCATCTTTCATTAGAAACCGGTTGTTAAATGTATTTTCCATATTTTTCAAAACTATATATATATATATATCATAATTATATCTTAGTAATTTTCAGGATCACAAATTCAGCAAATGTAAAAAACGCGTGGAAGTAAATGGGTTCCATTAAGATTTTCTAGTCATCGCTTTTATAATCCTGATCCGACTATTTTTGATCTTCTAAAAAAAAAAAGTAAATAAAATGAAATGCCTCTTTCATCTGAAAAAAAATCACCTGTTGACTTGCAGCTAAATGTTGTAAAAAGAACTAGCATAAAAATGTAAATTAGTATTGTTGTGGAGCTATATTAGCATAGTAGCATGTACAATACAACAATGTACTAGTGTTAAATGATATTTGTAATAACGTACGTTTGCTGTGTTGATTTCGTCTCCGGGCTCGCTTCGACTGCCCCACGTGCCGTTTTATTTTATTTTTTTCTATTGACCCAAGGCGTCGCCGCTCCCGTGGGCCCAAACTCCTTCCTCGGTTGTTGGTATTTATATTCCCTTTTTATTTCTGTCGTCCGAGCAGCTGCAAACCATCCCCTGCGATTAGAGGATCATTGTATCTGCAGTTAAGCATTTCAATCGTGGTAGTAAATCTACAAAAGGGAAATTCAGGGTCACCGCCGCCGCCGCTTATGGCCGCCCAGGGGGTAGCCCGTGTCACGTAGTAAATTTACCCCTTAGTGTGCCGCTTTTTTTTTTATTTTATTTTTTTTTAAGTCTTACAAGTTGCGTGAAAGTTTTATGGAGATTAAAAAAAACAAAACAACATAAAAGTTTCTGAATAATTACCTGATCCTCGGGATGCTTTTTGTACCTGCAGAGAGTTAATCTGATTGATCAAAAAGCCAAACATAAATTACTGGTGCCATTAAAGCTGATTAGAGGGCGACGCAGGCATCTCCCAGCCTCCCGTAATGCACCACATGTTTTCTGTGCTCCAAACGCACGCATTAGGACCTTCTAAACACGCTCTCCGTATCGATGACTGAAGTCCTAATCAAATCAGGGGGGAGGCGGGGAAGCGGGGGAGGACGACGCCGTGCCCTTAACCTCAGTGCCTCTCAGTCTGCTGCGCTGACGGCCGCCTTGCTGCGGGGACCGGCTGCAAAGGCCTCTCGGCGTAATGAGGAAAAATGCATCAATTTGGCCCCGGCCCGTGCGTAGATTGAGCGCCGGGCGGGTGAAGGTGCACCCGGTGAATCCTTTTTCCTAATCAAGGACGCCATCGGAGAGAGGTGCTGCGGTCGCTGCCTCCACCGAGGCGGCAGCATTCCTCCCCGCGGCCCCCTCAGGGCCCGGCAGCCCCTCTCTCTGCCTTCTGTTTCACCTCATCAGCAGGGTTCACGCGGGGGTCAGATCCTGCCTCCCCCCTTTCCACCGCCCCCTCGACACAGCATTCAATGCAATGCCTCTCGCATCCAAGGACTAAGCAAAGGAGAGGGGAAGCATATGATGACTTCATGCCTACCTGTGTTGTGTTGTGGGGGACAGTGGGGGGAGCAGGGGGCTCACCTCATAAATTGATGTATTCATCCCGCTAAGTGGGACTTTTACCAGCGTGTTGGACTGCTTTATGTGTGTTTCCACAAGCAGACCAAACGGCCACTTGAGACTAATTCAATACGTGGAAAAAAATCCTTCATTTGGATCCCCTCGTCACATTTTCTTGCATAAATAACTACTAATAACTAAGCATCATCACAGTAAAAAGCAATAGTTTACATTTGAAATGTTAAAGACACGGTTGGCTGTTAGCATATCATCCCGTGCTGCGGGGGGCTGAAACCTTGCTAGGACGAGTACCAGTAGAATTTCCACCCAAAAACAATGCCTTTTTTTTATTTTTACACAATTTTGTGACATGCAAGTAGAACAGAAGTCACTTCAGTAAAATAAATAAAATAATAACTAAGTCACATGAACTAAAATCCACATTAAATTCTCATAATTATAAGAAATCTAAATGCCACTTGTGTTATGTTGATGTTCGCTGCGACAGCAATTTAGTATCGTAGTACACATCCCTAAACAGCTGTTACATCACAATTTAGAACTGCAACAAATAATCAATGATTAATCCATTGTGCAATTAATTGACAACACAACTTTGGTATTTGATTCATCATTTTTTTATTTAAAAATGTAAATATGCACATTGCAATTTAGAATTTAATTCAATTTAATTCATGATGAATTAATTATAAAGCATCAATTAACTATTTTGGTATATAAATATCCTCTAATTTCAGCTGTTTCGGTACAAATTAGAGCTGCCACAATTAGTTGATGATTAATCCATTATCCGATTATTTTCGAACTATTTCAGTATTTGAGTGACTGATTTTTTTAATTTAAAAATGTCAATATCCTGTCAATATCTAATGGTTTCAGTTGATAGTGAGTTTCCATACACATCCCTAAATAGCTGTTACGTTACAGAAATAATTGATGATTAATCCATCATGCAATTAACTATTTTGGTGTTGGATTCATTGTGTTTTCAATTTGAAAATATAAATATCCTTTAGTTTCAGCCGTTTCGGTACACATCCCCAAACAACTGTTGCATTACAAATTAGAGCTGCCACAATTAGTTGATGATTAATCCATTATCTGATTATTTTAGAACTATTTCAGTATTTGAGTGACTGATTTTTTAAATTTAAAAATGTCAATATCATCTGGTTTCAGTTGATAGTGAGTTTCCATACACATCCCTAAACAGCTGTTACTTTACAGAAATAATTGATGATTAATCCATCGTGCAATTAACTATTTTGGTGTTGGATTCATTGTGTTTTTAATTTGAAAATATAAATATCCTCTAATTTCAGCCGTTTCGGTACACATCCCCAAACAACTCTTGCATTAGTAATTAGAACTGCCACAATTAGTTGATGATTAATCCATTATTAGATTATTTGACAACTATTTCAGTGTTTTTTTAATTAAAAAATGTCAATATCCTCTGGTTTCAGTTGAGAGCGAGTTTTGGTACACATCCCTAAACAGCTGTTACTTTACAAATTAGAGATGGGGAAAAAATAATGGATGATTAATTCATTATCCGATTATTTGACAACTATTTCAGTGTTTGAGTAATAGATTTTTTAAGTAAAAAAAATGTCAATATCCTCTGGTTACAGTTGATAGCGAGTTTCGGTACACATCCCTAAACAGCTGTTATTTTACAAATTAGAGATGGGAACAAAATAATGGATGATTAATCCATTATCTGATTATTTGACAACTATTTCAGTGTTTGAGTAATAGATTTTTTAAGTCAAAAAATGTCAATATCCTCTGGTTTCAGTTGACAACGAGCTTCGGTACACATCCTAAACAGCTGTTACTTTACAAATTAGAGGTGGGGAAAAAATAATGGATGATTAATCCATTAGCCAATTAATCAACAACTATTTTGGTGGTAAAGGAATTTGTCTGTATCCTCTGATTTCAAGTGAGTTTCAAGCCAGTTTCTGTACAGATCACTAATCAGCCCTTACTTCACAAAATAGAGCTGTAGCTAATTAAGGATGATTGAGCAATCATCCAATTACTCCACTGCTATTTCGGTGTCGGAGTCATCATTTCCTTAAATGATACGTTCAATAAACGTCTTCATAAAAGTCAGAAGTATAAAACACATGACAACAAGCCGTCATACTAAAAATGTAATATTTATTATCCACAACCACTTTGACTTTGGTTCCCGTGGACCCGGTCAAACGGCCTTTTTGAGCGCGTGACCCCCCGCCTGGACCACCACGTACACACCCCAACGCCTCCCCCCCCGTTCATCATCATCATCATCATCGCCATCTCGGCCGCTTTGGCGAGTCGTGGCGGCCTGAGAGTTGCATTACGAGCGCGCTTAGATATAACGCGGCGGTATTAGCCCTCCCACTCCGCCGTTTCCTTTCATTTTGATTCACTCTCCTGATTGACTTTCAGCCTAAGCAAAGTGGATTTTAATGAGAGAATACATTAACTCCCTCTGGCCCTGCCGCCATTCATCAGCCTTCTTCTGCTGAGCTCATAACATCACGCTGAGACAGTGGGAATAACCAAATGAGGGACGTGCCAAACAGCTGGCCGCGCCGATGCATTGTTGTCAACGACCGCCGTCCCAGCAGCCCGCAGCGCTCCTTCGACGCAGACCCCGCGTTGCCTCCTCGAGAGGCCTTTTTCTTGCCGACATTGACTGACGTCACCTCCAATTGACCAAACACATCTTTGTGGCTAATTGCACTCGGCTAAATAGTTTATGCGCCAAAAATCGATCAATTCCCTTCCAATGAATGTCGATAGCAAAGCTGCGCTAATTAAAACTCAGAAGGGGTGAAAATGAAGTCATGCTATTGCCCTGAATAATTGATAAGGCAATTTATGATTTTTATGAAAGAGCGCCGTCTGCCAGGAGATTTTGATGAGGCCTTAATGAGATGCATTCAAGTGTCTCTCTGCGCCCCCACTCCCACTCAAATGCTTGTTGCCCGGATTGACGTTTCCACATAACGTAATAATAACCTCTGCTAGGTGCTCCATATCGCCCCCAAAGAGAAGTTAGCGTTGTCTTGTTATTGGACGCCCAATGTTGTGTTGTGTTGGCTGGCGAGGCCGAGCGTTGTGCTGCCCCCCGCTGGAAGGATCAGGAACTGGCACGTTGTTTACTTAGCTTTTGTGAGGTGCGGCGAGGTCGGGTCACTCCAAGTGTACTTTGTGCGCGAACGTGTGATGTTTATTGACTCAGGCATGTTGCACCTACTCCGCTATTAGCCGGGCTCGACCTCCGAGATTAATGAAGAGCGAGGGAAGCAGACGGATGAGAGGGATTAGAGGCCGGCTATGGCCGACTGCTGGCGGATAGATGAGGTGGGGGAGCGGAACGGACGGCGTTTGTTATGACGGAGCGAATCCGCCCTCCTCGCATCGCCGCCGTTTGTAGTCCAGCGTTGGTGTGAATCCCGCACCGGGACGCTCGGAATGCCGGATCACCCAGCGAGCTTCCAGAAAGCTGTACTTCTGTGAGAGGGGGGGGGGGGTAATCCGGGCTTGCTGACTAATGAATTTGGAGGAAGCTGAACTTTTTTTTTGAAACACGGAAACGCCACATCAGAACGTGACCCCTGAAGGCTGACCCCGGGTCAGTTTCACCATTTTTTTTTAAGGCTGAAGAAAGACGCCGACACCTAAGGTTGACGTTGCAGAGCTTTAATGCTAACCTAACCATCCAAAAAGCCTTCAACATGGGCCGCCCGTACCGACAGATGCACATATTTATTGTCAGGTCACATGTCACCAATTTTTACAAATACTGCAATTTCCAATACAAGTACACATGTCACGATAATCAATCAATCGAACGTTGTCATCATGAGTTACGCAGAAGGTACGTATTTTGGACCACTCATTCATGGCGGACCCTCATCAGAAATACCAGCCCGCCCCCTCCCGAACTAAACATGCCAAAACGGCTGGCGAGGTTAGCTTAGTTTAGCAGGGCATGCTAGTGAGACTCAGGCTGGGTGACGCTTTGCCATATTAAATCCATTCTATCCACATTCTATTCAAGGAAGAATATTCTCTAATGTTGACAATAATATCATTTATCGGCAATAGTTTATGGGACAATTATCGTCCAGCAAAATTTGTTATCGTGATTGGCACTTTATCATTTTACAGTAAACCTCGGATATATCGGATTAAATTGTTCCCACTGGTTTTCTCCGATAGAAGCGAAATCCGTTATATGCGTATACCGGAAAATGTCCGTTTTACGCATATATCGGATTTATATCCGGTATATGCGTAAATGGGATTTTATCCGTTATAAAAAGGCACTTCCTTGACTATGTTTCCAATGTACCTGGACGCGCAGGCAACGCTGCAAACGCTGCAAATGACGTCGTATAGCGGCCTGTCACGATTCGGCGAATCGGAGCGCCACGATGCGGCCATCCGATATACGTATGCGAGGGAAATTTCATGGAAATGCATTGGAACGGGACTGGAGATTTTGTCCGAAATAGGCGAAATCCGTTATAAAAAATCCGATATATGCAATGAATTTTTATTGGAAATGCATTACAGAAAAATCGGTTCTTTTTTATCTGTCCGTTGTGAGCGAATTTCCGATATATCCGAGTCCGATATTTCTGAGGTTTACTGTACAAACATCTATGTTGTCCATGAGTTGTTTTGGGGGTTTGAGGACCCCTCCCCAATCGGTGATAAAACGATATGATCAAATGACGGTTACCTATGTATGCTTTTTCACTGATACAACACCGATATTGCAGTTTGGAATATCAACTGATAACGATATTGATCCGATATCAGCTCCAATCATACATACATACATTTATGGCTTATTTCGGAGTGTGGAACGTTGGAGAACAAAAACACACAGACATGGAAAAACCGCCCATTGACTTCTTTGAGAATTCCGGGATATGGTTTCATGGTTTCATCCACGATGTAGCTGCAGCGGAGCATAACGTAGCGAGGTTCCAGGTGCTCAGCGGTGCGTTTAAACTCGACATCACTCACCGCCGTCAGGGGCTCGCTTTTTTTTTCCCGTTAACGCTAATGACTTTTCGCCGTCCTGTGGGAGTTTTTTGTGCGATGGGGGTTGGTCGTATTAAAACTTCCCCGGTTCTCTGCCACCACGGAAACTTGTGCATGACAAGTTTTGCACTCAGCTGCAACATCCTTAGATAAAAATAAAGTCGATAAGAAGACACTGAACATACACAGTCAGCATACACTCAACGCTCAGGAAAGTTGTGTTGATGGAGAACCGGTGGTGCACATGATCTTCTCTGGTCGTGAAGGTTCAGTCGTGAAGATGTCTTGTGATCCGTGTTGTAATTATGCAATCTGAGCCTTATGTAAGTGAATGTACCATAAACGAAGGAGCGCTCATCTTCTAACTCACCATCAAGCCGTGAGCAGATGAATGGGTGCAGAGCTCAGCGGCCACTGTAAACGTATTGATCCCCACTTTCCCCCAAAGCCTAGCGGCCATGTATTTGATCCATGGCGTGGACGGCTTTATAGCCACCGTGGTTCTTGGCATCGAGGCGCCCCGCCTTGGGAATAGCCATCATCTAATTGGATTCGTGGAAGGAAACAGTGCAGAAACAATGTGTTAAAAATCAAAAGACAGAACTAAAATTGATCACATTGTGATGATGACTATGATTTTTATGTGCAGTCTTTGAGGACATCCCACCCACGGCAGCACAAGACCTCGGCAACATCTTGAAGCAAGGCTACTTGGAAAAGAGACGGAGAGGTATGTAGTGTAGTCAAAAAGTGTTTACCCCCTACCCCATTTGTCACATGATAATATTATTGAATGACAACACAACCCAACACTTTTCATTATGAAGGGAACAAAAAATCCAAAGCTATTTGTGGATAATGGCTCTCACTGTGGTTGGCTGGAGTCCCAAAGCTTCAGAAATGCCTGTCATGTCGGTTTGGGTTTTTTTTTCTGCCTTCATAAAATTTAAAAAACTGCATTTTATGTTCAGTTGTGTTTTCATTGAGGAATATTTACATTTAATGATCTGAAACATTTGTCACATGATAATATTATTAAAATATTGAATGACAACACAACCCAACACTTAATGCTGTTTTGAAATGAAACTTTTTATTATTAAGGGAACAAAAAAATCCAAAGCTATTTGTGGATAACGGCTCTCACTGTGGTTGGCTGGAGTCCCAAAGCTTCAGAAATGGCTGTCATGTAGGTTTGGGTTTTTTTTTCTGCCTTCATAAATTTTAAAAACTGCATTTTGTGTTCAGTTGTGTTGTCATTGAGGAATATTTACATTTGATGATCTGAAATATTTAATTGTGACAGACATGCGAAAAAAAACCCAAAACTTTTGTCTTCAGATCACAGCTTCTTTGGCCCGGAGTGGCAGAAGAGGTGGTGCGTCCTCAACAATTCCATATTCTTCTACTTTGGGAGTGAAAAAGGTGAGTTGGAAAGGTGAGGCGGCAACAGCGCGTGAGCTCCTCCTCTTTCTCCCTCTCCTCCCCTCCACAGATAAGCAACAGAAAGGCTCGTTTTACATCAACGACTACAGCGTTCAGCTCGTCGCCAACGTGAGGAAGGACTCCAAAAGGAACGCCTGTTTCGAGCTCTTTGCTCCCGGGCGGAGGACGTTTCAGGTAAAAGTAGTATAATATAATCCACAATCCAAGTAAAGCATTTTATCCAATCAGAAACCTGGAGAAAGTCATGATGGCACATACAGATGCACGCAAACCAAGGCTAAATGTTGCTAACCGGGGTGTTTGCTAACCGAGGTGCCATTCAACTGTATAAGGGGTGTCTCAAGAAAAGAGGTTACTTCAACACGGTATGGTACGTCACTTTAACATTTTAGCGTGTGGTTTTCTACATGGGTAACATCTAATATGGCCGATGTTTGCGGGCTAGTCCAGCTGCACAGCGGCCCACGTTCACAAAACAGTCCGGCGTGAAATGTCGTTGACAGATTAAAATACATTTGACTAGCTGGTAGGGAATCAGGAAGTCCCATACGAGCCATTTTTAGCAAGTCAACAGACGAGCAGAGCTCAGGGGAGAGCGGAGAGCTTCGCTGGTTTACACACACGCCCATATAAAGAGGTCCACCTCTTTGTGACATCACAATGAGAGCAGATTTACCACGCCTTTTGAAACCCAGCGTTTTCAGCAGTTTTTTTTTTTTTTGCCCACCTGAAAACGAGCCGGCTGCACGGCGGTCGAGTGGGACCTCACAGCTAGGAGACCTGGGTTCAATTCCATCCTCGGCCATCTCTGTGTGGAGTTTACATGTTCTCCCCGTGCATGCGTGGGTTTTCTCCGGGTACTCCGGTTTCCTCCCACATTCCAAAAACATGCTAGGTTAATTGGCGACTCCAAATTGTCCATAGGTATGAATGTGAGTGTGAATGGTTGTTTGTCTATATGTGCCCTGTGATTGGTTGGCCCCCGCCTCTCGCCCCAAGACAGCTGGGATAGGCTCCAGCACCCACCGCGACCCTCGTGAGGATAAAGCAGTAGAATGAAAACGAGCCTTCAGTCATACAATTATGCAAGAAATGTTGGTATGGTCCAAACGATGATGTCCATACCAACGTATGCAAATAAAGACATTTCATGAAATAATTAAATTATAACTTTAGTCGCTACTTTTTTGGAAAGTCACATTTTTGTAAATTCTGCTGCATGAATTATGCTCGTCGTGACGCCGGTTTTTCTTCTTGGTGTCCAGTTCACGGCCAGCAGTCCTCAGGAGGCACGGGAGTGGGTGAACCACATCAGCTTTGTTTTGCGAGGTAAGAGCTTCCACATGGAACCTGCTGTTGCTCTCGCTCTGCAGGAACCACGTCTTATCTTCATCCTGCTTATCTGGTCATCACTTCCAATATCACGTGAAAACACGCTTGTTAGATGTTGACCCCTCCCCCTCCTCCTCCGCTGACCCTCCTACTAAATTCCAGCTTACAGGAAATTGATTTGTAGCTGTTCTGGTTATCCTCTCGTGACATTGATTTCTGCTCGGACCTGATACCTCGTGTTGCAGTGGCCCCGTCGCCTGCAATGAGGCCGCTCCTCCATCTGAGCGGCCCGCCGTGCGCCCGTCTATAACGGGCTCACGCCGGGCCGGCCGGCTTGCGGGAAGTAACGGACACTCTGCAGTTTGTCTTACTTCCTTTTTACCACAAAAAGCAGCCTGCTCGCGAGCGCCGGCCATGATTAATTGCCCTCCTCAACGCAGGCGGCTGCACTCGATCCTCACAACGGTTGCCGCTTTCAAAGAATTAAGGGTAGCAGATAAGCGAGGAGGGCGGAGCCATGTGCGTCTCACAGGAAAAGATGACATTCAGATTTTCATCATTGATCAGATTGGAGCATTTTGTAGCATACAAATGCTAAATGAAGTGATCCAAATACAAACGTTATTGGGTAGTAGGAGTGTAAAGGTGGCTATAGGGGTGTTATTTCATGTTTAGAGGGCTCTAATAATTATTTTAAAAAATATTTAGAAGTTTGTAAACAGGTTTTCTATGCCTAATATGTCATATTTTCTCTTATGAGGTCTGCTATGTTGGGTAATAGTCCTACAAAGCTGACTATAGGGCTGTTATTTCATGTCGAGAGGACTCTAATAATGTTATAAACTGTATTTAGAAGGTAATAAGCATAATCGTATGCGTCTTATTTTCTCTTAAGTCCTTTATATTGGTGTAAAGGCTCCTATAGGGCTGTTATTTCATGTCTGAAGGACTCTAATAATGTTAATAAAATGTATTTGGAGGGTCGTTTACTGTATTGGTGACTGTAAAAGTGATATATAGGGTTGTTAGTTCACGTCTTGATGGCTCTAATAATGCTAAAACCATATTTAGAAGGCCGTAAAGCAGTTTTCTCGGTGTTATGTGTCTTAGTTTCTACTATTATGTCTTTAATATTCGGTAATAGGAGTGTAAAAGTGACTATAGGGGTGTTAGTTCACGTCTTGATGGCTCTAATAATGTTAAAACCATATTTAGAAGGTCGTAAAGCGGTTTTCTCGGTCTTATGTGTCTTAGTTTCTACTATTATGTCCTTAATATTGGGTAATAGGAATGTAAAAGTGACTGTAGGGGTGTTATTTCATGTCTGGAGGGCTCTAATAATGTTCAAACCATATTTAGAAGGTTGTAAAGCGGTTTTCTCGGCCTTATATGTCTTGGTTTCTACTATTATGTCTTTAATATTGGGTAATAGATGTGTAAAAGTGACTATAGGGGTGTTATTTCATGTCTGGAGGGCTCTAATAATGTTATAAAGTGTGCAGGTTTGTATGCTCTAACTGTAAATATTCCATTCAGGAATAAGGAATCCAACTTTGCGGAAGTTGACTTACCACAGTTGGGTGTGGCACCAATTAACCGGGATAAACGCGGGATTCGGCTCATTTGTGGTGTCCTTTGATCTTTTTCCTCTCAGATCTCAGCTCCAGCACCATTCCTTTCGACGAGGACGAGGAGGATGAGAGCGACGACGAAGAGGGGGCCTACGACGACATCGAAGGGGCAGGCGGCTCGGCCCCGCCTCTGACGAAAGGCGACGAGGACGATGACAGCGACATCTACGAGGTTCTGCCAGGTACGAGGAGACCCGCCTTTGTCTGGCTCCAGAACCACTTCCTGTGTCTGACAGTCAGCCAACATGTGGCGCTGCCAAATGCTCTGTCATTGCACGTCCAATTAGCTAATGTTGCCAGGCAACAAATAGCCACAAAGTAGAGTTTGGGATGAAATTGCCTAGCAACAGCAATTTACTTGAAGTAATGACGGCCCGTCTGTGAGCTCAAAATAGTTCATATCACGTCCGGGGTAGATTTTGGGATTTGATGGAGAACGTTCCTGCGAGTCCACAATCAGGGCGCACACGCCCACGTGTCGGGGAGGGGGGATGGCGGCAGGACCCCGATAAGGACAAAAGGCGCGATCCGATCTTCTCCGAGCCGTCGTCCATCACCGCTTCTATTAAATAAGATACATCAAGATTCAGTTTCACTCAGTGAGTACATTACCTTTGCCAAAATGGCTGCTGAGAGGCTGATCAGTCTTCAAACTGTCACGCCGCCGCTCAAAGCCATCTGGGAGGAAGCACAGCGCCTGACCACAGATGGCGGATCGAATGACGGCCTCTTTCCCTCACGTTCTCACCCCGTCACTTATCAATCACTCCGCCCCTTGCTTTGCTTTCTCACAGCCTCCACGCACTCATTACTTTCTCTTCAGTTTGGATTTATGGCTGTTTGCATTCACCGCCGTCACACAGACCATGAACGCAACTTAAGATTACACAATTCTTAATAGTCACGCCAAGCGTGGGCGCATGCACCCCCGACAGGAACATTCAAATGAAAGACATCACACCGGGAGGGGGGGGCAAGTGTGGCCCATCCTGAAAATGGTATTGAACAAACATCAGCGGAAAACGGAAGAGTGAGCAGTTATTTTACAGGAACGAAGTCAAAGTTTTAAGAGTTGTAATATTATGAGAAACAAAACAAAGAATAAAGTTGTAATATTTGGTAAATTAGGTTGCAGAAAAAGTTGTAATATTACTAGAATAAGGTTAAAATATTACCTGAGTTTTTTTACCCACTGGTTGTCCCTCAAAACACATTAGACGTTACCGATGAAAATGCTAATGCTAAAATGCTAATGCTACTCGCCATTGAGTAACCTCTTTTCTTGACAAATGTCGGACTGTCCGGTCTCTACTTCCGGATGGGATTCAGGATCCAACACATATGACTGGATGTTCAAAGCGGACATTTTAAAAAGGCTCAATTCCTATAGCGTTTATCAACTCATATGAGGTTAGCAGCACAAACTGGAAGTCTTTCTGTGCACTCGGGAGTGTGACCAACCACAGCGGAGTGGGTGTGCCCGGGGCGGGGTTTGGGTGGTATACATTAAAACCACAAAATCTAAAGAAATACAGCTGAATAGGTGCAAATTCTGGAAGATCTGGAAAGCTTTCTGTGCTGGTTATTGTATGTAGCTGCTCTGTAGGAGTCCACAACTCAATACAAAGGGCTCAAAAATGAGCATAGTAGGTCCCCTTAAAGAGAAATATCTTTTTTAAAAGTCGGATGGATGGATGGATGGATGAATGGATGGATGGATGGATGGGCCCTCGCTGGAGAAACGTTTGTCTTGCCACAGAAGCAGCGGTGCAAATGTCCTGATCGGACGTGTCCCTGAGCTAATGACGACGTTACAGCAGGAATATTTAATGTCCTCTTTTTGGCTTGTTCTGTTTGTTTGGCAAATCCCTTGCTATGCTAGTAAAGTGAATTTAATCACGAGCAAAAGTGTGGCGACATATGGTCTAAAGAGGAGCTCATTCTACAAGAGGACACATCACATCATGGCCTGATGTTTTTCTCTCTAGCTGAGCAGAGAGAGAGAGAGAGAGAGGGGACGGGGGAGAGCATTGTTAGCGTCAACTTTTAGCGTCAACTTTAAAAACACTTTTGTTATTTTTTGATTTTACAAATATTTTAGCATTTACCTTTTTTTCTTTATTCCCATAATATTTTGACTTTTTCACACTTTTTCCCAACCCAATTTTCAAAAAAAATATTTTTGGTTTGTTTGTCATAATATGACTATTCCACTAAATAACTTTTTTTCTTAAAATTTAAACTTTTGTATTTTGATTGAATTATTATTTTAATAATTGTTTTTGTTATGACTAATATTTCTCATAAAATCACTGCTGTTTTTTTTATTAATTATGTCATTATTTATTTTAATAATATTTTATTTCTCCTAATATTATGACTTTATTCTGCTAATATTTCAATAGATTTTTTTTTTTCATGTTCATGTTTAATTGTATTTTTTTTTATCATACCTTAGGTCAATAAAAAAACCAGCCACAGGCCCAACTCCTTGTCAAAACATAAAACCAAATAGTGTCTATAAATAACAGCCAAGATAAACCACAACAAAAGCGGCTAAAATGAAATTAATGAAAACAAAACCGTAAAGGAGATGAAGTGACATGTGTGGAAATCTAGTATTCACAGCAAAAGGTTAGAAGGACCACTCCGTCACCTGAGCCAATCCACCGTGCAGACCATAAGCACAATGTTACATGTAATGTTAAATAGAAAAATGTCTCAGAAAATATATGATGGATGGAAAACGTGGGAATTTTTAGAACATTGCTACTACATAACCTACATGATCCTGAATGAGCTGTAAATGTAAAAGTGGACAAAATCTGAGGCGGAATAAGAATTTAGATGAAGTCCCACTGGCCTCAATTTACACGTTTATGTCTGATTATCGACTTTGTTTGTGTTTGCCGGTCCTTGAACGCACCATACTTTCATGCAGCGAGAAGCAAACGTTTGTTTGGGTACGTTAGCGATAGCTTTGACAGTCACAAACTGGCAGTGATGTGAACACAAGTTATTTGGTTATTGTGTGTGTGTGCGTGCGTGTGTGTGTGTGCGCATGTGCAAATGCCCCGCCCCCCGTCTTCCTGGAAGCAGCGGTGCAGCTTGCTGGCAGCTGGATAGTGTTGCCTGGTGCTGGCGTGGCTGTCAGCCGCCGAGTGTTGACGATGGATGTGCGGGAGCCGCGCCGGTATCATGGTGTCCCAGCTCAGCCTGCAGGCTGCTGCCACGCCCCCTCCCCTCCTCCCGGTCCCCTCGGCCAATGAGGCGTGGCCTCCGATGCGGCCTCTTCCTCATTGCATCGTATTGATCGTCATGTGGAAAGGCGCTCTGCTGGAAGAATAACAATCATCTGCTGCCACATTCAGATGAATCTCGGAGAGACTCAGATCCATCTGATTTCTTTTCCGAGTCTTCCTTAATGGAGTCACATTAGCAAATGTTATCATTGAGTTGCTGTGTGTGGTTTTTTGCCCTGTCACCTTCACACAGCCCATTTTTCATTTGTGGCTTTGATATGAATTTGTACATGGTGGCTCAGTAAAGCCATAAACGATCGTAAACAAAAAGCAGATTTCTTAAGCCTTATCATTTACGAATTCCAATTAGATCCATCGACAGGCGCATCAGAATAAATTAGAAGATGGTGCAAAATGTTCTTTGATTTCAGGCGCTCAATTGAGACAAAGAGACCCATTTACCTGCTCAGGAAGTGTTTGCCGTTTATTTTTTGATTAGCACGTTTACTAGCAATTGTTAGGAATGGAATATTTCCCCTCTGCTATCAACAAGCCTTCAAAGTGTCTTGTTCAAAGCAGAGGTGTGGCAACCAGTAGTTTACAAGCAGGTGTTAGGAATGGAATATTTTCCCTCTACTATCAGCAAGCCTTCAACATGTCTTGCAGCAGAAATGTGAACCAGTAGTTTAGTAGCAGGTGTTCCATTTTTACGATATTTTTACTAGCAATTGTTAGGAATGGAATATTTCCCCTCTGCTATCAACAAGCCTTCAAAGTGTCTTGTTCAAAGCAGAGGGAGAATTCATGTGGTGACCAGTAGTTTACAAGCAGGTGTTAGGAATGGAATATTTTCCCTCTACTATCAACAAGTCTTCAACATGTAACATGTCTTGCAGCAGAAATGTGAACCAGTAGTTTAGTAGCAGGTGTTAGCATTTTTACCATATTTTTACTAGCAATTGTTAGGAATGGAATGTTTCCCCTCTGCTATCAACAAGCCTTCAAAGTGTCTTGTTCAAAGCAGAGGGAGAATTCATGTGGCGACCAGTAGTTTACAAGCAGGTGTTAGGAATGGAATATGTCTTCAACATGTAACATGTCTTGCAGCAGAAATGTGAAACAGTAGTTTAGTAGCAGGTGTTAGCATTTTTACCATATTTTTACTAGTAATTGTTAGGAATGGAATATTTCCCCTCTGCTATCAACAAGCCTTCAAAGTGTCTTGTTCAAAGCAGAGGGAGAATTTATGTGGTGACCAGTAGTTTACAAGCAGGTGTTAGGAATGGAATATTTTCCCTCTACTATCAACAAGTCTTCAACATGTAACATGTCTTGCAGCAGAAATGTGAACCAGTAGTTTAGTAGCAGGTGTTAGCATTTTTACCATATTTTTACTAGCAATTGTTAGGAATGGAATGTTTCCCCTCTGCTATCAACAAGCCTTCAAAGTGTCTTGTTCAAAGCAGAGGGAGAATTCATGTGGCGACCAGTAGTTTACAAGCAGGTGTTAGGAATGGAATATGTCTTCAACATGTAACATGTCTTGCAGCAGAAATGTGAAACAGTAGTTTAGTAGCAGGTGTTAGCATTTTTACCATATTTTTACTAGTAATTGTTAGGAATGGAATATTTCCCCTCTGCTACCAACAAGCTTCCGACGTGTCTTGTTCAAAGCAGAGGGAGAATTCATGTGGCGACCAGTAGTTTACAGGCAGGTGTTAGGAATGGAATATTTTCCCTCCACTATCAACAAGCCTTCAGCATGTAACATGCCTTGCAGCAGAAATGTGAACCAGTAGTTTAGTAGCAGGTGTTAGCATTTTTACCATATTTTTACTAGCAATTGTTAGGAGTGGAATATTTCCCCTCTGCTATCAACAAGCCTCCGACATGTCCTGTTCAAAGCAGAGGGAGAAGTAGTAATGTGGCGACCAGTAGTTTACTGGCAGGTGTTAGGAATGGAATATTTTCCCTCTACTATCAACAAGCCTTCAACATAGTAGCAGGTGTTAGCATTTTTACCACATTTTTACTAGCAAATGTTAGGAATGGAATAATTTCCCACGTCCATCAACAAGCAGGCTTATCAAAAATATTTACCGTACTTATATTACGCTATTATTTGGATAAAGTCAAAGTTAAAGTTATAGTACATGATCCGTTTTATAGAAAATACTTCATTAAACTTAAAATCGTGCTGTATATAAAATATAACATGTCCATGAGTTTTGTTGTGAATCGATATGGTTCCCTAATGTGATGTGATACAAGTGTTGCATGTTTTTATTAGATGAGGACTTCCCAGATCCAGCCGACGAGGGCACGGAAACGGCCAACAGAACAGGTCAGACCAGACCACGCTAGCCTTGGTGGCTAAATATGATGAAATCAATAATTTTCAAAATCAAATAATTTTTCTTTTGTGTCAGATTTTGCCAACTACTACCAGGCTGTGTGGGACTGCCGGGCCGACCAGCCGGACGAGCTGTCCTTCGTCAGAGGTGACCTCATCTTCGTCCTCAGTAAGGTCAGTTTCGACCTCTCTCAGCGGGATGTGTGTGTGTGTGTGTGTGTGTGTGTGCCTGCCTTATTTGCATACACTTACAAAAAATTAAAAAAAAATTAAATAGCATGTCTTTAATTTGACATATGTCACCCAATATACATGCTTAAGAAATTAAAACAAAAATACAATATAAATATACCTTACACAATAACATTAATGCAATGATTACAGTAACAATATATACAAGCAGTTTTAATGTTTTATAATAATAATAATAATAATAATACATTTTAATTGTATATCGCTTTTGAGGATACTCAAGGACGCTTATGTATTTTTTTAATATTAATTGGGCAATGCTTTCCATTCTAATCAATGTGAGTTAATAGCAATTAGTTGTAATATGGCCATGCTCAAGCTGCATTTTGTTCCCAATTTTCTGGCGCCCCCTGGCGGCCACGGGGCCTCCAGCATGTGTCATTATAGTCTAATGGGCCAGTCAGCCGTGTATTGAAGGGTTCAATTCCAGCACTTGATGCTCCTACCCAGCGTGCCAGAGCGCCGGCGTCTCTCGCGCCCCAGCGGGGGGCGTCGTTCTCCTCACAGGCCACGAGGGTGAAGTGCCATTTGGGCGCTGCGTAATGGCGCTGTTGTTCATTACGGCGCCGCCATCTCAGGGGTTAATTGAGTCGGCAGCCATGCGAAGCTCTTCCTTCCGTCCCGCTTGACATAAACTGCAGGTGGGTCCATCCCGCATCTCTTTGCGGCCCCCCCCCCAGCCCCGGCTGGAAATCAATGGCTCGTAATTTGGCCACTTTTACCGGGGACGCATTCAGGGACTTGTTCTATGACTTTGGTGGCTCTCTGCAACAGAGAAGCTGGTGTCTGTGTCGTGGGATCAGTTGGTTGGAAATTTCGGCTTTAAAGACTCTAACAGGGGCGTCGGACCCTGTAAGCTCGAATCATAAAAATGTATCACCACTTTAGAATAGTAGTACACATTTTTTTCAATTTCTATTGTTACCAACAAACTACAATATACTACTAAACTACTGTATCCCTCATATCAAACAAAAACTAAATCCATTCAGAAAGAAAGATTAGATTGTATACTTATATTTTTAAATGAATAATTAAAATATATTTTTCAAAAACAAAAGATAATACATTAAAATATTTATAAAAATTAGCGTCATTTTTTTGATTATTTCCAGGTTTTCATTAAACGGTATGGCGGTAATTTTTGGAAAATTAAATTGGGGGAAAAAAATATACATTATTGTAATATAATATATAATATAATATACCCACCCTCGGCCATCTCTGTGTGGAGTTTGCATGTTCTCTCCGTGCATGCGTGGGTTTTCTCCGGGTACTCCGGTTTCCTCCCACATTCCAAAAACATGCTAGGTTAATTAGCCACTCCAAATTGTCCATAGGTATGAATGTGAGTGTGAATGGTTGTTTGTCTATATGTGCCCTGTGATTGGCTGGCCACCAGTCCAGGGTGGACCCGGCCTCTCACCCCAAGACAGCTGGGATAGGCTCCAGCACCCTCGCAACCCTCGTGAGGAAAAAGCGGTAGAAAATGAATGAATGAATATAAAAACAGAAGAAATGGAAGAAACATCAGAACAGTAATGTTATTATTTTACAAAAGTATTGAAAAGTGACAAAGATTATGCAAGAAGAAAGTGCCCCCCCCCCCCCCCCCCCCCCCCCCCCAAAAAAAAACAAAAGGTGTTTTGTTGGTGGTGTCGGGTAGTCCCTCTGAAGTGTGGGCAGGTGAAACTAAGACAGAGTCTTAATTGAGTTCCTGCTGGCACGGCACGGATGGATGGATGACATGGCCGCCCGCCGCCTGATGGCCTTAAAATGTCAAAACACCTCTGCGCATTTGTCACACCGCCACGACAAAGGCGGCGGCGTACTTCAAGGCACAAAAAGAAGTATCATCTTACCTTCCAGTCAAAGTTCACGGCGGAGGCGCTCCCGTGCGCTTCCCAACGCGCAACTTGCAGCTTTGGCGCTCATAAATTCCACAAAGACAATCTCCTTTCAGCTGGAAAGTGTTTGCTGTGATGACCCCCGCTCCATAAACGCCCCCGCTGAATAGCGCTGTTCAGATGATAGCCCCGTAATCGCCTATTTATTTTAACGAGCCCTCGGGGAGGTCATCCCCCGCGTCGCGTGCGGCCCGACGACTTTTACGGGCGGGATTCCTGACAACCTTGACCTACGTGAGTGAAATACGGGGCCCTCTGCTTGGAGCGCCCGGCGCTCGCCTAGCTGGGGGATCCAGATCGCGTAAAATGTCCGCAATAAAAGCGGGCCTTCATAAATTCCCCGCTGTTGTTTGGGGTGGGGCGGGGGGTGGGGTGGGGGGCTTGTCGGCTGTTATGTCAACACTGGCCATAATTACAAGGTAATAAGGACACGCGCTTAAGTGCTAAATCAATGGCGCTAACAACGTGGTATTTTTAAAGCTGCTGCGTGATGGAGTGGCGGCGTGCGGAACACAGCCACCCGGTGTCATGTGGCTGTGAACTGAGCAGAACCTGCCCGGTGGACGCAAGACCTTCATCCGTCATCTATTGATCCCTCACTTACTGTAAAGTGGACACATTTTTACTGTATGTGTGTGTGTGTGTGTGTGTGTATCAGGCACACAGTTAATCAATTAGGAAGCTCACAACTCATGTGAATCCATTAGCGCAGGGGTGGCCAAAGTGCGGCCCGGGGGCCATTCGCCGCAATTTCTTGTTAGCCCACAGCATATTCAATTTTTTTTTTTTTTTTTATGAAACTACAAAATTGGTAAAACTTCCAAGAACAATGTCATTTTAGTTGCATATTGTTGAAATATAAAAAAATATTAATATTATGAGAAACAAACAAAATAAAGTTGGAATTTCTGAGCGGAAACTTGTGAGGAAAAGTTGCAGAAGACCAATCCCGGTTGTAAAAGTTGTAAAATGATCAGAAGCACAAAAAACAAGTTGGAATGTTTGGAAAATGAGGTTGTGGGGGGAAAAAATCATAATATTATAGGAATAAAGTCCTAATACTATGAAAAGAAAACTTACCAGCAGAAAGTTGAAATAGTTTTGGGAAAATAACAGAACAAAAGTCCCATTTGTACGAGAGAAAACTAGTCATCATATGAGGACGAAAGTCGGCCGTTTTAGTTGCAGGAGGCGTTTAACATTCGTATTATTAGGAAATGTGAACCAGGAGTTTACCAGCAGGTGTTCGGAATGGAATATTTTCCCTCAGACATCAACAAGCCTTCAATGCGTCTTGCTCCAAGCAGAAATGTGAACCGGTAGTTTACCAGCAGGTGTTAGGAATGGAATATTTTCCCCCAGCTATCAACAAGCCTTCAACATGCCTTGCTCTAAGCAGAAATGTGAACCGGTAGTTTACCAGCGGGTGTTAGGAATGGAATATGTTCCCTCAGCTATCAACAAGCCTTCAACGTGCCTTGCTCAAAGCAGAAATGTGAACCGGTAGTTTACCAGCAGGTGTTCGGAATGGAATATTTTCCCCCAGCTATCAACAGGCCTTCAACGCGTCTTGCTCAAAGCAGAAATGTGAACCGGTAGTTTACCAGCGGGTGTTAGGAATGGAATATGTTCCCCCAGCTATCAACAAGCCTTCAACATGCCTTGCTCAAAGCAGAAATGTGAACCGGTAGTTTACCAGCAGATATTCGGAATGGAATATTTTCCCTCTGCCATCAACAAGCCTTCAAGAGTCTTGCTCCAAGCAGAAATGTGAACCGGTAGTTTACCAGCAGATGGGAATTTATTTGGGAATGGAATATTTTCAGTTAGGAATGGAATGTTTTCCCCCAGCTATCAACAAGCCTTCAACGTTTCTTTCTCAAAGCAGAAAGAAAATATTTACGGCGAGTAAACTGCTGAGCAAGACATGTTGAAGGCTTGTTGATAGCAGAGGGAAAATATTCCATTCCTAACACCTGCTCGTAAACAAAGAATTAACAGCCCTAAATCATCAAACATTTTCACAAAATGGGGGGGTAAAGAATTGATAATATTATAGGAATAAAGTCTTAATATTGAGCTGAGATGAAATATATATTCTATAACGTGTTAGCATATCTGCACGTGTTGCTTTAGTAAATATCAAAGTGGCATTTTCACCACGTGGGCCTCGCTACACAAAGTCGACATGCGAAGAAGAGCATTGATCTGCGGACCGGCGGTGCCGCCATGCCCGACTGGGCCGGCTGGTTCTGATGCATGCGTTCCCGACCGCCCTAAGATCCGTCTCAACCGTATTTTGCTTTGGCGTCCGTTGCCTTTTTGTTTGTTTTTCTTAAACGTCCCCAGGTTGCTGATGACGTTCTTAAACGGCTCCAGCAGCGAAAGACTTATTGATTATTGATTTCCACGCCGGCTAACGGCCATTGTTTGGCCAAGCATTCTTAGCGTCTAATTTATACGCCACAGCCCAAAGACGTGGGCTCCACAGGTCAGCTGTCACATTCCGGTATTCCCACAGGCGCTCATGGAGAAGCACCGCCATGAGATTTATGGCACAAACGCATTCAGGGGAGCGCTAGAAAACGCCGCCGTCTTCGCCGCCATGTCCCCTCCATTCGACGGCCAATCAGATCCGTAGTCCGCTAAGCACGCCGGCCAATGTGGCGCATCCCCCGCCCCGCCCGAAAGCGCCCAGCCGCTTGTCAAAGGAGACAAAAGAGCGTGGACACCAGCGACACCTGGTGGCGGAGAAAAGGCCGACTAACGAGCGCCGTTTAATTGGACTCAAGATGATGAGTTCATGAAAAGAGAAAAGGAAAAGCCGAGCGACAATCAGATGGCGAAAGTCAAATGGGAGAGACAAAAGGGGGGCTGAGGGGTTCCTTTATCATCCCACCCCCCACCCCCCGCCCCCACAGCCATTTAAGGACCCCCGCTGCTATTGTGGCCATAGACACCAAGCAAGACATCCTATTTACCACCCAAAGTAGCGGGGGGTGAGTC
Organism: Doryrhamphus excisus; assembly: GCF_030265055.1. Taxonomy (NCBI): domain Eukaryota; kingdom Metazoa; phylum Chordata; class Actinopteri; order Syngnathiformes; family Syngnathidae; genus Doryrhamphus; species Doryrhamphus excisus. Next base: position 16,907,535 of record NC_080468.1, read on the forward strand.
TGGGGGCCGGGGGTCACGCAGGAGGCAGCGGTCATCCCCCGGTCAACTACAGTAGGTCATTACTCAGCCCCCGCCAATATAGTCCACACACCCCCCCCCCTTCCCCGCCATCCATTCTGCTCCATTATTATAAATGTCGGGGGCGGCGTAAACAGCCGCCATTACAGACACTCAGCGGCGCGCACAAGCGCTCTTTAAATCGCGATTAACTAAAGACGCCTTTTTCTTTTCTCCGAGCTTCACCCCCCCACATACCCCCCCCCCCCCCCCATCCCACACGTTCATTAAAAACACACACAAGGTAGCGTCTTGGTTTCTCCCACGTCCAAGCGGGGCCGCCAGGGGGTCTCGCTAACCTGATTGCAGGTTACGGATGATCCCTGCTCCCTGGCCAAGGCCTCCATGTTTCTTTGTTAGCGTGATGGAGGAAGTGCGGCGTGGGGGGAAAAAAAACACGTGGAAACGCCGCTACACCGAGGGGGGGCGGGGTACGTGAGGCGGCGGGTTCAGCGGCGGGGCAATGAGAGACTTCCTGCGCTCCATCACTCCCAAGGCCCGCCCCGGTCAGCTGGTGGCCGCCCAGCCTTGCCTTGGTGTCGGCTTATTAGCGCTAAGCTAGCGAGTGGAGACGGGCGAAGCGAACGGCGGCGTCGCCGTCACCTTCTCGCCGGGCACCGTGAGCGATGGGGCGGCCTATAAGGGCGCCGCCATTAGCCAGCCCCCCCCCCCCCCGAGTGGTAAATAAACGATCGCGGCGGTATACTGCAGGTGTTGCCATGGCAACTCCCACTGCCTCCTCCCCGGCGGCTCATCCCCCGCTCCCCTCGGCGGAGGAGTCACCGGGAGGTCAACGAGTCGACGCGCGGCGCCCGCCACCGCACGGCGCTGTTGGGCCCGAGCTGGTCGCCGGCGGTGGCGTTGCATTTCACGGCGATATTAAACAAGTTGCTCCATCGCCGACGGCGCCACATTGCGCCCCCCGCTTTGCCCCCGCTGCCCCCCCCCCCCCCCCCCCCAACAAAAAAAGTCATCAACCAGAAGGAGGAGGACGTGACGAGTTCCCGTAGTTTTTGTCATTTGGATAATTCAGTGTGGGATGTGGCCATTACAGCAGGTGTACTCTGGATGAACCCATTCCAAGTGCGAGGAAGATGGACTCTGCATGCCTGACAGACTCCCACCGCCATTGGCACCCGCTCGGCAACGTGGCGCTCGTATTAAAATGGCGGCGCTGATAATCCAAAAGACCTTTCCGGGGGAGAATTTGAGAGCAGCTGCACAGATGGGCCGCGCCGATAAATAAAACTCTCTGTCACGACGGCGGCTGGAAGAGTGCTGCGACACCCCCCAGGGAGACACTCTATGTGATACAACCACCCCCCCCCAAACCCCCCTGTCCCGTGTCCCTCGGTCCTTGTGTCTTCTTTCTTTGCTCAGTCGCTCAAACGGCGCCACAGCACCCGACCACAAGGGAACCTGTCCCTTCCTGTCCCTTCCTGTTTGGCCGCCCCACAAAGTCTTACCCGGGAGGGGTAATGTTTGTCTACTGCTGGGGGGGGTCCAAGGTGTCCATTTGCAGGCCACGGTACATTCAAAAAAATAGAATTTAACAGGAAAACTTTGTTTTAAATATAGTAAAAATACAGTAATTTGCTAAGAATAAAGTTAAAATATTAACAGAAAAATAATGTCCTGTTTGTCGCTTTGGCTGAAATATTACAGAAAAAAACTTTTTGGTTTAAAGTCGTAATACAGTAAACCTCGGATATATCGGATTCAATTGTTCCCACTGGTTTTGTCCGATATAAGCGAAATCCGTTATATGCGTATACCGGAAAATGTCCGTTTTACGCATATATCGGATTTATATCCGGTATATGCGTAAATGGGATTTTATCCGTTATAAAAAGGCACTTCCTTGACTATGTTTCCAATGTACCTGGACGCGCAGGCAACGCTGCAAACGCTGCAAATGACGTCGTATAGCGGCCTGTCACGATTCGGCGAATCGGAGCGCCACGATGCGGCCATCCGATATATGCGAGGGAAATTTCATGGAAATGCATTGGAACGGGACTGGAGATTTTGTCCGAAATAGACGAAATCCGTTATAAAAAATCCGATATATGCAATGAATTTTTATTGGAAATGCATTACAGAAAAATTGGTTCTTTTTTATCTGTCCGTTGTGATCGAATTTCCGATATATCCGAGTCCGATATATCCGAGGTTTACTGTAGAAACAAAATAAAAACATTTTTTTGCAAAATTAGGTTGCAGAAAAAGTTAAGGACAATAAAGTCCAAATGACAAATAGAAAGTTGAAATAAATAATAATGAAGGATTTTATGAGAATAACGTCAATATATATTAAGAGGAAAAAAATTTAAGAAGAAAAGTCATAATTTTACAAGAATATATTTGTAAAATTATGCTAAAAAAATGTAATTTTAATAGCATAAAGTAAAATATTATTAAAATTAATATGAGAAAATATTATGGGAAGAAAGTCTTAATGATGAGAAAAAAGTTAATAGTTCAAATTAAAAATAACAGCAGAAAAAAAAATAATTTTAGGAGACTAAACCTGGTCTTCGGCGGCCAACTCTGGTTCTTGGGACCTGGAATGTCACTGGTGGGGAAACACCTGAACTTGTGGGAGAGGTTGAGACATTCCGACTAGATGTAGCCGACTAGACATAGTTCAGATAAAGTCGCTGTGCCGTGGAGGTGAGGAGAGCTGAGCCGGAAGGCTGGGTCGTCACCGGAAGAACTGGATCGCGGATACAATCGCTGAAATGACTTTCCTCCATAGGGGGGCCGGACTCACCTTAAGAGATAGGATGAGGAGCTCAGTCATCCTGTTGGGGGTCAGAGTAGAGCCACTTCTCCTTCTGGGCATGCCCAGCCGGGAAAAATTAGACCTAGGACACGATGGAGGGATTACGTCTCACGGCTGGCCTGGGAACGCCGTGGTGGCTTCCCGGTTGGACTTGGAGGAGGTGGCCGGGGACCGGGAAGTCTGGGCTTCTCTACTGAGACTGCCGCCCCTGCAAACCCGGATAAGCGTAGGAAAATGGATGGAAGAATTCCGGGAATAAAGTCATGACATTATTACCATGAATTGTCCCGTTCTCCAGCGGTCCTTGAATGTACCAAAGTGTGAAAGTGAAACCGTTCATGCAGGTAACGCCCGTGTCAAACTATTCCCATCCAGGAGTACAACATCCACGGCTGGTGGGTCGGTGAGCTGAACGGCACGGTGGGGATTGTCCCCAAGGACTTCCTGCACCCCGCCTACATCCTGTGAGCCGCGGCAGGTACGAGTCGCCCTCTCCTTAGCATCATTAGCACGGCCCGACGCCCGCCAACGCCTCCTAACGTCTCCCCCGCCGCTCGTCCAGGCCCCGTTTCCTCGTTAACCCTGCCGTCCGCTAAAAAGGAGCGTAAACATTCTGCCTGCTTAGGACCAATTATGAAAACATATTTGTCCGATGATGGCTTTGATATCTGAGCTTATTAAATTTCACTTTGCACATTTTAGCGACTACATTTTAAATTATTTCTAATTCCTCGAGCACAAACAACGCTGGAAGAATCTTCTAATGTCCTTTTTTAATCATTAAGATGGCTGTAATTAAATAATTTATCATTTAAAAGATTATAAAGAATGTATGTTTGGCAATAATTGTTGCCAAATCAATTGGTTGTCTAATTAGAGTGAACATTAGCTTGAATTATTATCCCCAAGTCTGCAATACCGAGTCATCATATGCAGATATGAAATAAAGATGTTAGTGAAATCAAGCAAATATAAATATACTGGTTATATCTCATATCTGTCATATATATATATGTGTAAATATATATTAATATATATAAAGTTGAAAAAATATATATATAAGAAAGTTGGAAAAAGAGTGACGTTAATATGTGGACACCCCCTGATGAAACCCAGGGTGCAGTTTCTGTTCGGACCACCAGATGGCAGAGTTTCTCCAATGTCGTCTTTCCGTGTTTATTCATTGAGAACACTCATGACGACTCGTGTTCATGTTCACCTTGAAGCCAGACTTTTATTGTTCACTTTTCCAAAGTTCACGTTTCAAAAATAAATGCTTGGAAAAGTTTTTCAAACTTCAACAACTCTCAATTTGGTGAAACCCGTCAGCAATGGTGATGGACAGCTAAAAGAAAAAGGGCATGTTAGCAAACGGAATAAAAGTGACGCATTTCTTATGCGGGACATGAGAATTAACATGGCTCCCTTTTTGAACATGACAGAAACGAAAGAAACAACGTTTTGAGAGGTCAGCTGAGTTGGTGCGTCGTCTCATTGCACAAAAAGTTGAATGTTGTCAGCGTTCTTGTCTCCCTGCTGAAATATTTAGCATTTGAATATGAATATCACAGTTAAAACGCCAGCATGTGAGGTTTGTGTTGGGAGCTTTGGCGCCCTCTGCTGTTGCCAAAGAGAACTGCCATTCAGAACTGATGAGCTTGCTAAAAGCATTAAAATGAGTGAAGGTTTGAAATGTGTTTTTTTTTTAAATAAAAACATCTCTGACAAACTAAATGTCCTCAGCAGTCTCGTCCGCGGCGTGGGCCGGCAGCGAGGACGCCATTTCCTGCCCCGAGTGTCTCCTGCTGCCTAATTCGGGAACATCGCTGCTCTCCAGCACCTTGAAGTCGTTGTTCTCGCTCGAGTCCCTCAGCTCGTCTTCGTCGGCGCATCCGTTCACGTGAAGTTCCAACGTGGTGCCGCCAGACACCGGGGACCAGGGGTGGGGGTCCTCGGGGGAGCACATCTTCACAAAGCCGTTTGGCGGCGGGATCAGATCGGCGGTGGCGTCGTCATCGACGTGTTCCTCGTCGCTGATGTCTTCCTCATCGCTGACCTTGACGATGCTCTCGTTGGAGGACGACAGCAAACTGCTGTCCTCCTCCTCGCTTCGCACTTCCTGTCTGTGCTCGTCTTCATGGCGTTCCTCCTTCGCCGGGTCGTACAATTTCACGTTGTCACAAGCAGAAACGACGTCCACTCGTTCCTCCTCCGAGTCCCGAGGAGCTGTACTGTGAACCTCCTCAGATGATTGCCGCTCCATCCGTCCCTCACTGGCTGTAGGCTCCTCCTCCAAGATGGCGCCATCCTCTGCAGGCGAGTGCACCTCCACGGGAGTCTCCATGGGACCGCTCCTCAGCGGCGTGTCCTCGGTCGTGTGGATGTCAAGACCGCCCCCAAGGTAGAAGGTCGCTTCTGCCGGCTCACCATCTTCATCAACATCATCTTGCCGGCCATTAGGAAGGATCGCCTTCCTACACTTCCTGCCGGTCGCATGGCGAGGCTCCAATATGTCCGCCAGAGGGTCGACTTCCTGGCGCGAGGCGTCCTTGTGTGGGTGGGGCTGATGAGGAGCGGGACTGTGGCGGAAGATGAAGATTTAGTTTCGTGTTCAACATCTCAACACGCTACCAGACTCACCTCTCCATGGACTCGTACGACACGCTCAGACCAGGCTCCTTGACGCCGTCCTCCTCCTGAGCCTGAGCCCAGCCCCGATTGGACGAGGCGTAGGTGAGGATGGCGTCCGTCACCGTGTAGGGGGTGTGGCCTTGCACGCAGTCCAGGATGTGACCCACCGGCAGCTGAGTCTGCAGGAAGAGGTGCAGCTGGCTGTCCGACAGACACACCGTCATGTTCACCACCCTGCAACGCATCTCCACGTCAAGGTTCTGGAGGCCGACCATGGAAGGGAGAAGAAGAAAGAACCCACTTGTCCAAGAAGACCTGAAGGCCGTGGCGCCGTCTCTCCAGGAAGTCCTCGTTGCTGAAGGAGAAGAACGACTTCCCGGGGAGGTCTGGGACGGGTCTGCAAGGACAAGCAACAACAATGGTGGCGCTTCCTGTCCATCGGTCCCACGGCTCGACTCCCGCCTGCGTACTCACACCAAGCCGGCGTTCTTCTGCAGCTTCTTCTTCAGCCACACGAACTCGCTGTACCGCCGCCGCACACACGACGTCTTGGCGGTGAACGCCTTGCTGTTGGTCTGCAACCAACCACACACATGACTCTTGAACTGAATCCATAATCAACCATGTTGGAAACAGGCGTTTCCAAGACAACGGGTCCAAACACAACGTGAGGAAAACATCTTAGCTCATAGAAAATAGGATTTTTAACATCATTATTGGCCTCTATATATCGTTTTTCCTCAAAATTATACATTATTCTTGGAAAATTCAGAGCTTTTCTCTGATCACAACATTTTTTTCTTAATATTTTTTCTTCATTTCTGTAACATGATTGCTAAAAATTGCCATTTTTGCTATTGTTTTCTCGCTAAATGATATGTTTAGCACGTATAAAAACAGCCATGCGCTCGACATGTTGATGTCCTTCATTCAAAGCTGTGTAAAAGGGCGGAGCACTCACATGGAGGAATATTTTATAGTCCACGTACGAGTTCCACGAGCCTTCGTTCTGCACGCGAGGATCCTGAACCCTCACCGCCACAAACTCCTGATGAAAAACACACACCATAACTTGTACAGCTTCGCTTCTTTTTACACTTAAGCTAAGAGCTGTGCTGCTCATATCAGACTCTTACGTCTTCGTGGCTCATGATCATTCCTGAGGCTTCACTGCAGACTGAAGGAAGGAAGCAAGGAAAGGAAGGAAGCAAGGACAGAGAAGTTCCTTCACTCACATGCTGCCAACGTGAAAGGATGACTCAGTCTGTGAATGAGAAGTTGCCGTGAAAGGTTCCACACCTTCCCTCAAGTCAACATCAAATCTGACAGCTGACTCAACCGGATGTCACATTGATCCGGGACGGAAACATGACCATTGTACTTCAAGCAGGCATCAGATGACCAGCGTGTGCTAACAAGTCTTTCAGGGTGTATTATACATTCAAAAATGTGTCAAGTCATCAAGCTAATGACGTACTCTCTCTTAACTATTTGACAAATGTTACTTTACTTTAACTTAACTCAAAACTATTACAAAAGGAACACTGTGGATATTAGCAGAGACGAGACTAGTAAACATTATTTTAAAGCTAATCCGCGTGGACTTACTTCCACTCGGAAGAGGACACGGCCCTTTAAGGTCGCTGTTGTTCCTCCGGGAGGGAAGCTGAAATGTTCCCCGTAGTCCCGTCGTTGGTGAAGAACCCTCCAGTCTCCATTTGGCAAGTCACACACACAGCTAGCTATGGCGCAGCCCCGTGACGTCACCCTCACCTCACTCCCGCTACGCATGCGCATCATTGACCGGCCCTTTCACAAAAAAACAAAAATAAAATGACTTGTCTCGTATTTGTTAAACATCGAAATTTCACTCGATCTTTAATAAGACATAGTTTGTGGATTTGTATCTTTATTTGTGGGCGTTTTTATTGACAATTCCGTTGTATGCCGTTCGCTCCAAGCGTGTGCAGATTTACAAATAAGGAAAGAAACTGGATGCGTTTCTCGAGACGCTGAAGGTCCCGTGCAGACGGTTTCTAGCTCTGTGCGCATGCGCAGGGCAGCCCACTTTCCCCCCTCTGTCCTCACAGCAGACGAAGGGGCGGAGACGCTAACAGTTAGCACCAGGCTAAGGCTAACCGCGCTGGGGGGGAGAAAAAAAAACAATTCAACGTTAGTGTAATAAAAGTCTAGCGTGTCGTTGTGATTCTTACGTGGCGGAGGTCTGAAAGCGGATTGGAAGCGTGTGGCGGCGGTGAGTTGAATTTCGCCTCCCTCCTCCTTCTCCCCCCTTTCTCCATTCTTGCAAACACGTCTGCTCTAATAAACACATTGTTTGCGTGCCGAATGAGAGCGCGGCTAGCATACAGCAGCTAACCGCCGCTAGTCAGCTCATCTTCATTCACTTTCGCTTTGACGCGTCGCGTTGCCGGGAGTCTGATTTAGGGATGGGATTTAATGATGCCGCCGAGCGGCGGGCAAGGCGGAGAAAGCAACATGGAGGATGCGGCGATGCCAGCTAGCCGCCACGGCTTTGTGGTGTTGTTGCTTACTGTGTATGGATGTATTTCATATATAACATATACGGCTAGCTATACGGCTAGCTGGCCACGGTAGACACAATACGGACATTATTGACATGAGCCTCATTAGCAAACAGCATTATTTGTTTTACGAGCAGCCCGCCAGATGCTGGAGCATCCTTTTTATTAGCCCCCCCGCCCCCGAAGTCCCTTGCTCTCAAATAACTAATGTTGTCATGCCGTCATCTTGAAACAGGTGGTTGCTAGCAGCTTTTTGACACTTAAAGTGTACTTTCATGAAATGTAAACAAAGCAAATGCTGGTACTGCTGCTAACACATGGAGATACACCATCCAATGCTGCTCTCCTTTCACACAGGAACCTGCTGGTCCCCAGGTCTACCTGATGAGTATGAGCCTGACTACAGAGCCCCCTAACGATGGCCCCAGTGTTACTGAAGGTTGGCGTCCTTATTTTCTCAAGCAAATGTTCAGCGATGCATCCTAACCATGACCCTAACATCCTGGTCTGCCAGAGAGCAAGATGGCCGCAGCCGAGAAGAAGGACAAGAAGCCGGACGACGTAGCGGAGGAGGAGGAAGAGGAGGAGGAATACGTGGTGGAGAAGGTCCTGAACCGGCGGGTGGTGAAAGGGAGGGTGGAGTACCTCCTCAAGTGGAAAGGCTTCTCCGAGTGAGTGGCGCTTCGGCGACTTCCTCTTTTTCAAATCGTTGTCAACGCATCCCGCCCTCGTGTCCGCAGCGAGGACAACACGTGGGAGCCCGAGGACAACCTGGACTGTCCAGACCTGATCGCAGAGTTCCTCCAGTCGCAGAAGTCGGCGCACGAGGGGAAGAGGAAGGCGGCGGACGGAGACGGCGAGGAGAGCAAATCCAAGCGGAAGAAAGACGACGTGAGTCCCGCCTTTCCTTGTCTCTCTTCCTGGCCGATATCAGCCGATACAGGAAGCCGCTCTTCACGTTCCTGATGGTGTCGGAAATAAGGTGCAATACAACTGATAGCATCAACATACTGGCTCTCCATTGGCTCCACAGCTGATGATGTCATCAGGGGGCGTGTCTGTTGAAATGCAACACTTTACAATAAGGTTCACAAAATGAGAGTAGTTCATGAGGCACCAACCTACTTAATCATTAGTTCCTCAGTAACTACTCTAAATGTGTGACTTAGTAATTAGTTCCTCAGTAACTACTCTAAACGTGTGCCCTAAATCATTAGTTCCTCAGTAACTACTCTAAATATGTGACTTAGTAATTAGTTCCTCAGTAACTATTCTAAATGTGTACCCTAATTATTAGTTCCTCGGTAACTACTCTAAATATGTGACTTAGCAATTAGTTCCTCAGTAACTACTCTAAACGTGTGCCCTAATTATTAGTTCCTCAGTAACTACTCTAAATATGTGACTTAGTAATTACTTCCTCGGTAACTACTCTAAACGTGTACCCTAATCATTAGTTCCCCAGTAACTACTCTAAATATGTGACTTTGTAATTAGTTCCTCAGTAACTACTCTAAATGTGTGCCCTAATCATTAGTTCCTCAGTAACTACTCTATATATGTGACTTTGTAAATAGTTCCTCAGTAACTACTCTAAATGTGTGTCCTAATCATCAGTTCCTCAGTAACTACTCTAAATGTGTACCCTAATAATTAGTGCCTCAGTAACTACTCTAAATGTGTACCCTAATCATTAGTTCCTCAGTAACTACTCTAAATGTGTACCCTAATAATTAGTTCCTCAGTAACTACTCTAAATGTGTGTGTTAGTTATTGGTTCCTGGTTGGATCAGTAGTTCTTTGTTAGTCATTAGTTCTTCATTGTTCCTCAGTAACTACTCTAAATGTGTGTCTCAGTCCTGAATGCATCCGTTATTGTAAAGCGAGACCGTATGTTCCCGACAGACGGAGAAGCTGAGAGGCTTCGCCCGAGGTTTGGACCCGGAGCGAATCATCGGCGCCACAGATTCCACAGGAGAGCTCATGTTCCTCATGAAGTGGTCCGTACGCCGTCGCCACGTCCGATCCCCCATCCTCCATTCCCCCCCGCCCCATTTGGACCCATCTGTGCTTCCTCCAGAGTGACTTTAAAAAAAAGTAGTAAATGTTGAATTTTGCCAAATGTTGTGTATCGTGGCAGGAAAAACTCTGACGAAGCGGACCTGGTGCCGGCGAAGGAGGCCAACGTCAAGTGTCCGCAGGTGGTCATCTGTTTCTACGAGGAGCGGCTCACCTGGCACTCGTACCCCAGCGAAGATGAGAAAAAAGACGAGAAAAACTAAAATAAAATTAAAAAAAAGGGGGGGGGTGTTTTGAACTTGGTTGTACTTTGGATTCTGGGGGGAGGCAGTGGGTGGAGTTAGGGGGCGGGGCAAACAGGGCACCATTGACTCATGCGACTTTGGTTTCTGCTTTTTAAGAAGCTGAACTGTAATGTAAGCGCGTCGATGCGTGTCGATCCGTGTTGATACGTGCCGATACATGTCGATGCGTGTCCATGCAGTGTTAAACTCAGTTGAAGTCACTTTCATCCAACTTTTATTTTCACGTGTGTGCCATGTTGTTGTGTTTTTTTTAATCTTGGCTGTTTTCTTGCTTGTTGTATTCTTCAGTGCTGAATCCATGCTTGGTGGTCTTTGTAGTGTTTTCATGTCTCGTTGTCATTTTTGGACAAAATAAACCACTTTTTGTTACTTTGTTGTCAGGACATTTATTTTGACAGGTGCAGGAAGTACGGCGGAACCTCGGTTCTCGTCATTAAATATGTTCCCAAAGGTCAGACGAAGACAGAAATAATGTTCATCCAGAGTGGTCAATGAACCTGGCATGTTTTTGGAATGGGGGAGGAAACCCACGCATGTGCATTAAAGGATTGGAAAATCGATATTAATGATACATCAATGCGCATGTGCATCGGCTCCTTCACTGGGTATGGATGCAATTGACGGGTGAAATCTAGATTCATCTCGATGCGTTTGTGGGTATCGGTAAAATCCGATGCGAGCGCCGTTTTATTAATGTTCAACTTCACCACATATGCTGTTCCCCAGGTGCATTGAATGCACCATCATTATTCAGCCTTTTGTATAGAATACGAACGGAAGCCGTGAGGCACATACAACAACTAGTAAAACAACTACAACTACTACTAAAACTACTACAACTACTAGTAAAACAACATGGACGTTCGTAGCAAGCAGCAGCGAGGAAGTTTAGAAACACTACGGATTCTCAAAGATCGACAAAACGTCCCGGTCGGACACCGGGGAAGAACCAAGCAAATCAGGTCAGTTGATCTTCAGCTGCTTTGCTAATTGTCCAGGAGCTATTTGTCCTCCCCAACAAGTGTCCCCCCCTCCCTGAACGACTGTTCAGCACAGCAGGTGACATTAGAACAGCAGAGTTGGCTTCTTTCTCAATTTGGAACCAATTTTAAAAGGATATAAGTTGTTTTCCACTTTCTGCTCGTCACTATTGTATTAGCCTAGCTGCTAGCTCATTCATATTAGCAGTATGGTTAGCAGACAGGAATATAAACAAACATGGATTCCACTGTTGAAAGTGTCACTTTAACTTTGCTGTTGCTTCGAATCGTATCGTATCGCCAGAAAATTCCATGTATCGTTAAAGTATGGTATCGCTGATGCATTCACATGTGTATGGAAGATTCACACCCCTAATGTGGATGGGTGGAATTGAACTCGGGTCTCCTCGCTGTGAGCCACTGTGCAGCCCCAATCAAGAATATTTCAAAGCAAATGACCTTTCTTATATGCTGACGTTATTCTGGTTTATAGCGTCCCAGCAACCCGTGGATGCTACCTTTATCATCAGTTGCCATGGTAACCCCAGCAAAACAGCAGACGAGCACGTGGAAATAAAACCACTTTATTAATCAATACAAACAAATGTTGATTGCCAGCAAACTACATCCAAATGAAAGGCGATAGAGAGAGCGAGAGGGGGAGGGGGTTGGTTGGGGGTGGGGGGGGGGGGGGCAGGGGGACACGTAAGTATTTACAGGACAGACAAAAAAAGTGCACTAAGTTTTAGCAGGATGCAGGAGTTGTGGATCCCAGGAGACGTTTCACCCTCAGCTTCTCAAAACATTCCACACGCTTTCCTCCTCCACGACAACGACGGCGACAAACGGCACTCAAGCGTCTAAGTGGACTCGTCGTGCCGTCCCAACGTTCCAGTCGGCGCGCCGGCGAGGCACCCGGGAGGAAGACCACACCGCCACAGTCCCGAAGGAGGAGCAGGCAGGCAGGCTGGGGACAAATAAATATGGGAGCGTCTTCACGTCCTTGCAGCCTCTGAAGGGAATCGAACACCACGTTTGGCGTGTTGGAACTTCCCAGACGTGACGGCGTAGACAGCGTAGACGAGGATGTGGATGGAGAAGACGATAAAGTTGATATTACAAGGCAGCGCTCCATCCCAGCGCCTCTCGTGGCCGACGCAGGAACTTCCCCCAAGCATCAGCTGACATTCTGCACGCGTGCACGTGGCGTCGGCACCCGTCTACCTTTGGCGCTAAAGTCCTAAGTCCGGGACCGTCAGAACCTCATCCGAGTGGACATCTCGGTGGAGAGCGGCTAAAAGTTTGTAGCAGCTCCCGAGGAAGTCCAGAGGAGAAGCCAAGCCAGTTCCGCATCATCAGGAGTCCGGAGTTTCCGGGGAAAATGGAGGAGCAGAATGAAAAAAGGCCAAAGGAACAGGAAGTCAGGAGCGGCGTGCGCGACTCGCTCACATGTGCGTGTAAGTCCAACACCGTGGTCGCCGTTCACTTCTTCTTCTCTCTGGGCTTCTTGTCGGGGCGGCGGTCGGGCTCGGCGGCGGCGGGGCCGCGCGGCACGACCAGCACGCTGCCGTCGGCGCCGTACTGGAGCGAGTACTGGCTGGGGGGGTAGGGCCGGCCCCGCTCGTCCCGCAGCTGGGTGAAGACCTCCTGGCACAGACTTTGCATCTTCTGCTTCATCTGCCGGATGCAGCGGATGAACTCCATCTTCTCCTTGAGGAGGCGGGCCTTGTCGCGCCGCAGGTCGTGCACGCCCTGCTCCAGGTTGATGATGGTGTCCAGCTTGCGCTTGCGGCAGTTCTGAGCCGCCATCTTGTTCTTGCCTCGCCGGCGGATGTCCCGGATGAGCGCCAGCTGGGGTTCGCTGAGGCGGTGCTTGGCCAGGAGCTCGTTGAACTCCTCCACGGGCAGGTTGACGATCTTGTCGTTGGAGAAGGGGATCTTCATGGCGCGGGCTCGCCGCTCGTCGCGGCTCGAGTGCTTGTCCAGCAAGTCGTGCGGCGGCTGAAGCTTGGAGTGCTGCTTGTCACGCCCCGCCTTCTTGCCGGGCCCCGCGGGGAGTTCCGGGGGCTCGGCGAAGGCCAGCGGAAGGTTGTAGGTGTGGTTGTGGTTGACGCCGCCCAGCTGGGGGAGGAGGCTGCGGAAGTGGGCGGGATCCTGAAAGCTCATGCGGCACAGCTTGCTGTATTCGGGCTGGTAGCCGCCCACGGCGCCCTCCTCCGAGTCGGCGGCGGCCACCTCGGAGTCGGTGCTGTAGCCCACGGCGCCTTCCTCCGAGAAGGTGGCGGAGGTGGACGACGACGTCTCCGAGCTGCTGGGAGAAGCCGGGCTGCGGCTGGAGTCCAAGGACAGACCGGAATCCGAGTCCAGCTCATCCTGAAGTTGCGAGGCCTGGGCCTGGCTGAAGCCCTCCTCCATGGCGAGGTCCAGAAGGCTGATCTCATCCAACATGGACTCCTCCAGTAGGCCGGCGAAGGGGTCGGCCAGGACGGCGGTGGCGCTCACGTTGGCGCCTGTGCCGTTGAGCAGGGGCGGCAGGAAGAGGCCGGTCAGGTTGGTGGTTCCGAAGGTGGCGTTGATGTTGCTGGAGTTGCTGGAGGACGTGCGCACGGCGCTCCTCGCCGGGAAGCTGGTGGCCTCCAAGTGAGGCTGGAAAACCGCTGGGAATTCCGGGCTGCAGTCGTCCAGCGAGGCCTGGTGGAGGCTCACATCCTGGTTTATCGGCGCCGTGGGAGGGGTCAGCACAAAATCGCTCACCACGGTCGGCGCTGCCGTCCTGCCGACGTCGGCGACGCAGCCCGCGTTGCCGCCGCCGCCGCTCACGTCCATGGCCTTCCAACACAAACATCAACGTCAGCCGCTGCTGCTTCGCTTGCGCTGGCGCTAAAAAGCCAAGGGTTAGCCTACTTGGAGCTCCATGACGGCCATGATGTCCTGCCACTGCTGCTCCAGGTCCAGCTGAGGTTCTGCAGGCGCCAGTGGGAGGCTCTGAGACGTGGAGGGAACGTCGGTGGCGGAAGGAGGTGTGGCCTGTGACAGGATGAAACATGAAACGTACGAAAACCTCCCGTGAGGTGTTCCGTCCGACTCCGCCCTTACCTCGGGATCTTCCCCGAAGGGGAACGTTGCTTCCAGCAGCCTCAAGCACTCCTGCAGCGACAACGAGGTCTGAGATCCCGGCGCTGGCGGCTGCACGACACGAGATGACGCAACAGCGTCAGCGTTTGCGGAAGAAAAGCAGGAAACATTTTCCTCGGAAGCTCACCTGCTGCGGAATGCTCTCCCCGGTCTCGCCGTCCACGCAGCCACGAAGGCCCCGCAGGTTGATACCGTTCCTCCAGCTCTCCCGCTCCTCCTCGGCGTCCTTGCTCTCCTGGGGGCGGGGCTTGTCCTCCTCATTCTCCTCCTTCTGGCGGCTGCTGTAGTTGAACACCTCCCTCCCCGCCCCGAGGTCAATGTCCTGGCGCCACAGGATGTCTATCAGGTCGATATCCTGCGGATAATTTGTGGTGTGTTCAAGTGCGTCAGATGATGCCGGCGTGACATTAGCGAGGCGACCATGTGACCGCACGAGTCTCGCTCCATTCCGATGCGACGCTCGGGCGGCGGCTTACCTCCTTGCTGAGGTCGGCGGCGGCGTCCCTGTTCTCCTGCTCCTGGCCGCCGTCGGGGGCCACCGCGCCGGCGGCGTTCACGTCGTACGTGGACTCCGGCGCTCCGCCTCCCCCCCTCATAGCCGGGGCGGCGTCCAGCTCGTCCACGTCCTCTAGGCCGCCCCCATTGTCCAGGGCGATGCCGGCGCTGCCGGGCTGGCCCCCGGCCGACACCACGCTCTCAGCGTCCCGGTGCACCAGCCAGGTGTCGAGCTCGGGGGTGGGCACGGAGAGGCGATCCAGCTGGCGCACCTGGTTCAGTAGGCGGCGGGTGGCAAAGAAGCGGTCCAGGTCCACGCTCTTTGGGTGAATGCCATAGCCGTCCAGCGTGTTGCGCAGGTTGTGGAACTGTGTCGGCGTGTAGGCTGAGCTCGGGCCCAGGATGATCTCCCTCAGGGGGGGCAGCTGAGTGCTCAGGTAGGTGTCGACGTCCACCCGCACCCCAATGAGACTCAGGAGGATGGTGAACTGAATCAGGCCCTC